>NC_135328.1:195135837-195785474 GCF_023851605.1 Tamandua tetradactyla | reverse complement strand
TCTCAGGAATGACAGGGACTTTCTAAAGAGCTAAAAATAAAGATAAGGGATTTCCATAAAAGCAGAGCATATCCTATAAAAATTGCAGTCTAGGCAACAACTGGAAATAAGCTGGTTTAAGCTCAATAGAGACAACTTATCAAAAATAGACATGAACTATAATGATAATCAACATATGATTATTCCCCATTTTATAAGATCTCCCCTTATATTCAGGATCCTAAATGTCAACCAATTATTGTAGCTTTCCCTTTGGTAATCCCCTAATTGCCTTTATAAGCCAATGCTGCATGTGAACAATTTTGTCTCTTACTGGGTTTGAGATCTCTTTTTTCAAATAGTTTCTCTTTCAATAAACCTATATATTGATTATTATTGCTATGACATCACACTGTCAATTTTTGGCAGATTTAGTCCTAGAACTCAACTATTATAATGCCCAGCCTTGTGCCTTCCTACCATGGGCATCTTCAGGTGTGGATCCAGCCCTGCCCCAGGCAGAAGGATGAGGCTGATAATGGACTTGACCCTGCCAGGTCTTGACTAAGTCTGAGCTGTCTGCTGAGTGATGTCAGAGCCTATGGCGGGGGGGGGGGGGGGGATCTGTTGATCTTGTTGCCACCAGGAGCACTTAATTGGGCCACGGTCTGCTGGTCTCCATGATTGCCTGGCCTGCCAGTGAACAAGACTTGAAGACTAGGCAGCATTTCATCATAGAGATTCTGAGGGCATCACTGCTCTGAAAGCTCAGCTGGGCCGAGTCCTTGAAAACTGGCTCTGGTGACAGCCTCTTTCTCCCTCCTCTCCCTCCCTTCCTTTCCTCCCCCTCCTTTCATCTCCTTCTCCTGCCCCTCCCACTGTTACCTGGTTCTTCTTTATCCCCCTTCTTTGGTATCTTTATCTCCTCTGCCTAATTCTCCTCTCTCTTTTTCCTTCTTCCCTTTTTGCCCTTTTTCTGTCTCTTTCCTTTTTTCTCCTTCCCCTCCTCTGCCACTCATCTTTCCCCTTTTCTTCAACACACTCTCTTTCTCCCCTTCTGTATTTGTCCTCCTTCCTGTTTCCCCTCCAGTTCCCTTCCTTCTGTTTCCACCTTCCCTTTCCCATTTTCTCTCCTTCCCTCTTCCTCTTCTTCTCTCACCCCTACTTTCCAATCATTTCTCCTTCTCCTTCTCCTCACAGCCTTCCTCTCCTCTCTTCTCCTCCAGTTCTCCTGGTCTCTCTTTCCCTTCTTCCTCTTCTACTCCTTTCACCTCCACTGCCTCTTGCTTTTCCCATGTTCTCCTCTTTTCCCTTCCCACTCCCGACCAGCTTTATCTCTGGCCACCACAGCGGGGTCTACCTCTGCTCCGCCTGGCACAGCCTTGAAGTCTCATGGCTAAAAGCATCCACTACTATTGGGCTTGCTATCAGTAAAAATAACTCCCTCTCTCTCTTTTTACAGTCTTTGGTGGTTTTGACAGGACCTTTGCCACTCACACCATTTCTAAAGAGAAAGATTCTCCCTAGACTGTGTCTGCTTGGCAGCCACATGCATTCTCTCCTCCTTACTCACTGTGTATCCTTCACTAGTCCGTTTGAGCCTTGATGTCCTTGCCTTTAAAATGGGGAAAACATTACCTGACTTATGGGGCATTTGCAGGGACAAAATGAGATGTATGGAAAATACCTTGTATTGTCCTTTGGCTATATTAAATGTTATTTCCCTCCCTCCTCCCAATTGCCCAATCTCTCAATGCAAATTATATTCCAATCACAGGAAATGTCTTCACCAGTCTTGAAAACCGCTCTGCACTTTCCACCTTAGTGCCTTTGCACATTTAGTTTTCTGTCTGAAATATTGCGATGTTCTTTCTACGTTTGGAAAACTTTTAATCGCCCTTCCAAAGCCACCCTCAAATGTCGCAGTAGACTTAGTCTGTCCTTTCTCCTTGCTACCATCTTAGTCCGGCTCTCCAACCAAAAGCATCTCTGTGAAGGGATATTTCATGATGCTTGCTGCTCCCTCTTATGAAAACAGAGCACAACTGGACCTCATGGGTACCACGTGTGAGAAACCAACAGCATTAAGATGGCATCCCTCCCTTTTTTCCTCTCTCTGCAGGGGTCATACAGGCTCTTGTTTCTCCTCCTTGGCAGACTTTCTAGGCTCATTAGGCACATGACATGGTCCTAAAATGAAAGGTAGCTGTGAAGATGACCAGTGTTCCACCTTATAGGCCAATTAGCCATGGTCCGAGAGGGCAGGGGGAGGCGTCATGTAACCAGTAAGTAATGATCCTCGTTCAGTAGAGTGAGTGCTGTGGTTCCATGGAGTAGAACATGTCCCACCAGGTCTGCCTCCTTTCCAGGGCGCTCTGAGCACCCTGATATCCCAGAAACAGACGTAGGCGACTGCCTCGGGCTGCATTTAACCATACCCACACCTCCCGGAGGGAATTTTCTGGGTGATTGTTCTGCCCTTGCTTCCCACTGGCCTGGGGAGAGATAAGGAGGTGGGTTGTCTATTTGAACACCTCAAAGAGCTCCGTGGGGAGCAGATGAGCAGCCTGCTTGCAGCCAGCACCTGGAATTCGTGGCCTGATTAGTGGAGGAGGGATTCAGTGGCCTGATTAGTGAGGAGGGGATCACGAGGCTGCTGTCTGTCCCTGTCACTGCCGGACAATGCCAGGAAGCAGCATCACAGGCAATATCAGCTGCAGTCACTCAACCCCAGGCATCAGGACTCACAGAGGAAACAGACCAGGATGAGGCAATGCCACACCCGGCATTATATATATGCACGTACTATATAGACACATACACACGCACACATACTTACACACAGATATTTAATCATATTTTTCTCCCTATCCTTTGTAATTAACACTGAATTTGCTTCCAGCCCTAACCTCCTCACGTTGGATGACGGGAGCAGGAACCAAAGGCATGCTTCGGGGCAGAATGCTGTCAGGGGCTTGTCTTTGTGCCCCAAACAGAGAAGATGCTCCAACAAGTGCTGGGCTGTCCCTCCTCTGCACCCATACATTTGCCCACCTCTCTATCACCGTGTGCAGTGAGTGTTGCCATTCTTGGCCATCTCCCAGCAGCAGAAACCCCTTCCTCTACCTGGGGAATTCTGTTCTTAGGACACAGAGCCTGCAAATGTCAGACATGTTCCATCCCAGCCTCTGCTGCAGCTGGGGTGAGGCCGTGTGATGAGGCCCCTGCAGACGCTCTCCTCCAGACCTTGGGAGGCAAGTCCGGCCATTGGGACTGGCTCTCCTTACAGAGTGTCCTGTGGCTCCTGTGCTGCTGCCCCTCCCAGACGCCCGCGCTGCAGCCACTGGGAAGCCCTCCTGCTTCCCACCCGCGCCCTGTGCTCTCCCCACACCTGGGCCACTGCATGGCTGCTCCCCCAGCCCTCCATCTCTGCAGAATCCTGATCTTCCTTGAGGACTCAGCCCAGAGGTGACTCCTGCAGAGCTGGCCCTGACGTTCACCCCACACTCTTACCAAGGTAGGGGTGTCCAATTTCCCCCACAACAACCTTTACCCTCTGATGGTCCAAGGTCCACCTGGCATGAGCCCCTGAAGGCAGGGCAGGACCTTTCTCTTCTGATCCCCATAGGGTGTCTCAACCCACTGAGCAAAGTCCAGCTACCAAATGTGCATTAAGCAGCATCTAAAATCATCACAAACCCAACGTGTACAAGTTCAAGCTCATAAGCTCCCCTCCCTGCCCCTCAAACCCAACAATCTCAAGTCTCCTCTCCCCATGAATGACAGCATCCATTGTGTCCCGTTAACCCAGCCGAGAAATCCTTGACACCACTCTCTCCTCCCTCACCCTCTGTCATCTGGTCCTGTCCATCTTACCCTGCAGTCTCTGACTCCATCGTCTCCTCTCCATCCTCCCAGCCACTAACCCAGGCCGGGCCCCACCCCCTCTGAGCTGACCGCTGTCAGCTGACTTGGCGCCACCCTGCCTGCCCCAGCCCGGTCCGTTCCCTACAGCAGCCAGAGGGATGGCAGGTAAACACCAGCCTGACTGCATCCCCTCTGCCTTCCCACTGCTCTCAGCACACGACAGAGGCTGACCGGGGGTGGGACCCCCTACAGCCCCTGCCGCCCCCCTCACCCCAGCCCTCTGCTCTGCACCTGCAATGGCCACCTTTCATGTTGTGCATGTATCACAGCTTCTACCCCAGGGCTCTGCAGGTGCCTTTCGCACCTCCTCCACCCAGTCAACTCCTACCCATCCTTCAGATCACAGCTCACCTGTCACCTCCTTGGGGAAGCCCTCCCTGACCACTCCCTCAACAGCTAGGCCAGGACTCTTCATTACAGGCTTTCCTAGGACCCTGCCCTTCCTTCTGACTGACTTTGCTTTGTCATTCACATTCATCCCTATGAATATTTATCTACTTTACATCTCCCTTCTCCTCTGCCATATGCTCAGCTCCCTGAGAAAAAGAACCAGGTCTGGTTTTGTTCCCTCCTGAAACTGCACACAGCAGGTACTCACTAAATGTTTATTTATTGAACACAAAAATACAGGACCATTTTATGAGCATCTGCCATGTGCCAGCATTTAATTGCATTAACCAAGTTGTTTCTCCCAATATCCCCTTGCTGTGGTCTGTAAAGATAAGAGAACTGAGGCTGAAAGAGGTAAGTGACTGGCTCTGAGAGTCCCACAGCCAGTGGTGGCAGACCTGGTTCCCCAGCCATGAATCTCCTCACTTCGGCAACACTAAAATACAAGCCCACTCTTACCCATACCATGTGCTTTTTCGTCTGCAAGATTGTCCCCTTAGGCACCCATTTCCCCATCAGACAGTGAGGCTGAGGGTGAACACCCTCATGTGGACCCCATATGGCCCCAACTCGGGATCTAAGCCCCCTGCCACCTGTCTAAAGGGGAATAAAGGGATCTGGTCCTCAGTCCTGGCTCACCGACCCTTGCCAACTGAAGGAGACTTGTGCACGAACAGGGTGCTGCATGCATTTCTGCAGGAGATATCGGGAAAGGCAAGGGTCTCACAAGGGTCTGGTGCCCACAGACAGGTCCAGTGGATTGACAGAGGCCACCGCTGGGTGGACGGGCTGTGCCTGGAGCAGGGCTGCTGGAATCTGCTTTTTTCAGACACAGATGCGCAGCAACAATTGCATGCCACATCTAAATGTCTCTAAAGACTCAGCAAAGGGCACGGCAGACACATCAGCTGCGCTGTCAAACTAACCCAATTAGATGTTTAATGAGGAGCCTGGGGAGCATTCCCCGTGGACCATCAGCCTGGTACCCAAATCACAGTGATTATGAATTACTAATCTCCTCCAGCGGCTCTTGAGTTCTCACTGTACACAGCTATGACAGATCAGAGCCTCTCACTGCCCCTCACCAGGCTCTTCCTGAATCAGGAGATAGGGAGATGTTGGGAAGAAAGCAAATCAGGATGAGCTGGGGTGCAGGGACAGCCTATTGCTTGGAAACAAATCGACCAAGAGGCATTGGCGTGGACGAGGCTGGTCTTTCGCTCCAGTCAATAACATCCTTGCTGACCAGTATTTTACCCGCCCCCTGAGTCATGTATGATCATCAAATCCAAATGCAGGCGTAGAAACAGCCTCTGCCTGCTGAGAAATGGTCAAATGAATGAGCACTTATCTCTAGGAGGCCGGCGTTTCTGGGCAGCCTGTGTAGGCCAGCCAAGCCCCTGGGACTGATCCCCAGCAGGCCTGGGTTTGAATCCAGCTCCAGTCTGAGTGTCCCTGGAGGAATCCTGTCGACGCTCCATGCTGAGTTTTGACATCAGGATCAATGTGAATGTGGCTAGAGGGGGCTGGGCTTAAGCCGGGCTCCCCAAGGGCCTTGAAAGCCTTGCTAAAAGGTTTGGTCTTTGCTTTAAGAACAGTGGGAGCCATTGACTGTTTTAAACAGCTGGAGGACAGGATGGTTTTGCATTTCAAACAGATCCCTCAGGACCTTTATCTCACCAGCTCTGTGGGTTGTGAAGATAAGATGGTAAAATGCTACAGAAAAGCTTAAATCAGAGATAGTACAGAACAATTTGCCAGAAAATGGCAGCAGAGGTCATCCATTGGATGAGGGTGGGGTGAGAACCAAGCCTGCAGCTGCTCTGACTGGGCCCCTGCCCACCCTGCCCATCTTAGTGGCAGTCGCTCCCACTTACAGGCACTGAGTGAGCACTGAGCTGGGTGCACATATCTCTTCCTCGTGCCCTCACTACACCCAGCAAGGCAGGTATTATTACTGTCCCATTTCACAGAGGGGAAACTAAGGCCCAAGAACAGTGGCTTCCCTATAGCCAACTGTCCAGTTCAGTTCCTAATAAGGTCCAAGCCATTCTCAGGCACTGGGGACACAGAAATGAATCAACAAACCTGCCCTGCTCTGAGAAGCTCTCAGATATTTGAGATGGGGTGGGAAGGGAATTGCCTAATATAAATTCTGTTTTTATGTTTACCATGAAATGGACAAGAATAGAAGAGAGCGCGTGGGGCAGACGTGATGCAGAGGAGGGAGGGGCTCCACACAGTTTGGGGTGGTCAGGGGAGGCTTTGGGGGGGGGGCTCTTCCTGCCACTCAGGGCTCCACCTCTTAAATGATGCTGGATGGGGGTGTAGGATTGCTGTGAGGGATGGGGGGGTGACGTGAAAACTTCACAGTTGTTTTTACTTGAGTGAAAGGAGCTCGTTTGCCCAGCTGGAACAAAAGAGGGGAAGAACTGTCTCATCCCCATTTTCTGCTGGGCTGACTCTCATCTCTGCGCTCTCCTTCCCCTGGTTCTGGGGCTTTGCCATATGGATGTCACAGACACCTAAGGTCATTCTTCTCCCTGTGAACCTAAGGCCATGCAGTCATTCACTCAGAATCATCTACTCTCTCATCCATCCATTTGTTGAGATCCAATGATGCCCCAGGGCCTGGCTGGACACAAAGCAGCAAGGAAACCCTTAGTCCACTCAAGCACCTGCCCACACATCATAGTCCAGTGGGGCAGAGGAGCCTTGGGCAAAGTTGCACAAAGGAAAGTAAAACTAAGGAACGTGCCTCAGGTAGAGAGGGGAGCATGTGCAAAGACCCTGGGGCAAAAGGAAGCGGGGCAAGAACAAGAACTAGAAAGAAGCAGTGGGACTGGAGCTGGATGAGGCTGAGGGAGGAGGGATGGGACAGAGGCTATGTTAGGACTGTGTAACTTATCTCAGGGACAGCAGGGAAATTCTAACTAGGGTATAATGTGGTCAGATTTGCACATCAAATAGATCACAGGGGTCATGTGGGAAATGGTTTGCTCCCTTCCCCTAAACATCTGGGGACACAGCATGGAATAAGGCTAACTGAGCCCCAGCTGCCAGGACCAGGCATTCTGGGCTGCATGTGGAGGTGGTAGAGGAGGTACAAGTACAGTCGCTAATTAGGAGCTCTCTCCTGTGAGGAAGGAGGCTGTCTTGCTCCAAGATTACACGGGGAGCTGTGATGCCCACTTCCCAGGAATTCAGAGAAGGAAACAGGGTGGCAGGGGACCTGGGAGCCAAGTCACACAGGGCCTGGTTTGAGGGACTCTGAGAAGCAGAGGGGACTGAGGTAGGGCTTCAAGGAAACCCCATATTTGGACCCAGGGGCAGCCAGGGCAGCAAGGAGGGCTGGGGAGGAGCAGCGCTGGGCTGCAGGGCTCTGAGCTCAGGGACAGCAACCTTGGCCTTGTCACAGTATCTTCTGCTCCCTCTGCCCACTCTCTGCTCAGAGACTTCAAGGTCTCCCCAGTATGGCAGTTTCTTTGCCCCCCACCCCAACCCCTCTCCATGAGAGTGTTCAGGGGCCAGCTGAATGTCTTATCCCAAAGTGCTTGAAGTGGGATCTTGAAGTCTTACTCTCTTGCCTGTTATAGGGCTAGACGCAGAGGTAGAGGACACATGAGTTACAGGCAGACAGTGGGGAAGGCATGATTTTCTGGGATGGGAAGGGACTTGCATCAAGCCGTCTTCCCTGCTGTTGCAGGGGAATCTGACTCTATGGCTTATTGCTCAGAGATCAGTGAGGCTCCTCTGTGGTTGAGTTCTCTTCTACCTGCCCCATGTGCACCCTGAGGGTTCCATTTCACCTGCTTCAGTGCAAACCCCAAAGCAATCGCCTCTAAGAAGGGGTCCCAGCTCCACACCTCTTAGGGAGAACCCTTAACCTGCCCCTCCTAGAGACAGACTGGACCCAGGTCGAACAGCGGTTCTGCTTAGAACCATCAAGTCCCAACCTCTTCTCCCACACTCCCCACCACCACCATTTTTCAAACAGGAAACTGAGTCCAAAAGGGAGACTGGAATTTCTCAAAGTTCCTCCATAAGTTGGAGACGAGATGTCTCTTTTTCCTCTCCTTTCCTCCGCTCACTTCTTCTCTACCCTTTTCTTTCTCTCATGGGTTCCTGAGCTTCTTTGGGACACAAGCCCTCACTGGGATGGGGTTTGAGGAAAATCAAATGAGATAAGGGGTAGAAAGTACTGAAAACAGCCCCTGGAGTAAAGAGGAAGGGAAGAAAGGAGGGAGGGAGAAAGAGAGGGAATCAAACGGAATAAAACCAGACCCAGGTTTCCCAACCCCTCTTCCTCATGGGCCGTTGGGATGAAGGGACCTACTGTGTGCTGGTGCCTGTCCTAGCCTGTGGTCAAAGGGCCTGTGAAATGACTGGGGGAGTTCTCCATGCATGTCTGTTTCAGGGGTTTGCATCTCATCTCTGTCCTCCCCCCGGCCCTCCACCCCCACCCCCTCCTTTCTCTCCCACCTTCCGTCCTGCTCCTTCGTGCCGGGTGTTTATTTTTAGAACCTCAGACTCCTTCCCAAGCCTCTGACATTTACTCTTGGAATTAGGATATTTTCGATTTCTCTTTCCCACAGTGAATGAGATTTCCCCAAGGATCGTGCTTGACCTTCTGGAGGTGAAGTGCTGGGGCAGAGCCGGCTTATGGGAATCCCGTACCAACTGTGTCAACCCGCAATTATTAGGCGCCTACTGTGGTTCAGGTCCCTTCTCATGAATTATCACACTTAATGCATTTAAGAACCAGTGCGGTTAGCGTCGCCCTCTGCCTACATCAGGTGAGAAACCAAGGCTTGGAGCAGTGAAGCATCATGTCAAAGGTCACAGCAAGTTAGGGGTGGAGCAGAGAAGAAGCTCACATCTCTCTGACTCCAAGGCCCATCTCTTTCCTTTGTGCTCCACCTTCAAGCCCCTTGGGTGCTGGGTCATAGAAGGTCATGTGACATTTGGGGAACCCAAGAGTTTAAGGGACAAGGTATTGCAGGAAGAGGAAACAGCAAGAGCAAAGGGTTAGAGTTATCTTTGAGGAGCTGTCGGTGAGGTTGGGTACAGGTTGCAGGGCCAGGGGCGGGAGTGAGTACAGCGGGAGAGGCAAATGCAGCCTGTTGGATCCAGGGCTCTTTGGTTGAAACGTCAGCTCATCCCGGCTGAGCTTAACTCTCTGGCTCACCTGAGTGAGTGGTCCAAGGACAGGATGACAGGACTGGGGTGAGGGACTGCTCTCAGAAGAAAAAATAAAAAGGATAATGGGGATGGAGGGAAGAAAGGGGGAGGGAAGAAGGAGAACAGGAAGAGGAAAAGAAACCAACAGATCCCCAGAAGGAGTACATCCCCAGGGCTTCCTGTGAAGCAGGCCCTGTTCTGAGAATTTTACAGGAAAACTAACTTGTTTATTCTTACAACAACCTTGAGGGATATATATATATACTCCTTTCTTATTTGGAGAAGAAGAAGTCAAGGATCCTGGGTGATTTCCCCAGGGTCACCCAGACAGGGGGTGTCAGCCTGGCTCCCGAGTTTGGGTCTGAACACCAGCTCTGCCCCACCTTCCTGCACCAGGCCTGGTGAGGGTGACCTTGCCCGCCAGGCTGAGTGGTTTCTGTCAGTAGGAAATGAGGAGCCATCGAGTGTTCCTAAGAAGGGAGAGGGCATGGCCAGAGCTGTGCTTTAAAAACATACTCAGAGGCTAAGTGGGGGCAGGAGGACTGGGCAGTATCCAGGCAGGAGCTCAGCAGATAGCGGGGAAGGAGTGGAGAGGACGCATGCCCTCGGCCACTTGGATTTCTGCTGGTGGAAGAAGTGACAGGCCCAGGAAGGGGGTGAGCTGGTTTGAGAGGATTTGTGTACCCTAGAAAAGTCATGCTTTAACCCTATTCCAATCTTGTGGGAGCAACTAAGGTTTAAGGTTTTCTCTTAAACCCTATTCAGCACTGTATATTAGAAACTTGATTAGATTATCTCCACAGAGGTGTGGCTCTCCCGATTGTGAGTATTAACTTTTGAACAGAGGGAGATGTGACTCCACCCATTCCATGCTTTGGAATGATGAGAGAATCACAGCGTCCACCAGCCAGCGAGCTTTGGAGATGAAGAACACCTGCTGGGAGCTTCATGAAGCAAGAGGCTTGGAGAGGAAGCTGATAGACATTGCCGTGTTCGCCACGTGGCTTTCCAGTTGAGAGAGAAACCCTGAACTTCATCGAAGTTTCCTGCACTTTCTTGAGTGAAGGTAACTCCTTGTTGGTGCCTTAATTTAGACATTTTTATAGACTTGTTTTAATTGGGACATTTTCTCAGCCTTAGAACTGTAAACTAGCAACTTATTAAATTCCCCTTTTTAAAAGCCATTCTAGTTCTGGTCTATTGCATTCCAGCAGCTAGCAGACTAGAACAGGGGCCTTGTCACATAGTGGTCCCTCTACCTTCCCCTCTTCCTCCTGATCCACTCCAGACTTCCTTTAAGCTTCAGCTCAGGCCTCCTTCTGGGAAGCTTTCCCTGATCCCCAGGCTGGGGTAAATCACCCCATTGTATTCCCACTGCCCCCAGCAGGCAGCTTTCCTCCAGATGGAGAGACAGGGGCCCACTCTCCTTCCATCCACGGCTCTATTTCCACCTCCAATTCCTCTGCTTGCCCTGGCAGAGGGAAAGAGAGGGTGGAGGCAGCACATCTGCTTCTTTACCACCTTGGCCAAGAAGTGACTCCCACGTCACGTCTGCCAGCCCACTGGTAAGAACTGGCCACACGGCCCTGCCTGGAGACAAGGGGGCTTGGACGTGTGGTCCCCGCCTGGGCGGCCCCTCCCCAACAACACCTGCACAGCCCCTCACACCCACCTCCACCTTGTCATTATCGTCCTTCCTGCATCACCACCACCACGGCCATTTGGGGGCACCATCATCACCTAAAAAGCTTGGGGTCCTTGAATAGAGTGGATTGTGGTGAGGAGTCCAGGCAGATGTGGTTTCAAATCCTGGCTCTGCCACTTGCCAGCTGTGTGGCCTGGGGCAGGTCCCATCACCTCTCTGAGCCCCAGTTTGTGCATCTGTCAAGGAGGGATACTGATGTCCAGCCCGCAGGGCCTGTGAGGCTCTGACGCTGCAGCCCTGGATGGGGCTCAGCAGGGGGCCAAGCATTGGGTGACCTTCCAGGTGGTGGGAGGGCCCATCGTGGGAGAAGACCCGGCCCCTGGGCGGGGCAAGAAGGTGCCGAGGGAGGAGGCTGGCTAGGCAAAGGGAATCTCCAGCTCATCTTTCATTTTGCAGGTTTTAAAACATGATACAAAAGAAAAAAGAGACTCAACTGAAAGGGAAATGTGTTATGATGGGTAAAATGGGAGAAAATGGAAACTGCATTTCCTTTCAAGGCATGTTTCATGTCCTTCCTGGAAGGAAATCTTCTTAATGAAAACAGCCAAGACTCTCATTAAGAGGATGCAGGTGAGAAAGCCCCGCGCTCCTGGGTGGAACGCAGCTCAAGCTGACGGCCAAAATCTCCTCTGCTTAGGAATGCAGCCCAAGAAGAGGGTCTTGCATGGATAATAGGGAGCCCAGGAGGAGCTGGGAGTAGGGACCCCCACTGGCCACCAACTTCCTGAGTGACCTGGAGAAAGTCACTTAACCACTCTGTGCCTCCATTTCCTCATCTGCCTCCAGCAGCCACGGTCACACCCGGCCTCCCTCCTGGGGCCAAGAAGGTAAAGGGCTTGAAGCAGGCCACGTGGCTGGGAAGGGGCAAAGAGACAAATGTGAATTTATCATTACGAGGACCCAGGAGGTGATCAGATATTTCACTCCCACAGTTGTGCTCCTGCATGAGGCCCCTACGGGTGAGGGCGGTCCCTTCCCACCTCTCGGGAGCCACCAGTCCTTGTACAAGACAAACTTTGTGGCAATCTTTTATCCCCTGGTGGCATACGGGTGATGGATGGAACCTGAAGCGGACATCTGGGGGTGGGGGCTTGGTTATCCATCTCTGCCAAATTCTTTATGTGGAATAGCTCGTTCAACTCCCACAGCAAATGCACGCAGAGTATCACTATCCCCATTTTACAGATGAAGAAACTGAGGCTCAGCCTGATTAAGGGACTTGCTTAATGCCACAGAGCTGCAGATCAATGGCTGCAGGCTCAGGTCAGCCCCCACGGGGTCTCCGTTTAGGCCTCTCTGGCTGGGGCTCCCGTGCCTCTGGGGACAGGGCACCTCACAGGATAAGAAGGACCTGAAACTTGCCTCTGTGAGTTTCCTCCTGAAGATGCCCCTGTGCATTTGGAGTCTTCAGGGAACAAGTGGACTCGTGCCCCTAACTGCCAGCAGACGGCACGAGCCAGGGCAGCAGCCCCACCAGCCGCGTAAGGTCGTGTGTGCTGGCTGCTCGCGGCCCACCAGCCCCTCGCTTGGCATATATGGTACTACGTATGGATTTAAGTTCATTTTTTTTTCTTTTCCAGCACTAGTTTTTAGACTGTCCTGTCTCCATGGAATTACCTTTGCACTTTTGTTGGAACAGGTTGTTCACACGCGGAGGTGTATTTCTGCACTCTGCAATATGTCCCCTGACCTGTTTCCACCTGGATCATTGCAACCATGACCAAGTCTTAAAGGCAGGTGGTGCTGGTCCTCCAGCTGACCTTTTTCAGAACTATTTTGGAGGGGATGCAAGGATAGTTCAGTGGTAGAATTCTCACCTGCCATGAGGGAGACCCGGGTTCAATTCCAGGCCCACATAGTCCTCCCCCTGCCAAAAAACAAAAAAAAACAACAAAGAGAAAAACAAATAAAAATGCAACAAATGGTGCTGCAATAACAGGATACTCACATGGAAAAAAAATGAAATGTGACCCCGAACATAGAGCATACCAAAAAAAAAAAAACTATTTTGGCTACTTTTTTGCATTTTCATATGGATTTTGGAAAAAATTTGCAATCTCTACCCATTTATGCTGGGATTATATTGGAATTATATTGAATCAATCTATAACTCATTTCGAGGAAAATTTGACGACCTTAACAATAATGAGTCATCCTACCCATGAACACAACATGCCTCTCCAACTGGTTAGGTCTACTCGCATTCCTGAGAAGTGTTCTATAGTTTCTAGCGTAAAAGTTTAACACAACTTTTGTCAGATTTATCCCTAATGATTTCATATTCTTTGCTATCATAAAAGATATTGCTTTTTATTTCACTTTCTGATTGTTCATTATTAGCATATATGAACGCAATTTCTTTTTCTTTTTTTACATGGGCAAGCACCGGGAATCGAACCCGGGTCTCCAGCACAGCAGGTGAGAACTCTGCCAGTGAGCCACCGTGGTCCGCCTTGTAATTTACTTTCGTCTATTGATTTTACATCCTGCAAATTTGCTAAACTCACTTTTTGGTTAAAGGAGCATTTCTGTAGATTTCATAGGTTTTTCTACCTAGACAATCACTTCATTCTCGAATAAAGACGGATTTACTTCTTTCTTTCCAAATTGAATGCCCTTAGTATATTTTTTTGCTTTATTGCCCTTACTAGCACCTCCTGCATCATGTTGACTAGAGGCAGTGAGAGGAGGTCCTTCCCTGGGTCCTAATGTCAAGGGAAATTCTTCAGTTTCTCATCATTAAGTATTGAGGAGGATATTCATAGATGCCCTCTGTCAAGATGAGAGCGTTCAGTTTTATTCCTAGTTTGCCGAGAGCTTTCATCAGAAGTGAATCTTGGATTTCATGAAATGGCTTCATAGCATTTATTGCATAGATTATGTGGGTTTTCTTTTTTCAGTTTGTTCATATCATGAATCCCATTGATTTTTGAATGTTAAACCAATCTTGCATTCTAAGAAAAATTCCACTTGGTTACGATGTTTTTTTTTGTTTTAAATATTGTTGGATTTGGTTGGTTAAAATTAAAAGAAAAACTGTTTACATCTATGTTTATAAAGGATATTGGACATCCTTATGTCTTTGTGAAATGCTGGTCTGAGAGTAATGCTGGGCCTGTAAGGTGAGGTTGGATGTATCAGCTCCTCTTTAGTTTTATGGAAGACTTTGTATAGAGTTGATGTATTTCATCCTTCAGTGTTTGGTAGAATTCCCCAGAGACATCATCTAGGCCTTGGGTTTTCTTGGATTGGAGGTTTATAGCTGCAAACTCAATTACTCAATTTCTTTAATGGATTTGAATTTAAATTTTTCAATTTCTTGAGCGAGCTTTGGTAGTTTGCATCTTTAAATAAATTTACCTGCTTCATTTAAGTCATCAAAGTGTCCTATTTTTTTTTTTGCATAAGTTCTTCATAATATTCCCTTATTATCCCTGCAATATCTGTAGAATTGTAAGGATGTCCCCTCTCTCATTACTGACATTGGTCACTTATATATTCCCTATTTTTTCCTGAACACTATGGATATATATTTATCATGCTCTTAATCTTCTCACATAACCACATATTATTTTCATTTGTCTACTGTGTTTATGTCTTCTATTTCATTAATTTCTGATCTGATCTTTATAATCTCCTTTCTTTTGCTTATGTGGGGTACAATTTGTTCTTCCTTTCCAACTTCTTAAGGTGGAAGTTGAGTGCGTTGATTTGAGACCATTCGCGTTTTCTAATATAGGCATTTACTGCTATAACTCCCCCCAGCCAACTACAGCTTTAGCAGCTTCCCAGAAATTTTGATATCTTGGATTTTTGTTTTCATTCAGCTGGAAATACTTTCTAATTTCCCTTTCGATTTTTTTTAACACATCGGTTGCTAAGAAATGTATTGTTTAGTTTAGTATTATTTGGAAATCTCCCAGATATCTTTCTGTTATTATATCTTAATTTATTTTTACTAAGGTCAGAGAACACATTTTGTATGACTAGAATCGTTTTAAAATGCTTTGAGACTGGGTTTATGGCTCAAAATACAGCTTATTTTGGTAAATGTTTATGTGCATTTGAAAATAATGTGTGTTCTGCCAATGTTGAGTGGAGGATTTTAAAAATGCATATTAAGTTGGTTAACAGTGTTGGAAAAGTCCTTTACATTCTTATCATTTTCTGTCTATGCGTTCTGTATTATTATAGGGAAAGTGACATGGAAATATCCCACTGTTGCTGCGAATTTATCTATTTCTCCTTGTAGTTCTTTCATTTTTTTGCTTCATTTTTTGGAGCTCAGTTTTTTAGATGCCTAAGCATTTATGACTGCTCTGTTCTCTTCGTGAATTGACTTCTTTCTCTTTATGAAGTGACCCTCTTTCTCCCTGGAAGTGTCATTCTTTGCTCTGAAATCTACTCTGAAGTTAATAGAGTAGCCATCTCAATGTTTCATTGATTTTTGCTAGCATGATATATTTATCATCCTTTTAATCTAATTGTGCCTTTATATTTAAAGTGGATTTCATGTGAGAAGCATGCAGTTGAGTCTTGCATGTTTTACCTAATCTGATGATCTCATTTTCATTGCAGGGTTTAGACCTTTTCTATTTAACATGATTATTTATGTGGTTAGTTTTTATGTTTAATCTTGTTATTTGCTTTCTGTTTGTCATATCTCTGCGCTCACTTTTTCTTCCTTTTCTGTCTTCTTTTTGAATAACTGAGTAGTTTTCTGATTGCATTATTTTCTTTGTTGGATTATTGCCATAGCTCTTTATTTTGTCACTTTGGTGGTTTCTTTAGGGCTTATATTATACATCTTTAACAAATCTCCCTTACCTTCAAGTGATATTATACCATTTGACATATGATAGGCCCTTGTAATGGCATACTTCCATTTCTACCTTCCAGTCTTTTGTGCTACTGCTATCAAACATTTTGCTGCTACATATATTATAAACTCAATGCCACATTGGTATTATTAGTCTTTAAAAGATCAATGGCCTTTGAAATAAATTTAAATAATATGAGAAAATGTTTTATTAACCTGCGTAATTACCATTTACAGTGTTCCTTATTCCTTTGTGTAGATCCATATTTCCACCCAGAGTCATTTTCTTTTGGCCTGAAAAACTTCGTTTAACATTTCTTGTAGCGTGGATCTACTGCTGAATAACTCAGTATGGAAAAACATACTCGGAAAAACAAGGGCCAAAATTTTCCAAATTTGATCCAAAACTCACAGTAAACCCCAAACATAAGAAACATGAAAAAAGGCTACACCAGATAACATCATAATCAGAGTGTACAGAGTCAGTGATAAAGAAAAAAATCTTAAAAGCAGTCTGGGTAAAGACACATTATGCACAGAGGAACGATATTGTAGTTTGCTGAAGTTGCCAAAATGTAATATACCAGTAATGGGCTGTTTTTCACCATGGGGATTTATTAACTTACAAGCTCACGGGTCTGAAGCTGCGAACATGTCCAAATTAAGGTATCGTCAGATAATATTTGGGCTCCTCTGTCCCATGAAAAGGCACATGACATCAGTTGGTCTCTCCCATCTCTTCTGGGTTTCGTTGCTTCCAGCTTCTGGCTTCAGTGGTTTCCTCTCTGCTTTCTGTGGCTTCCTCTCAGCTTCTATGTCTTTTTCTCTCTGTCTTGTGCCTCTTATAAAGGACTCCAGGAAGAGAATTAAGACCCACCTGGGGGCTTACTTCAACTGAAATGCATAATCAGATGTCCCCATCCACCTCAGGGCCACATCCACAGGAACGGATTAGCCTTGAGGACATGCTTTTCGGAGGTACATACAGCTTCAAACGATCGCCAACAATAATGAGGATGACAGCAAATTTCTCCTCAGAAACAATTCAAGTGAGGAAATAGTGGAGAAACATCTTAAAAATACCGGAAAAAAAAAGTCATCAGCCTAAAATTCTAAAGTCTACAAAAATATTTTTTTGTAAACAAAAGACACCTGAAAGATACATGGAGCTTGTCTTTTTATTTCCCATCTTTCAGGCGTTAATGACCTTTCTCTGATGCCTAATGTCTTGAAATCATTGCATCATCTATCTTGTTGTACAGGGTGTTTCAGGAAGAAAGGTAAATATAGTACCTATTACTCCATCTTGGCCAAAAGCAGAAGTCAGAGCTGCAATCTGTTATACAGCTGTGTGATCGCTTGCTGAAGTCTTTGCTCCAAGAAGAAAGGAGCCACGTCTACTTCTACTCTGCTGTGTCCCGAAGCACCTGGCACGCATTAGATTCAAAGAACTAAACTCTCTAAACTTCATGTGGTCTCACTTAGGTTGGTGAGTTCCCCAGAGTGACCAGACAATCCTGGAGACACTCTGGAAGGTCCAAACTAAGATCATAAAAGAGTCACACATCAATGTTAAGTTTGAGAATGGTCAAAGGAGGCCACCGTAGGCCCTGAGAAGGTAGAAGAGTGAGAAAAGACAGAATGGACCGATCTCCTCCCGTCTCCCAATGTCAGCCCCACCCCAATTTCCAGAAACACTCCTTTTATACAAATCATTGACTGTGACAGAGCCGGCCATTCCCACCACCTCCACATATTCTCCATTTCTTACTTTAGTTATAGAACCTAGAATTCCAACTGCACAAAATGAAAACAATATTTCCCAGTTTTCTCTGGAACAACATACAGCCATGTGACAAATGTCTTCTAATGGCAAGTGTAGTAGGTTGAATAGTGTTCACCTTAAATTGATATCCATCCAAAACTCAGAATGTGACTTTATTTGGAAATAAGGTATTTGCAGATATAATTAGCTAAAGATCTCAAGATGATACCACAGTTGACCTAGGGTGGACATTAAATCCAGTGACTAGTGCACTTATAAGTAGAGAAGAGGAAACAGAGACACAAAAATGGAAGAAAGTCATGTGAAGATGCAGGCAGAAGGCAGAGTGATGCAGCTACAAGCCAAGAATGCCAAGGATTTGGGGGAGCCACCAGGGGCTGGGTAGAGGCAAGGAAGGATTCTTCCCTAGAGTTTTAGCAGGAAAAATGGCCCTGATAACACCTTGACTTTGGACTTCTAATCTCTAGTACTGTAAGAAAATACATTTATGTTGTTTTAAGTCTCCCAGTTTATGGTAGTTTGTTATAGCAACCCTAAGAAATTAATCCTATGAGCAGAAATGGTGTGTTCAATTTCTGGGATATGCCCTTAAAGGGAAGGGCATGTTTTCTTTTTTTTTTTTTCAGCTTGATGCATTTTTTTTAACTTTTTTTATTAATTAAAAAAATTAACAAACAAAACATTAAGAGATCATTCCACTCTACATATACAATCGGTAATTCTTAATATCATCACATAGTTGCATATTCATCATTTCTTAGAACATTTGCATCAATTTAGAAAAAGAAATAAAACGATAACAGAGAAAAAAAAATTATACATACCATACCCCTTACCCCTCGCTTTCATTTACCACTAGCATTTCAAACTAAATTTATTTTAACATTTGTTCCCCCTATTATTTATTTTTATTCCATATGTTCTACTCTTCTGCTGATATAGTAGCTAAAAGGAGCATCAGACACAAGGTTTTCACATTCGCAGAGTCTCACTGTGAAAACTGTATCATTGTTCAATCATCATCAAGAAACATGGCTACTGGAACACAGCTCTACATTTTCAGGCAGTTCCCTCCAGCCTCTCCACTACATCTTGAACAGCAAGGTGATATCTACTTAATGCATAAGAATAACCTCCAGGATAACCTCTCAACTCTGTTTGGAATCTCTCAGCCACTGACACTTAGTCTCATTTCACTCTTCCCCCTTTGGTCAATCCCTTGATGTTAATTCTCAGCTCATTCTAGGGTTTTTCTCAGTCCCTTGATGCTGAGTCTCAGTTCATTCCAGGATCTCTGTC
Source organism: Tamandua tetradactyla (assembly GCF_023851605.1). NCBI lineage: Eukaryota > Metazoa > Chordata > Mammalia > Pilosa > Myrmecophagidae > Tamandua > Tamandua tetradactyla. The sequence continues at coordinate 195,766,388 of NC_135328.1, read as the reverse complement.
CCACGTTGCCAGGAAGGTCCACACCCCTGGGAGTCATGTCCCACACAGAGAGGGGAAAGGTGGTGAGACTGCTCGTTGTGTTGGCTGGAGAGAGAGGCCACATCTGAGCAACAAAAGAGGCACTCTTGGGGGTGACTCTTAGGCCTAAATTTTAAGTAGACTTGACCTATCCTTTGTGGGGTTAAGTTTCATGTGAACAAACCCCAAGCCTGGGGGCTCAGCCTATAGCTTTGGTTGTCCACACTGCTTGTGAGAATATCAAGAATTCAACTTGGGGAAGTTGAATTTCTCCCCACTAAGGGCATGTTTTCTATGTCCTCTAGCTGATGCTTCCTTCTGGACAGAGTGTGTACATGGAATTGAGCTATTTGACAAGATGAGTGAAGACAGCAAATTAGGGATGACAGGCAGCCTAGATCTCCAAGACACTGGAGCCACCCCATGAGGCCTCAGTGCTAGAGCTGTTATGTTAGAAAGTAGTATAATTCTCTGTTATATATGCCACTGTTATGATGGGTCTTATTATGGGATGTTCAATAATACCCAGATCAAGAAACTTGGATTCTTTTCAGGGGCGCTAACATTGTTCAGGGAAACCTATGCAAACGATCAGGAAAAAAAAACGTCTTTTAATTTTAATATGCAACTTGAGTTCCAGCATGCCAGGAGCTCTAAGGAAATTTGTTTAGGGAGGGCCCCTAGGATCTGTGGCTTTGCTGATTGATGCTCATACCTGTTGGGACTGAGTGAAACAGAACACACAGTGAGGAGGAGGCTAAAGCTAGACTCGGGGAGATGCTCTGCTGGGCAGTGGCCCCTTTCCCTGTCTGTATAGGCATGGCACGCTTTCCAAGGTCCTGAATTATTCTCTGCTTCGGCCCATTCCCACTGCTTTAAGTTGGGCCTGGTCAGCCCCCAAAGAAGGGAAGAGAGGGAAAGGAGATATATTACGGTGCCACTAATGGCTGTCAATGGCTGATTGCCCAGCAACCCACCAATTACACCCACCAAGAGAACCCACCAGGTAGGTGGGCTCAGGGAGTGAGTCCCCCTTACACAGAGCATGTTCCGGCCTTCACCACCCAGGCTTAGTGGAGTCAGTGAATAAATCCAATATTTAGATAAGGGAGTGGGAACAGTGCTTCAGAAGACATTTTCCTGAAATCCAATAGCAATAAATGAGAAAAATGGACCAGCACACTCCGGATAATCACTGCCAGAAAAGTAATTATGTTTCTCTTGTCGTGAGCTGGGTGGTAGAGGCACCTGCCCAGGTGATTCATCAGCCACAGATTTATGGACTCCTCAAGAGCTCCTTGCACATCTTCTCTCCTCCAGCTTGCTTGAGATACTTTTATTTAGATTTTGACAGTATTATTGATCTTCTCTGACATTTCTGGAGGAGGGCAGGGGAGACAGGCGCCACCCTGGGTGACGCAACCAACTATTGATTTGTCAGAAATGACCCAGGACAAACTGACCCATTCAGGTGAGCCAACTGTTCCCAGCCACTTAAGACCATACAGCCTTGACTTCCAGCCTACTTGAGATTTTGGCATCATGGTCAAGGCAAGAGGAAAGCTTAGCTGCCTGCGTAGAGAGAGATGAAGGCTGCCCAGGGTTCCAAGCCTCAGTTTGCTCATCTGCAGGACTGGAATGACAAGAGGGCTGCATGAGTGTGTCCTGAATATGCGAGTGAATATGGAGAAATGGGTGGGGTCTTCCGAATCATCCCCTTACTCTCCTGGGGCTATAACCTCAAAGGCTGCTAACCACCAGGGCCACAGAAACAGAAATTTCAGACATTGGAAAGGGTGTTAACACGCCTTTCAGTCCATCCTCCAGACTGGGAAGATCGTATTGTTCTGATTTTACCTGTGTATCAGCCAAGGCCTGGGGAGGGAAAACTACCCGCCCAAGGTGAAAAAGAAACAACCCCACCCGAAGCCTTGATCTTTACCAGCAACAACCGTAACTGTAAAGCCTCTCCCATACCAGGCTCTGTGCCATAGCATTGCCTGTTCTCATTCAATCCTCACAACATGAAGAGGTGGCTAGCATTAGCATCCTGCTACTTTTTATACTTTCACTGTGTTTTATTTTCTCAATGCAAAAGAAATGTATCATTTTAAAAGATTTTAATCATTAAAGAAGCCCATTTCAGGAGGAACAATGCACTGAAAAGATGGTCATAACTGCAACCCTGACCCAAGGTTTCGCAGTGCCCCCAAACCAACATCAAGGGCACAGGCTGGTGATCTGTAGGCAGGAGGGTGGGCACCTGTGGGTGGTTGAGGGAACGGAAAACCTGAAAAGATACCCTCACTCATCCCCCGTGCTCTCCGGGGTAACCAGGACTTGCTTTTTTTTTTTTTTACATGGGCAGGAACCAGGAATCAAACCCAGGTCCTCTGGCATGGCAGGCAAGCATTCTTGCCTGCTGAGCCACCGTGGCCCACCCTGGGACTTGCTTTTATAAGTTGCCTCAATGTCATTTTTGTCAAAGTTTCAAAGACCATCAGATGTCACATCACAGGGCTCCTTTTGTGGGTTCTTCACAGTGAGGGCGGTGATGGGGGGAGCAGAGGAGCTGCCCCCCTTATGCCATCACCACCCAGTTCCCTCTGACCACAGGACCCCCTTCTGGCTGCCCCATCAGCCTGCGAGACCAGTCGGAGTGCTGGCTGCGTCTACAGACGATGCAGACAGTCTTGCAAAATTGTCCCCTGGCAACAGCTTCTGAAAAGTGCTTTAAAGTTCTCTTCTCTGTGAAAGAATTGGCAGAGCCAGTTTCCCCCTGTGTAGGTCTTCTTCCTATTTGTCCCCCCGCAGTGCTGAGTACAGAGTACGGCACACAGCTGCAGTTTGAGAAAAATGCTGGTTAAATTGGACAAAATGTGAAACAGAAACTGACCACATTTCTAGGGGTTCATGAGAGTATGAAAGAAAAGTGTTTATAAACCAAAAGCCTTTTCTGTAGGCCCCTGGAGGCTGCAGCATTTTGAACAAGCCTTTGGCAAATCCATTTTTAAGTTGTGCATTGCTTTCTCCTGTAAATAATCCTTGCTCCTGAAGCTGAGAGATACACACACACATATATAAAAACTGTGTTAAGTATATAGAAGCACACACATAGAACATGCACAGAGAAGCACACATTACAGAGGTAACATATACTCATTGTAAAAACAACTCAAATAGCACAGAAAATAAAATATAAAATGTTAAGCCTGTCCTAGATATTCTCTCTACTCTCACTCCTCCAAGATACCTGCTATTAAAATGGGGAGGGGGGGTATCTTAGGAACTGCTTACAGATCTCTCCCTGCTTAACTAAGACTCAGATCAATTATGTTTTTAATCTTAGTTTAAATGAAAAAAACTTAGGACATGAGCAGACAGTGTCTGGCCCAAAGGATTTCTCTGACCCAACATGCTGTGGGAAATGCAGGGCCCTTGACCCTGCCCTCAGCCGGAAAGGGGGTGTGGTAAATAGTCCGACAGGCCTGGAACACTGGTGTTACTCAGGGCACGGTGTCTCGTGGGGGCACGTTCCTGAGAGGAAAGGCAGAAACTGTCAGCACAGCCTCTGTCTGCAAGATGGAGACTCCTCTAAGAAAGCGGGGAGGATCTAATTCTTCTCCTGACATCTTCAGGGCAGAACTGCTGATCACTAGAAGACATCCAGTACAATTCACTTATCTTAGTCGAGACCCAAATAAATGTTTCCTATTTTAGAATTGACAGATATAGTTTTTAAAGAGAGAAAATTCTAGAAAAAAAAACATTGCATCATCCAGAGCCTCTTGTCACTATGCAGATATGTAGTTTCACTCAAGATCCTACAGAACTGGAAGATGGCGGCTTAGTAAGATGCGCGGATCTTAGTTTCTTCTCCAGGACACCTACTAGGGGAGTAGAAACGATACAGAAAGCGCCCAAAGCCACAACAGAGATAAAAAAAAGACAGCGTACCCCATCCTGGAACGGCTGGCTGGCTGAGAGAAGCAGCTCGGGTGAGATCGCCGAGGCGCGCGGGCCTTACCGGGCGGGGTGGCAAGCGGCCGGAGTTACTCCATTCCCCCTTCCCGGGCCGGCTGGGAGAATTGGAGAGGTGGTCCCCTGAAACCAAGGCGACTGGCGCCCACACCACGCGCAGCCCCCGGACCAACTGAGAGAATTGGATCGGAAACCCCCAGGCCGCGGAGAACGGTGACCCCGTGACTCCCGGGGAACGTGCACTCTCTCGGGCGGGCCGCTGCCGCTGGCGCCCTCCCGCCACGCTTGTTGCCCAGCGCCGACTAGGAAATTCGGACGGGCTCTTTCCCTGGCTGCGGCGACCAGCAACCCTCCCTGCATTCGGACCCCGGGCCGGCTCAAGCCGCTTCGGCTAGCGAACCCCCAGGACGGCGAGAGTTTTCCAAAATTTAAGGTCCCACAGCACCTTTTACTGGTGGGACCTGCAGACAAACATGTGCCACGAGCGCCACCTACTGGGCAGGATAAGAAAAGCAGAACCCAGAGATTTCACAGAAAAATATTACAACCTTGCTGGGTCCAACACCAAGAGAAATCTGAATAAATGCCCAGACGCCAGCAGCAGAAGATAACTGTCCACGCTCAAAAGATTGAGAATATGGCTCAGTCAAAGGAACAAACCAATAGCTCAAATGAGACACAAGAGCTGAGACAACTAATGCTGAATATACGAACAGAAATGGAAAACCTCTTCAAAAATGAAATCGATAAATTGAGGGAGGACATGAAGAGGACATGGGCTGAACATAAAGAAGAAATAGAAAAACTGAAAAAACAAATCGCAGAACTTATGGAAGTGAAGGATAAAGTAGCAAACATAGAAAAAATAATGGATAGCTACAATGATAGATTTAAAGAGACAGAAGATAGAATTAGTGATTTGGAGGATGGAACATCTGAATTCCAAAAAGAAACAGAAACTATAGGGAAAAGAATGGAAAAATTTGAACAGGGTATCAGGGAACTCAAGGACAATATGAACCGCACAAATATACGTGTTGTGGGTGTCCCAGAAGGAGAAGAGAAGGGAAAAGGAGGAGAAAAACTAATGGAAGAAATTATCACTGAAAATTTCCCAACTCTTATGAAAGACCTAAAATTACAGATCCAAGAAGTGCAGCGCACCCCAAAGAGATTAGACCCAAATAGGCGTTCTCCAAGACACTTACTAGTTAGAATGTCAGAGGTCAAAGAGAAAGAGAAGATCTTGAAAGCAGCAAGAGAAAAACAATCCATTACATACAAGGGAAACCCAATAAGACTTTGTGTAGATTTCTCAGCAGAAACCATGGAAGCTAGAAGACAGTGGGATGATATATTTAAAATACTAAAAGAGAAAAACTGCCAACCAAGACTCCTATATCCAGCAAAATTATCCTTCAAAAATGAGGGAGAAATTAAAACATTCTCAGACAAAAAGTCACTGAAAGAATTTGTGACCAAGAGACCAGCTCTGCAAGAAATACTAAAGGGAGCACTAGAGTCAGATACAAAAAGACAGAAGAGAGAGATATGGAAAAGAGTGTAGAAAGAAGGAAAATCAGATATGATATATATAATACAAAAGGCAAAATGTTAGAGGAAAATATTATCCAAACAGTAATAACACTAAATGTCAATGGACTGAATTCCCCAATCAAAAGACATAGATTGGCAGAATGGATTAAAAAACAGGATCCTTTGATATGCTGTCTACAGGAAACACATCTTAGACCCAAAGATAAACATAGGTTGAAAGTGAAAGGTTGGGAAAAGATATTTCATGCAAATAACAACCAGAAAAGAGCAGGAGTGGCTATACTAATATCCAACAAAGTAGACTTCAAATGTAAAACAGTTAAAAGAGACAAAGAAGGACACTATATACTAATAAAAGGAACAATTAAACAAGAAGACATAACAATCATAAGTATTTACGCACCGAATCAGAATGCCCCAAAATACGTGAGGAATATACTGCAAACACTGAAAAGGGAAATAGACTCATATACCATAATAGTTGGAGACTTCAACTCACCACTCTCATCAAGGGACAGAACATCTAGACAGAGGATCAACAAAGAAATAGAGAATCTGAATATTACTATAAATGAACTAGACTTAATAGACATTTATAGGACATTACATCCCACAACAGCAGGATACACCTTTTTCTCAAGTGCTCATGGATCATTCTCAAAGATAGACCATATGCTGGGTCACAAAGCAAGTCTTAACAAATTTAAAAAGATTGAAATCTTACACAACACTTTCTCGGACCATAAAGGAATGATGTTGGAAATCAATAATAGGCAGAGTGCCAGAAAATTCACAAATACGTGGAGGCTCAACAACACACTCCTAAACAACGACTGGGTCAAAGAAGAAATTGCAAGAGAAATTAGCAAATACCTCGAGGCGAATGAAAATGAAAACACAACATATCAAAACTTATGGGACGCAGCAAAGGCAGTGCTAAGAGGGAAATTTATTGCTCTAAATGCCTATATCAGAAAAGAAGAAAAGGCAAAAATTCAGGAATTAACTATCCATTTGGAAGAACTGGAGAAAGAACAGCAAGCTAACCCCAAAGCAAGCAAAAGGAAAGAAATAACAAAGATTAGAGCACAAATAAATGAAATTGAAAACATGAAAACAATAGAGAAAATCAATAAGGCCAGAAGTTGGTTCTATGAGAAAATCAATAAGATTGATGGGCCCTTAGCAAGATTGACAAAAAGAAGAAGAGAGAGGATGCAAATAAATAAGATCAGAAATGGAAGAGGAGACATAACTACTGACCTCACAGAAATAAAGGAGGTAATAACAGGATACTATGAACAACTTTAACTAATAAATACAACAATTTAGAGGAAATGGACGGGTTCCTGGAAAGACATGAACAACCAACTTTGACTCAAGAAGACATAGATGACCTCAGCAAACCAATCACAAGTAAAGAAATTGAATTAGTCATTCAAAAGCTTCCTAAAAAGAAAAGTCCAGGACCAGATGGCTTCACATGTGAATTCTACCAAACGTTCCAGAAAGAATTAGTACCAATTCTCTTCAAACTCTTCAAAAAAATCGAAGTGGAGGGAAAACTACCTAATTCATTCTATGAAGCCAACATCACCCTCATACCAAAACCAGGCAAAGATATTACAAAAAAAGAAAACTACAGACCAATCTCTCTAATGAATACAGATGCAAAAATCCTCAATAAAATTCTAGCAAATCGTATCCAACAACACATTAAAAGAATTATACATCATGACCAAGTAGGATTCATCCCAGGTATGCAAGGATGGTTCAACATAAGAAAATCAATTAATGTAATACACCATATCAACAAATCAAAGCAGAAAAATCACATGATCATCTCAATTGATGCAGAGAAGGCATTCGACAAGATTCAACATCCTTTCCTGTTGAAAACACTTCAAAAGATAGGAATACAAGGGAACTTCCTTAAAATGATAGAGGGAATATATGAAAAACCCACAGCTAATATCATCCTCAATGGGGAAAAATTGAAAACTTTCCCCCTAAGATCAGGAACAAGACAAGGATGCCCACTATCACCACTATTATTCAACATTGTGTTGGAGGTTCTAGCCAGAGCAATTAGACAAGAAAAAGAAATACAAGGCATCAAAATTGGAAAGGAAGAAGTAAAACTATCACTGTTTGCAGACGATATGATACTATACGTCGAAAACCCGGAAAAATCCACAACAAAACTACTAGAGCTAATAAATGAGTACAGCAAAGTAGCGGGTTACAAGATCAACATTCAAAAATCTGTAGCATTTCTATACACTAGTAATGAACAAGCTGAGGGGGAAATCAAGAAACGAATCCCATTTACAATTGCAACTAAAAGAATAAAATACCTAGGAATAAATTTAACTAAAGAGACAAAAAACCTATATAAAGAAAACTACAAAAAACTGCTAAAAGAAATCACAGAAGACCTAAATAGATGGAAGGGCATACCGTGTTCATGGATTGGAAGACTAAATATAGTTAAGATGTCAATCCTACCTAAATTGATTTACAGATTCAATGCAATACCAATCAAAATCCCAACAACTTATTTTTCAGAAATAGAAAAACCAATAAGCAAATTTATCTGGAAGGGCAGGGTGCCCCGAATTGCTAAAAACATCTTGAGGAAAAAAAACGAAGCTGGAGGTCTCGCGCTGCCTGACTTTAAGGCATATTATGAAGCCACAGTGGTCAAAACAGCATGGTATTGGCATAAAGATAGATATATCGACCAATGGAATCGAATAGAGTGCTCAGATATAGACCCTCTCATCTATGGACATTTGATCTTTGATAAGGCAGTCAAGCCAACTCACCTGGGACAGAGCAGTCTCTTCAATAAATGGTGCCTAGAGAACTGGATATCCATATGCAAAAGAATGAAAGAAGACCCATCTCTCACACCCTATACAAAAGTTAACTCAAAATGGATCAAAGATCTAAACATTAGTTCTAAGACCATAAAACAGTTAGAGGAAAATGTTGGGAGATATCTTATGGATCTTACAACTGGAGGCGGTTTTATGGACCTTAAACCTAAAGCAAGAGCACTGAAGAAGGAAATAAATAAATGGGAACTCCTCAAAATTAAACACTTTTGTGCATCAAAGAACTTCATCAAGAAAGTAGAAAGACAGCCTTCACAATGGGAGACAATATTTGGAAATGATATATCAGATAAAGGTCTAGTATCCAGAATTTATAAAGAGATTGTTCATCTCAACAACAAAAAGACAGCCAACCCAATTACAAAATGGGAAAAAGACTTGAACAGACACCTCTCAGAAGAGGAAATACGGATGGCCAAGAGACACATGAAGAGATGCTCAATGTCCCTGGCCATTAGAGAAATGCAAATCAAAACCACAATGAGATATCATCTCACACCCACCAGAATGGCCATTATCAACAAAACAGAAAATGACAAGTGCTGGAGAGGATGCGGAGAAAGAGGCACACTTATCCACTGTTGGTGGGAATGTCAAAGGGTGCAACCACTGTGGAAGGCAGTTTGGCGGTTCCTCAAAAAGCTGAATATAGAATTGCCATACGACCCAGCAATACCATTGCTAGGTATCTACTCAAAGGACTTAAGGGCAAAGACACAAACGGACATTTGCACACCAATGTTTATAGCAGCATTATTTACAATTGCAAAGAGATGGAAACAGCCAAAATCTCCATCAACAGAAGAGTGGCTAAACAAACTGTGGTATATACATACGATGGAATATTATGCAGCTTTAAGACAAGATAAACTTATGAACCATGTAATAACATGGATGGACCTAGAGAATATTATGCTGAGTGAATCCAGCCAAAAACTAAAGGACAAATACTGTATGGTCCCACTGATGTGAACGGACATTCGAGAATAAACTTGAAATATGTCATTGGTAACAGAGTTCAGCAGGAGTTAGAAACAGGGTAAGACAATGGGTAATTGAAGCTGAAGGGATACAGACTGTGCAACAGGACTAGATACAAAAACTCAAAAATGGACAGCACAATAATACCTAATTGTAAAGTAATCATGTTAAAACACTGAATGAAGCTGCATCTGAGCTATAGGTTTTTGTTTTGTTTTGTTTTGTTTTGTTTTGATTTTACTATTATTACTTTTATTTTTTTCTCTATATTAACATTCTATATCTTTTTCGGTTATGTTGCTAGTTCTTCTAAACCAATGCAAATGTACTAAGAAATGATGATCATGCATCTATGTGATGATGTTAAGAATTAATGATTGCATGTGTAGAATGGTATGATCTCTAAATGTTGGGTTAATTTCTTTTTTTTCCGTTAATTAAAAAAAAAAAAAAAAAGAGAAGGGATAATTGGAGATGAAGGGATACAGACTGTACAACGGGACTGGATATAAAAACTCAGAAATGGACAGCACAATACTACCCAATTGTAATGCAATTATGTTAAAACACTGAATGAAGCTGCATGTGAGGTATAGGTTTTTTGTTTTTGTTTTTTTTGTTTTTTTTTCTTTCTATTATTGTTTTAATTCTTATTCTGTTGTCTTTTTATTTCTTTTTCTAAATCGATGCAAATGTACTAAGAAATGATGAATATGCAACTATGTGATGTTATTAAGAATTACTGATTGTACATGTAGATTGGAATGATTTCTAATTGTTTTGTTAATTCTTTTTTTAATTAATAAAAAAAAAAATGATTGAAAAAAAGATCCTACAGAACTTTCCACAGGAGCAGCCCATGTTGTCCACAGTCTGGTCACCCTGTTGGCAATTCTCCTATGAGAATGGAGCCTTTGTTCATTCAAACACCAAACAAATATTTACTAGGCTTCTGCCCCATGCCAGGAACTGAATTACGATTCAGCAAGCAAAAACAGACTCAACTATCTACTCTCTTTAAATCTACAATGAATGGTAATGACCATGATGGTGTCTGAAGATGTCTCAGGGCACAATTAGCAAAAACTGACAGAGCCGTCTTCCTGAAACTCCAGAAAAACAGTTAAACAATTGCAGTAAATGGGCTAGGGCCAAATCAATGCAGCACTTTAAATGGGAGCACAAGCTCATGGCATGATTACTGCCTACCCCCGACCTCTCCCTGGCACAGTGTGGCGTCAGCCTGCCCTCCCACTGTGGGTACCTGCACTTCATGGAGGGAGCAGAGCTACTCCTATGTGCATACTGGGATGCCTGTATGTCAGTGCCAACCTATCAGGTGACAGCCTGAAAGACTGAACCAGGAAATTCATCTAGACCTTGCCATCCATAACTTGCCCTGCAAGCAGAAGCTGCTTTTGGACAGCTGAAAGCAGCATAGGAAACAATTAGGTCAATATGATCTAGGGCAAAGGATTACCTGCTTTAAGTCATACAATAGAGCACCAGAATGGGGGAGAAAGTCTATTTTATAGGGGGTAGAGGGGATATTCAAATTCCTCTAAACTAGGGAATTCCTAAGGTCATGAACAAGCACAATCCCAGGACAGCACACAGGCTCAGAAATAACTGAGAGGACTCTTAACTTCGCATTCATACTGAGCTGATCTTTTTGAAAGGAGGACTAAACTCTGAAGGAGTTTTTTATTTTTTTGGACCAGCAAATGCAAAGCCAATTTGTAAGAATTGTGAAAGGCATTTTATTACACTGGTTTGTTTTTTTTAACTCTTAGCACTCAAGAAAATATCCATCACATGATTAACTGGATATAAACTTAAGAAATTGACAGTGTGCAGCAGGAGACTGTAAGACAAACAAAATAAAACAGAAAAGGGGTTGCTCAACCCAAAGAGCAACATAAAAATCCAGAAACGATCAACGAAGAAGATAAGAATTTGGACATACTAGACAAGGTTTTGTTCTTGTTGTTTGATTTTTAAATGATCCTCAGTATGCTCATGGAGAAAAAGGAAAACACAGAAAAAAAATTAAAAGGTATCAGGAAAACAATGAATGAACAGTACAACCTAAATAAAGAGGTGAAGTTTTAAAAAGGAACCAAACAAAAATACTGGGGTTGAAGAGCACAATAACAGAAATGATAAGTTCCCTAGAGAGTTCCAACAGTACCTGGGAGACAGCAGAATAAAGAATCAGTGAGCTCAAAGACAAGACAATTGAAATAATTCAGGCTGGGAGCAGAAAAAAAAAAGAATTTTAAAAGGGAACGGACCCTTAGAGTCCAGTGGGGCACCACCAAACACAAAATTTTTGCATTATGGGAGTCCCAGGAGAAGAAATACAGCAAGGGGCAAAAGTAGAAATAAGGACAGAAAATGTTCCTATGAATGAATGAATGGACATGAATATGCATGCACATTCAAGAACCTCAACGAACTCCAAACTGGATAAATCTGAAGACAACCATGTGCAGACACATAGTATTCAAGTTGTCAAGTGCCACAGACAAGGAGACTGCTTTGAAAGCTGCAAGAGTTCTGCAAGAGTTCATAAGCACGGTACTATGTACACGAGAGTTCCAGTTTCCCATCAGAAACCACGGAAGCAAGAAGGCAGCGGGTTGGAATACTTAAGGTGCTAAGAGAAAACAATCATCAACTGAGAATTTTATACCTGGTGAGACTTCCTTTCAAAAATGAAGGAGAGATTAAGACATTCTCAGAGAGACAAAAGCTGAAGGATTCCATTACCATTAGATCTGCCCTATAAACATGCTAAAAGGAATTCTTCAGGTTGAAGTGAAAAGACACTAGACAGCGAATCAACTAAGCATAAAAATTAAAGACTTCTGATAGAGTTAACCACATGGGTAATTAGAAATGCCAGTACCTTGCCTAGCAGCCAGGCCCCTTGTGATAGTTTGAAGCTGTATTTACACTGGAAGATCATGTTCTTGAAGTTAATCCATTCCTGTGGGTGTAGACCTGTTGTGGGTGGGACCTTTTGACTAGGTTATTTCAGTTGAGGCGTGCCCCAGGTGGGTCTTAATCCTCTTACTAGAGTCCTTTATAAGATGATGAAATAGAGAGGACACAGAAGCTCAGAAAGAAAGCCACAGATAGAGCAGCCAGAAGCTAAAAGCAACAAAACTCAGGAGAGAAAGACTAGCGGATGCCACCATGTGCCTTCCCATGTGACAGAGGAGTCCGGGATAGCTGGTTGTCTGTTGATACCTTGATCTGGACATTTTCACAGCCTCAGAATTGTAGGCTTATAAACCAATAAATCCCTATTATTAAAAGTCAGGTATTTTGCATTTTGGCAGCTTTAATGAACTGAAACATCCCTTCTTCCAGGTCTACACCACACATACCCTTACTCACCCTCCTGAAACCCCATAGCTTTTACTTTAAAATGCCAGCTTTAATTATTACCTTCAAAGAGAGACTCAATCCAAGAGGTGAACACAAAAGACCTGCTTCTGATAATTGAAGGCATCTTGCTTCCCTTGGATGCAAATGGTGGCCCTGCTGCAGTCCTGATAAAATGCGCCATTAACCTCTGTAAGGATTGAAGAGCCACCCAAACACTGGGCATCATCACCTTGTCCCTTCAGCGATGGTGCAGGCATCATTCAGGGTGAGCAGGCAGGTCCAGGGCTCTGGGGCCAAATGGCCAAGCCTGGTATGGACAGAGGTTGAATTGACATAGGACAGCAATAACAGCCCTAGGATGCCAGAGAGACATGGACATGGTGGCCCCCTTTAGTCCTTCAGATACAGCCAGGCCCAGCCCAGACTGAGCTCCACTAGGTTCATGAAGCTGGGCAGCAAAGGACAACACTGGATGTGGGGTTTCTTTTGGGAGGCCCTTTCTTAATGCTGTCAGGCCTGAGGTATTTCCCCTGGATGGTCTACCTCCAGCCTCTCTGTCTTGATTATGGGATTTTTTTTCCCCAAACACTCAGACTCCAGCTTCCTCCTAGACTATACCAGGGGACAATTCTCCAACCCCTATGCCACGCATTACTCTGGATGGGAATTGTCTTCTGGCTCCAGCTCCAGGACACCCACCTCAAAGGCAAGCCCAGGGCTGGGCCCAGCCTGGTCTGTCGCACTTCACCTCCGAAGAAGAGCTCAGAAAGCAATGCACCCGCACATTCTACCTAGAACAGAGCCTGTGTCGGTAGTAATAGCTGCCCACTTGGCAGTATATCCCAGAAGTTAGGTGTGCAGTCTCAGGAGTGAGACTGCACTTCATGACACCATAGAATATGAGTGTACTTATTGAAGTCCAAGAAACCCTGGAGCCCCACCTCCCCAAACCCTCCTCCTCAACACTCACTCATCAGGCTGCCTCCCTAAGCCTGCACTTTCTCATCTGCTCAGCCATGCCTATTTTCCCCAAAGTGAGATTAAGATTAAGTGAAATCTTGGATCCAACTCACTGGTGCTGGGAGATACCTCATAAGCAGGGCTTTGTCCCCTTCTCCCTCTGGCCCAGGCTCAGGCCACTGTGTCAGCTCCACCCATAATAGGAAGTACATGAGCAACTCCTGTCCAGGCCCTTGCTAGGCTCTTGGCAACTCACTGTGCCACCCAGGCTGAGAACACACCTGTCTGGGGGGTCCCTGGGCCCCTGGTTTACCAGCCAGCACCATCATCCTTCTCTGGCAGTGATGTGACTCTTTCTTCACTATACAATCTGATTTTTCATTCCACTACTGAAGCCTTTTCAGAACTCATGTTTGTTAGCCCACAGCCTCTGTCTACCTCCCTCTGACCATCCCCATTTACTATAAGAAGTTCTCCCACCCTGTTTTGCCCAGTGTCACTGGGGCTCATTCCTCAGCAGATGGGCCCAGGAGAAAGGAAGCAGAAGGTAAGCAAGGGAGGGAGGCTTAAAGAGAGTGTAGGACTCTCCCCACCTTCCTTTGCCATGTCAAAGTTATCACATCCCAATGGGAGGAAGAAAATGACTCAGACGTCCCCTCTCCCTATGGGGGTCAGAGCTAAGGGTGGGGACAGGGGCAGGGAAACGCTGCATCACACAGCAGAGAAAATGATCCAAGATGTAATGAGTTCGACTACACATGGGTTCATTCCCCTCACCTTCCCTGGCTGGATGCACAACAGCTCTTTACTGCCCTCGTAGTTCAGGCTTCTAATGGGTTTTTATTCTTTTCTCAAGGTGAGTATAATTCATTTAAGGCTCTTGAGTGGCTCTTGAAAAATCATTTTTAAGGAAACATCCAAAGTCTGTGGAAATTAGGCCCATTAACAATTGGTTAGCAGCCAGTCATTAGAGGAAGGGACTTTAGACTTAGGTTAAAAGCAGATGACAACTCGGTTGAGGAACCCTGGAGCAGAATTTACACCAAGGGTCTTAGGGATCTTGAAGGACTGCTTTTCCTCTTGCTGAATTAAAGTTCATTTTGGAGTCTGAAGAAGATGACTGAGAGCTCATCAGACAACGAATCAGTCCCATGTAGTAGACAAAGGAGACACTCTCAGGTCTCAGCCCCTGAAGGACACGAATATGTTGGTAAACAGCCTCATGTCTCCACAACCCATTTGAATGTGAGCACCAGTCATTCTGCACACGCTTAGGCAGTGTGGAGAGGAGAAACCAAATACTGTGTCAACACTACACTGTACCAGGGACAGGGAGCAGGGCAGGAGATTTTGATCTAGTAGGGACCATTTTGGGGGGCAAATAAAGGAACCAAGAGGGAAGACAGGAAGGAGGCGGGGGGAGAGAGAGAGAGAGAGAGAAAGAAGAGACCCTGTCTTAATCAGGATTCGATCAGGACATAAGAGATCACAAAAGTAATTTGAGCAGGGAAAAGTTAATATAAAAATTAACTAATAAAATAGGACTACTTGAAAGGATAAAATAGAGGGCTAAAGAATATAAGACTATAAAATGTAGAGAGCAGCTACTACGACCACTAGGGCTAAGGAAAAGTACCCACAGAAGGAACAAATTTAGAAGAAGGCTACTCTCTGTCCAAGGCCAAAATTCAGACATTGTCAGAAATATGACTGTGGCTTAGGGAACGATGACAATCACTGGGGTGCCACGGGTTAGAAATGGTACACAGATAGTGGGTCAAAGTTACTAAGGAGGAAAATGTCTCATGGGTGATAAAACTTATCAGAGGATGAGCACCTCTGGGTCACCCATATGCCACTGGCAGCCATGTGATGGGGCAAGAAAAAGAGAAAACAAGAACCTGGAAGAGAAGCCCCTTCATCTTCTGTCCCTTGCACTGTCACCCCAGCATCCTCTACTCACAAGGTCTAACGTTGCACCATCTTGCAAAGGAGAACAGCTTACAGGGTATAGCCTGGGCAAAGAAGAGCAGAGTTGGAGTCAAGAGGCAATAAATTAATAATGACACTGTCCTCTAACTCTCAGAATATTAACTGAGGGGTACTTTCTAGAGACTCTGAATGTGAAATTGGGCAAAGACCCAAGAGCTCATCAGATTCCAGATGATTGTGAGACAGATCAAGAAAAATATTTGACCATGAGATGGCAGTAACATCAGTCAGCTTTATTTGGGTGGGCAGTTGGACAGGTTTATAAGAGGCAAAGTCCCTCTCAGCAGGAAACTTTCCAGGAGGAGTGGCATGAGGCCATACCCAGATAGGGAGAAGGGCAATGGAAATCCTGGGGAGAGAGGAATTGGATGGAGGATTTATGGGTCTAGCTGATGTCACTCAGCACTGTGGAGAATCTCTGGGTCTCCCAAAGAATCTCCCAAACAGCAGCAGCAGTTTGGGGTCTTTTACAGCCTGAAGATTTGTCTTATCTGTGCCTAGCACATTTTCTGGAGCAGTTTTGTGGCATATGCAAAGCAGTCAGACTTTAAATGGCTATAAACATACTTATTTGGGTTACATTTAAAACAACTGGACGCATAAGAATTTGCATTTGGCATTAACGGTCCAAAGCCTGATGTGAAGAAGTAAACAACACAGGGACCAATGCAGACGAGCCATCTGTGACCCATTTATATAACCACAGTGAAAGCCACATCAGCTCCCAGCCAGGCCCTGTGCACAGAGTAGTATATAAACTATTTCATTTAATCCTTATAATAACTGAATGTGGTAGCTAGTATTATTATCTTAATTTTGCAAATGTGGAAACTGAGGGCCAGAGACATGGAAAAGTTTGTTCTGAAGCACACCCAGATATTCTTGAGATTATGTACCAAGGCAAACAATCATCTAATTCCTGCCTACACATCCCAAAGGATGTCCTCAAAGTGGCCTCTTCCATCTCTGGACAGCTTTGACTATTGAAAGGTTCTTCCTTTGGCTCACAGGGAGGGCATGTACTCCCTTTTCCCTGTAGAAGCTCTTTCTGTATTTGAAAATATTTATTTTATCCACACAGGATTTTTCCTTCTCCTAGTTTAAGAGCCCAGCTTCTCCAGGGTTCTTCATCGCCCAGCTCCTTCGCCAGCTGATCATGCTTCTGTCATCAAGCTCAAGTGTTCTCCTTCCTTTTTACATCGTCTGGCACGGGTGGAAGCAGTTCTGCAGGCATGAGGTCCTCAGGGCAGGGCCTTATTGGAGGCCTCTTCCTATCCCAAGACTTTAGCAGGGAAAATCAGATGATTTAAGTGAGCCTTGGTTTTTCTCTTCTTTAATTCTGGAACCAAAAAAAAAACCTGTATAACTAGATTGCTATGGGGATTCCATAAATAACATATGAGAAGGTACCTTAGAGCGTTTGACTCAATAAAGATATACAGACACTTGGTTCACTGAGATTTGGAAATTTTGGAATTCATTTCAGTCCTACTGTAGGGCAAGCAGAAACTAGAATCCAATTCTCCTGGCATCCAAGCTTGACTCCTCCTCATATTTCAGAGGCTAAAACCAGCTTCCTCCTCTTGGAATCAATAATACATTGCAACGCATGATTGTCCTCCCTTGGCCTCTTTCCTTTCCTCAAGCATCAAAGATGCCAAAATTAATCCGGCATAGTCATGATGCCAGGAACAGTCCCTATTTCCTATTTTTCCATTTATCCTCTCCCTTCTTATCTCATCCTTTGGTGATTCCACAGCATACAATTGTTCTGCGCGTTTGTGGAACGTTCCTAATGGCAGGCTGGGCCCCTCTGAGGACAATTGCACATTCCTTATAATGACGTTCATTAGTCTGTCTGACATCAGTACTGTTCTGAGGTTAATATGTTTAATTTAATGAGGCATTTATTTTCAGTTAGAAACTCCTGAAGAAGCATGTTTTCTTCTGATGAGTTGAGCTGATGAACAGATTAATACTGGGCTTGAAACAGTTGACAAAGAAAATGAATCTAACCAACTTCTATTTCTTCATCAGCTATGGGCTCTGCTTAAATTAATTTCACTTAAACTGCTCATTTCTTCGGGGGAATAAACAGGATGAAAATCTTTGCTTGCCGCAATGATTTTATCTCCACTTACTTGTTTGTTCCCTTCCCCAGCCCAAGATCCAAGGACACGAAAAGGCCAAGGACCAGCGTATCATAAGGGGGGAAAAGAGTTTCCACAGCTAGTCAGTAAGAGAAGGCTGAGCTGAAAGAACACTCCCACATGACACCAGAGGTGATAGCCGCAATGATGCGTGGACACAGCTGGGAGTCCGGCTGGCCTTCCTCTGTCATTTAATACTTTGTGGGGTTCACTGTTTTAGTATCTATTTAGTTAGATACCAGTGCATGGTATCTAACAGAATTTGATAGATGTTATTCTATGAATGAAATTAGTGCTCTACAAACAGTGGCTTTTATTGTTTTTGCAAAGAATCCTATGATCTCAAGAGGGAGAAGATGCCTGATTTCTGGGACACATCTAGTGTATGAGCTAGTGTTTAACAACTGCTTGCCAGGGATCACCCAAAAGCCGATTCTCTTTGATGACTTGACCAGTGGAAGTACTACATCACTCTCCTCATGCATTCTTAGAGCCACTGTCAGCCACGAGAGATGCCAACCAACATGCACTTTCCATCCTCCCAAGAATGAGTTGCCAGGCAATACCAATCCATAGCTTTCGACCCTGAAAAAGTCAGAGAAGATAGATGAGCTTGGCACCCTATTCCCAGCCTTCCTGCTCAGTGACTAAAATTAAAGACCAAATCTAGTCCTATTTCCATTGTGTATGTAGTTGGCATTAGGAATGTATACAATGGAAAGAATGTTGGCATTACAGGAAGATAGGGCAGATTTCAAATCTTAATTCTGCCATTCGTCATCTCTATTTTTAATTGCTGCATAACAAATTACCACAAACTTAGTAGCTAAAAAGACATACATTTATTATCTCACAGTTTCTGTGGGTCACGAATCTGGGCATGGCTTAGCTGGGTTCTCTGCTCAGTGTTACAAAACTGAAATCAATGTGTTTCCAGACCATTTTCTCATTTGAAGATTCCACTAAGGAAGGGTCTGCTCCCATGCTCCCTTAGGTTTTGGAAAAACATCATTTCCTGTGGCTGTAATATCCTTGGCAACTTTCTCCTTTGAAGTCGGCCAACGGGAAGACAGCCATAGTGTTGCCACTGCTTCAAGTATCTGATCTCTAGAAACTCTTTCAAAGGGCTCACCTAAAAAGGTGAGGGCATCCAGGTAAAAGGAGAGTATTTCACTAAGTAATAGTCAACTCACTAGGGGCTCCAATTACATTTTCAAAATCCTCTCACCTTGGCAATAATCTATTGGTTGATAGAAGGTTGTGCATTCTGACCACATTGAAGGAGATACGATTGTATGAAGGTGTGGGCCGTTGGGGGTCATTTAGAATTATGCCTACCACATCAGCTCAGAGACTGTGGACAAGTCTTTTCTCTGAGGCTCCTTATTTGTAAGTGGTGACAATACTGCTTTTTCCTTAGGGTGTCTTTAAGAATTAAATGAAACCACATATATAAGCTGATAGCACAGAAGGACCCCAGGAACAGTGTGTTCAATTGAATTAAAAGATGGTATTGATATCACTGGGAATATCCCAGAAATCTACTTTTTGCCCTTCTCAAACCTATCTTCTCTAATTGTTGTTGGTCTGTTCTCTATCTGATTCCAATTTCTAGTCATAACTCTAGAACTCACCTGCCCTCCTGTCCTTTTGACTGTATTTGCTTCATTGGAATCCATCTGGGATCTCAGACAATAATCTCACTCTGGCTTCTGAATGGTCATTTTAGCTCATTTATCCAGTACCTATGAGAACATATATTGGTTAATTCCTTCCACCACACTGGGAGGTCAGCTTGATAGTCCCCCTCCTCTTCAAATGGAGATGTGATGGCTAAAGAGAAATAGTTTGGGTATCTTTGATGCTGGACCATCTCCATCCTAGGTTGACCATGGTTTCAGACACTCTACAGGAAAAGCCAAGTCCATCAG
The DNA here is from genome assembly GCF_023851605.1 of Tamandua tetradactyla. Lineage (NCBI taxonomy): Eukaryota > Metazoa > Chordata > Mammalia > Pilosa > Myrmecophagidae > Tamandua > Tamandua tetradactyla. Next base: position 195,746,522 of record NC_135328.1, on the reverse strand, counting down.
GTTATCCAACTGCTACTTGGAAACTCCTGCAGAACTTGATACAGCTGTCCTTCCCTCCAAAGCTGCCTGTCATCTGTGGTTTCCAAGACTCCAGGGTAACATCATGGCATGGTGGAATGGGACAGTGGAGTAGGTGGCAAGAAGATTGATTCAGGAAATCGGGAGTGATTATCTGAAACCAACTGTGTCCTTCCCTTGGGCACCATAGTAGACCCCGCACACTGGTGTACATCAGCATCTCAACAGCAACCACCCAGCCTTGATACTACAGATTCAGGTTTTGACTCAAAGATTAGTAGACTTTCAGGAGGGAAAGATATCCTAAAGTTCACCTCATTTAGCCTTCCCATTCCTTCTTCTATATATGGAGAAAAGTCAGAGGGAGAAGTCACTAGGAACAAAACTGCTCCATGACTTTAAATCATTTTCCTCCTCTGGGCTGCAGCTCCAAATCCTATGATGCTAGAATGCCTGGTTTGAGACAAGAAAATGTGGCAATGTCTATGCATGCCACAGCCCAAATTCTGACCACATATGGTGGAAACATATCATGAATTTCATGACCTGCAATTCTATTTCGCCTTCTAAGGTAAGCATTTACCCTTCTGTTCTTCTATGTGGAAGCAGTTTGATGAAAGACTAATCCAGTGTGGCTATGTGCATTTAACACCAAACTAATTAAAAAGATTCCCTTAAGAGCTTCTTTATCAGGAGGCACATGAATCATTGAAAACGCACCCAAGTCAAGAATGAAGCTCTCAGACCCAGTGACTCTTCCAACCAAAAGGGCTTTGGCAAGTGTACTATCCAAGTCTTTTCATTTCATGGATGAGTCTAATCTCTGCCTTTCTGCTGGTATGTAGACCATTTCCATTTTGTGTGATTATTGATACAGATGTTTTAAAGCCTACTGCCTAGCTAGCTATTTTATGTTTGTTAAGTCTATTTCTCGTTTCTCTTTTCCTCTTTTCTTCTGCTTTCTTTTAAGTAAATTGATTATTTTATTATTCCGTTGTGTCTCATTTGTTGTATTTTATACCTTATAATATCTTTAGTGGTTTATATAGGGGTCAAAATAGACATCCTTATGTATATTTACTAAATATTTCAGCATATTTGCAAAATTTACTAAAAATTAATCAGATTTTATCTTAAAATAATATCATACCTCTTTGTGTGCAGTGTAAGGATATCACAAAATTATTGTCCAAATCCCCCATTCTTTGTTATTTTCATACATGGTATTTTTACATATTCTGTAAAAGTATTTTCCATTCAAGAGACAATTTCCTGACAGAGCAATTAATATTAAAATAAGCAAAAATATATTTTATTTTAATTTTATTTATTTCATTTCTAGCATTTTTTATTGCTTTGTGTAGATCCAAGTTTCTGTTTAATATCCATATTCTTCCTGCCAGAAAAGCTTCCATTAACATTTCTTTCAGATCTGCTAAAATAAATTTCCTTTGATTTTTGTTTTTCCGAGAAAGTCTTTATTTCTCTTTCATTTTTGAAACATATTTCTTTTAGGTGCAGAATTTTGGGCAGTGTTTTTCATTCAGCACTTCCAAGATGTCACTCCACTGTCTTCTGGCTTGCCTGGGTTCTGACGAGCAGTCTACTATTATTAGCAGCTTTGTTCCTCTTTGTATAATGTTTCTCTTTTCTCTGACTGCCACGAACATTTTCTCTTTTTCTTTTCTTGACCTATTCAGTAGTTTAAATATGATGCACTTAGGTGTGTGTGTGTGTGTGCACACACAAGCATGCTCAGTGTTTATTCTGTTTCATATTCTCTGAGTTTCTTTGATGTGATTTTGCACCCTTCATTAATTTAGGAAATTTCTTGATGATTATTTCCTCAAATATTTTCTTTCTGCCTCATGGTCTCTTTCCTTCACTTCCGCAATTTCAGTTATACTTGTGTTAGAACACTCCATTGCTCTTGGATGTTCTATTCTGTTTTTTCACTCTTTTTCCCCTTTGCCTTTCAATTTGGTTACCTTCTATTAGCCTATCTCCTGTTCACCAATTCTTTCCTTAGCTGTTCCATGTCTACTGATGGCACTGTGGAAATCTTTCTTCATCTCTATTTCTATGCTTTTCATCCCTAGCATTTCATTCCCTAGCATTTGATTTTTTTTCTTATATTTCCATCATTCTGTGGAATCTGATTTCATATGTTGTCCTCTTTTCCACTAGAGTCCTTAAAATGTTAATTATAGTTATTTTGATTTCCCTGTCAGATAGTTTCAATATCTTTGTTATTCCTGAGTCTAGTTCTTATGACTACTTTGTATTTTGCATGATTCATATTATTCTATCTTTGGGTAGGGTGGTAGAGATGCAGGGAAATAGTTGTATCCTTGAACTGGGCTCACCTCTCCTTCTGTGAGGCCTCAGTGAGGAGTTTTGAGTTAATCTAGTCAGAAGTTGGACTGGATTTTAGATTTGCCATTGGTTACCGTTGGTATACCACATGCTTTCAGATACCTGGTATTTCAGGTAGAAACTGGTTTGGCTAAATAACTTCCATTTGAAGCTGTGCTTTATGCCTTACCTTTGTGCTGTGCCTCAAAGAGGGTCTCTACACGCACTTGCCCCATTCCTGTCCTCGCAATATTCTGCTCTTCTCATTCAAGGCTTGTGGCCTTGGTGGTCTTGGTAGTGTGTGACACTGGGGGTGTATTTTCCATTGTTCTGACTAAGCCTTAGTCTTGCTCATCTTTGTTTCCTTCCATCTAGGGGTGTAGCATTCTTAGTTCTTCTGCCCCTCCCCCTAGGTAGTTCTAGGCCCAGTGAGAATTCCTGTCCCTCTCCCAGAAGGAAGGTCCCCCACCCCCAAACTAGGTCCCTTCTCCCAGCAGAAACTTGATTTTATCTGTGATCAAGCATAGGGCTGGTTCCCCATTTTCACACAGATTAAGGCTTTTGTCCCACAGGTGAGATAAGAGAGCAAGGTCTGGGGTGGGGGGGAAGTCAACTTCCCCATTGAAAGAATTCCTAAATTCTCCCAAGCAGCAGGGACAACCAAACTAATAGGCCAGACTCTCAATCTTGGGGTTTGTTCATATGAAACTTATCCCTGCAAAGTATAGGCTAGGCCTACTTAAAATTAGGCCTAAGAATCACCCCCAGAGAAGCTCTTTTGTTGCTCAGATGTGGCCTCTCTCTCTCAGCTGACACAACAAGCAAACTCACTGCCCTCCCCCTCTCTACATGGGACATGACTCCCAGGGGTGTGGACCTTCCTGGCAGTATGGGACAGAAATTCCAGAATGGGCTGGGACTCAGCATCAAGGGATTGAGAAAATCTTCTTGACCGAAAGGGGAAAGAAAGAAAAGAGACAATATAAAGTGTCAGTGGCTAAAAGATTTCAGAGTCAGAGGTTATCCTGGAGGTTATTCTAACACATTACATAGATATTCCCTCTTTAGTTTAAGGTATATTAGAGAGGTTAGAGGGAAGTGCCTGAAACTATAGAGCTGTGTTCCAATAGCCATGTTTCTTGAAGATGATTGTATAATGATATAGCTTTTGCAATGTGACTGTGTGTTTGTGAAAACCTGATGCCCTTTTTATCCAGTGTGTGGACAGATGAGGAAAAAAATATGGATAAAAAATAAATAAATAATGGGGGGAATAAGAGGTGCAATAAATTGGGAAGACTGAAATACTAGTGGTCAATGAGAGGAAGGGGTAAGGGGTACAGTATGTATGAGTTTTTTCATTTTTCTTTTTATTTTTTTCTATAGTGTTGCAAATGTTCTAAGAAATGATCATGGTGATGAATATACAACTATGTGATGATATTGTGAGCCATTGGTTGTACACCAAGTATGGAATGCTCTTATGTCAAGAATGTTTGTGTTTATATGTTGTTTTGTCAATAAAAATATTTTAAAAAGAGAGAGAGAGAGAGAGAGAGAGAAAGGTCTGGGCAGTGTTTTTTGCGGCACCTCCAAGTCTGCACCACGATGGACCCATGCTCAATACTATTTCTTGCAGGCACTGTTGCTTGTCTCTGCAAGCTGATACAGGCTCCCCCAAGTTCTGCAACCATCACACTGTCCAGTCAGTCCACACTTGGCCTTCATCAACTCTGTATTTATTCTAGCCAATCTCCTCCTGCCTGTGTCTGGGTATATCTGCCACCAATGAGGGGATACCTGAGTTTCCTTTCTCATTGCAGACATCTCTGTCTTCTCAGATATTGGGTCAGCTCTTTGTTCTTTGACCTCAGTTTTTTGATGGGTTCAAAAAAAAGTCATGAATTTGAACATTGTCTTCTTTTTTCATAGTGCAGATAGGCACAGTCTTTCCAGGTAGTGGGAATTTTATTTTGTGACTTCATCTGCAGCCAGCGGGTAGAGAAGCCCAGCTCTCCAAGTCACCCTGATTCCTCTTAAACGAGCCAGCGTTCCTAGGACTCCTCCTCACAGAAGGGGCCAGAGGAAGGGCCAGTGCTCGGAGGCCTGGGTTCAAGATCTGGCTCTGGCCTTGACTCTCCAACATATTTGGGGCCACTGTCTGCCCACCCTGGACCTCGGTTCTTTTTTTATAAAATGGATTCAATTATTTTCGGAATCTCTTAGAGGTGGACATTCCTCTAGGCTTACAGCTGCAGACATGCTCTTTACCTGCCTGATTCATTCAAAGCCTGGGACTGGCCCTGGGGACACAAGGATGTCTGAGGCCCTGCTGACCCCACTGAGTGGGGCAAGGTCAACACAAGGCACCACAAGCACCAGAATCTGTCTGCCCCAGGTGTTCAGGAGAACTACCCAGCAGCCCCAACACACCGTCCCTGTGGCCCCCAAACCTGCTCCACAATTTACCACGTGCAAGAAGTCACCTGTTCTGCACCATCCAGGTCTCAACTCAAACGCCACATCCTTGAGGGGCTTCCCAGACCCCACGCTAAGGTCGCCACACGATCCTGCTTCATTTTCTACGTACTACCTGTCACTATTTGTTATTATATTGCTGATTTACTTGCGTGTTTACTGTTTATGCCCCTGATCCCACAAACACCAAATAGAATTCTTTTATCCATCCACACAATAAATCCATATGTCCCCGGCAACGTCTCAGGAGTTGGGGATTTAGTGATGAACAAATCAGATAAAGATCACCACCAGTGTGGAGACGGATGACAAACAGGTAAATAAATAAAATACAGTTAATATGTCAGGTAGTGGTAAGTGATAAGGAGAAATACTAGGCAGAGAGGCGAGGTGAGAAGTGTCAGGAGAGGCCCCCTGAGAAGGCCGTGTCTGAATCGAGGCCTGAGGGATGCGAGGGGCTGTGACGTGCTTGTGTCGGGGGAGAGGGTTGCAGACAGAGGGGGCCACAGGTGCAGAGGCCCGGAGGAGGGAGGGTGCCTGCATCCTCAGGGGTCAGCAGGGAAGCCTGTGGGGCTGGAAAAGGTCAAAGGTCAAAGAGGTCACAGTGTCCAGTATAGGACTCTGGCTGTACCTGAGGGAGAAGGGAGCCATGGAGGGTGTGAGCAGGGGAGGGACACAGTTGGACTGGCATTTTTAAAGGCTCTCTCCTGCTGCTCCGTGAAGAGACCCTGGGGGTGAAAGTGGAAGCAGGGAGACGGGTCAGGGAACTGCTGCAGGAAGCAGTCCAGACCACAGGTGATGGACCGAATCAGGGTCAGAGCATGAGAGGTGATGAATTTTTAAAAAAACAGCCACCAAGTCCGTGGCCCAGGGTAGGTCCCCAGGAGATGGCGGTAGCTATTGTGGTCAGTATATGGGGAGAGCTGAGAAACCTGAAATGGAACTTTCTGCCTGCCTAGCCTCATCTATATTCAGTCTCTTCGAGGGAATTGAAAAGAAATCTTAGGGTTGCAAAGAGAAATTGCTGCCAATCCATTCAGGGTCTATTGCACCAAAGAAAGATGAGCAGGCAGGATTATAGAAATGATGAAGCACTAACATTTCACATTTCATCACGTGCTTAAATTACACAATCAGGGTATTTTTAAGGAGTGGGTCACCTTTAAAAACAATTTTCTTTTTCTTGCTTTAAAAAAAAAAATATATATATATAAGGTTGGAGGCAGGATACATATGTGATAGCTTGAATGTTCTTAATGCAAATCCTTTTTCCTATAATATATTCACTAGATGGGATTTTTAACTGGATGTGATGTTACATTCACACAGCCAAAGGTCACGTGTTTTCTTTTGGAGTGAAATTGGCAGCCGGTTTAGATTTTTTTAAGGAGACCTTTAAGCAGTGGAAGTAATTCTAAAAAGGAAACAAACAAGAAAGCAGCCCCAGGGTAAATTAGCCTCTAGCTTTTGAAAACCAGACTCCGGGTTTGTTGGCTTCTAAGCTTGGTGAGAGTACCTGGCAGAGAATCTGCAGTGAGACAACAGGGGACCCCAGAGAGCCAAGGGGCAGAAGTGGGTAAAGTGAAAACACAGGCAGCCTCTTAGTGGGTGGGGAGCCCTGCCCTGACAGCTGGGGCCACGGTGGCAGTTTGAAGCTGCAGGTACCCCAGAAAAGCATCTTCTTAAAGCTCATCCATTCCTGCGGGTGTGAACCATTGTAAGGAGATAAATAGGTTCTTTTATTATTTCATTTATTTAATTTTTTTTTTTTTTTTTGCGTGGGCAGGCACCAGGAAGCGATCCCGGGTCTCCAGCACGGCAGGTGAGAACTCTGCCACTGCACCACCGTGGCCTACCCCGTAAACATGTTCTTAACTTACTTGAGATGTGACCCACCTCATTCAGGGTGGGTCTTAAGCCTTTTACTGGAGCCCTTTATAAGAGGACAAAAGACAAAGAGAAGATGCAGAAAAAAATCCCAGAGAAGCTGAGAGATGAAACTACTGAAGCCAGAAGCTGGAAGCAATGAAACACAGGAGAGAAAGACCAGCAGACACTGCCATGTGCCCTCCCATGTCACAGAGGAGCCCGGGATCACCCGCAGCCCTTTCTCAGGAAGAAAGTACTGTCTTGGTGATGCCTTTAGGTGGGCATTTTTCACAGCCTCAGAGCTGTGAACTTGTAAGCTAATAAATCCCCATTTTAAAAGCCAACCCACTTCTGGTATATTGCATTCCATTAGCTTTAGTAAGCTTAAAGAGTTACCTTGAGCCCATTTTCCCCAATCTGTGCCTCAGTTTCCTCAGCATGTTAAACGCAGGGATCGGAATCATTATTGCAAACTCCTTGCCAGTTTAAACTCTTGAATTAGTTAAAGTTGAAGGTCAAAAGGGGCAGTAGAGGAAATATAATCCTGGTGAGGTTGGGATGATTAAAAATTCAGGAGCAAAAGTGAGGAAAAATGTCATCCTACTTTTCCCACAGTGAAAATGGCAATGAGTCCTTAATAAACAAAAGATTAGAGTTTATTAAGTAGCTTTACATCCATTGTCTGGTTTAATCCTCCCCATAATCCTAGGAGGCAGATATTATTATCATTAATTCATAAATGTGAGACCTGAGTCTCAGAGAGGTGGTGCGCTCACAGAGAGCCGCCATCTCTCTAGGGGGGCCAATTGTCCAAACCCCACCCCCTTCCCAGTAAGGATCAAATAAGAAATAAAATTGTCTGGTGGGATCACCTTCTTGGCTTTGTGGCTGGTGAAACTTTTTGGAGAAAGCTGTGTGAGCTTGAGACCACAATGATGCTTCTCACTCTTCCCTCTACATCTAAGCAGGAGACTCTGGGATGATGGGATGTTCAGGGCAGACACCTGGGCAGTTGGCTGCCAGAAGAATCACTGTCCAAAGCCCTATAGTCTTAGAAGCAAGGACCCCAAGAGAGGGCCCCCTACGAGAGAAGTGGCACACGCCTGTAGAGGTGGACGTTGCTCCACATGCTGGAAGCATTTACATGGGTCTCTTCCAGCCCCCTTCACCCTCGACATTGATCCATTCTGGCCTGATCTCATCATTCCAAATTCAGGGTCATTCACATGGCAAGAGCTTAGTAAGAGCTGAAGCAACTCAGCAAAGCAGCAAGTCAATTTGGCCATTCTAGTTGCTGCAAACACATTTAAAAATGAAACATATCATCAACAATTGATGACAAAGGCATTTTCCTTCTGAATCCACAGTTTCCTGTTTACTCCCTATGCAGGGGCAGAGAGGTGCCATGATGGATGGAAAATGGCAAGAAAAGAAGATTCCACTGACAACTGCCCCTGGAGAGAGCTGCACAGGTAAGACTTGATTCCAGGTCTTCCCACACCAACTCTAGGGCCATTTCCATTTGTTTTCGGTGTTTCTGCCAGCATCTCCTCTATAGACTGCTGTCATCTCAAGCTCAACACGTGCAAAACCCCACATGTGCAAGACTTCACTCTTCATCTCTCTACTCTAGGCTGCTCCTTACCTGTGTCTCCAGACACATTCTCAGCCACTTAGTCTTGGAAGTTCAGCATCACCATAAAATACAACTCCATTTACAAGTCACTTACTACGTGTCTTGTGTCACTGCTACTCTACCAACAGTTCTTAAAAATATGTCTTATTGCCCTCGTTTAATAGTCTTGGCAGGTGCTTTTTGCACCACCCAAAACCACGGGCCCTCCTCCTTCTGTATAGACCTTCTAAGGGCCACCACTTATCTACTATCACCCAAAGACTTTCTCTGGCCACTCTGACCTCCTGTGGGGCAGCCCAGAAAGGCCAGGGAATTAATGCCCTGGCAGCAGCCCTCCCAATGACCAAAAGGAATTGGGGTATAAATGCCTCAATCCCCTCAGTCCTCACATGGGCTCAATCTGGGTCTCCGAGTTTCTCCAGCAGAATTAAGCCCACCCACCCACGGTGGCACCTCAGTTAATAACCTACTCTTTGTTTCCTGCCTTCACTTCTCTACTGGCACTTCCTTCACTTCCCTTATAAACCTTGTCTCAGGTCTATTTCGCATGAGCCCAAACTAAGACAAGAGCTGTGAAGTTCTAGGCACAGAGAGGTTGAGTAACTGTTCAAGGTCACACTGCTGGAGAGTTGTCAAAATGGGATCTGAAACCCTGCCCACTTGACTCCATAGGTCATGTCCTTTCTGTCTGACACTGACGTTGCCCCTCACGGTAAATCAGTTGGCGAGTTCTCTGAGTCTTCTCTGTGTAAGTTCCCTCCATCCATCTCTTCCAACTGCCCGTCCTTGAATTAGACTAAGAAAAGCCCAGGCCCTATTTCCAACAACAGTCTGTGAACCCCATGAGGGCAGAATCCACCCCTGGTTTATTTCTGTGTCCCCAGTGCCCAACAGAGGGCTGACCTGTGGACCAGGTCCGAAGAGAGGCCCTTTCCCTAAGGAAGGTCCTAGGTTGGGGAAGGTGACCAGGCTGTGTCAGGGCAGAAGACATCACCCAGAGTGAACTGAGGATTTATCTTTAGGACAGACAGACAGAACTGGGGTCTGGAGGAGCCAAGGTCAGGTCCAGGGAGGAGGAAAGCCTGTGCAGAAGCCCCAGAGAGTGCAAAGACTCAGGGGAAAACTGAGCACCTGCGCAGGGAGCATCTGAGACAGGCCAGGGATGGGGTGAGGTCATGGGTGGGCTAGTGGCTCAGAGGCAAGTCTGAAGGCAAAGGGGGAGCCCATACATTGGAACGATCACACTGGAAAACTGTCGGTATCTATTAAAGTTGAGCTTCTGTGTTACAGTGCAGCAACTCTGCATGTTCATTACCGCGAAAAGTTGGAAATGCCCAAATTCTACCTAGAAATGAATGGGTGAATAAGTGGTTGCATATTCATAAACGAGAAGACTCCCTGTCAATAAGACTGAATGAAGTATGGCTGAATGCCACAACAATCTCATGAACAAAATTGCACATGAAGGAAGCTGCACACATAGGCATGCCAATACTTTAAGTCCATTTGTATGAAGTTCTAGAACAGGCATGAGAAATCCACACTGCTAGAAGTCAGGATGGTTACCTATGGAGGGGAAGTGACACAGAGGATGCACAGAGCAGCTTCCGGGGTGCTGGTACAGTTTTATGTGGATAATTTTTAGCTGCTCCATTGTGGTTTGTATGCTTTTCTTGTTATATATTATGTTAGACTATAATAAAAGTTTACCAAAAGGCCTTTGCTATTAGAAACCCAGAATGTGCTGGAAGAAGGGACATCTAATCCAGTGGACCAGAAACACCCAATAAGTATTGTTTACTAACAAATGGAGCATGTGTATTAAATGAATGAATTAACAAGTAAATGAATAAATGAACAACAAATAGTAAAGAACTGAATGAATGAATGAAGTGAGGACTGAAAGGTACATTCAAGAGTGAGTGAATGAATGAACTACTAAAGGGATGAAAGACTAAAGAAACCACTGAATAGCAAGTGAGGAGCTGAGTGCATAGATGAACAATGGAAAGAAGAATGAATAAATGATAGGACAAATAATGGAAGTAGAAATGAAAGGACTAAGGAGTGAAGGACAGATAAATTTGCCTCAGAATGCATGTCTGAATAAATGAATGCAAGAAATAATATAAGCAGTTTATTCAAACATCATAATTACAAGGAATCTTGAATAGGAAGTGAGAACTCATTGGTTTGTACAGGTTAGTGTGATCTCCTGATACATCCCAGAGTAATTTGGGCAGAGAATAAAAAGCATCTGAAAAGCACTCTTTAGGGATTGGGGGAAAATGTGGAAATATATTTCCCCACCTAGGGAGTTCCTCAGACTCTTGCATGTATCGGGGACTACCAATTTCATAGACTGAGCCCTCGATATTGGGGCTCGCCCCTACGAATCTTATTCCTGTAAAGGAGAAGCTAAGCTTACTTAGAATTATGCTTAAGAATCACCCCCAGAGAAACTCTTTTGTTGCTCAGATGTGGCTTCTCTCTCTAAAGCAGCTCAGCAGGTGAGCTCACTGTCCACCTCACTACGTGGGACATGACTCCCAGGGATGAGCCAGGACCTAGCATCAAGGGATTGAGAAAGGCTTCTTATCAAAAGGGAAAAGAGAGAAATGAGACAAAATAAAGTTTCAGTGGCTGAGTCAAAAGGTCATTATGGAGATAATTCATATGCATTATATGGATATTCCTTTTTAATTTTTAGTGTATTAGAATAGCTAGAAGGAGATACCTGAAACTGTTGAACTATAATCCAGCAGCCGTGATTCTTGAAGATGATTGTATCACAATATAGCTTTTACAGTGTCACCGCATGATTATGAAAACCTTGTGTCTGATGCTCCCTTTGTCCAGTGTATGGATAGATGAGTAAAAATGTAGGGACAAAAAATCAATAAATATTAGGGGGGTAAGGGGCATGGGATGTTTTCGGTGTTCTTATTTATATATATTTTGAGTAATAAAGATGTTCAAAGGTTGATTGGGATGAATGCACACCTGTGTGATGGTGCTGTGAACAGTCGATTGGACACGGATGATTATATGGTATGTGAATATATCTCAATAAAATGGCATAAAAAAAGAAATAATACATGAACAAAAACTTTGATGCGGTGATGAGTGAATGGACATAAAAGTGCAGATTTACAAGCCAGCGATGCTTGGACATAATTGCAAGTGGATGAATGTGTTCTCGGGGGGCTTCGGAGGGAAGACGTGTTAAAGGGTCGCAAACTCCCCAAACTCCAAAGAAAGGGTCTCCACTCAGGCACGTGGCAGCCAGGGCCTTGGCCAATCCGTCACAGACGTTCCCATGATTCCTCATTTTGGAATTAATAAGATTATGATTTAACAAATATCAGCAGAAGCTTCAGAGTATGCTGCTCTGTAGGATTAGGTCTGGGTTCTGTGAAATGAGCTAAACAGAATTGACTACATTGTTTTCCCAATTAGGTTATAGATAATTACCTATTATGTAGAAAATCCCCAGCATGATTTTAATAATCGCTATTTAAATAACACATTTTCACCATCTCCTTACAAATTAACCTCTGGGAAATGTAATTAATGTCGGCGTGGGAAGGTCTGGAGTGGCCCGGGGATGAGGAAGGGGCCGGAACTGCTGACCTCCCTGTGAGTCTCTAAGGCCCGGGGAGGCTGTGGACAGAGCTCAGATTCCTGGACTCGGAAAATGGGGGTCCAGGACACCAGGCAAGTCCCCATTTGGGCCTCGGCCACCTCCCCTGTAAAATGCAGATAGGTCCCCAAATTCTTGAATTGGTGAAATCTCACTATAGGCCTAGTTCCCTGAATTTCTGAACTCACTGGAATACTGAGGCAGTCTTGCTGTCACCTGGGATCAGGGCCAAAATTGGCCACCCCCTGCCGTGCCCGCACAGCAGCAGGCCCACCCCTCCCAGGGGGTAGTGGGGTCTTCTCCTGACCTGTGCCTGCCCCGCCAGACTGAAGGTCACGACCACGCCCTGCTCCTGACAGCCTCCCCGCCCCCCAGAGCACAACCTGGCCCGAAGCAGGCACTCAGCAAAACTCAGCTGAAGGAATGAATGGATGAAATCCCCTTTTAAGAAGAAAAAAGCGGTTTGATAAACAGTCAGGCCCTGGCCATGTGCTGTATGTCTGTTTCTTGAGGCTGTCCAGCCCCTGCTTACTTCCATACCATCGGTCATGCTTTTTCACTCCACCAGTTCCAGCCGGACTCGGCCCCACTCCCATCTCCTTTGGACGACCTCTAATGTCTGTGAGTCAGAAGAGTACAGAAGAGTCCTGTTTTGATCATATATGAAATAACTATGGTGGGCTCTGAATGAGGGGCTGAGGGATTTTCCTATGAGACAAGAAACATGCTGAAATAACAAATAATGCATCTCGGAGTCCCTGCGGTGATCCTGATGTGAATCTGGCCATGACAAGAGGTCAGCATGAGACTTCGACCAAATAGCCCGGCCCTTCCCTACCGGCCTACGAAGCTATAGTGACTCACAAAATCCCCTGAGATGCCTGGGGGAGCTAGTGGGAAGACTCGGGGTCCCTTAAAAAATCACATGATGCCACCTTGTCTGTTGCATCATGTGGCACTGATTGGCGATGTGCTAGTCAATATTTACAAGTAATGCTCCAGGGAAAAAAGGTCCAATTTGATTATTTCCATGGTGTGAAAACTCCTACCATGGCCAATTTCAAACTATTGACGTGGAATCACCGAGTGCAGAGTCAGGAGAGATGCCCCGTAGCACACCATTGGACAGTGGTGATACAAGAGATACAAGAGAAATCTACCTCAAGAGCACAGATAATCATAAAATGCAATAAAATCATTAGAAAATGAGGAGTTGTGCATATGTCTTACCTTTATTTTTAATATAATCTACTAGTTTTTAAGTTTTAAAAACTTAATTTTCAATAATGCCTATGCTAAATAACCAGCTCACAGAATTCCTAAAAATTTGCCTATAGGCTCACACAAACCAGTATCAACTGACTTCAATATTGGACAGTCAGCCTCTCCGCTCCCAGTCCAACCTGATAAAGTTGGCCATGCAGAGGTGGGAAGGAGGGAAAGACTAGAGAAGACTAAATTAAAGGGCACTTAGCGATTCTGATTGCAGCCAGGAGCTGCTTTCATGATAAGCTGAGTCTTGGGTGAAATTAATGGCTCTGTGTGCATTTGCCGATTCCCTCAGCTGTTCATGGGGCACCTACTGCATGCCAGATGCTGGGCTGGGTCCAGGGAAGAGAGAGGCTGAAGTGAACACTCACATGTATCTTGATCCCATCGCCTTCCCTGATATAGGAAGGACAGTGTGACTGAGTGACCAAGTTCACCTCCTAATCGTCCAGCAAATATGCATTACTCAGGGAGTCCAAGGAGACCCTGTGCAGGGTTGTGGGTGCCCTGACTGGAATAAACAAGCAGAGCTGTGGAAACACAGAGAAAGTGACTCAAAGGGTCCAAGGAAGCAATAGCCAAGGCACGGAGGATGCAGATGGTAAGCCAGTCTGGGGGACAAGGGAGAAAGAGGGTGATCTGGGAAGAGGGTGGCACTGCATTCACGAGAAAGTAGGGCTGGGTAAGAAAACAGGCTCTTTAAAGAACTGTCAGCAGCCGATGGATCTAGCTGGTGTGTGTGCACATGTTTCAAGGGGAGAGAACAGAGTGCGATGAAGTAGAAGAGGGAGTCCAGGGTCCATCATAAAGGGCCTTGGCACCCACGCTGAGGAGGGCGGGCTTAGGGCTAAGTCAGTTCTCGATGGTCAGCAATGACTCCACTCAGCAGGACCTGTGTGCCAAGTCCAGGGAGGCCACTGAGCTGGAGGAGACCCCCAGGCAGCTTCCAGGGAGTGTGGCCATTAGTTATCTCGGAGTCTCTTGCCTGTGGGACCCTCCACTAGCCCCAGGACACCCTTGTCTCCCAAACTCAGCCAATGGCCTTGGGCACAGAAACCCAGAATGGGCTCTCCCCACCCTCCCCAGCCACACCCCACACCCCACAGGCCTTCCAAGTCCAGCCTCATGGTGGCAGCCCCAGCAGGTGCCTCAGGAGCTGAATCAAGGGATCTCTGCTCATGTTTATAATCCCACTAAGGACATCTCAAGGCCATATCTGGTGGGAGAAATCACGGGCAGCCCTGGGACCTCTTCTTACATTTCCTACACTCTTCAAATTGTCCTTGATCATCATGAATTGCTCCTAGAGTTAGAGGAAGAAGTTATAAAAATAAAAGAGAAATAGAGTGGTGGTCCCTATGAAATGAGGTCAAGCTCTTTTTACACTATTTACCATGGGCATTTAACATGTCCCTTTTCACATGCTGCATTGACTCCTGTTAGGGTGGATTATTTAATAACAAAGGGACTGGAGGTTTCTGGCATTTACGTGGTAAATGAATGACAGGATGGAGGAGGAGGGAGCTTCCGAGTAGACAGACCTGGATTTGAATCTCAGCTCAGCACAACCCTGGGCAAAGCTTCACTTCCAAATCTCCCCCTCCCTGCTGGGTGGGTGACAGCGATACCTGTCTCACAGGTTGGCCGAATGAGTTTAAATCAGGTTTCTGACCTTCGACACTACTGACATTTGGGGACACATGACTCTTGCTTGTGGGGGCCTGTCCTGTGCATGGCAGGATGCTCACCAGAAGCTCTGGCCTCTATCCCTAGATGCCAGGAGTAATACATCCCCCCAAAAATGCGGCAACCAAAAGGGTCTCTTGACAATGCCCCTGAAGGACAAAATCTCCCCCAGTTGAAACCACCTCTTTAAATGAAAGGATAGGAGTTAGGACATTTCAAACATGCAAAAATGGTAGCTGTTGTCATCAACTAAGTGAAGGATAAAAATGAAGCAGAGATGTTATTGAGAGAAACATTTCTTACCTTTTTGTCCCTTTGGAAATTTCTTTGATGGACTGCTTTAGGAAGTTCAATAATCTCTTATCCTTCTAAGAAAATAAAGCTTGACTCCAGAAAGCTTTATCAAACAAAGGAAGAGGAAAGACACAGTGCAATGTCTATAAAGCCCATTTCTTGCCAAGGCCCCTGGGAGGCATTTCACTTTACCCACAACAGCCCTGCAAGGGGGCGTCATCCTCCCCATTGCACAGATGAGGAAACTGAGGCTAAGAGAGGTGACATCGCTTCAACCACAGGTACCTTCTGAGCATGACCACGTGGTGACCAAGCAGTGAACAAGACGGAGTCCCTGCTCTCATGGAGCCGGCTTTGTGCTGGGGAAGGCAGATCATGGAGAGATGAGGACATAAAATACATCTGGCAGTGACGAGTACAAGGCAGAGAAAGACAGCTGGAGGACAGGTGGCCTCATACGTCCAAACAAAAAGCTTTCGGTGTCCTGCAGCCATGAGGCTCTTCAGAGCAGTTTTCTGCTGGGGAGGCTCTAATACAATATCCTCAGGGTGATGAACCTTCTTATAGGAATAACGGATACATGGGGTGGAATCCAAGGACACTTCATTTATTCCTTCATTTGTTCATTTATTCATTTATCACTCAAGCCCTGTCCTGGAGATAAGAGGAGACAGACGAGACCTCCATATTCCCAGGGCTTACACTTGATTATGATTAAACAGGTAATAATCAGCCAAGTCATGTCAGCTGTTGGCCTTCTCTGAGCCTCAGCTTCCTTGCCTGCACAGCGGGGGTGATGGCAGTGAACACTGACCTTGGTCATAGTAACGAGAGCCACCATTTACTGACTGGTCACTCTGCGCCAAGAATGGTGCTGAGGGTTCATGTGCTTCAGCCTTCCCAGCCCCACAACTGCACCCACAGTGCACAGACGAGGAAATTGAGGCCCAGGAAGGTGATGTCAGCTGCCCAAGTTCACACGGCCAATGAGTGCCCACAGGGCCTGAGGACTCTGGTCTGTGCCCAGCCTCAGCCATTCCCCAGCTATGCGTCCTCGGCAAGACTCTGCCTCTGTGCCTAAGTTTCCACATCTGTAAAGGGAAGATGGCAGGGCTACCTGACTCCTGGGGCTGATGAGAGTATGAAATGAGATGATTTGGGGGCCACGTTCAGGACTGTGCCTGGCCCAGGGTAACTAGTCACAATAAAAGAAACTCATTCTGGCAGGAGCTTTACGAATTTAATCTTCATGATAGCCCTTAAACGGAACATGCTATCACCACCGTTTTACACAGGAGGAAACCGAGGCTTAGAGAGGTGAAGTTATTAAGCCATTTGCCCAAGATCAGATGGCAAATAGCAGAGCCAGGATTCTGCCTTCTTATTTACAATAATTTTTCTATTTATGTTTTTGCTTCTATTCTGTTTCTGTTTCTGTTTGGCTCATTCCCTGCCACCCATTCATACTGATGCAATTTTTGTTCATTCCCTTTTTACCCTCTACTGGTTTGGAAATTCCACATTCTATTTCTCTTCTTTAATTGATTAGCCTTAAAATTACACACTATCCACTCGAGTTAACACAGTTTAAAATAAATGAGTATCCCTTCCTTCTGAAAAACACCAGGTCCTCAGAATGAGTTGTCTGATCACTCTTCTCATCTTGATACTGGGCAATCCCCATGCTGACCAGCCTTCTTTTTTATCCCCATATCAGTTATTAATCACAGCCTGTTGGGGCTGTGCTTACTTCCTATCCTCTGTTCCATATTTATCCATTGTTTTGCTAACTATTTCTTGTTTGGTCCCTGCACCAGTTTGAAGTCATGTACCCCAGAAAAGCCATGTTTTTTAAATCCAGTCTTGTAGGGACAGACCTACTTTTGGGTGTGAACTCTTGATTAGGTTGTTTACATGGAGATGTGACCCCATCCATTAAGTGGGTCTTAATCTACTTATTGGAGTCCTTTAAGAGGGAAGCATTTTGGAAATCAAGACAAAAGTGCTTGGAGACAGAAAAATGCCCCCAAGAAATGCTAAACTAAGAGATGAAATTGAGAGTGTATCCCAGAGAAGTGAAGAGAGGACCCACAGATGCTTAGAGAGAGAAATGTTCCAGGGAGGCTAAGAGAAGACCTGCAGGACACAAAGAGAAAACCCCTGGAACCAGAAACTGAGAGCAATGAACCAGGAGCAAGGACCAGCAGATGCCAGCCATGTGCCTTCCCAGTGGCAGAAGGTGTTTCAGATGCCGGAACACCTTCCAAATCCAGGTATCATCTTGTTGATGCCTTAATTCAGACATTTTTATGGTCTCGGAATTGTAAATGAGTAAGCTAATAAACCCCCGCTGTGAAAGCCAATCCATTTCTGGTATATTGCATTTTGACAGCTTTAGCAAGCCGAACAGTCCTCCTCCTTCTTTATGGGTTCAATGTCTTTCTCCCTGAAGTTACTTTTTCCTATTAGTTTTCTTAACAATGACGTATGAGTGTGTCTTTGTCTAAAAATATCTTTCTTTCTCACTCAACTATGAATGATAATTTAGCTGGGCTTAGAATTCTACTGTTTATTTCCTTTGGCAGTAAAACTTTTATTCCTGAACTTTATTCCCCTAACATTGCAGTGGAGAATATGCCGCCTGTTTGTTCTTCCTTGGTATGTAATCTTTCTTTCCTCTGGCTGCTCTCTGGATCATTTTCCTTAGTGTTCTGCATTTTCACTACAGTGTGTGCCTAATTGTGTTTTTAATTTTATGCATCCTGTTTGGGATTCATAGTAATTTATGTTTTTCACAAACTCAGCAAAGTTCTCAGCTGTCAGACTTTTCTGTATCAAGCCTCCCTCATACTCTCTATATTCATATTTTGGAATGTTTAATTCTCTCCTTCATATCTCTGTATTGTTCCCTCATATTCTCCTTCTCAGTGTTTCTCTGTGCTATGCTCAGTGTACTTTCCTCTTTTCTACATTCTTTAGGTCACTAATTCCTTCTTCAGCTGTGTCTCATCCTCTACTCAATCCAACCATTGAGGTATTTTATTTTTTCAATAATCATACATTTCATTTTTAGACATTCTAATTTCTCCCAATTTGCCCATTCTTTTTCATCATCTCATGTTCTAATCTTATGATTTTTTATGCCTTCAATTATTTTAAACAATTATTTTATTGTTTTCCTCAGAATTGCTTCATTATTTGAAGCTTTTTGGGTTCTTATGTCCCTGTTTTCCTTTTCTGCTAAGTTTCACACGTGATGAATTGTTACCTTATTTGCTTTGTAATTTTTTATTTTGAGCCCATATTTGAGGGAGGGGGCCTTTATCTGTGGAAATCTGTTCATCCCAAAAATGGAAATCTGTTCATCACATCATTGCCAAACTGTTGTTCCTCACAGATGTCCATCACAAGCCTTAGCCTGGGACCAACTATATGTTAAATAGTTGAACTGATTCTCAAACTCTACCTACAGTGTAAACCAAAAACCATAAACCTAAGCAAATTACAGGTCTGAGGTTACAAATTCCCAAGATTTATTTTTCTTACGAGAGCCCAGGCCCAGACTGGCATGCTTCCCTGCTATCTCCTGGGTTTTGTTTTGTTTTGTTTTCTAGGAAACAAACAGGAACCACATGAAGCCCTTTGAAGTTCCCAGTTTTACGTCAGCACCTAGCTCTCCCACTCCCTGCCTCACACCCAAGTCTCATCTCCTGCCCCTGTGGGGGTACTGTGTCCCAGCCCTCAGGTAGCCATGGCTGTCATTTCACCAGGAGGGAAGTGGAGAGAAATGCTTTCCAGATGCAGTATGTGCAAATCCTGGAGAGATTTTTTAAAAAAAGGAATGCTCTAGGAGTAAGACGTGGTGCTGCGTAGCGTGTGCATGGGGCAGGGAGAAGAAAGAGTATATGAATGTTGGGGTTACCTAAGAGTCTGAGAAGTTGGAAATGGGGTAAAAACTATTGCCACAGGTCATAGTTGGACACAAGCTGATCATGGGCCAGACACAAGGGGAGCTTTTGTGAAGCCAGCAGAAAACAGGGATGCCTGTCCTCAGAGGACTCAGACATTCAAAGCCCAGGACGTAAGCCCTCGGCCTACACACAGCATCCTGAGGCCTGTGCATGTCTCCCTCATCAACGCATCTCGGAGATCTGAAAGGGAGGAATACAGAGATGCTTAAAGGGGTAAAGCCACCTGGTTATTGGTTGGAGGAAAGACGTTTGCTTAATAGTATCAGTAGTCCTGTTTATGTGGTTGTTGATATTGATAATAATTAATGAATAAGCATTTAATAAACACATATGGAAAGCTTACTATATGCCAGACACTATTTTAAGTGTTTTATATATATCAACTCATTTCATCCTCAAGTAATCTCTTACCGCCATTTTGCAGATGAGGAGACTGAAGCACAGAACAGTTGTGTTCATTAGAGAAAGAGGGTTTGGGGACAGGGGTGGAGATGGCACAGACTTGGGAGTCATGTGGGTCTGAGTTGGCATTTCTGTCTGATTCTGTTCCAGACATACGGCCTTGAACAAAAGCCTGCATGCCTCTTGGCTTCAGTTTCTTCCTCTGTAAAATATGGAGGGAGGAAGGTATGATACATGCAAGGCTTGGGCACAGCAGAGGCTGGAAAGATGAGCTGCCCGTCTCCTTCCCTGATGAGGCCGCTGTGAGAGGCCCCTGGCAGGAGGCCCCAGGCACATTTGGGGCTGGGGATGCCTAGCGGTGGTTGATGGTCCCTTAGTGATGGGGTGGCCAAGCCATTTCCTGGAGCTGTCCTGGAAGGTGTGGGGTATAGACAGTCCAGGAACCATCCTATGTCTGGATCCCTGTTCCATCTGGCAGGGAGCAGTGGGCACTCAATGCCAACGCAGAAAATCTGTTGGCAGTGGAGCTGAGCTCCCACGGACAAGGCTGGACTCCATGATGCAAGGATCTCTTTGATTACTTTTTAATAAAAAACATGTTTGTATCCAAGTTGGAATTATATTGTCAGCAGTTAATTATCACTTGTCAAAGAAGTAGGTGTCCAGATTGTGGGTTTACTTTCCACATAGGTTTTGTAAGAGCCTCATTCTTCTTATTTGAAGAGGCCTTTCAGAGAGAGGGTTGGGGGGAATTTATTGTTGGAAATGTTATTTTTTCCTTTTGTTTGGTTAAGCAGTTTTTTTAAATAAACAGGTTTCCTTGGTTTTGAGTCAGGGCACTTTTCCAGTAACAGAAAACACTCAGTGTAGTTTAAGCAAAGGCAAAAAAGCAGGCAGGTGGTGGTGGTGGGGGAGGCAAGTACCAGATTCCAGGAATGGCTCATGGAATTTGGGGGCACCTGGGCCTGAACCTGGGAGAAATGGAAATTATTCTAACTATATGGGGTGATGGCGAGGAAGCATTGAGACCACCCAAGTCCCAGGTGCGCCAGGCTTCCAGATGGAGGGGGGGACTCTCATGGAAGGAAAACCTGGCAGAGGGGCACCGGGGATGGCGGCCCTCGCAGGTGCAGGCGTGTTCACTCTGAGAAGATCCTGAAAGAGGAGAAAGGAGAGGCTCCAGGAGACAACACCGCCAGGAGGGAGATGCACAGGAACCTCCTCCCGCAGACACCACTTGTATAAACTCAGCCCGCACCCCATTCACCAACCTTGTCGTTCTCCTAACTGGCCCACAAAAGGGATGGGCGAGCCATTCCCCAGTTCACACAGAAGCTCCCGTGGACAGAGAAACTGCGAGGACGTTTCTTTGGGCTGACCCAGCAGTGCCGCGGCCAGGGTCGTAGGTCACAGAGACACAGATCTGGGAGCCTCCCGTGTGTGAAGACAGGGAGCCCATGGAGGCAGATGAGCCGGCCATGGAAGTGAGGACAAGGGGCCTGGGGCTGGCCGAGCTTCTCTGCCTCCTTGTCTGCCAACCCACAAGGTCCCAGCTTAGAGCTCAGAGTGAAAAGAAGTGAATGTAAACTGCATTTCTATGAGAGACCGCTCTCCTCCATCAGACTAGCAAGGACACGCAGCAGGGGCAGGGGTGCGAGAGGGCCGCCCTCTCGCCCTCCCCGACGTGAACACGCCCTTTCCGGAAGCGTCTGGCGCAGCCTCACACCTGCCTGGGGGCGGCCCAGGGCGGAGCTCACACGCCGGCCTCGGAGCAGACAGACCCGGCTGGGGATCCCGACGCCGCACCCCGGAACGCGTGATGCTGGGCGGGTCACGGAGCCAGTCGCAGCCTGTTGTTCAAGGGAAACGGTGGGATGTGAGAAGTCGCTGCCCAGGGCTGCCGCGGGGATTAAACGAGATAATAGCTCGTGTAGTTTCTCAGCAAGTAGCAAATACACAATGCGGCACTTCTTCAACCAACGTTGGCTGGGTGCCTACTCCGTGCAGACACTGTCCTTGGCATTGGGGGAAAACCCACAAAATTTAAAAACCACGGAAGCACAAAACCAGACATAAGTCCCTGGCACAATGAGCTCAGACTCTAGAAGGAGGAGATAGACACAGAACTTTGAAAAGTGACCTAAGGAGGTGCAAGTTGGTGATGAGAAAATTGAACAGGGGAGGAGGTGGGGCTGCCGGGTCACGGTTGTAAAGAGAGGGGTCAGGGATGGCCTCTCGGAGCAGGTGAAGGGAGGGGGGCGAGGACCTGGGCAGACACTGGGGAAGAGGCTCCAACTAGAGGAAACGCGAGCGCAAAGCCTGCGGGCAGGACCCCGCGGAGGGCTCCGGGGCAGGAAGGACCCCGCAGGTGGAGGCAGGGCTGAGGGGAGGTGGGGGGGGGCGGGAAGTGAGGGGCGGGGACCGCGGGGCCCGAGTCACTGTCGGCGAGACTGTGCCGGGGGAGGCGGGGCAGAGACGGCTCCGCCCTGAGCCGCACGGGGTACCGGGGGGCTGCTGAGAGCGGCGGAGGCGGGGCGGGCGGGGCGCGGACCACCCAGATGGCTGCTGCGCCGGTGCGGGCGGGGTGACGGCGGCTCGGACCAGGTGGGAGTCAGGAGAGCGTGACAAGAAAGCGGATCCGGGTGAGCTTCAAGGTGGAGCCAGCAGGACTGGAGCATTATTCACTCGGTGAATTTAGGCATCCTTGGTTTTTAGAGTTCACGTTATTTCACCAAACATCTCCTTATAGGATACTATTCTAACAAAATACAAATTTAGAGAAAAGTTCAAAAATGAAGATATCCATTGCAGTGCTAATTATGAGAGTAAAAATATTAAACCATACACATTTCAAAAATGGAAGTTTAGTTAAATTATGGAACATTAACACATTAACTATTTCTAAGAATGTGTAATGAGATGGAAAAGTGTCAGGAAGAAAAGACCAGACCCTGTGCATGCACCACGTGGAGGACACAGCGGGGTCCCCCTTCCCCAGTTCTCCTTCTGGGCCACAGGAGGACGGCACAGCCCAGGGCCTTGCTTGGGTCAGCGGGATGTGAGCAGAGGTGGTGAGGCTGCTGCCAGGCGGGAGCATTCAAGAGCCAGTGCCCCGAGCCTCACGCAGCCTCTGCACCTGCAGGAATCACCATGGGAGCACCTGTCGTGGGGCTGACGTCCTGGGCTGGGGCCGCCTCCACCTGCTCTGCACCTTTGGGACACGATGAGCCACGCTCTCGTGCTGGCCTCAGAGGATATGCGGCAAGAGTGAGAAAGCAGCTTAGTTTCTGGGGATTATTTGATTTTGCATCATATCCTAGCCTGTCCCTACGCTCACACTAAGGTGAAATCAGGAAAACATATAGGCTTGCATATGAATGGAAAAAGAATGAAGAAAGGCATCAGTGCTTTAGCACTACCATCTTGGAGAGATGGGACATCAGGTGTTTTATGTACTATTTTACATACACTTTTGTACTCTCCCAGCATTTCCCACTAAGCATGCATTACTCATGTTAAAAGAAAAGTCAGTGCTGTTAACAAGAACACCTACCTGGGCCCTGGCCGAAGCCATCCGTGTCCCGGCTGCAATTCTCTCCCTCATCCCTGGCTCCTGGCTCCCTTGGCGTCTGTCCCACCCACTTAGCCCTTTATTAGAGATCGTTCTGTTCTCTGATTGTGCACCCTTTCAGCACAGTCATATGCTGTCTTGTTCTCAAACGTGTAATTTAGTGTCTCTTGGCCTCGGTTTCTTCGTCTCTGAGTGCACTGATGACAGGAGGAGGTCTTTGGGGCCCCTCAACACCATCACTTCTGGGGCCCAGGAGCAATAAATAAATGCCAGCTCTGGTTTGCACCAGGCTCTGTGCTGAGCTTGCAACATGTATTAATTCATTTAATCCTGTCAACACCCCTACAAAAGAGGCACTGTTGTTTTCCCCAAATTTTATAGGTTAAAAAACTGAAGCCTGTTGAGGTTTAGAAACTTGTCCAAAGTGACACAGTATGAAAGTGGCGGAGCCGTGTTTGAACCCAGCGGCCTACTCCTCAGTCCCTGTTCTTTCTGCTCTATTGAGTGTGGGCTGGGGGCTTGGTGCACAAAGACAGGATGGGACCCTGCCAGCAACAGCAACACTGATGACAATAATAGTAGCCCTGAGAGTCAACACGCTTTGAGGGCTCGCTGAGCACCAGGCGTCAGGTCCAGGAGTCCCCACCGCATCCCACGCAGCAGAGACTGTGGCTGTCATCATTTTACAAATGAGGATCCGAGGCACAGAGAGGCCAAGCATTTTCCCCAGAGTCCCACCCCCAAGTGCAGCCAGGAAGTGCCATTTGAGCCTGGGAATCTGCCGCAAGCAGATGCAACCTCAGCAATTCCTCACCCCTGGGGCTGAGGAAAGAACTGCAGGGTTGTGTGAGTGAAGGAAGGACAGGGGTGGGGCTGCTGGACAGGCAACCACGCGTGTCCACCATCCTCTCATCATGTGTGCCAGCTGAACGTCCGGGCGGTGTGGTGTCTTGGGTAGTGGCCAAGCCCGGGCCCTGGGGACAGAGAGCCCTGCTTGAAGTCTCTGTGCCCCATGTGCTGTGTGATGGGGGAAATACTTGGTTCATCACAGCCTCCTCCCCTGTGGAGTGGTGATAACAGCACCTGCCTGGCCAGGTGACTGTGCGATGGGATGAGCTCGTGGGTGTACTGCCTGGGGCACAATGTGATTCATAACCATCAACTATTACAGTGATCATACTAATGGCTTATGATCATGATAAGCCCATTGATGGCACAGAGAAGGGCACCTCTCCGTGTGACTGTTGAGTTGAAGTGCTTATAGGGAAGAATTCACAAAGGAGAAAGCCCTCCATATGAGCCTGGGAACCAATAGGGGTTTGTGAGGTGACAAAGGGCAGTGGGGAGGGTCCCTGAGGTAAACGGTAATGCATTCAAAGGTACAGAGCCTGGAAGGAGCAGATTGTAGTCAGTGAGGCTGCCCTGGGGGCAGGTGAGGCCATTAGAAGAGCTTAACAGCTGGGCCCAGGAGCTGGGGTCTTACCCTTGGAGGAAAGGGGGCCAGTAAAGGGACTAACTGGAGTGTCCCTCCCTCCCCACCCCCATCTCCCTCCAAACCTGCAGTCTGACCTCTGCCCCCACCACACCCCCACTGTCGCCCTCACCAGGTCCCCAGTGGCCCACTAATTGCTAAGCCAGTGGACATGCTGCAGCTCTAGTCTCTTGGATTCCCTGTTGCCACCCGTTCTTGACTCTCCTTGTACCTCCCTGAACCGTCCTTCTCTGAGTCCCTCAGGCTTCCTCCTTTGACTCCATCTTCTATCCACAGCCCTGCCCTGGGCCAGCTTATTCAAGCTCCTGGGGTCCCAACCACCTCCTTCTGCTGACTCCCCAGGCCCACGTCTCCATTAAGACCATTTTTGGGGCCTCAGATGTTCATTGCATGGAGGCCTCCTGTTGTGCATTGCCAATACAACTCAAAGTCAAGGTGTCCAGTCTGAAATCCCTTGTGGCCCCATCCCTTCCCTGCCCTACCGTCTCCTCCCCCTAAGGGCCCCTTGGAGTCAGCTTCTTCTCCTCTAGCAGCCATGCCCAGCCCCTTCCCTCCACCCCCACTGCCTCTACCCTCACCTAGACTGCCCACAGCTCATCACCACCCCAGTTCCAGCTCTGCCCCCTCTTGCTCCCTCCAGTCCATTCCCCTCACTATGGACAGAGTGACCTTTGGAGTCTACAGAGATGACCATGCACTCCCCTGCTGAGTAGTCTTCAGTGGCTCCCCATGACCTCAGCAGCAGTTCTCAGCCTTGCTTCACCTATCCCTTCCCTTTCTCCACCATCCCAAGGACCAACACCCAGGTCCAGGGCTCTTCCCACTCATGTAGTTATTCTCATTGGGTGTGGTTGGAATCTTCAGGCCACATGGCATATGTGAGGATGGGGGTGCTGGTGGAGAGGGAGTGCCTACAATGTGAGAGCTCCTGGGCATGGGGTGAGAAGCTCTCAGTCCAACTCCCCTGAGACTTACTGACCTCTAGGCAAAAGTCAAAGACCCTTAGGGCTGTACTCAAGGTCTTCTGTGATGCTGGCCCAAGGGAACCTACAGCCTCATCTATTACCCTCCCTTACCCACCCCTTGGGCTCTGAACTTTTGCACCTACCATCTGCCTCTCACCCCTGTGCGTCTTTACCAGGGACAAAGAATGTCCATTTTGTGGCACTTGGAAGAGAAATAGAAACAGGAGTACTGCTAATATTAGTTCATTTTATGAACTCTTCCCCTGGGTGCTGAGGGCATCGACGTGCACTGGTCATTTCATCCTCACAGCCACACAGTGCGGAGGGAGCTGGTTCAACCCCACAGCGCAAGTGGGGAAACTGAGGCTCAGGAAGGAGCTCCCTCATCACTGAGGACAGACAGGGCTCGTGCTGAGGGTGGTGCATTCCAGTTGCCGGGCTCCCAGCCCTGCAGGGCCTCTGGTGGAGCGGCACATGGCAGGTGCTCAGACACTGTCCGCGGCCCTGCTGACCCTCACAGGGGTCCAGGTGGGTGGCCGGGGCTGACCTCTCTCCTGACCCTGTTCCCTGCCCCTCCCGAGCCCCCAGGACCCCACCACCCCATGTAGCAGAATTTCCCCTGGTGTGGGACATTTACTCACAGACTGGCTGCCCCACCTTCTCAGAGCTAATGAATAAACATTCTGTGTAATCAATGGTACAGTACAAACAAAGTCACGCTGGTTTCGTGGTCATGAACTGGCAACTTGCCTTCTTTGAGGAAACAATATACATCAGATATACTCATGCAGAAGATAAGCTGCATAAGATAAGATAATGAAGGATAATATATTTCATATTTAAAGGTCTATCAAAATATGCAAAACCCACTTCCAACAGTGAGACACCCACATGCATATCATAGTCTAATAACTGCACTCGGGGCTTCTCACAAGCTTGAGCACCAAGTGTGAAGGGAAACCTGTTGCCCAGCCCTGCCGGGGAGGCCTCAGCCCAGTCCCAGCTCCCCCTCAGTCTTGCTCCTGCTTTCCCAGGCTTCCTGGCTGTCCTGGCTTCCCAGAGATGCCCTAGGCATTGGACTGCCTGTGGGAGGCACCTGGAAGTGACCCTGGAGACCATAGAGGGTGACTTCCCCATTTTACAGGTGGGGAAACTGAGGCTCATTTGCCTATTCCATCACTTACCCTAAAGTTTATTAGGTGCCTAGTACGTATAGACTCTGTTCTAGATAATGGGGATTCTGGTGTGAACAAAACAGTATCCAAAGTATGTCACTTCCTTTTTAACCTCTTGGAGACTCTTGTTTCTCCATCTGTAAAATGGGCATGAGGGAGGAACAGACATCAGGGTTGCTTTAAAGCACACAGTTCTAATGGGCAGCCTGAGGTGAGAACTGTCAGGTCAGGGGAATAAGGGAGGGCTCTATGGCTGGAATCATGAATTCACTCGAGGACGACAGGTGAACCGTTACAGTCAAGGTCTTTGCACAGCAAGCATTCACGGATATCTAACCACCTGCTGCTCAACCCGCTAGCATAATAATCCTTTGTTTAATGTGCCGCCCCGTTCATGTCATCACCTGACCCCTGCCCGTAAAAACTGCACTCGCCAAAGCCCGTTGCGCTAACTCACCTCACTCCCTCTTGGGTTCCGTGAGCTGCCCAATAAAGCACGCTCATTTACAATCCTTTCATGTACTTTCCTTTCTCTCAAATACCTCATATCTTAAAACCTTTCATCTTGGTGCCAGAAACCCGGGAGAGGAGCACGGGTGCTGCCCGCCTGGCCAGGGGCACCCCGGCTTCCTCTCGCTTCTCCTCCACATATCCAGAGACCAGGGATCCTTCGGCCACTGCTGCATCCACCACTCATTGGGTAAGTCCCTCCCCTCCTAGCTCTGCTGCCGGGTCTCACCTTTCTGAGAAGGAGAGAGCCTGTCCAAAGGAGAGAACCTGTCCGTAGATTTTCTCAGATTGAGGGCTGAAAAGCCTGCAAACCTCATACCCTTTTTCCAGGACTCGATAAGTCGTGGGGACGCCCCGCTTCTCCTTTCCCTCCCAAACTAGGGTCCAAGACCTGAACGGGACTTTAAACCCACTCATACAAGCTTTAAGGACTCTCTCGGGGTGTTGGGACACTGACGCCCCTGGGCCAGTCCTTCATTGTTAAAGCCATTCCTTGGTTCTTCGAGGCCTCTCAGCATGGGCAATAAATCTTCTACAACCCAACCCCTTACGCCTCTAAGGTGCCTTCTGGCAAACTTATCCACACTGACTTTACTTCCAGACATCCGGCCGAAACGCCTCTCTTACTTTTGTAAAAAGGCTTGGCCACAATGCCAATCGGATAACGGTTCTTATTGGCCTGAGGGGGTGACTTTCAATTTTAAGGTCGTTAACGACCTCTGTGATTTCTGCCAAAAAATAACAAATGGGCCGAAATTCCTTATGTCCAGGCTTTTCTTCTCCTGCGCTCCCATCCCTCTCTCTGTACTCCTGGCTCCACGGCTCAGGTTCTCCCAGCCAAGGAAACTCCCAAACCCTCCCTCGCCTCTGATGAGTCTCTCCTTTCCTGAACCCCCGACTCATCCTTCTTCCGGGCGACCACTGTCTACGCAAGGTCCTTCCACACAATCCCCTCCTCCCTCACTCTATCCCTCTCTCCCTTCCTCCGGCGCCTCAGACGCCACCTTGCCCCTTATCTTCTTCTTCTTCTCTGGCAGTGCCTCAGACACCATCTTGTCCCTTACCCTCTTCTCCTCCAATGACGCCTCAAACGCCATCTTGTCCCTTACCCTCTTCTTCTCCTCCAGCAGTGCCTCAGACACCATCTTGCCCCTTGCCTTCTCCTTCTAATCCGGCAGAGCCTCAGCCGCCATTTTGTCCCTACTTCCTCCTGCTCCAGCCGCACTTCACCCGCCATCTTATCCCTCACTTTCCCCGCCTATCTCAACAGCACTCCGGCCGCCATCTTATCCGTCTCCTTTTCTGCCTGCACCCTCACCGCCATCTTATCTGTCCCCCTCCTCTCTTCCCCCCCCCCCCCCGCAGCACTCCCGCCGCCATCTTATCCTCCCCTCCCATCTCCATCCAGTCCCCCACTGTCCTCAACAGCCTTGCCCTCCTCACCTATAAGCTCTCATACCTGCTCAAAGGACTCTTTACTCTGTCCTCTACGGGAAATGGTGGGACCTACGGAGTGAGTTCTAGTACACACCCCTTTCTCCCTAGCTGACCTCTCTAATATTGAGAAATGGCTAGGTTCATTCTCCAGTGACCTGATCGCCTATACTAAGAAATTTCAATATCTAGCTAATGCCTACAATCTAACCTGGCATGACATTCATGTAATCTGTTCTTCTTCTCTAAGCCCAGATGAAAGAGACCGTATTTTCAGTGCAGCCAGGGCCCAGGCCGACCAGGTGCATATAACCGACCACGCCATGCTGGTAGGAGCCGAGGCCGTGCCAGACCAAGAGCCAGGTGGGAATACAAGGTTGACACTCCAGCGGGGAGGAACGGGCGAACTAGGCGGGATAAAATGCTTACATGTCTCATAGTGGGTATGCAGAAAGCTTCACATAAAATAGTAAACTTCCATAAACTAAGGGAAGTCACCCAAGGTCCTGAGGAAAACCCGGCAGCATGTCTACACCGATTCACAGAAGCCCTCTCTCAATACACCTGCTTAGACCCGGACTCGGAGGCTGGTAAAACCGTGTTAGCCACACATTTTATATCCCAGTCGGCCTGCAAACTTAGAAAATTGAAGACGGTCCTCAGGCCCCTATCCGTGACCTGGTAAACCTGGCCTTTAAGGTTTTCAGTACACGTGATGAGTTGGAAATGGCGGAAAGGGAGTCCCGAGACCACCGAAAGGCAAACTTACAAACCCCATCCCAGACTGCGGCCCTGTGGCCTACCGCAATGGAGAAGAAGCCAGCTACGACTAATCCACCGGCAGGAAAGTGCTTCAAATGTGGGCTCGACGGACACTGGTCCCACCAGTGCCCCAATCCTCAACTGCCCAAGGGACCATGCCCTCTCTGTGGAAAACAGGGACACTGGAAAAGTGACTGCCCCTCGGCGCCTGGCCATGGGGGGGCCGTCCTTCCAACCCCTAGTCCACCACTGGCAGTCCTGGGCTTGGCCACCGACAACTGATGACGCCCGGCCTCAGCAACTCCAATCACCCTCGTGGAGCCCAGGGTAACAGTCAAGGTAGAGGGTAAGTCCGCATCATTTTTAGTGGACACGGGGGCTACCTTTTCCGTCCTCCCCACCTATTCATGTTGACTCTGTCCTCCCCGGGTCATGGTCACGGGCATAGATGGCCATCCTTCGCACCCCTTAACCACTAAGCCATTCACGTGTTTAATAGAGGGACATCCTATTACACATTCCTTCTTAGTAATGCCTTCTTGCCCCAGCCCGCTACTGGGGTGGGATATTCTCGCCAAGTTAGGGGTATCACTACACTGGACAAAAACTCCTCCTGCAAATCTACTACTGCCTCTATGCGTAGCCTCTGCCTCCACCCAGGACCCTATCCTTCTCCCTCACCCCTTACCACCCCACCTAATCAACCCAAAAGTGTGGGATACCTCCACCCCTATCATAGCTTCCCATCATGAACCTGTTCTCATCCGACTAAAAATCCATTCTCATTCCCCTCCCAGCCACAATTCCCCATTTCCATAACCCATCAAAGGGGACTGCAACCCATCATCAACTGGCTCAAAGGGAAGAAACTCCTTATACCTACTAATTCACCATGTAATACTCCTATTTTACCTGTTAAAAAACCTGATGGTTCTTACCGTTTAGTCCAGGACCTCAGACTGATTAATGAAGCTGTTATTCCTATCCACTCGGGGTTCCCCAACCCATATACTCTCCTCTGACACACACCTCCTCACAATACTCACTACACGGTCCTGGACCTCAAAGATGCCTCTTTCACTACACCTCTGGGCCCTGCCTGTTACAGTCTATTTGCTTTTACCTGGGAAGACCCGGACTCTCTAGCTGCCCAGCAACTAACGTGGACAGTATTGCCTCAGGGGGGTTGTGATAGCCCCCACATCTTTGGCCAAGCCTTAGCCAAAGACCTAACACAATGCGATCTAACTCCCAGTGTTATTCTCCAATATGTAAATGACATTAATTTGCAGCCCTTCTGAAGACGCCTCCACAGAAGCCACGGCCACCCTATTAAATTTCTTGGCAGAGAAAGGATACTGGGTTTCACCAACCAAGGCCCGACTTTCCTGTTCCCCCGTCACTTGTCTGGGCCTCCTCCATACTCCCACCTCTCTGCACCTCACACTTGGCAGGCAGCAAGCGCTCCGTGAACTCCAGCCTCCGGAAAATGCTAAACAAATTTTATCCTTTCTAGGTTTCGTGAAATTTTTCCGGTACTGGGTCCCTAATTTTTCTGTTCTAGCAAAGTGCCTCTACGATGCAGCCAAAGCAACACCTGCAGGTCCGCTGGACGACCCCTCCGCCATATCCAAAGCCTTCTCGGTCCTCCGCCGTGCCTTACTTCACTCACCTCCTCTTGCCCTCCCAAATCCTAACAAACCACTTATTCTATTTACTGATAAAAAGCAGGGAATGGCGGTGAGGGTTCTAACCCAACCTCTGGGGCCAACCTATACTCCAATAGTTTACCTCTCCAAACAGATGGACCCTACTGCCCGCGCTGGCTTCCCTGTGTCCGGGCATTAGCTGCAGCAGCCACCCTATCCCGTGCAACTCTTACTTGCCATATCTTTCTTTAATCAGGCAATTACTGCGAGAACACGCTGACCAATTCCTGCCACAACCAGGGAAAACTGATCCTGCCAATTCCCCCCACAATCTTCAACTGGGAACCGAGGTACTCCTCAAACAGCTGCAGCCCGGACCACTCCAACCAGGGTGGACTGGCCCACACCCAGTGGTCCTTACCACTCCTACAGCGGTGAAACTACTGGGGGCTCTTCTTGGCACCACCTATCTCGGGTCAAATTATATAAGCAGGATGAGCCCTCCTACACCTGCCAGCCTCTGGGGCCCACGCGGGTCCATGTCACTCGTGCTCCTCACCCTCCTAACTCCCACTGAAAGCAAATTCTATGACTGGGAATTCCAGATCAGGGAAACCTTTACCCAAAATGGAAGAGCAACCACTCACGTAATTGGCACAGCGAACTGCCCGCTAACAGGTTGTAGCCAACCTACAACCATTCCTATTACTCGAAAATCAGTTGAAAAGGGCCCAAGGCCTTGTGCCTGCTTTCCAGGAGCCCAAACCAAAAGCTATTGTAACCAAAACAACTATAACATCATATACAGGCGATGCCCCTATTGGTCATGCAGGATACACGATGGTTACAATGAAGCACCTCATAAGGGTACCTTTTACATCAGTTCCCAGCAATTTTACATAAATATTGCAGATCCCTGGGACGTAAAATGGGTAGCAGGAGTCCAAGGCAAACTATACTACGGTGGCTGGTCCCAATACCCTATAGGCGCTATTGAAATACACCGCGAATATGTCCTCGTTAACACTACTTTTACCCAGGTGTCTTTCGACACTGCACAAGCTGAGTAAAGCCTCTCCAATCACCTTGCCCAAACCTCTGCCACAACAACCTCGCATGCATGGCTTCAAATCCTCCAACAAACCGTGCAATTCCTCAACCAAACGCAAATACTTCCTGAAATATCTCGCTGTTTCCTGTGTGCGTCATTAAATAGGCCAGTCTTGGCAGCCGTCCCTTATAAACCTCACCCAAACAGACCAACACAGCCCTAATTCCTGCCACACCACCCTGGAAAATATCCCCCTGTGGGAACCTGAGTCTGAAAATCTTCCCTATCCCCTAAAAACCTGCTACCTCACACACATAACTGTAAAACAAGCCAAACTTCAAAACCGATGCCAAGTCAATGCCACTATCCACAACACTGCCCATGCCCCTGAAGGGCAATATTTCTGGTGTAATGAAACTCTTATCAAGTGCCTTAACCCCAGTACCCCAGGACCGTGCTTCCTGGTAACTATTGTTCCCCAACTGACCCTCTACGGGGAGTCTGAGCTAGCTTGGTTATTACCCCCTCATGCTTAAAAAGGGCTGCCTTCTTTCCTATCCTCGCAGGCATCAGCCTGACCGCCTCAGTCTCAGCCTCAGTCACAGCGGGAGGGACACTAGGACACAATATTCTAACCTCTCAAAACTTTGAAACTGGACTACAGGTAGCTCTAGAATCAACAGCCGAATCTCTCTCATCTCTACAAGGCCAACTCACTCCACTAGCTCAAGTAACTCTTCAAAATCGACGGGCCTTAGACCTGCTGACAGCCGAAAAAGGAGGGACGTGTATATTCCTCCAAGAAGAGTGTTGCTGTTACATCAATGAATCGAAAGTCTAGCAGAGTAAAACATTCAAACCCTAAACAAGCTAAAGGAAGATTTCTATCGCAGGAAACAAGAAACTTCCTCTGCCCTAAACTGGTTCTCCTCTCCACTAGCAGCATGGCTTCTCCCACTGCTAGGTCCAGTTATCTTAATTTGTCTCTTTTTGCTCCTAGTTCCTTGCCTCCTTAACTTCCTCCAGGGTCGTATAAGAGAACTATCCCGAGTAACGGTCAACCAAATGCTTCTGCATCACCTCCTGCCGACCTCACCAAACTCCTGCAGCCAGCCTCTCCTCTCTCCCGACCCTAACAATTTCAGCCCATAGCCCCATGCCGTCCCACTGCAGCAGGAAGCAGCTAGAAAGATCTCAACATCCTACGATCACAAAAAGGCTGGAATGTTAGGTCGGGGGAATAAGGGAGGGCTCCATGGCTGGAATCATGAAGTCACTCCAGGAGGAGAGGTGAACCGTTACAGTCAAGGTCTTTGCACAGCAAACATCTATTCACGGACATCTAACCACCCCCTGCTCAACCTGCTAGCATAATAATCCTTTGTTTAATGTGCCGCCCCTTTCATGTCATCACCTAACCCCTGCCCTTAAAAACTGCACCCGCCAAAGCCCGTGAGCGAACTCACCTCACTCCCTCTTGGGTTCTGTGAGCTCTGCCTGGGAACTTAGCCCAATAAAGCATGCTCATTTACAATCCTACAATCCTTTCGTGTACTTTCTTTTCTCTCAAATACCTCATATCTTAAAACCTTTCAAGAACCCCTGGTCTAGATGACATGGGAGCCAGCTTTCAACCCCTGATTTGAGAAAAGATGATTAGATAGATAGATAGATAGATAGACAGACAGACTAATCGACCTGAATCCTGCCCTCTCCCAAAGCCCCTTCCTTTAGCTCCCAGTCTCACTGAGCCAAAGGTGCTGAAGTCCTGTCACCAAGGTTCTGTGAAGTTAATATTCTAAGTATGCAGTAGTGCCCTGCATAGTCATTGTTTTACTATTGCTTTTGACTGTTTATTAGCTTCACATCTTACATTTATAATCTTCAAAGATTATATCTTATTATAATATAGTATATTATATTTTGTTTTAGTCTCCACTGATTCTAGTATTTGGTGAGAGTGGCCTTCACGACCCTGTGAAACGCTCCTCACAGCCCTAGGAACAGGCAGCCGGTAGCCCCAAACCTGAGTCTCTTCAAGGCTTCCAGTACCGTCCTGCTCCCCTTTTCAATCACGTTGAAACCATCCGAGGCCTGTCCCTTCTCAGGGCCACTCCAGATTCCCTCATTTACAGCTGTCACCTTAAGGAGCGTTATGAGCCGTGACAGTGGCAATTAGAACAATTATAGTGGGTGGCGAATCCCAGCCTGGGTTTAGACGGTGAGTTGGCGCTCCTCACTGAGGGACAGCTGGCCACCCCGGCTGGACCTGTCAGGCCTCCAGTCAGCCGAGAGCTTCAGCCGCAGTTTCAAAGGGGCTCGCTCTGGCTCACGTGGGTGGAGGGTGCTGCCCCTACCTTCCACAGCCCTGGGCTGTGAACCTGCAGACCTGCAGGGAGCCCACGCAGGCCCTGGGCATTGGCTGTTTCTCTCCCAGGCTCCCACCACCCTTTCCTCCTCTGAGCCCTCACAAGCCCTCCCCTCCCTGCTCTCGGGACAGAATCTGAACGCAGACTGAGGGGCTCCTGCTGGGCGGCTGCCCTCTGCCTCCAAACCCCAGTGGCACAGGAGAGAGGCAGCCTGCTCCAGGCTTCTGATGACTTTGGTTTCCAGCCCCGCCCTACCCTTCCTTGCTGTTTGACCCCAGGCATGTTACTCCACCTCTCTGAGCCCCATCCCCTCAAGTGTGATTTGATAGTAATAGCATTTACCTTATGGGGGGAAGCCAGACTTACCTGTGCTGGGCAGGAAGGGACTCTGTCATTATTACGGTTACTATTGTTTCAGTGCTGGTGATTTCTCTGCCCCGTGAACACCCATGTGTGCAACTCCAGGGAGTAGTGAAAGGGCAGTGGCTTCCCAAGTCCCGCAGACGTGGAACCAGATTCTACCTCCGCCACTCACCTCCCTGTCACTCAGGCAAGTGGCTTAGCCTCCTGGAGCCTCATCAGTTTTCCCTTCTGTGAAATGGGCACAATGATACTGACCCAAATGCAGAATTAGGTTCTGACAGGTGGACAGGTTTGAGAACGAGATGGAGAGCATCGATTAGGGGAAAAGCAGCAACCTCTTTCCCTCTATGGGAACAAAGCCACTGTTTTCCTCCCAGACCCCCTCCTGCTCCTCCACCCTGTCTCACACAGTCTGTGACACCACATCTCCCAAGAGTGCCCTCACTCCCCTGCGTGGCAGGAGCCTGTGACAGCGAGAGCCTCTCTCCCTCTCCAGGACACTGAAAGACAAGTCCTTGTGCTCTGTCATTTCCCCCCTTTAAAAACTGTTGTGAGAAACCAAATGGTTATCATCTCGCCAGCTGCAATTCTTTGCTGCATTATTTTGTAAGAGAGGGCACTGGGAGAGGAGGGAACAAGGAGGAGAGGGAAGAAACCTTTTAGTGTGAATGCTTTTCAAATTTTCAGCTTCAGGTTTTGCAGGAAGACTGGATTAAAGGATCATTTGAAATGAATTTTGCCATCAGAGTAAGAGATCTGTCTCCCCCAAAATGCTTTACTTTGACAGTTAGCTTCAAGAGGTTTGACAGAATTCATTTTTCCAGCCGACAAGACCGAAACAAAACACATCCTGCCGGGAGACCTGTGTTAACTGCTTAACTTAATAGAGGTGAGTTTTGGGCTAAACTGGGAAGTCATCTTTTTTTTTTTCTTACCTGAAAAATTGCCCCAAATTACCAAAACAATTTTGGAGGAGGCAAAAGGCAGACTGCCAGAGCTCCTGCCCCAGCGCCCCCACCCCGACCCCACACCACTCTCCTGCTCTCAGAGTCGCTCTGGGGGAGCACCCTCCCCGGTGCAGGCTCTGCTCCCTGTCAGTGGCTTCTCTGCTCCAGACCTCAGTCTCCCATCCATCACCTGGGAGCGGTGCCCTTTCTTTAAAGAGCCACCATTCTTGGGTGGGCATATTTCTAGCGTTATTTCATTTTTATTCTTCA
This sequence comes from Tamandua tetradactyla, assembly GCF_023851605.1. Taxonomy (NCBI): domain Eukaryota; kingdom Metazoa; phylum Chordata; class Mammalia; order Pilosa; family Myrmecophagidae; genus Tamandua; species Tamandua tetradactyla. The sequence continues at coordinate 195,710,343 of NC_135328.1, read as the reverse complement.
ACAACCCTCGAGAGCTGAGCAGAGTCGGGGATTTGCATTCATGACTTACCCTCTCTGAGCTGCAGCTTCCTTTTTGGAATATACAATAGACATGATGAAATTTTTTACCCAGTGAGCTGCAGGTCGATGAGCCTGTGGGTGTGAGAGCAGCAGGCATGGGCCTGGCATTGCAGACAGGGTCTCCAGGAGGTGGCGCTGGAAGAGAGCAGGGGCTTTGGAGACCATCTTGGGGGGACGAATCCATGGGACACGGAGTAATCTGAGGCACAGTTGCTCCCGTGTTGTCATTAGTGGGGGTGAAAGGGCTGGCTCTGAGTTAGATGGCCTGGTTCAAATCCCGGCTCCCCCACCTACCTGTTCTGTGTCCATGGACAAGTCCTTTCCCCTCTCAGGTCCTTGGCTCCCTCATCTGTAACCCAGGGTGATTGCCATGCCCACCTCACGCATGGTGAGGATTCAGGGAGGTGAGTCCAGAAGTGGGTGCCAAGCAGTGCCCACGACGGGGTCCCTGAGATGGGGACGACAGCAAGGGCGATGATGGAAGGGATGGCAATGACGATGTCTGTCATGGCAGCGCTGATGATGGAGATGGCCCTGATGGCCACGACAGCGATCACAGCGAAAGTGATGGCGATGATGGTGACGGCAGTGATCATGACGATGACAGCGACAGCCTCGAAGGTGACGATGATGGTGCTAATAGGGAAAACCTCCTTCATTATCCCTAAAGTTTCTCACTGTAGATGTTGCTCATGTGCTATATCAATACTGTCATGTTCACCAAATTCTCTCACTGGAAGTGAATTTCAAAGATGGGCTGGTCCCACCATCTAATTTACCAGGCAGAAAAGCCGAGGCCTGGAGAGGTTAAATGCTCACACCAGTTCCTCCAGCAGTTAGAGTCGGGGCCTGTGTTGGACTCTGGGCCCTTGTGAGCTCCTGTCGTGTAGAGTGAGAACATGTCCTGGGGTGGCTGGAGGGGGAGAACCCGGGGGTCTGGGAGGTGGGCCCCCTAGGGTGAGTCAATGAGCTGCAAGCAGTCACCCCTACGTGCTGTCGCCCTGTGCTGAGCACGCTGCTGGAGCTTTAGCTGCATAGCCTCGTTCACTCCTCCTGAGACGTCCCCTGCCGAGGTCATCTGACCGAGAAGAGGTGGAGCTGGGAATTGAAGCAAAGTCAGAGTTGATGCTCAGAACCACAGCGCTGGGCAGGTAAAAAAACAAAAAACCCAACACCGCCCCAACTCCACCATCCATTAAGAGCAGCTCGTTTCCTGATGTAGACTCTGGGCCCGTCAGCGCTGAGAGCGCACAGCCCTGTCCTGTCCAGTCCAGGGGCCACTGGTCCCACGTGGCTGCAGAGCATTTGACACATGGCCGGTGCAAATTAAGAGGCGTTCACAGTGCAAAGGACATTCCGGTTTTAAGACTTCGTGTGGAAAAGTGTAGATGATCAACTTTAAAACACTGATTACAGGTTGAAATGATGTATCGGGTTAAATTAAATGTACTGTTAAAGTAAATTCCCTGTTTCTTTTCACTTTTTTAGTGCTGCTACTACAAAATTGCAAGCCAAGTATGTGATTTGCGTAGGATGGGCAGCTGAAATGCCGGCTAGAGGGGAAGAAAAACCCTGCCCCTCCCTCGGCCCCTTCCCAAACCCACAGTGGGGAAGGACAAGCACCCCCCTCGCTGACCGCGCCCTGCTGCTATGGACCTTCACACGCGGGACCCCTCCCTTGTGGGCCCCCAGGGCACCCAGCACACAGAACAGACATCTCATAGATGCTGGTGCAGAGTCACAACCACCTGCCGTCATCAACCCATTACCCAGATGAGGAGACTGAGGATCAGTGAAGCGAATGGTGGGGCTGGCATCCAAATCCATTCAGTCCCCCCGCTACCTGGATTCACTCTGTGCCCTGTGGGGTCTCCCCACAGCCAGGGCAGTCCCCAGCCACCAGCCCCAGGGTGTGTCCTGTTCCCGCACCTGGTGCTTCTCTGGGAGTCCCCAGGACGCCGTTAAGGAGCTGCCCTGCTCCTCTGCGGCTTCCTGCTGCACTCCTCGGGGGGAGGTCCTGGTGGGCTTCTGCAGGGCTGAGGAAATCGGTGACTGATCCACAGTCTTGTGCCAATCCCACGTCCCACCCATGCATGTGGGCTCTGACACCAGGGGGTCCCGTCACACGGGGTGTTGTGCCAGCACCTGGACCTCCAGACTCTCAACATCACAGGCTCGCAGACCTCGGCCTCCCTGCAGCCCAGCTCACTAACTACAGGAGCCTCGCACCCAGGCCCCGTCCTCTGAGGTTCCCCGGTCACAGAACTGGAGCAGCTTAAAGTCACACATTCCAACCATCAGAGCATCGGGCCCCCCAAAATCATAGCCAGTGCCAGGGGCGTTGCAGACCACAGAGGGGCAAATCTCAGACCCACAGACCCTGAGGACCACAGCCCCCAGGCTACGGTCACTCGATTCAGGGCATGTTACACCCATAGGGGCAGAGCTACATCTGCCAGGAGCTCAGGCATGGCAGGGGAGCAGGGGAGATAGTGAGGTGCGGCCCTGAGCCTGCCCAGGACTGGTCAGTGGGGTGAACCTGGGTCCACAGCCTCCAGAGGCCTGTGGGGAGCCCACTCTGATCAAATGGGAAGACAGAGGTAAGTCAGCCCTCTGGCTCAGAAAGCGCATTACGTGGAGGCAGGAAGCATTTAAGCTGGGGCATGGGACTTCAGAGGAGGGAGAAGGTCTGCTAGACTGAGGCATCTTGGAAGGCTTCCTGGAGGAAGTGTGATTGGAGCTGGGCCCAGAGGGAAATGGGATTAGGCCCTGGTCTCATGGGGTACTGAATGGTAGTCAGTGAGGGAGGTGGCTCCCATACATGTGAGGTAGGTTTGAGGAACGGTGAGTGTTTTAGAGAGCCAGCAGCTCAGACAGTGGGGGCAGCAGATAGGACTAAAGAATAAGATACCATAAAGGCAGCTACAGAAATTATCAAAGGCCAGGAAGTGCCAGGCTAGGGTTTGGACTTCTGATACTATGAAATAGTATCAAATACTGGGTATCAGTACGTTTTTGGGAAAGGGAAAGACACAAAATTGAGGCAATGTTTATTGAACACCAAGCAGCAGCCAAGCCCTTGACATCCAGGTCTCATTTACTCTTCTAACAGCCCTGTGAGGCAGGTATGACAGCCCCATTTTAGAGACAAGAATACTAAGCTTAGAAAGGATACAAAGCTCACTTGTGAGAGGGGAGCCTGTGATGACACCTGGGTCTGTCCGCCCCCACGGCCGCTGTTCCAGGAAGATGATAGAAGAGGGAAGGGTCCTGAAGGGGTGGGCCTTGGGGCAAGGAGTCACCAGGGGGCTGCTAGATGTCCAGGGGGTGTGACTAAGACCCCAAAAGAGGCAGAGGCTATAGGAACTGGGAGGTGGGGAAAAGGCGGAGCGTGGGGGGATGTTGTGGACAGCACGAGGGCCCGGGGGGACCCGACACCAGGGGCCACAGCTGAGACTAGAATAGGCTTTGGGGAGAGGGTCAGGAAGTAGGGGCTGGGGAGGGGCCACATGTCCTGGTCACTAGAAAGGATGTCCATGGGCTGGGGGTCGCAGCACCCCCTTTTGCTGCAGACAACCCAGGGTCCATGTAAAGCTGAGAGGAGGAAGCTGTGGTTGACAAATACTGATCTAATCAATTATTGATCCTCATTAGACCAATTAACTGTTGCATAAACAATCACCCGGGGTAATGACATAGCCACATAAACAACCTCGGGAGATCTGAGAAGGGCCCAGTAACTTCTACCAGGCAGTTACTAACTCTGAGACTTTGGGTTTAACAGGGCTAAGCCTCAGTTTCCTCCATAAATTAGGATTTATCACAGTATCAGCCTGAAAGAGTTACCAAGATTAGATGAGAGAATGTATATAGTTGCTGACACCAGTTAGTGTATGACAAATATGAATCTCCTTTCTTCTTCTTTCCAGACTGCCCCACCTCTGACCCCCAACCCAAGCCCACCTTCCCTTCTCCCAGCAAGGGGGTGGAGAGAGCAGTTCCAACTCCAACAGCTCCGGGAAATCACTTCTGGGACCTGCTCTCAGCTTTCCATAACATTCTTCCATTTAATCCTCCCTGCAACCCTTAGGAGTGAGATATTTGTCTCCTTTCACCAATGAGAAAACTGAGGCTCAGAGAACTGAGACGCTGACCACACATCTAGGAAGTGATGGAGTCAGAACGCAAACCTGAGTCTGGGTAGCTCCACCACCTCTCTGCATTTCACCAGATCACATCAGGTGTAGCCCAGGCCCGATCTTCTTTTCTGAGCAGAACCACTCCGGAACTGGCAAACCCACCGAGGCTGCACCAAGCAGGAAGGTGGCATCAGGCCACGCAATGACTACTTGCCCCTGTTCTAGATCCACAGCAGCCCCACCCCACCCCACCCCCCCACACACACCTCCCTGGCAAATACACCTTCAGCCTCACCCCAGCCTGGGGTGGTGCCAGGTGGAGCCAAGGCCCTGTTCCAATCGCCCCACTCCGGCATCTCCAGGCCCTTTAAAAGAGTGATTTATGAGCCTGACATAATTGTAGCAGCTGTGCCAAGATCAATTGTAATGCCTCCCCTGTCTAAAATTTCACACTTGAACGGCTCCTTTCCCTCTGAGACCCAAGCACTCTGCCCTCATCCATCCCCAGCCCCAGGCAGGTCACTCACACCTGGGGAAGTGGGGGAGGCAGGATGGTGAATGGTGCCAGGCCATCTGGGACTCCCCGGTGAGCCTCTCCTGTAACAGCTAGACCCTTGGATCAAAGGTCCAGCTGTTCCATTCAACTTCCATAGGTTCAGTTTCCTCTCATGAAAAATGGACATCATAATAGCATCTACTTCATCTTACTGTCAGGCAGACTAAGTGAGGTTAATGTATGTAAAGAGCTTAGAACAATGTCCAGCACACGTTAAGAAATCAGTATACATTATTTAGAGATGGTTTCACTAACGCCTTCTTCTCCCCTCCCTGTGGCTCGCTGGTCCCCACACCCTGCCTCTGGACACCTGCTCCTCAATCCCTAGGGCTCCAGATTACAGAAGCTTTGAGGTATGACCCCAGAGGTAGCTGCATTTCTCAGGGGCCTCTGGAAACCTTAACAGCCATTGAGGCCCAAAGAGGCGTGTTCCTCAGAATGAGCAGCTTTATACTCATCTCCTTGAGAGACGGACAGACACTTCCAATGCTTTGGGATCTTCTCATCGTGGCCCTCTGGGAATGAGGGCATGGCAGCGATCAATCACTCCCAGTGCCCCAGGCAATCGATCCTTAGGGAAGCTCTGGAGGTGGGGGTGATGGTACCCAACATTTACTGCATGTCCTTTAGGTCTCAGTCCCAAGGCTGGACACCAGGGTGCTGAGACGTAAGTCCAGTATGGCCTCTCCTCCCCTGGCAGTCTCACCATCAGCAGAGAAGACAGGATGAGAATGTGAGCAGCTTTATCTGGGGGTCCTGAGCCCAGGGAAGCCTGTGACCACATGCGCTCCAGCCACTGTTGCAAACCCACCCACCCCCCAGCTCCAGGGCCAGCAAAGCCCCCGATGAGTACATAAGAGACAAATTCATGGACGAATATAGTACAAGACAAACACCAACATGAATGCAGTGCTACGGGAATTTATGGGGAGAGGAGATTCAAATCCTGGATCATAGTAAGAGTGAGAAAAAGAATGTGTGCTGAGTAAATAAAACAAAGAAACAGACAGTAACAACCATCCGGGGGATCAGGGAAGGCTCCCTGGAGGGGGCAGCATCTGAGCTGGATGTTGAAGGACAAGCAGGATGGAGGCAGGCAAACATGGAGGGAACAGCAAGCACAGCAGGAACAAAGGTCCTGAGGTGCAGGGAGAGCGGATTTCAGTAAAGGCAGGACAAAGCCTGGGTTTTGAAGGTTTGCCAGTCAGATGGTGGCATGAGAGTGGGCCTGGGGTTGAGTCGTCTGGCAACAATCTCCCAATGCCTGGATCATAACCAGGTTATGCCACAGATCTCTACCCAGCACTGCAGCCCGTTTAGCAGCTTTATCTAGAGCAGTAATTCTCAAACTTAATTATTCATAAAAATCACCTGAGGAGCTTCTAAGAGTTTCATATCCCCTGGTCCTGCCCTCAGTGACTTTGACTCAGCAAACTGGAGCCGGGACAAGGAATCTGCATTTGCACAAGCTTCCAGGTTGTTCTGAGGCAGGGGTTAGCACATACACTTGGAGAAATACATGTCTCTAAGGAGCAGGGAGCTGAGCAGGTACCGACGAAGATGTGGATAACAACAGAGGATCCCAGAGGCCTCAGCTCCACCTCAGGAGCCACGGACGGTGACTCACAGGAGCAAAGGAGGGGAGACCCAGTGAGGCCTTGACCTTGGATCCAGGACCAGCTGCCCAAGAATGGGATGGGAGTCAGGGCTCAAGTGTCCGTGTAAGGCTCTGAGGTGGGGACTGAATTGAAAAGAAATTCTGTATACAGTAAGAGGGCAAAGTGGCTGCCAGAAATACTAAGGTGTTAATCATTCCTTCCTTCCTTCCTTCCTTCCTTCCTTCCTTCCTTCCTTCCTTCCTTCCTTCCTTCCTTCCTTCCTTCCTTCCTTCCTTCCTTCCTTCCTTCCTTCCTTCCTTCCTTCCTTCCTTTCTTCCTTCCTTCCTTCCTTCTTTTCACAGGACTTACTGCAGTCTGCCAATACATCAGGCTCTGTGTAGGGTGCAGTGGTGGGAGTCTAGTATCCAGAATGAGGGAGGGATGGCCCTACCCAGACAGTGCTGCCAGATGATGCTCAGCTCAGGGTCTCGTGAGCCTGGTTGATCAGACTCAGAGGAGGGGTCTGGAGTGAGGAGGGGGAAAGGAGCGAAACAAGGTGCTGGGCAGTTTAGACAGCGGCCTGCAGATCTCTGACCACAGGCAGAGGGGCAGACCTGCTCTGTGACCACAGCCAGACCTGTCAGGTAGAAGTTATCATGAGGCAGATTCCAGGAAGGGGTGGCAGGCTGTTCGCTGTGCACCCACCCTGCAGCCTGGGATGGCCCCAGGCCTCAGGGACCTCAAAGTCCAGAGTGGGAGGTTAACACACTGACCCGCATGCTTATTGGGCACAGTTAGTGCTCCAGGTTTGACTTCTTCGTGCTGTAAAGGGGCATTGACATTATGGGGTAAGGGAAGGAAACTCATTGCCTTTCTTGGAGAGACTGGGTTTCAGGGCTTAGCTGGTTTAGGAACAATCCAGAGGATTTAAGTCTCTGAAAAATAAACTTAATAAGTAAATTGAAAATCATAGGTTTAAAAATAGGAGTGGAAGGAGGTGATTTATAACTATGTTAATTGGGGAAATAACTTTGTATAGATTTTATATAGAACTTGGAGTTTTCCTTAGGGTTTTCAGGAATAGTGTTGGGAATATCTAGCTGAGACTTGTGTAAAATTAACCCCTTAAATGATCTCCCAACTCCATTTGAAATCTCTTAGCCACTGAAGCTTTATGTCTTTCCCCCTTTAGATCACAAATGCATTGCTAAGCCCATGGTGTCCTTCAGGAGGCCACCCCCAGAAGTCATATCCCATGTACGATGGAAGGCAGAGTTTGGCTTAGAGATAGAGTCCACATTCGAGCAACAGAGAGACTTTCAGGGATGACTCTTAGGTCTAATGTCACATTAGGCAGGGCTGAGATGCTTTAGAGTAAATTAGGAGGCCCCATTGCTTCGGAGAACGGTAGGAACTCCCCAAGCAGGGAGGTTTCACAGTTCCATGCTTTCTTTCCCCAGTCCCTCAAGGGACCTGGATTTTTTCTTTTTATTTCCAAAACACTCTAAAATTCACTATGGTATTACATCAGCTTGCACAGACTACTAATATCTCATTCCCTATTCTGGGTTCCATGCCACATAATGCAGAATTACAATATTTGTGTAATCTGACTAGACAGATTAAATTAGAGAGTGTGCTACAGAAAATTTAAATTCAGGGCAAAAAAAAATATCTCTTTCTTTTGTTTCACACACAAAAAAATTTTTTTAAAAGACAATATCATCCTTACCCTGTATTCTGATTCACCTTAGTCCTAACCAGATCAGCTTCATTCACATCTCTAATTGAAGTCTGCTCTCTGTTTCAGCTTCTTTAACAGTTGCTGTATGGAGTGATGTTGCTTCTTTAGTACTTCCAAAGCTGGAGAACTCTGAGTCTGAGTCTCAGATGTCACAAAGATACCCAAAGTTCCAGGGAGCTACCAGGTTATCTTGTAAGCATTTTCTAAATGAAGCTATTTCTAGAAATAAAAAAGAAATTAACAATTGACTTATATTAGGGTCATCAATCACAAACCATAGCAGATGTTTTGTCCTGTCTTACTTTCACATGTTTGCCAGGGTATGTTAATTAACAGGTAGAACAAAATGTACATACTTTCCTTGCTTCTCTTTTGAAGTTCCATTTTGTTAACCACATGTACTTTTAGAGATGCATTATAGAAAAATAGTATAAATTGGCATATAAATTTGGTTGTTTCCATGATCTGCATCAGTATCATGATATAACATGGACAGTGAGAACTTTGACAAGTCTTTAGGAATTGTATACATTCTCTAAATATATGAATAACATCTCATCAATACAAATTTAGCTAAAGAAGGATAGAAAATCCCTTTTACTTATTGTAATACCTCCCTCACATTTCCTACGTAATATCACCTCATGTTTACAAGATAAAAGAACAAATCCTTTGCAACAGTTTGAAATTAAAGACAATATTTGAAGGTTTGATTTTGGGGAGAGCAAAGTTGTCAGATTTGAACACCATGAGAAATAGGGAAATGGGTTACTATGAAACATTATTGGGTCCTTTCTTAATCAAATAACAACAAAAGGTCTTCTAAAATAAAAGATGCTAATCAGGGTAACATGGACATTAACAAAGGTATTATTCTGAAATGATACAGAATCTTTGTCTTCTAGAAAGAATACTCAGATGGTTAAGAAAAGTTTTTTATAAACTTTCATTAAAAGCAGAACAATAATTGTTTTATTTTAACAGAGAGAAAACTAAATTCCAGTTTTGTATGAATACACAGTTTAACACAAAAAGCTCTTACAAAATATTATAAACAAGCCTATCAAAATTTTGGTCAGCACTGACTATGACAAACAGAATTCACTTCCACAACCCTTCTACAATTTTCCATTTATATTCAGGTCTTGCCTTATACATTAAAACTAGTTACTTACTAGTTGTCTGCACTCTCTTAGACAACCTTATCAAATTTTAGTCATATCGACTATGACAAACACAAACTTCCACAACTTTCCATATTCACCCAGTCTTTGCCCTATACATCCTTGAGGATAAAATGACATCTCTTTCTTTAACAAGTACATCCCATAAAATGTTACATACCCACATATGTTATCAAAAAAGATCTTCGATGTTGTCTTTAAACATCCTCCAAAGCATAATTATTTTTAAAGTATCAAACTGATAATTTAATTTCATTAAACAGAAATTTACATTTTCACCATCTTAAAGATCCCAAAGATATAATGCTCCTTTTTCTATTAGAAGCTAAAAAAGAACTCTTCATTTTCATAATATTCTGAAGTTATGAACAACATCAAAAGCATCAAACTCTGGAGAATACAATTGTTTAATTTGTCCGAAGCCTAAATCCAGGAAAACTTTTCCATAGCTCTCAAGGACATTTTCTCTTAGCTAAATCTGGCAAATAGACTTTATTCAATTACCCCTGTCCCCAGGCTATTTGTATTTTAATAATGATTTGCTTATTAGAATTACCATTGCAAAGGTATTGTTGGAAAAAAAATTGAATTAGGGAATTCTGTTAGAACAAACATGGGCTATTCCACAACATTTTCTCTGTGCCTACCATTTCTAGTCTCCAAGCCCAAAAGAAAGAATTGCAAATTTAGCGCATCCTCCCCCATCTTCCCACATCCAATCCTTCCCCCATAGCTGTCTTAGCTGGTTAGCTCCTGCCGGCAGGGATAAGTGAGACAGATACAATGAGGCCTGGACTTCAAAGTTTTAAATGACGGTGGTGTGATTTAAAAACCCCTGAGGAGGTCTTAGGTCATCCCCCAAGGAGGATGAGCTTCTGTGCCTTCTTTTAACTGTCTAAAATTATTAGATATATTTTGCCTAAAGCTGTGACCGGGAAAGTTGGAAAAAGTCTCTCTGTTTCCCTGAGGCAGTCCTCTGCTTCTTTCAGGAAATTCCAAGGAGCAATTTCTTTCCAGTGTCCAGGTTTGTTTACAGTAATTACAAAAACTACGGCATTGAACCACTGAAGCCTAGAAGGTTTTTTTTTTTCTTTTAAGCAATTTGAATAGAGCTCTTTTAAGAATTTTTGTTTGCCAATTTGGTATTGCCATCTGGAGGTAGGAAAATATATATTGCACAAACAGACATAAATAGAAAGTTAGACACACAAAACACAGAAACATAGAAATATAAAACTCGCTAATTCGGATGCTTTTTTTAATCTTTTCTGGTATGCCCGAACATTAGCCCAAATTGGGTTATACGTTGAACTAAGCTTTTTATTTTCTTTGGGCCTTCTCTATAGAATGGGGTATTATTTTCCCAATTACATGAATCCGATGTGGAGAATCGTATGCCCTGATACAAATCCTTTAGGGCTGCCTCTTCATCTACTCCTGGAGCACTTGCCAGAGGGAGAGAAGTTTAACTGGTGTCTCTGCTGTTGGCTTTAGAGAGCAGCCCTGGCCACACTGAGTACACTGGCGGGTAAGGGAGGGAGACGCCGTTTCCATCTCAGGGTCTTTTGTCTCTGATGAAGAAGGATACAGAGGAGGAGAAAAGATAGGGGAGCTTCCTCCTTCCTGATTAATCAGCCCCTCATTTACTGGGGATAGGTGGAGCAGATGAAGAAGCTAATAACAGCTCTATTAGATCCTCCGAATTTTAATCAGGGAGGACATTTTTCTTTTCTCCACTAATCTTTACAGGTGAAATTTTACATTTTCTCATCAAAATTGATTTCTGGGAAAAACAAAGCATTGAACATACATCATCTCATCCCATTTCTGCTCTTTTGCAGAATAACTCTACTGTAATACAGTGTTCTTTTCTATAGAGCTATTCTCAGGTCATTTCTCTCCTGATTCTAAATAATATTGAAGCTAGACAGTGTTTCGGAAATATGCTTTTTTTTCATAGGTTCATAACCAATTTTTCAGAAATAGCCCAAAGTGCTATATTCAGGAATGCTATTAGAATTAGAAGTCCCCATTTTAAAAAACTTACGTATTCAGTAACCAGTTAGGAACATTTGAACAATACAAATGAAGTAATATACCAACTAACAAATTTTTTTTTATTAATTAAAGAAAAAAGAAATTAACACAGCATTTAGAAATCATTCCATTCTACATATGCAATCAGTAATTCTTAACATCATCACATAGATGTATGATCATCATTTCTTAGTACATTTGTATCAATTTAGGGAAAGAACTAGCAAAACAACAGAAAAAGATATAGAATGTTAATATAGAGAAAAAAATAAAAATAATAATAATAATAATAAAAAAGAAAATGAAAAAGAAAAAAAAACAAAAGACAAACAAAAAAAAAACTATAGCTCAGATGCAGCTTCATTCAGTGTTTTAACATAATTACATTACAATTAGGTATTATTGTGCTGTCCATTTTTGAGTTTTTGTATCTAGTCCTGTTGCACAGTCTGTATCCCTTCAGCTCCAATTACCCATTATCTTACCCTGTTTCTAACTCCTGCTGGACTCTGTTACCAATGACATATTCCAAGTTTATTCTCGAATGTCGGTTCACATCAGTGGGACCATGCAGTATTTGTCTTTTAGTTTTTGGCTAGACTCACTCAGCATAATGTTCTCTAGGTCCATCCATGTTATTACATGCTTCATAAGTTTATCCTGTCTTAAAGCTGCATAATATTCCATCGTATGTATATACCACAGTTTGTTTAGCCACTCGTCTGTTGATGGACATTTTGGCTGTTTCCATCTCTTTGCAATTGTAAATAACGCTGCTATAAACATTGGTGTGCAAATGTCCTTTTGAGTTTTTGCCCTTAATTCCTTTGAGTAGATTCCCAGCAATGGTATTGCTGGGTCGTATGGTAAGTCTATATTCAGCTTTTTGAGGAACCGCCAAACTGCCTTCCACAGTGGTTGCACCATTTGACATTCCCACCAACAGTGGATAAGTGTGCCTCTTTCTCTGCATCCTCTCCAGCACTTGTCATTTTCTGTTTTGTTGATAATGGCCATTCTGGTGGGTATGAGATGATATCTCATTGTGGTTTTGATTTGCATTTCTCTAATGGCCAGGGACATTGAGCATCTCTTCATGTGCCTTTTGGCCATTTGTATTTCCTCTTCTGAGAGGTGTCTGTTCAAGTCTTTTTCCCATTTTGTAATTGGGTTGGCTGTCTTTTTGTTATTGAGTTGAACAATCTCTTTATAAATTCTGGATACTAGACCTTTATCTGATATGTCGTTTCCAGATATTGTCTCCCATTGTGTAGGTTGTCTTTCTACTTTCTTGATGAAGTTCTTTGATGCACAAAAGTGTTTAATTTTGAGGAGCTCCCATTTATTTATTTATTTCTTCAGTGCTCTTGCTTTAGGTTTAAGGTCCATAAAACCACCTCCAATTTTAAGTTTCATAAGATATCTCCCTATATTTTCCTCTAACTGTTTTATGGTCTTAGACCTAATGTTTAGATCTTTGATCCATTTTGAGTTAACTTTTGTATAGGGTGTAAGATACGGGTCCTCTTTCATTCTTTTGCATATGGATATCCAGTTCTCTAGGCACCATTTATTGAAGAGACTGTTCTGTCCCAGGTGAGTTGCCTTGACTGCCTTATCAAAGATCAAATGTCCATAGATGAGAGGGTCTATATCTGAGCACTCTATTCGATTCCATTGGTCGATATATCTATCTTTATGCCAATACCATGCTGTTTTGACCACTGTGGCTTCATAATATGCCTTAAAGTCCGGCAGCGTGAGACCTCCAACTTCGTTTTTTTTCCTCAAGATCCTTTTAGCAATTCGGGGCCCAACTAACAAATTTAAACACTTGGTGTATATTTGAGTAGCACACCAATTAATAACCACACCAGACATACCAATGAACAATTAAACAGGCATTAAACACTACATCCAAGTAACATATCAATTTACAGTTAAACAGCATCATACACTTACTTAATTTCATCACACACCAATTACTTATTGGATCACTTATTTTCCAGGGGTACACTCAACAGACGAACACAGGTCTGGGCCTCAAGCCCTGTGTGGAGTGGTCCCAGAGATGTGTAGAGTTCAAGGGGGAGCATTCTGGGGCTTTGAACCACCGCACTAACTTCCCGATTACTTTTACCCGGATGACCCACTCACCTAGTCAGACGTCCAGACATGGAACTGAAAACGGTTTCTCTCTTTGAAGTTTTTTAAGGTTCCAAGGGTCTGTTGTGATGCCAGAGTGGAGAAAAAGCTGGTTGCCAAGCCTCGAGATTAAGTCTAATGGCTGCAAAAGGCTCAATCACTGCATCTACCTGTCCTGCAGGGACTCCAGGACGTTGGGTGGTCAGCCACCTGGCTTCTTAGTAATCTTTGCCCCTTCTGGAGTCACCAAATTTGTCTCAAACAAAAGCAGCAGGCTCTCTGCCTATTGCACGTAACAGCCAATCCATGTCACCAGGAGTTCAGAGAAAGAGTTTATTGCTACCCGCAAAGCAGGAAATCAGATGGACTTTGGATCCAAAAATCTGTCTCCAGGAGTTTGAGGAGGTCAGGTTTTCACAGATCCTAACAAAGACGGCGTTACAATAGAAACTGCAAACAAGGGTAAGACTAGTTGAGATTCAGTCATTTCAGGTATTAACTTCTGCCTGTTCTATAGTACAGAAAAAATATATATAATGATTCAGTAATCATAAGCATTTGTTAATTCTTAATTTCTCAGTTATAACACAGCTCCAGGGTCCTGATCTTGTCTCCCGGTCACTCCTGTGATTCTTGTCTGGCAGTCCAGGAGGTGGTGAGCTCCCGGTCACCAAGGGATTCCACCTTGCAGGGAACTGAGGCATCCAACTAGGTCCTCATTTCTTGCACTTCCCCACCCCATCCACCCTCCATTCCCAACACAAAGTGGACGAGGAGGAGCCCCTGTAGCCTCGGCCCCTTGTGCAGCCTCGGGTCCATCCCTGCAGGGGCCTCGGGTCCATCCCTGCAGGACCGTCACTAGCTCAGGCTACGTCCCAAAGGCATCCCCAGCACCCCAGGAACAGTTCTCTCGAGCATCTATCACTGCAACGGGAGAGAGAGAGTCTGGATGGTAGAGAGAGAGTCACAAAAAAATGAAAAAGAAGAAAGAAATGGGAAATCTCTAATCTCCAGGAAAGGACAGGACACATTTATCAACATCTCTGAACCATCTGAAAAATGAGACTGCAAACCAGGGGTCCTGGAACCACTGCTTGAGGTCATGACAGGCCCAGGGAGCACTGGCTTTGGCCGCCCAGGGAGCACTGGCTTTGGCCGCCCACGGCGGGGACCTGGGAGGCAGCAGGCACCGCATGTGGCAGAAGGCCTGGCCCTGTCCATACTTGCTGAGCAGCCTTGGGGACCAGGCTCCCTCTCTGTGCCTCCTTCCGTCTTTATCCCATGTGGGGTGGGGTCAGGGGGTCCCTGAAAGCCTGTCCAGCTCTGAACTGATGTTCAGGACATGAAATGGCCAAGAGGGCAGAGGAAGGGCCACGGGACACTGAAAAACAACCACAAGAAGAGGCCCCTTCCCCTTTGGTGACATCTGAGACAGACACCCACACTGCATTTCTAACAATGTCTTAACTGGAATTCACCCCCAGGGCTCAAGGAGGGTGGGGAGCAAGGGGGTGGCAGGAACTTGTTATTTGGCAATAAGGAATAGTGATTATACATATTGACACTGCCTGGTATCCATATCCTCACCTCCCAGACCTGGCTCCCGGATCCTGACTGCACCTGAGCCTCCATCCCCCCAACGCCCACCCTCCATCCTCCACCCTGGGAGTCATCCTGACCTCTTTCACTTCCTCCCTGCCCCCCACATTAATTCTACCTCCAGATCCTGTTGGGTTCATCTCCCCAAATCCCCACCATCCATCCTCTTCTCTCCAACTCCACAACTTCTTCCCACCTCATCACCTCCTGTTTGGCCTTGAGCCACCAACAGCCAAAGAAGCAGTTCCCTCACTTAGACATTTCAGAGGCTCCCCAGGGCTCCAAAGATAAAAACAAAACTGCTTCAGACAACAAGCCTGGTCTATGGGGCCTGGCCCTGCACCTCCTCCTCCAGCCTCACCTGGTTCCTCCCCTCCCACAAGTCTCCACCCCAGCCTCAGCCCCTGAATTCACCTCCCTCCCTCCAGCCTCAGGGCCTTTGCATATGCTGTTCCCAAGGCCTGGAACATACCTTTCCCATCTGCAGTTTCCTTCTCTTACACTTCAGATTTGGGTGCAAGTCTTCCCTTCCCAGAGCAATCCCCCAACCTTCTTGGCAGCCCCCTCACAGGTTCCCATCACCTCAAGCACCTTGCTCTGGACACACTGATCACAGGGCAGGTTCCCAGTTGTTCCGTAAATGTTCAGCTCCCTCACTGGACTGTGAGCTCTGGGTCAGGGAGTGTTTCTGTTTTTTTCACTCTGTGTCCCCTAGAATGGTGTCTGGTACACAGTAGGTGCTCAATAAATGTAGATGAGGGAGAAGGAAAGAGCAGTGGAAGTCAAGTGTGTCCAAAGAATGTGATTGAAAAACAGAAAACACTGACACATGATGAAGGGAGGGAGGGCCAGGGGACCCTGAGCCCTTGGCCTGAGGACTCGGGGGACACCATCTCCAGCTAGGATCCTTTGAAGTCACATCAGGGGACAGAGCCTCAGTCTTGCTGTGAAGCCCCAGATGGAGGCCTGAGGGACAGGAGCAACATTTTATACTGGTCTCCTACTCAATATTGCCTTTGGGGAAAGGACCTGCCGCTCGGATCATGTCCCTCCCCTGCTCCCAGACCTTCCATGGCTCCCCAGCACTGGCCTGTCAAATCCAAACTAAAGGTCCTCTGTGAACCATTCTCACCTTCTCACCCTACCACCCTGTATTTGTCCCACATACCCTGAGCTGCAGGCCCAGTCAGACCCTTTCCTGTTCCCCACAATCCACCCTCTCTCACCTTTCCCTGCTGCTCCTCTCATGGAATGCCCATCCATGTATGCCCTGTCTCCTGAAACCCAATTTTCCCTTCAAAGCACAGTCCAATTGTCACCTCCTCCATGAGGCCTTCTGTGATTCCCTATTGGGCCAAATTAGCTTGTGCCTCCTCTGTTCCCAGCTCATGTCCCTCTTTCAGAGCTTGTTCAGTCTCACTACCCAGTAGGAGGGTTTACCCTGTTCTCCCTGATGTCCAGCACTAAATAGGCACTCAGAGTGGACCAGGTGAAGGAATAAATGGTTATTAGTCCCCAAGCATCCAGGCATGAGGCTAAGCACTTTACAAGCATCATTTCGTTTAACCCTCTCCACAACCTCTTACAGTATACACTGATGTGTGTGCAAATTACAGATGGGGAAACTGAGCCTCAGGGAGCTTGGGTCACGCACCCAAGGTCACGCGGTGAGAACCTCCCTGCTCAGCTCCCTCTGACCCCTCTCGCTCTCCTGACCTGAGCTGGGGATCACGTGTCCAGGGCCTCCCTGCAGCCCTGCACTCACCAGGACCATGGCGGCTCCGTTGGCTGAGAGTCACATTCGCAAATGTCTAGAGCTATAAAGAAGTGCCCACCTTTCCCTGTGTGTGTGCAGACACGGGTGTGTCTGCCCAGAGGGTCTCTGTGTAATGGACCAGTGGGTCCAGAGGAGACATTCCCAACCAGTTCATGGACCCCACTCCTCCCCCCACCCGGGGCTGGGGTCCTCCCAGGCCCACATGGGCACAGGCGGGACCCTCTCCTTAGCCCGGGAAACATCGTTCATTGATCACGAGCTGTAAAGTCTAGATTGTTTGTGTATTTCAGATGCTCAAGGAGCCGCAGGGCCATCTGATTCCAGAGACTCTGGCAAGGGAAGGAAAAAATTTGAACAGAAAATGAGGTTGCAAAGAGAAAGATTCTTGTGTCAGGAAGATTAACCCACCACTCAGACATGAAAGAAATGCATTCAATTATTTTTTTTATTTTGTTTGAATGTACCCGTTGTATTTAGCTACCTGCAAACGTCAGATTACCCAGAGAGAAAGAGAATAAAAACACACAGTCAAAATTGCTCCTGAAATTGGAATCATTAAGAGAGAAACAAAAGGCCAGCATGGGACAAAAGGGGCCCGTTGGCACTGGGCGGCCCTGCGCGCTGGCAGCAGGTCCCGCCGCCCAGCACTAGCCCTCCGCAGCCCCTGTCCCGGTTGCCGACAGCAGGTCAGGAGGTTGGGACTCTCTCCCTAGAGCTGCCCGCAACGTGCTGTGTGACTGTGGGGGGCCACTGGGCCTCACCCTCCCAGGGTGAAATGAGAAGTCTGGACAAGATGCGCTCTGGGGAGAAGGCGGAAGGAGTGTGGTGCAAGAAGGGGTCACATTGGACCCCACTCTAAGGCTAAGGAGGCGCCTATAGACATTCCCTAGAGTTTTGAACCCCAAATGGTGCCCGGTGTTGAATCTGAGTCGAAGGGCACTTAATGAATAAGGATGGCCAAGCGGGGAGCAGGTGGGCAAAGGGGGATCCTAGCACCTCCTCCCTTCCACTCCCTTGCAGCACCTTCCCTCTTCCCCAGAGTCCAGCCCTTGTGCTCTCTGACCCCCCCCATCACAGCCGCTCTCAGAGAAGACCCTGGAAATCCCTGTCTCCCTGCAGCGTGATCACTGAGGAGGTGGGAGGGGCTGGTGCATGGATCCCCAGGACAGCATCTTCTGTTTTCATAGGTAGAGTGGTTCTTGGAGGGAGAAGACCTCCTGGAGCCTCCAGGTTCCTGCCACTCATTCCATCCACCCTGGAATGCAGGAAATCATAGGGGTGCACCAGGCAGAGAATATGCTGTGTGTGTGTTTGTGTGTGTGTGTGTGTGTGTGTGTGTGTGTGTGTGTGTCAGAGGGAGACAGGGACCAGGGCCTCGGGAACAGTGCAAGCAGGAGACACTCAGACACTCTTTAAACCTGGGCACTAGAGTGAAGCTTCCTCAGCTGCAAAGAGCAGAAGTCGGGCTCCCAGGCTGCAATCCCGAGACACCACCGGAAGCGCCAGCCTGGCCGAGGTCGCACCACATCAGGACTGACACCTTCTACAGGCCTAACTGTTGTAGCGCTGGAGCCACAAGGCACAGCCAGGAACAAAACACAGAAATGTCTGCCTTCATGGCAATCAGAAGTCCACATCCACAGAGCACCCTCTGCCTGCGAGGGCAGGGTGAGCACTTTGGTCGGTCTGTCTCTGAGTCAGATATCATCACTGTCCCCATTTTATAGAGGAGGAGACTGAGACTCAGAGCAGTTACCATCTGGTCCCTTGTCCCATCCAGTAAGTAAGCCTGGAGTCAGGATTAGGATCCAGCTGGTCGGGCTGGGGCTGTTTTCTAACGAGAACACTATTAACAGTGCCCTGATTTTTCTCACCACCACTATTAAAGCCAGAACCATCAACACCAGCAGCCCCAAAATGCCAGATCTCCCCACAGCCAAGATATCCTCCTCCTGTGGAGCCTGGATGGGCCATCTGAGGTGGCAGGGCGCCCCTCCCTACCTGCTGCGTTTCATAGGCGTCACATCTTTGACCCTGGGAGGAGAGGACCATTATTACCCCATTGCACAGATATAGAAACTGAGACTCAGCCTGAGGGACTTGAGCATGCCAGCAACAACTACATGGCTGAACCGGGATTTACATCTGAGTTTAATCTCAAAGCCCTTCATTGAGGTTGAGAGAAGTTAAATCATGGAAGTAATTAAATCCACTCTATTGAGGTTTGCAAAGCCAGACAACTTAAGGTGGTCAATTAGACATCTCCGAGCGTCAATATGTATAATCACTATTCCTTATTGCCAGATAACATGTTCTTGCCACCCCCTTGCTCCTCACCCTCCTTGAGCCCTGGGGGTGAATTACATTGTTAGAAATGCAGTGCGGGCGTCTGTCTCAGACGTCACCGAGATATTCGAAATAACTGAAAGATTAATGGTTTGTTTACACAGCCCTGCCAGAATACTACCAGTGTTGAGGCAGGTGAGTGGGACCAAAAAGAACTGAGTCAAAACACCCCCTGCTCCAAGAAGCCTTGGTGTCCCCATGGGCCCAGGACCCTCCGGTCCAGAGACACGGGCCAAGTGGGCAGATCCAGCAATAGCTACGCAGTCCCGACAAGTGGCCCAGTCCCGAGCCTCTTGGTGTCGGGGAGCCTAAGGCTGCCCTCCCCTGCTGAGATGCCTGGCCAGTTCCCAGTCTCACGGGAAAATCAGGGACCTTCCTGGTACCAAACACTGCCCGAGTTTCCTAGAGCTGCCTTAACAAAGAGCCACAAACTGGTGGCTTAAACCACAGGAGTGTACTTCTTCACAGATACAGTGGCTGTAAGTCTGAAATCAAGGGGCTGTAAGGGACGTGCTCTCCCTAAGACCTGTAGAGGAGATGCCTTCCTCACCATTTCCTGGCCTCTGGTACTTTGCCAGCACTCTTTGGTGTTCCTTGGCTTGGGGACCCATCATTCTAATCTCTGTCTTCACGTGGCCTTCTCTCCTATCTGTCTGGGGATATTCTCTCCTCCTTATTCTTATATCTGATCAGAACCTTGCCCTACTCTAGTAGGACCTCATCTTAATTTAACCAATTCTATCTGCAATGACCTATTTCCAACTTAGGGCACATTCTGAAGTCCTGGGAGTTAGGGCTTCTACATAAGCTTTGGAGGTTCGTGATCAACCCATAACAAATGTAAATGGTTTAAATATACGAATCAAAGAATAGAAACTAGCAGAGTAGATAGAAATAATGATCCAACTATGATCTGCTTACAAGAAACTCACTTCAAATTCAGTTATATAAGTAGGTTGAAAGTAAAAGGATAGAAAAAGATGGACCGTATGAACACTAATTTTAAAAGAGCAGAAGTGACCCTAATAATGTTGGATAAAGTAGAATTCGAAGGAAAAAAAAGAAAATTTTAAAGACAAAATGGGACTTTACATGATGATGAAAAGATATTCCACCAGGAGACATGAGGATCCTGAAAGTATGAACACCAAACAACAGAGCTTCAAAATACATGAAGTCAAAACCCATGGAGCTTAAAGGAAAAGTAGGAAAACCCACAGTGATAGGTGGAAATATCTCTCTCTTGGAGACCAATAGAATCACTAGAGAGAAAACCAGCAGGAGCTAATGGGTGCATAAAGAACATGCCGCCACCAGCATCAGACTACACATTCTTTTGAAGCACCCAAAGGAACACAGACCTGTATTCACCAAGACAGACCATATCCTAGGCCATAAAACAAATCTCAACAACCTTTTAAAAGGTGAAGTAATACAGACAGTATTCTCTGGGTATAATGGAATCAAACTAGAAATACATTAGCAGAAACAGCAGCAAAATCTCTAAACACTAATGAGTACTAATTAAACAACACACTTCTAATAATCCATGGGTCAAAGAGGAAGTCTGAAAGGAAGTAAAGAATACATAGCACTGAATGAAAATGAAAACACAGGACTTCAAAACATGTGGGAGGCAGCTAAATCAGTGCTGAGAGGGAAATTTATAGCACTAAGTGCTTACATTAGATACAGGGAAGGTCAAATCAATAATCAAGGTCCATAACTTGAGAAACTAGCAAAAGAAACCCAAAGCAAGGAAATTATATAGGTAAAATCAGAAATCAATGAAATACAATAAAAGGAAAATAATAGGAAAATCAATGAAATGAAACACTGATTCTTCAAAAAAATCAATAAAATTGATATAACTACAGCAAAAATAGAGGAGATAAAAATCATCAATATCAGGAAAGAAATCGGGGATATCACTACAGATCTTCAGCCATGACAAGGGAATACTCCTGACAAACCTGATGCTCATTAATTTGACAACTTAGAAGAAATAGGCCCCAGGTGTCATACTCAGTCTGGACCCACAGCACCTGGCCGGGAGCAAACACATGCAGCACACTGAACTGAACTGAACTGAGGGAGGCCTTTGCTTTCACCTGCTCTGCGCTGAGCCCTGGGCAGATGCCTGGGGGACCACAGAGATGGTGGTCACGGGCCCTGCCCTGGGGCGGTCTCACCTGGCAGGGATGTGGACAGCGCTGCTCCCCACGTCCCCATACCCCTCGTTCCTGACAAATATCTCAGAAGCCGCTGAGGAGGTAAAGCCGCAGGTGGTCCAGGGAAATCACAAGGAGCAGGGACCCAGCCAAGGCACTGGAGCGTGGCAGAAAGAGGTCACTTCTGCGTGCTGAGGACACTGCTTGTTCATTACAGCAGCATAACCCCGGCTCCCTGACCGCCGCCCCCTGTGAACCAGTCACCTCGAGGATGAGCTCTTCCCTGGGGTGAGCCCCATCCCCAGGGCCCCAGATGCTGATTCTGTGGACGGGTCACACAAGGCCACCCCTGCCACAGGCTGGACCATAAGAGGGACTCCAGGATCTGTATTCCTCTCTGTTTATTTGTCTACTCAACAAGGACTCCACTGGAGTTAGCTGCCAGGTGTATGCTGGGTGCTAGGTGCACCCCTGAGGACAGGACCTACAGAGCCCCTGCCCTCCTCCAGGTCACAGACCACGGTGGGTTGTGGCAGTTTGGAACTATTATATTCTCCAGAAAAGTCATGTTTTAATCTGATCCAATTTTGTGGGGCCAAACCTATTGTTTAGAGTGGAAATGTTTGATTAGATTGTTTCCATGGAGACCAACCTACTCAGTTGTAAACGTGTCCATGGAGACTGACCCACTCAATTGTGGGCATGAGCTTTTGATTAGATTACTTCCATGGAGATGTGGTACACCCAATTGTGGGTGTGGCCTTTTGATTTGATGGAGACTCTGCCTATTCACAGTGGGTCATGATTAATTTATGACAGCCCTTTAAAAGAGGAAATATTTTGGAGAAACTTCAGATACAGATGCATTAAACAGATGTTTGGAGATGTAGGAGCCCCAGGAGACACAATTGCTTCAGAGCCGATGGAGATGCAGACATTTGGAGATGCTTGGAGCACCAACATAGAGAACAGATACATACACATGGACATTTGGAGATGCAGAGCCCAGCAGACATCACCATGTGCCTTCCCATAAGATGCTAAGCAAGCCAGAACCCAGAATTGTGTCCTGGAGGAGCTAAACAAAGTCCCATAGATGCTTAGGGAGGAAGCCACTGGCATCAGAAGCTGAAAGCAATGGAACCAGGAGTAAGGACCACCAGATGCCAGCCATGTGTCTTCCCATGTGACAGATATTGGCCTTTCTTGAGTCCAGTTATCTTTCTCTGGTTGCCTTAGTTTAGACATTTTTATGGCCTTAAAACTGTAAACTTTTAACTTATTAAATTCCCTTTTTAAAAGCCATTCCATTTCTGGTATATTGCAATTCTGGCAGTGTTAGCAAACTAAAAGAGTAGGTGACTGTAAATTCCTCAAGGAAATGGATATAGAGGGTCCTGGATGCAACAAGGAGGTATAGAGTGGACACTTGGGAATGTGAATCAAGTCTGGGTGGAGAAGGGGGATCTAGCAAGGTAACTGAGGAGATCACATTTAAGCTGAGATCCAAAGATGGGGGAACCCATCTTGTGAAGGGGGGATAGGAATAGGTGTTTTAAGTAGAGGTAACTATATATGCAAAGCCCCTGAGGCAGGAAAGGGGTGGGTTGATTGAGGGAGAGAAAGGAGGCCCAGGTGGACAACAGAGGGCAGGGGAGAGGGGAGGGAGCTGGGGCAGGGTGTGGACAGGGCCTGGACTACGCAGGGCAGGGGGTCACAGCGGGGAGTCTGGACTGATTTTGGGGTCAAGGAGAAGGAAGTGAAGGGTCCGGGGGAAGAACACGACATAGTCACACTCAGAACATTTTCTGAGCTCAGGGCTTAGTGCAGGGCTAGGTATACAGCTGGCGCTCATGAAATGCTTGCTGGTAAGGACATCATGTGGTGGAAATGGGCTCTGTTCAGGGTAACACTAGCTATCCTGGGGTGTGCTACGTGCACAGGTAAATGCAGGGGGTCTGTTCACTTGAGGACGGAGTGTCCACTCGCAGGAGGGGAGAAGCTGGTGTTGGTGGAGCAGCTGCCTCTGCCTGGCTGGGCTTGGGCTTCTCATTTGTCATCCCACAGTGAGGACCCCAGGAAGGAGATACATTGATGCCCTCAGTGAGGCACTGACGTTTTTAACATTAAAACTGGCCCAAAATGAAAAACTCTAACCTAACGTTAGTATATGTGAAAAAGGATCCCAATTAAAAAGTGCTTCGAGAAATATTTCAATATGGAAATCAATGGAAGCTCATGGAAAGAATTACTAGCTGAATAATGAGAAAAGACAAGTCGATAGAACTAAATAAATGGCAGAGGAGAAAATCCACAACTCACCCCTGAGTAAAGGGCTTGAGACACTAAATTGATAAAACGATGACGCTGAAATATGAGAGAACATGCAACTTCTTAACAAAAGAGACAGAAACCAGCTAATGTGATAACAATATCCAGAGACCATCAGAGTCTGTGACCTGGACTGGGCATTTTATAGCCACATAAATGACTCTCAACGGTCCACCCCAGGCCCCAAAGTATATTCTGATACCTAGAGCGATAGGCAGAGGAGTTTGTAGTATTCTGCCATCCTGGGTGGCCTTTAGCTCAGGGCTCCAGGCCTCCTCTGTCCATTTCCAAACTCACAGCCTTGCTCAAGGGCCAAACTGCTGGGATCCTATTGAGGTCTGGCTCAGCTCCCTTAGTGAGAGCCTCACCAAGGTTTCTGAGAACCTCTGCTGGGACATCTGCCCATCCTTTTAAATTTGCATGCCCAGTGGGGAGTTTGATCTGTTCTTTAGTAGACCATTTTTCCTTTTTATCAACTGGGCCTTTGAGGGGATTCTAAGGCAAATGAAACTGCCATGGTATCCCCTCCTTTTGTGCCCAGTCTTGTATTGCAGTGCCAGTGGAGCAGACCCTTGGTCACTAGAAATGACACTGGGCATGTCATATATTGCTTATAGACACTGAAGTCATTTAATAATGGGTGTTTGGTTGGATCGTCTGCAGGGGAATGAGTGCTTGCATGAGACCACTAACTGTCTACACAGGTGTGTGCATGGCAATACCCTCGCACCCCGGAAGAGGCTCTATAGAATCCACCTGCCAGGCATCTAAAGCTTTGGCTCCACTTGGTATATGCCCATGTGCCCTGAATGGAAATTTGGGTCTCACTCTGCTACAAGTGGGGTAGTCCTGGCAGACTCTCCCAATGTCCTCTCTGGAGGTAGGCAAACCAGCCATCTCCATCAGCCTCCAGGGTATATGAATACCCCTGTTTCTCCCCTTTCTGGTGAATCCGGTGGACTCTGTCTGTCTTGTCAATCATTCCCATCACTTGGGGTTTTGCTAAGATATCTGCTTCTATCTTTCCTAAGAGGGAGGTGGGCTGATGGGCAGACATATGGAAGATTGCCTTCTGCCGCTTGGCGTCTTATGTAATCCCAGATAGCTTGCCGTAGTTCACACTCAAGTGATACCATTTATAAGCCCCTTATCTGCTTCCCATTGGGCAATCCATATTGCTGCCCATGAATCAGTACAAATGGTGACTGGGTGTGGCTCACCCATAAGAACAAATCAGACAGCTCTTAGTTTGGCCCATGAACTACTGTGTCCACTGCCATCTCCACCACACACAAGGCGTCTGCTGCTGGTTGTACAGCCACCACTGTTCTTTTCCTCCCTTTGCTTGTCAGGGCTTCTCTAAGGGCAACTCTGAGGTTTCCTCAGATACTATGGTGTGTCTTATGGACCCCAGAAGGACTTGTAACTCCAGTGAGACGAGACTGGTGGCCTTTGTGCTTAGATAAGCACACCACTGCCCTAATGTGTCATTCTGGGCTGCTGCAAAGGCAAGCCTCATAAACTGCTCCTCTAGCCATCCCTTCATGGGAAATGCAGGTTTAATTTCCATTGCCATATCCCTTGTAATGGCCTCTGTTTGTAGTAAATCTTGGTATATAGCCAGGAATT
This sequence comes from Tamandua tetradactyla, assembly GCF_023851605.1. Taxonomy (NCBI): domain Eukaryota; kingdom Metazoa; phylum Chordata; class Mammalia; order Pilosa; family Myrmecophagidae; genus Tamandua; species Tamandua tetradactyla. Next base: position 195,685,027 of record NC_135328.1, on the reverse strand, counting down.
GCTTTTCTAGAATGATATAACTTTGCTCAGCCTCATTGAAGAGTTGAGACCAAAACCTTATGGGGATGAAGTCCTTTGAGGGTCAGAAGGAAAATATATATATATATATTTACGGAAGTATTGAACTGTCCTATCTGAGAAGCCTCAGGTACCTCTCAACTATAGGGGACTCCCAGGAAAATGGGCCAGGCTCTTAATTTTGTGGTTTGTCCTTATGAAACTTGTTTCTGTGGGGGAGAAGTTAAGGCTGCCCATGGTGGGGACTGGGAGTTCTTTCTAGGTAGTCTCTTTGTTGCCCCGATGTTGCCTCTCTCTCTCTAGGCCCAAATCTGCAAGGAAATTCATTGCCCTTTCCCCTGCTGCATGGAACATGACATTCAGGGGAGACATTCTCCCTGGTGGTGTGGGGTATGGCTCCCAGGGATGTAGCTGGTCCTGGTACTGTGGGATCGACATTGCCTTCAGGACCAAAGGAAGGAAAAAAGGCATTAAAAGATGCATCAGTGGCCAAAAAAGGACATTTGGAATTGAGAGGCTACTCTGGAGGCAGCTCTTATGCAAACTTCAATTAGATAGTGCTGATTGCCATGGTTTACTAAACCCCAGCCAACATCATTCCTATTGACACTTGAGAATACCTATGGCTCAAACTGAGACTCTATACAGGTTTCATGCACTAGGATTGCCTTCCTGGAACCTATAATTCCCAGAGAGCTCCTAGGTTAAATAAATCCTGAAACCCAGAGGGACCAGCCTCTCCAAGATTATCAATTAATTACATCCCCCTATCTACTAAAATGTTGACACCCCTTCTCAATGTGGAAAATTCAGAACGTGCATTGTCCAGAGAGCCTTACGGATTGGGAGAGGGATCAAGGGAGGAGGAATAACAGAGAAAATAGGGTTTGGCAAACAAGTACAACTGCTGAATCACTCTATTAGTATTCCATCCAGCCTCACAGTGCTTAGGAGCAACTAGAAGGAAAAATCTGAGATGGTGGCATAGTGGCCGACGACAAACTCTGGGATGTGTTCTATAACTGTTTATTGAAGTGTGCTTTGAAAATTATTGCTTTTTCTCTTTCTTTGCTTTGTATAAATGTTATATTTTACAGTAAAAAGTGTTAAAAAAGAAAAATAAAACGTCATGGGGATCTGTGCCTTCCCATCCCTTTGCCATAGGGTCTACCCGATTTCATCATCTGTAATGGAGACAGCTAGTTCAAAGATCACCCTGGAATCACAGTTTGCAGGGCCTTTGCTTGAGCTATTAAAATGTGTGCTTTGGCAAAGGTCTCCTCTTCCTTGCGTCCCCTATCCTACACTACTTCCTTTTCTAATAGTCTATACAGGAGGCTCAGGCTCTATGCCAAAGAAGAAATGAACATTCTCCAACAGCCCAGTAACTCTACAAAAGTCAGCACCTCTTTAACTATTTGTGGGTGGCAAAACAAGAGTCTCACCAGACCATACCACCCCCAGGAACTTGACCATTTCCTGGTTGTGGTATTCTCTGAGGGGTGATCGTCCACTCTCTTTGCTGGAGGTGCTGCCAGACCTCTCCATGGCCTTCTGTAAAAGACTTGGGTCTACATAAGGTAGCGAAATATCCTCCACGTAATGTACTACATGGACTCCTGTAGGTGAACCCAAGGTGCCCAGGTCCCTGGCTACTAATCTCTGACAGATCGAAGGACTCTGTCTGTATTCTTAGGGGAAGTTCTGGGAGATCCATGCCATCCCTCCCACGTGAAGGCAAACTTGTGCTGTGATGGTTTCTTTCTTGGCCATACTGAAGAAAGTAGGCCAAATTCATAACAGCATGATAGGTTCCTGGACAGATTGTTAATCTCTCTACTATTTGGGCTGCATTGGGTATGGCAGCCTGAATGGCAGGAGGCACTTTAGTCAGTTCCTGATCATCTACAGGCATTTTCCATAGTCCATCTGGCTTCCAAACTAGACACCCTGAGCTACTGAAAGGACTCTGTGCTGGTCAGATAATCTGCACCTTTACAATTCCAAGATAGTTGTGGACATTTCTTTTGGTTCCCCTCCCCCGCCCCCAGGCAACTGATATTGTTCGATACCCACCATTATCCTCGGTCATGATAGGAGGGCGGTTTCCAGCTGGCATGCCCCATAACACCGCCTTCACAACTGTCACCCTTAGGTGGAATTCTCTGATAATGGTACCTAGGGTGGCCCCTAGGAGAGTGCCTACTCCCAGTATATTTTAAGGTATAAGGGACATGCACACCTACCTGTGGGATGGGAGTGCTGGCCCTATTTGAAAGAGGAGACAAGCCTTTTGCACCAGGATGGATGCGCTCCCATACCCATCAGTATATGTCTGTGGTTCAGAGTCACATTTACAAGGTGAATTTGCTCCCAGGTCTACCATTTCCTTTTGTTTATTACGTGGGGACCCATGTATAATTACTTTCACGTGTGGCCTCTGGTCCCTGGTACCCTGCATCTCAGGAACCAGGAAGGGGGTAGAGGGGTTGCCATCCTCTCTCTGTCTCTTCCTCCTCAGAATAGGGGGTGGGAGGCCCTTGGTTCTAGTTCTGATTTCAGGGTGCATGGTCTGTGGGGCCCTCCAGTGTGTGATCGTTCTGGCTTCAGCCTCTTTCAGCATTTCAGCGGAATGGCCTTGGTTGGTTATTGATTTTCTCCCACGCCAGCCCAGCTCTCAGCAGGTCCTGCTATATCTGCTAGAGGAAACCATCTTTGCACTGGATTTGGGAGGATGTGATTGTCCTTTTTCCCCATATGTCACACTCCCAATGGGCACTTCATGCTCTGGACATCCTGGTGTCTATCTGTGTCTTTTCTATCTCAGCAAAGGTTTGCCCTACAGAACACCCAAGGAGACCGGAAAGAGGGCTTAGAATAGGGAGGGGCGTTCCCTTCCAACCATGAGGTGTCACTTTTAATAATTTATCTTGCCTGCCAAAATAGTTGCGTGGGCAGGGCCCCAGGAGAGCAGAATTTCAATGGCCACACACATCACTAGCTCTCTCAGCAGCAAGAGTTTCCCAGGGGATGGTGCATCTCCTGGCATTTTTCTTTCTGACAACCATGCATCTTGGCAAGTATTAATGATCCAATCAATTAAGGCAAGTGATATCATTTCACAGTCACTGTTTTGTGACTGTGACCCCTGCAAGCATTGTCTGGTGGATGGGTGGATGGTGACAATGCATATCTTTTCAGTCTTACTCCCTTTAGGACCACCCCATTCGTCAGCTCCACCCTCCCACAGCCTTACTAGCCATGCCACTGGTGCCTCCTTAGAGTCTTCAGAAACATCTTGCAATATCAATCAGTTCTGCCAGGGTATATTCCCAGATGAAATATGTTTGATTCACTGGTGGAGGGGGTCCTTGAGCTCCCAATGGTCTAGTCTGTTTTACCTTTTTCTGTATAAAGGAATGAGTGTGCAGAGATGCTCTGTCCCCCTCTTTATCCATGTTGATTACCTTGACCAGCAACACTCACTTTCACTTTCTACAGGGTTTCCTGTCTTTGCATCCCAACCAGGAGGCATCACTATAGCCAGTACCTTCACTTCAGGGAGATTTTACCCACACCTTTTTGCATACTGGGAAGATATTTAGCCAAGACTCCCCTTTTTTCACCTTGCCCACCACATCAGTTACCAGCAAATTTGCATTTACCCTCATGTCTTGTTCCAAATGCACTTCTTCCTCTAGTTTGTATTACTCTGGCCTCGGCTGTTACCTGTGCTTCAGTAGGCACTCTTACTGCCCATAGCAGGGGCTAATGCTAACCTATTCCCGACATCAGACACTTTACTTCCTTGCCAGCTGAGTGTAGTTATACCCTTTCCAGCAGAGAGGTGAGACCTGCCAAGGCTTTTGGAGCAGGATTTTCCTCCAGGCAGACTGTAGCTGTCTGAACATCTACAACGAAGCCCCCCATCGACCCTTGCAACCAGCCCAACATTTCTCCTGTCAGTTTCTCTTCTCCCAAGCCCATTTCTCCAGAATCTTGTGCCAATTGTTGCATCACACTGAACCAGCAGCAGGACTTGGTCTGAAAGAAGAAATAAGGGGAGACCCAGCCAGCACTGTCCAAACCACCCTGCAGCAGTGACAGTTGAGATGCCAAAGAAAGAGCGGTAAACACTGGTGTGATCAGTCCAAAGGCATTTATTAGGGGAATCTGCAGAGAGCTGCAGCTACCTTGTGAAGGACAGCGAGACTGATCAAAAATTCACTCAAGTATGTTCACACCTATGGCAACCGCACTGCAGGTTACATATGGTTGGGAGGACAAAAGTGGCTGAATGCCAGAGGCTCGTGTGTGCATTTGGGGTAAACATCTTGGTATGTGCTCTTTTCTCAGAACAAGATGAGCTCGGGGCGGGCAGCATTCAAGGCGTTAGCAGCCAAAGCTCAGCATGCTTTTAGGGAGTTACAGGAAGGGGTGCCGGGGAGTGGGGGGAAGTCAAGCCTTTCAGGTAGGAGATGCTATGTGTATCACACAGCACTCCTTGGGGGGAAATCTCCCTTCTCCATTTCACAGGTGAGGAACCAAGATACGGGGTGGGCAGGGGACTCACCCAAGGCCGCACGGGCAGTGAGTGGAAGAATCCCTCCCCCAGGCTGTCTGTTCCCAACCCCAGGGTGAAGGTGATGTCTGCCTTTCTTTCATGATCTCAGAACCTGCAAAGGGGCAGAGGGGCAGGGAGACAACAGGGCCTGTAGGGAGGGGGCCAGCCCCCAGGTTTCCAAGAAGTCGCCCCATTCTGACTTTGTTGAGAATTTTCCCCAAGGTTTAATTTGTCTGCAAAGCCAGCCCCTCCTCTGAGAGCTTGGGGGGAAGACAGGAAAAGAAGCTCATTTTCTCTCGATTCCCTTCCCGGTGGCCTCTGTATCGAAAGCAGAAGCTACATCTCCAAGGCCCCAGGACGAATCCCACAAAGACAGATTTTTCTTAACCTCATTATTTTTCCCTCCCCAGGGTCAGAGGTCATGTCAATAACTTCCTGACCACTGCCTTGTGGAGATCCAAAGCCGGACGGCAAACCTGCTTTAGGAACTGTAAATCCTGTCTCCCTCTCCCCGCTGGAAATCGATTGCAAACCCAGTTGCTAAATCCACAGTAAATCCGGCAGCTCATAAATCAAAGGCCTCTTCTGGGCTCAAGCTGGGCTGACTGACGCACCCGGAAGAAGAGAGGCTGTCCTTGAGTCTCGTCTCCTCTGATCTGGGATCTATCCACAGGCAGGGGGAACAGAGGGGACCCACCAGGGACCAGGACGAGCATGAACCCCCTAAACCAGGGAAGTAGCTCCTGTCCCAACCTGCCATGGTCCCCACCTGCAGGCCCCGGTGGCACCTCACCCACAGACTGAGGAAGATTCCAGACCAGCCCCCAGGCAGACAAGGGACTCAGGAAAGCCTCTGGCCCTAGAATTTAGCCCTCAATCTGGTCTCTCCACTCACAAGAACCTGTCAAACACCTGCTCCAAAGAGCATTGAATTCTGAGGTTGCCCAGGAATTTGCTTCCAAGTTCCATCGCTTTACAAAGCTGGAGGACTTAAGCGGAGCCTCTGGCCCTGGTGAAAAGGCAGGAAGCGGAGCTCATTTCCAGGCCTCTAGCTGCACGCCTCTTCCCGGAAGCATCTGGAGAGCTATGGGGGCGCTCAGTGGGAGAGGCCGAAGATTACTGAGCTCTTCCTCGGCTGGCTGCTGGTACATGCTTACACCTGAGGCCGCACAGGGAGTGAGCAGCAGACACGGACCTGAGCTGGGTCCATCAGGCTCCTGAGTTAATGCTTTAACCACTGAAGCTGCAGTCTGCGGATTCCCAGAACAGGTTGGGGTGTGCTGCAGATAGGTACAGGCCATGCCTGAGGCCCCCAAGCCCTGGGATAACCCTTCTGCCCCTGCAAGTTATGAAGGCTGTGTTGGAGGCACGTCTGGAAACTTCCACTCCTTGGTGCCATTAAATTACTCCCAGTAAATGGAGATGTTTGTTCAGGGAATTGGGGAGGCAGTAAACAGAAACTGGAGCAATTAACCACGAACTGCAGATGTGCTGAGCCTTCCAATGCTGCTGCCCCGGCAGTGGCCTCCTCTCTGTGGAGTGAGGTGATACCATGGGGTGGCGTTTGCCTGTTGAGCTGAGCAGCTGAGAATCAAAGAGTCAGAAGAGAGCCACGGAGGATGGAAACAACTAAGTACAATCACCTCATTGGACAGATGGGAAACCAAGGCCCTGAGAAGGATAAAGTCCTGCTCAAGGACACACGGCAGGCTAATGACTGCAGTGGGCTGGATGCCCGGGCTCCCTGGAAGCGGGTCAGGGCTATTACCAGCACATCTAAATGCAGGGTCAAGGTCATACGGTGGAATGCAGTATGGGAATCTGGCAGGCGGTAGGTAGGGAAATCGAGGCTCAGGGAAGGTAGGTAATTTGCCCAGTAATTCACAGTGAACTAACTGGTGGGATGAGGAGTTGGGCTAGGTCTGTCTAACTCTTTTAATTGTGCTCTGCTGACTGCTTCTACCCAGCTTCTGGATCAGTGCTCCAGAGTCCAGGAAACCCATCCTGACAGGAGCAGGGAAGGTCTCCACAGGAAGAGAGACTTAAGTAGGAAGCCAGACCCCAAAGCGAGGCGTAAGGCCAATTGCCAACTTGGGTTTCTCCCTGTTTATTGAGCTCCAGCTGTGTTCTGGATATGCTCTGAATATATGTTTATCTCAGCTGATCCCCCAGCAACCCAGCAGGGAGGGGGTGACTCTATCCCTTTGGTGATGAGGAAACTGAGGTTTACAGAAGGGAAGTGGCTTTGCCAATGTTACATAAGTAATATATGGTGTCCCAGTGAGCCATTTATCAATTATTGCCTCTCAGCTCCAAATCCTTCATTATCTACTTATGGTATTGGAATATTTCTCCCTTGCCAGCTAGCATGATGTGAAACGTCATCAGTAATGGGCATTGGAGGGACCCAGGAGGGATAAACAGAATTTTCTTCTGGGTTCCACCATGGCCTTCTCTGCATGCTGAGGCATGCAGTGACCAGCATTGCAGACACCCAACAACGTTTATCCCCCCAGTGAGTTTCATCAGCACTACCCCATGAGCAGCTGCCAACCAGTTCCTGGGTAGCACCTCCTTCTGGGCTCTTTTCCCTGGTACCCAGCAATTCACTTGCACAACACCTCAGCGAACTTCTCCACCAGGCTACAAGCCACAGCTGCACTCCCTCTGCCTAGGTCTGGACGTCAGCCCTGGTGGCAGGGGTGAGTAACTCTTCTCAATTTGTTCCTTCCAGTGCTCTACCCCAGTCCTAGATGCAGAGGCTGCTCCTTATCCCTGCTATTCCTGCATTCTATAGTGTTCTTTTTACCTCCTGGTAGGCAATCCTCAGTTACAGCTAACATGAATTTATATTAACTTTCTGTATGGGGTTCTGTCTTCTGTTTGGACCCTGGCATTTAAAGAATTGGTACTGGATGTGGTCCCAAAGAAAGACTCACAGAGATGGGGTTCTTGGGACTGATTTGGTCAGATCCTTGGATGTGAGTGTGGTGCTGAGCTCCTTGTCAGTGGGAAATGGGATGCCAGAAATCTATGGCATGCAGCAGCATAGCAATTAGTCAAACTATCACCTGCGGTTGATGGTAATGGCATGCCAACTGAAGCAAGAGCCTTGGGAGCCCACGTGGCTGCTATGCTTGACTCTTAATAGCTATGATGATGACTACAATGTCTGTGGTGAAGGGTGGATTCTCTTCAGTGCACTGAAGCATTTAGAATAAAAATTATAAGCTTAAGTCCTTTAACTCTCTGCCATGACAGTCCTAAACAAGTCTCTTCTTTCTATGGGTATTAGACCAAGATGGGTGAAATATAACACAAGACCAGGCCAAACTCATTGGCATGGTGCACTTACCAGAGATTCCAGATTTAATTTGTTGGCTTATACAGTCATAGGTAGCTCCCACTACTGCAGGAAAATGTCTAGGATTTAAATGGTCTGAAGCATGTAAAGATATTCTCTCAAGAAGAAAACCAAGGTAGTTCACTTTGCAACACCTACCACAATTCCTGGATTTTGAAGGCAATACATACCACATTTGAAGGTGCTACATTGACTCATCTACAAGTTCGTCCATAAGGCTGCTAGTTTTTATTAGAAAACAGAGAAAGAGAAGGTTTTCAGTCAAGTCGAGCCTGTAGTAGACATTGCTATATTACTTGAGCCTTATCAACAGATCCTATGATGCTCTAAGTTGACTATGGTAAGTAGGGATTCTGTATGGAGCCTCTAGAAAGTACTAATAGGAAAATCATAGTGAAGACATCTAGAATTTTCAAGAAAATTGAAAATGTATGGGAAGGCTGCGGTGGCTCAGCAGGCAGAGTGCTCGCCTGCCATGCCAGAGGACCCGGGTTCGATTCCCAGTGCCTGCCCATGTAAAAATAAATAAATAAAAGAAAAAAAAGAAAATGTATGCCAACTTTTGTCAAAAACTATTCTCATTTTAAGGAATAGTTTCTGACTTGCTACTGGGCCTTGGTAGAGAACCATGGGCCATCAGATGACCAGGCATCCTGGATTTTCCATTATGAAATGGGGTGTTGCCTAACTCACTAGTCATAAAGTTGAGTGTGCACAGCAGTATTCTGTCATCACATGGCAAAAGTATATAAGCAACTGAGCAGGGCCAGAGATATGAGTAAGTTTTATTAACTGGTGGCTCAGACTCTTTTGACATCTACTCCTGTTACATTGTCTCCTATCCCTCAGTCCGTACATATGATCTCCAGGTTGAAGCTTTAGAGTGTTAAGACCAGTTAACTGGAGAACAGCAACAACAAACTTGAACATCTGATTTACAGATAAGTCTGCACAGTATGCTGGTACCAATCAAAATGGAATATTTGCACCACCATGGCCCAATCAGGGGTGACTCTGAAGGAATGTTAAGAATGGGAAACACTCTTAGTAGACAGAACATTAAACAGAATATTTAGCTGTCCACTTTGTTTAGATTGAGGAATGTCTAGCAGTAAATACCTACTTATTCATAGGCCACTGCTAATGGGGTGGCTGGTTGGTTCAGAGATTTGGAAAGTGCAGGACTTCATCAGCAGGACTGAAAGCTTGATGACAGAGAAGTCTGGAGAACAAGTATGAAGATGGGCTTCCTAAAATGGAAATGGACAGTGATAATATCTGTGTCCCATGTGAATGCCCACCCAGGTAACCCACTGCAAAGGAAGCTTTCAGTAACTAGATGGAAAAAATGATAGTCAGTCTCTTCCCCAGTCATTCCAGCAGTTACTTAATAGGTTCATGAGCAAGTAGTCATGGTGACAGAGATGGAGGCTATGTGTGGTCTCAATAACTTGGAGTTCATTTTAATTATAGGAGTGGACTGTGCTGGATTTTAACTTATTGCTTCTCAGCTTTAAATCCACACTTTATTGCCTTGAAGAGGTGTGGAATTCCATGGTTCAGCTTGGTCAATAGAGGTCATTGGAGGGATACTGGAGGCGGAAAGGGATTTTCTTACTGGTTCTGGTGAACTCTTCTGGGCTCGCTCCTGCCATACACAGAGACATTCACTCTTCCCCTCTTACCCCCAGTGTTTGGTAGCGTCATCCCACAGGCAGCTGGGCCAACAAGTCTTATCCCAGGGCCTCCCAATGGGCAGATTCCCAATGAGTCCCATCAGCTTAGTACATCAGCAAACCTTTCTGCCATGCAGTGGGCCGTGACCATGCTTTTTCCCATGAGATTTGGCTATCAGCCAGATTTGTTTCTTCACTTTAATATCTGCCACAACTCTAGAATTGGTGACTTCTCTTTATTTCTGTGATTCTTGTACTGTTTGATTTCTAATTTCCCCTCTTACAGTTAATATCTATTTATTTTAAATGCTCTATCAAATTTCCACGTGCTTTCTGTCTCTTAATTAATTAATTAATTAATAATCCTGTTATGCTAGATTTCCCTGATTCTGAAGTCACTTTGGAATCCTTATCTCTTCACTGATTAGCCAATCGACAGGGGAGGAGGTGATGAGACTCCCACCTTCCACCCCTCCAAGGACTCCACTGGTGCACATGATGGAGAGAAGGCTGCTCCTCGGTAACTTCATGCTTTCACACATCCATTGGATCATCTAATAAACATGCCCTGAATCCCTCCCTGTTCTAGAACAGCCTAGGTTAGTCCTTGGATAACACTCATCTCCTGCTCTGAGTAATTGGTCATATCTAGCAGAAATAAGCTAAGATCAGTTGCCATTTGTTGCAATCAGGGTTATGGAGGGAAGAAATGTCATTTTCCTGAGAGGTCATCTTTACTTTGTTTCCAAGACATTGAACTCTCCTGTTTTCCCTCTTACTTCTCAGGCTGACTAGAGCGTCAGTTCCATGAGGGCAAAAGCTAAGTCTGTATTGTTCAGTATGGTATCCCTAGCACTTAGAAGATTCGATGCTCAAAAGACACTGATTGAGTGAGTAAAAAGATGAATGTACGAACCAATAAAACTTCAGGGAAAGTAAGTGGGTATAGTCGGGCCTTAAGGACAGGGTTTGGTGAGGAAAACAGGGAGAGGGAATGTCCGGAGGCTAAGGAAGGCATTTGGGGCTAAGGGGAAACAGGGAGCAAAGGCTTGGAGGTGGAACCTTACATGCTGCATGCATCAGTTAAGACTCTGTGATTAGGACTCTGTGATTCAAGTAAGGAAAATCCCACTCACCCTAGCCTGAGTGGTGCAGGGAATATATTAGTTCACAGAACTGAGAGGCCCAGAGGTACGTGCTAGATAACCCCTGCTTGTCCCTCTCAACCCACCTCCACTCTGTACCTGGGAGGCTGACCCACTTGGACCACATTAACAGACTTGCTGGCTTCTGGATGGTTTTACCAACAGGAGATTGGAAGGAGCAAGGAGAATGAGGCTGGGGTATTTATTCTCAGCTCTCTCCCTGTGGTGCCACTAAGGGCTGGGTGTGTTCCTTGATCAAAGCTCATGGCAGCCCCTTCAGGTTCCAGTGATCAGCTCCTTCTTCAGATTCCAGTGACCAGTTCCTTCTCATTCAGGCCTGAAGGTGCAATGAACCCTGTAACTATCCTGTCACTTCAACTTAATTTCACTTTTTTTTTTTTTAGTGCACCATCCATTTCCTGCCAGGTCCCCAACTCATACAATCAGCTATAGGAGCAACCTGAGCCAATAACTCAAATGATGTCAACAGAGAGTCAGACTCTCTCCACGTCTTTGCTCTGCTTCCTGCCATATCAGCTTCATTCTCAGGCTCCAAATGGTGCCTCTCTCCCAGCATTCAAACCCTTATCTTCTGTCCCTGTGATCCACGTTCTTCAAGACTCACATGGCCACAACACACCATGCAGGGAGGAAAGGGTCTCCTTGGGAAGCTGCATGGAAAGAACAGCCATTCTTCTCCCAGAAGGCAGAGTAAACATTTCCACATCCCACTGGTGCTGATTTGACTATGTGCGCACTGCGCCAATCACTGTGGCTACTGGCTGACTGGTTCAGGCCGGTCAGGGCTCATCCTGAAGGTGTGGGTGGGAACAATCCCATAGAAACCATGGAAGAGAATGGAAAAGGGGGTGGTTCCCCAGAAGGGAATCAGAGTGAGACTGGAGGTGTAGGGGACAAGCAAGATGCTGTTGCAGTGATCCAGGAGGTCCTTGATGGGGCTTGACATGGAGCGGGTGTCTGAGAAGAGGAAGGACATTCTGGGGGAGGTGAATAAATATCCACTCCTGCCTCCCCCTGGCCTGGAGCAGAGCTGGGGGATACAGAGAGAAGGAAATGAGGCTCAAGGGGGAATGCTTACAGATCCACTCCTGCGGCTCCATGGGCTGGGGAAGGAATGGAATTCCTGAGGAGGCATCTGGTTCCATGTAGTTCAGGACCTGCCCCCTGGGCCTTCACAGACAGCGTTGGTGGATGCACAACACCTCGGGAAGTGCAAACATAGAGCTGGACCAGCAGCTACCTCCATCCATAGTCATAGCCACAGGGACCGGATCATGGGGAGCCTCTTTCCAACAGATGGAGCAAAGTGAATCACTGCATGGGGGCCTGAGGCAGGGGAGTAGGCTCAAGGGGGGAATTGGGGAAAATCTGCAGACAGGCAACAGTGCAGGGCCAGGATTTGCTATCTCATGGACCTGAGTTCAAATCACAGTTCTGCCGCTCACTTGCTGGGTGACCCTCTCTGAGTCGTAGGTTTCTCATCTGTACAAACAGTGGTTAGACTTGATGGTCTAAGGTCTGACTGTCTATGATTCTACAAGCAACAGACACTGAGCAGGAGGGTCAAAGCTGGAGCTTCAGCAGGGAGCACATTTTCCACATCAGACTTGCAAGGCAACGTGAGCCACACTTTCCGTGCATCCCATCATTCAACTGCAAGGCACTGTATTAGTTAGAGTTCTCTAGGGAAATCAACAGGAAATATCAGTAAATATAAAATTTATAAAAGTGTCTCACATAACTGTGGGAATGTAGAGTCCAAAATCCATAGGGCAAACTGTGAAGCTGACGACTTTGATGGAAGGGCTGGACGAACTCCACAGGAGAAGCTCGCCGGCCAAAGCAGGAAGAGAGACTGTCTCTTCTGAATCCTCCTTAAAAGGCTTCCACTGATTAGATTAAACATCACTCATTATAGAAGACACTCCTCTTGGCTGATTACAAATGGAATTAGCTGTGGATGCAGCCAATACGATCATGATTTAATTCTACAAAATGTCCTTATAGCAACAAACAGGCCAGCACTCGCCCAACCAGACAAGCAGGTACCACCACCTGGCCAAGTTGACACATGAACTTGACTATGACAGCCACCCTCTGGGGCTGGACCACCATCTCTCCCTGTAGTATCACAGCCTCCATTTCTCTCTGCCCCTTGTAAAATTCCCAGTGGAAAGACTTTACCAGAGCCTTGCCACATTAGGGACAGGTGGGATTTACCCAAATCTAGCTCTCTCTACCCTTTCTGCCTCACCTAAGGTAAGAAAGAAAAAAGCAAACAAATAGTTGTGAAGGCCACAGCACAGGGACACAGTCCTACTAAAGACTGATATGTAACCATAAACATAAAACCACTTCCCTTCTCCCATAGCTTACCAGCACATCAACAGTGCTGCAGTATACCAGTGGACTGAAGAGCTGAAGAGCTGAATGGCACAGACTCTGTCTAGTAAGGGGTTCTTAAAGCAGCCCAAGGCAACAACGGAGACAAATTCAAGGATATTAGAGAAATTTGAAGTCTTTGGCTTCACACAGCAAACGTATTAAACATTAAATCTAGCCAGATTAACATAAGACCTCACCCTAAAGATTTTTTACAATGACTGAAAATTTTCCAAAATTAATGACAGGTACCAGACCACAGATACAAGAAGTTCAGAGAACATCAAGTTGGATAAATACCAAGAAATCTACACCTAGATGTATCATATTCAGACTGCAGAAAAGCAAGAGAAAGAGAAAATCCTGAAAAAGCCAGAGGAAAAGAACACTTTATCTACAGTGAAAAAAGAATAAGAATCACATGAGATGTCTCTTCAGACATCATAAAAGCACAAAAAGATAAGAGGAGAATATTTAGAATGTTGGGGACAGGGGGTGGGGAATCCACCAACCTAGAAATCTATATCCATCAAAATTATCATTTAAAAGTGAAATGACAATAAATGCTATTGAGGATGCAGAATAACAAGAACTCTCACTCATTGCTGGTGGGACTGCAAAATGGTATACCATTTGGAGGACAGTTTGGCAGTTTCTTATAAAGCTAAATATAGTCTTAGGACACAGAAATCACGCTCCTAGGTATTTACCATTTTTCAAACATTTTCACAGCCTCAGGGATTGTAAATTCATAAGCTAATAAATTCCCATTACTAAAAGCCAGCCCATTTTGTGGTATCTGCTTTTAGGTAGACTAGCAAACTAAAACAGGTGCTGAATATGCAACTTTGAAAATGATTGATGTCTGTAAGGCTAGAACCAAAAGATACTACATAAACACTGTACTCTAGTTGATAGCCTTGTTCCCCACAGGGTAATAGGTTAGAAATTCTGATTCTGCTATTCATTTATATGGAATTGAACAATTAAGCATATGAATGATAAATCTGGGACCAGATTTATCACTGTTGGAGTTGGATTTTACAGAGAAGCCAGAGAGAAAACTAGGGTGATCCATAAGCTAATGCAGTAGAGTTGGAGACATCACTACGAAATCATGTTCAACTTAATATATTATACTTAACATAAATGATTGTATATAGAAATATTTATGGTGCGTAGACGTGTATCACCTTGTTCTCTCTGCTGAGAGGGCCTAGGAGAAATGACATCCCAGGAGCAGTGAGCACACCTAGCACCACCCAATCTTGATTTTTAATATTATTCTCTTCATTTAAAGGAACCAAGACCTCTTGGTGAAATAGCTGAGTTTAGAATTGGAGCAGGAAATATATACAAGGGGATCCTGGATCTCGTCGTGTCATGAAGTAAGGAAATGCTGAAAAAGCTGCCACAAATAAAAACCCCACATGGCTGAGGGTCTGTTGAAGGGACACAGTTCAATTGAAAGAACCTCCAATGGACAAAGCTGGAACAAAGTAAATTACTGTTGGATTATAAACCAAAGTATCAAATAAATATCCACGACTCCACACTGATAAAAATAAATGATTGAATAAATTAATAAATTGTGAAAAAGTGAAAAGTCTTGCACGCAGAAGAATTCCAAATGATTCATGTAGATGATCTGCCCTCAACATAATTCCCCACTCAAGGAGCTGCACATAGTGACTGCCTGCCAAACAGTATAGCGTGGAAAGAGAGTGAAAAAGAGTAACTTTATAGTGGAGAAAGCTGAAAACACCACCTACTTCAGCAAGGTCATCACCAATGATGATGTCCTGTTGACAGTATGTGCCCCGAAACAATGTGATGAAAATGGTGCATTACCTCTGTGGTCTTCTTCCCCAAAACCCATATCCCCAGTCTAATCGGCAGAAAAGCATCAGACACATTCCAATCATGAAAAATCCTCCAAAATACCTGACCAGTACTCCTCAAAACTATCGGTCATCAAGGGCAAGGGAAGTTTGAGAAACTGAACAGTCAAGGAAAGTCTAAAGAGACAGGACAACTAAATGCAATGTGGTATACTGGGTGGGATCTGTGTTGGTGTGAAAGTATTATGTACTTCAGAAAAACCATGTTTTAATCCTCATCCATCTCGTGGGAGACACCGTTTCTTTTAATCCTGATTCAATACTGTGGGTTGGAAACTTTTGTGGGTGTGACCTTTTGACTAGATGGAGATGTGGCTCCACTCGTTCATGGTAAGTCTTGATTAGTTTGCTAGAGACCTTTAAAAGGGGGAAAATTTTGGAGAAATGACAGAAACAACAGAGCCTACAGAGAGAGCCAATAGGATCTTCAGAGCAGAGCTGACACAGATGCCAACACTTGGAGAACAGAGACACAGATGTGTGGAGACGCTTGGAGCCCAGCAGATGTCACCATGAGATGTTAAGCAAGTCAGAAACTGGAGCGAGCCAAGGGAAACCAAGAGATGAAGGCCAGCCCTGGAGAAGTAAAGTGAGGAACCCCCACAGGAACAGAGGCTGAAAGCAACACGGAACCCAGGAGCAAGGGACCAGCTGATGCCACCACGTGACTTCCCAGCTGACAGAGAGGTCCGGACCCATCGACCTTCCTTGAATTAAAGTATATTTCCCTGGATGCCTTAGTCCCTGGACATTTTAATAGGTTTAGAACTGTAAACGTGTTACTTATTAAATTCCCTTTTTTAAAAAGCCATCCCAGTTCTGGTATATCGTGTTCTGGCAGCTTTCAAACTAGCACAGGATCCTGGAACAGAAAAAAGGATTTTAGGTAAAACCTAAGGCAACCTGAATAAAGTATGGGCAATAGGTAATAATAATGAATCGATACTGGTTTATTAATTGCAAGAAATTATATTGATGTAAGATGTTACTAATAGGGAAGACTGGGTGTAAGATACATGGTGACTCTATGCCAGCTGTTCAATTTTTCAGTAAATCTAAAACTATTCTAAATAATGAAATCTGTTTTTTAAAGATAAAAAATCAGTTAAAACTTGTTCTAGTTTGCTAGCTGCCAGAATGCAATATACCAGAAACGGAATGGCTTTTAAAGGGGGGAATTTAATGAGTTGCTGGTTTACAGTTCTAAGGCCAAGAAAATGTCCCAATTAAAACAAGTCTATAGAAATGTCCAATCAAAGGCATCCAGGGAAAGATACCTTGGTTCAAGAAGGCCGACGAAGTTCAGGGTTTCTCTCTCAAGTGAGAAGGCACATGGCGAACACAGTCAGGGCTTCTCTCTCAGCTGGAAGGGCACATGGCGAACACGGCATCATCTGCTAGCTTTCTCTCCTGGCTTCTGGTTTCATGAAGCTCCCGGGAGGCATTTTCCTTCTTCATCTCCGAAGGTCGCTGGCTGGTGGACTTTCTGCTTCATAGTGTTGCTCTCTCTGAATCTCTCATTCTCCAAAATATTTCCTTTTATAGGACTCCAATAAACCAATCAAGACCCACCCAAATGGATGGAGACATGGCATCCCTTAATCCAGTTTAACAACCACTCTTGACTAAATCACATCATCCAGGGAGATGATCTGATTAGTTTCAAACATACAGTATTGAATAGCAATTATTTGATCTTTATGAAATGGGATTTATATTAAAACATGGCTTTTCTTAGGGAGCATACTTCCTTTCAAACCAGCACAAAACTAAAAAAATTTATAGACCCAACACAATATTTTTGACATGTAGCATGCCAATTTCCTTGTTTCTAGTGCTCTTTTATTTGGTATTTGGGGCAAAGTTATTTTTAATCTGTATCTATGATTAAAGATCCTGGTGCTTTTTGGTTTGGATTTTTGTTTTTGTTTTAACTTGGCATTATGCATTAAGCAATCACCATATTGTTTTGAGTGTAATTCCTATTTTCATTGACTATAGAATTTCTGGCTACTGGATGATCCAGAGTTTAGCTAACCAAATCTTTCCTTTCAGGTCGATTGTGTGGTTCTCAAATATTTGCTATTTGCCTAAAGCTTCTGGGAAAGAATATATGGGAGTCCCTGTTCCTCAATCTTTTTTTCAAAATTACACAATAACTCACCAATCCATTCAGTGGGAAGAATCTGAGAGTAAAAGTGGGAAATGATGTCACTTTCTGCTGTAACAACATCCCATGACCTTAACGCCTGTCTGTTTCTTGGCATTACAAGGTCCAGCCAAGTCTAACCACACAACTGTCTCCTTTCCCCAGCTCAAGGACCGCAGGAGGGAAAGGGTTGGGGAGGTGGGAAGGTTGAGTGCCTGGTCTGCTCACTCCCTCTTCCTTCCCCTCCCAGCCTCCTTGCTTTTAGCCCCTCCAGAATCCCAACAGGGGAAAGGAGCCCTTAAAGGAAAAAAGAAGGGTTTTTTTATTTGGCTGGTGCTGTTGTGGTCCGCCCAGCTGTAAGACCCTTAGTCGTGGGCTCATGCAGTTCTTTCCTGCACCCCAAGTACATTTGTTTACTGGGACTACACAGATTCCTGGCAAAGGAGATGCTTTCTCTGGCCAACCTTCTGTTACTCTACCCCAACCCCTAAAGTCCTCTTTGTCAGTTCACCCCACTGCTGAGAACCTCCAGAGAATTCATAGGAAGCCCCTCCTATGCCCATCTGATGGAGCTCTGGGAGTGCCAGCTGCCCTCCCTTGCCCTCGCATCCCTGCCTTTGAGGGTGGCTATGGCTAATCTCCAGCTAAACTCTGACCTTCTAAATCATCCCTGGGTGAAGGAGGCCCCAGTCTCTATGTTCAAATGGAGAACTGGGTCCCCTAAGATCACACAAGGAATCTGAGCACAGACATGTCAAGTCCCACATGTAGTGGGAGTATCAGCAGGGTCAAAATTTGCTCTTTGAAAAAACTTAAAACCCAGAGAAGACTCTGGAAAGACTGAACAAAAAGAAAGTGATGTGGAGAGGGGAGAACATATACAAATAAGCTATAAAAGCAATGGGAAAAGGAACTATCTACTGAAATTGTAGAGACGTAATAGATATGAAAATTGGATGGACAATTTATGCCAACACATTTGAAATTTTGTATTTATAGAATATATTCCTGAAAATATATTACTCCTATTACTTAAGAAGAAATGAATCCGTTTATAACCGTTAAAGAAATGGAATCAATAATAAAAATCCCCCCATAACTAAAATGCAATACTAATGTTGTTTTATAAATTAGTTCTCCCAAACATTTAAGATAGAAATTATGCCAATCTTATGCAAATACTTCCTTTTATGAGACCAGCCAAACCTTAAATAAAAAATCCAACAATAGAAAAATGGGAAATTTTAAACCAAACACACTCACAAATGTAAATGCACAGAGTCATAAAAAATTTTTAGCAAACAAAGTCCAGCAATGAATAAATAAGATATTATGACCAAGTTTGATTTATCCTAGGAATATGACTTTTGTATTAGCATATTAAATAATGTTAATCATAACATTACGAAAAATTTTTTAAAGCATATCATCATCCGAATAGTTGTAGAACAAGTATTTGATAAAATCAACATCTACGCATGATAAAACTCTTAGCAAACTAGGAATAAAAGAAATAAAAAATAAAGCAAATATGTAAAGAACCTGTAGCACACATCATATTTTGTGGCGAAATGTTGGAAAGCTTTCCTTTTGGGTTCCAGAAGTGGATGCTATTTTCCATCACCATTAATATTCAAAATCCAGAGGTCCTTTCTAGGGCACTTAACAGGAAAGAGAAGTGAAAAGTTTAAGGATTGGAAAGAAAGAGGCAAAACTGACCTTATTTGCATATAATGTGACTGCCTATTTGAAAAAGCCAAAAAATCTACAGATAATAAAGTTGAACATGTTTAGGATTGAAAATCAATCTACAGAGGTAAAGGTGACATTTATAATAGGAAAAAAATTACCAAGTTTCTATAAATAAATCTAATAGAATCTGTGAAGTTCTTTATGTAGAAAATTAATATATGTGATCTGCCTGATATGAGCTTGGCACATTGTAACATTTCATTAAACATGTGTTTCTTTCTTCCCCTTGTTGGCTCTTACACCTGAGGCACTTACATTTTCATGCTAAAAAAAACACTATCAGATTTGTCAGCACAATTTCTGTATCTTGAGTCTTACTGACCAAATGTTACTTTAAAGATTAATATTTGCATAATGCATTTGCCAGATACTGTCACATCATTATCTTTTGCCCAACAGCCCTGAGAATTGGGTAATAATATTCTCATTTACACTGGAGGAAAGTGACCTGCCAGAATATAATAAGCTGCAGAGTCAGGATTTGGCCTCAGGCCTGACTTGATCCCTAGCTGGATTGTCTCCACCTGCCCTGGCCTGTTGACCCCGGGCTCATTCACTGGTTAATTCTACACATATTTGTTGAGCCCTGGGCCAGGACCAAGGACACTTGAGCGATGGACATGAAATTGCCTTCATGGAGTTCCATTCTATTGGAGAATACAGATCATCGAGGAACTACCACACAGCTGGATGCAGCGCCCTGGAGCTCAAAGGAGGAAAGTGGGAGAGTTTCCTGGCAGGAAGGGGTGTTTAATTCCAACCCTGAAGGATGAATTTCTCAGCCAAAGAAAATGGGAGTGAACATAGAGGTGAGGCAGATTGAGTCATGTCTTCACAAACACATTTCAAGCCCGAAACCCTGGTCCCGTAGGGGTGAACGCATTTGTAATAGTATCTTTAAAGATCCTGCTAAGATGAGTCCAAACTCAATGAGTATGGGCCTTAATCTCATAGAACTGGAGTCTTTCTAAGCAGAAGAAACGTGGATGTGGAGGTGCCAGGCACAGGAAGAGATGGAGGAGACGAGGAGACAGATGTGGCAGAGGCAGATGTGAGTGGTCAGCAAGCCATAATCTGAATGCTGCACTTTGGGCAGAGAATGGTGCCCCTACGTTGATTTTGGGTTTCTGCCCTCCGAACTGTGAGCCAGTAAATCCCTGTCATTTAAGCCCACAGTCTGTGAATATATGTTACAGCAGCCCTGGCGAACTAAGACAGAGTTCTTAGTAGGAGAGAGAAGGAGACGTGCTCCAGGCCGAGGGAACAGAGTGTGCAAAGGCTTGAGGAGAAAGAGAATGCCCCTGCACAGAACACATGGAAGTTGGGTCTGGTTGGAGGCATAATGTGTGCAGGGGTGAGGGATGATAGGGGCCCGCAGAGGCCAGCCCTGGCAGGGCCCCACACGCCAGGTGAAGAGGGGTGACCTGGCTGCTAATAGCGAGGGGCAGCCACTGGAGAGCAGCGAGAGAGCGACATAGCTAAGTGTGCACTTTGGAAGACAAAGCGGGTATGATGGAGGGTGTGATGTGGGAGGAGACGCTGCGGTCAGGAAACCAGAACCAGTCAGAGGAGACCCCTGTGCCTACCCAGTCAACCCACTTTCTGCCTATCTGGGACCCCCACGACCTCATGAGCCACACCCAGCATCAGTCAGGGCTGTGGGCTGCAGCGACAGATCCCCTCCAGCAGCTGAGCCTTTAGAGGGGAAATAATGAGCCCCCAGAGCTAGGAACAGGCTCGGGAGCTTGCTAGACAGAAGGACTGCCAGAATCAGGATCTCTTTGCTCCCAGGCCTCTCTCCACTCATCTTTCATTCTGCTTGTCTCTTTCAGCAAAGTGGCCGCAGTTTCTCCCATTTCCCCCAGGTGTGCCCCCATGAGGTCAAGAAGGTGGCCCCAAACAGCCATTTCCAGTTCCATGATCCCAAAGTCAAGAAGGAGTAACACCCATCAGCTCCAGTAGAAAATCCCAGGGAGGAAGCCACAAGGCTTGCGAGGCTGGCTCAACAATTCTATCCAAATGGCTGCATAGCCAAGAACTCCTTTATATAGCAAGCCAACCCTGCAGGAGTTGGCAGCATCACCAGGAGGTGTCCAAGAACAGAGCCACAGAGAGTAGACTGTAGGCAAAGACCAGATTCCCCCCAACCTTGCCTCCCGCTGCTTGCAGCAAACAGCCACCTGGGACCTGCTACCCACATCTTCTCCAAACTCCCATGGCCTCGGAGGAAGACCTGTCCTGGCAAACACTTCAATCCAGCAATTTTACTTCTAGGTATGGATACCAGAAAAATGCTCCCACATGCACACAATGAGACATGCATAGGGATGTTTATTGCTGCACTGTTTACATAGAGAAATGGAAACAACCTAAATATTCACCAGAAGAGGGATGGTGGAAGAAAGCAAGAAGGAGGGAGGGAAAGATGCCTGCGATATCACCAAGTGCTAAGAAGCCAGATGCATGCAAATACATATATCATCTTTCAGACATTTAAAAGCACACAAAGCAGGGTCTTGATAGCAAAGCATGTACACATGTGTGTGTAAATACATGCTTAGACAAAGGTCTGTAATGGTTACATACCTACCACAGTCATAATAGGGGTTGCAATGATAGGGAATCAATTTGAAGGCAAGTTGTTGAGATGGGAAGCACAGGAGTACTTTTTTCTTTATATGAGTTGCCTGCCTATGTAGTAATAACAGTGCATGCAAGTTATTTAAAATAATTTTAAACGAGTGGTGGGAAATAAAATGGTAGGTAACATTGCTCAGAATAACAAAAAGCAACTGAATAAACAAAGCACCTAAAAATATCCATGTAGAGGAAACTGACTGAATAATGATGGTGCGAATTACAGCAGACCACAGCCACTGAGAGAACACACTCACAGGTGGAGATGTTCTCAATGGAAATAAGCAAATTGCAAATTAGTGTGCACCAAATATTCCTGTTTAATAAAAGAAAGAAAATTTAGAATATGCACAGAAATCATGTGGGCTTGGAATCCTTCAGGCCTAGGTTTGTATCTCTCTGGTAGTTATCAATGAAGCAGTATTGGGAGGTTTACTCTACTACTCTGAGCCTCAGTTTACCCATTCAAAAATAGCTAGAACAGTGGTGTCTACCTCATGGGGTTGATGTGATGATTGATTGAGCTAAAAGGCTTATCGAAGAGGACACAAGGCAGAAAGATGATGAAGATGATTTCAAGTGTTTCATCTGGGAAATGGGTTTGGGATACAGAGAAAAGGGTGCTTTTACTTTATATAGACCCACATTGTTTGAATAATGAACAGTGAACTTACGTTAATCTCAAATTTAAAAAAACATACTAATAAAGATTAAAAATAAGAACAAGTAACCTCAGCATAGCAGCTGCCTACAAAGTATCTGCTAGTGGGCTTTACACTCCACCTCTGCACTGGTGGGAGGCCAATGGACCGGTCTGTACTGGTCACTGCTGGCTGTAACTTGTGGGTCATGCACCGAGTCACCTCCACTCTCATCTTGAGAAAATAATTTCCGGTCTCACAATGATTATGGGGAAGGACAGGGAAACTGAGTCAGGCCCTCACGGCACAGTGTGACAGGCAGAGGCACTGCCTCCCTGATGGAGTGTCAGGAGCCAGGAGGAAGGGCCGGAAATGGGAGAAAAAGCGTTCTCCCGTCACCTGCCTGCGTCCTGCGATTTAATATAGTTTTGACATTCCTCCAGCTGAGTGGAGGCCGGGGCTCCAGCCACATGAAACTGGGCAGAAAAAAAGCCAGAGCAAAGAGCGCTAAGAGGTTGGCTTCCTGTCACTTTGCCACCAGCTCTGCCAGAGACAAACCGGCATGTTAAGTGGCTGATGTCTATAAAGAAATGGATGTAGGCTGAAGGGAAAAGAGAGTGATTGAGAAGCCATCACAAATGGACCTTCCTGGTGAGTCATGTGGTTCCGTTGCTGTTGCATCTGGCAGAAAAGGCATCAGGCAAGGGCTGGGGGATGCCATCCAGCCGTGGAGAGGAAACTCCAGGCCCCTGGAAGTGGAATGTGCAGTGCTGCAGGTCTGTGCTCTGAGCACCTCCTATGTGCTCAGCCTGTGCAGGCCCCAGGGACACAGTAGCCAACAAGACAGGTGAGACCCCTCCCCTGTGAATATCACAGTGATAATAGTAGTAAATGACAGTCCCTCAACACTGAGCTACACGCTCTCACTCATTTCTCATTTAACCCTCACACCACCCAATGGAGAAGGATCATTAGCACCCCAAGTGTATAAAAAGGGAAACTGAGGTTCAGAGTCTAAGTCACCCACAGTGAAGCACCTGTGCAAAGGCAGAGTTACGACTTGAACCCAGGTCTGTCCATGCCGGAACCCTTTGATCCACTGCACCATGAGGCATCCCTGGCAAGCAATGCAGAATACTCTGGAAGTGAGACCTGTGCCCAAGGTTTCATAAGAGTGAGGCTTATGCCAGCATCTGCCCCAGGAGGGTCGCTGTAGAGGTGGGGAAGTGAAGGTAGGCGGGGGAACTCAGCACATTGCAAGCTGAGGGCTGAAGAGGGGCTTTGCCCACCAGCTCTGCAATGACAAGGAAATGAAATGGCAGAGGGCACGGGTCTGCAGAAAGGGGGAGGGGGAGGGAGAGAGAAGAGGAAATGAGTAAGGGGAGGGAGGGCAGCCAGGAAGATGGGAAAATGGTTAACAGTCTTTCAGAGGTATAGAGAATTTAGCCCTTTAATTTAGTGTTATTGTTGTTTAATATTTCTAACAGCTCATCAACTTGATAGGAGTTTCTTATTTAATATTACTAGTATTTTTAAATGCTGTTTTAAATCCAAACTGCCTAAATCTGTCCTTTTCCAGTGCTCAGATTTCTACCCCTACATCAGGTATCTTCCTCCGACTCCATCACCTGGATGGCTCTTAGGCTGGGTCTGGGGTGGGGACAGGCAGTTACCTGGGCTTTGTGCTCTGAGTGCTCTGAGCACTCAGTCGGGAAGGAAGGAGAAGTGGTGGGGAAAATGGCTTAATGGTTCTCAGTTTGGGTACTTGGAGGACTCATTCGATCTCCATGGACCTCAGTTCCTCTTATGTAAAATGGGGATAAACCCCAAGGTGGTGGTCGGGAGAGATGCTATAATGGGGGAGGAGGCACAGGGTCCGCCCCCGGTCCTCAGCACTGAGCCGAGGAGGTACGCAGGAAATATTAGGCTCCCTGTGCCCCTGTGCCCTCAGCTCCTCCCGGTATAGACAGCAGCACTAGAGGATCATTTTGAATCCTTTTGTGTAAGTGATATGAAGCCAGCCCAAGGTACCTACCAGAAAAGGAATTTACTGGCTGCTGTAACTGAAAAGTCTTTGGAGAGTTCTAGCCTCAGACCTGACTTGATCTGGCTGCTCACTCCTCCAGCTCACTTCCCACTTCTCCAGGCTGGCTGCATCCTCAGATGCATCCTTCGCTGATGGGGACAAGAGCGCGGTTGCCGTCAGGCACCTGCACCCGGGTCAGAGTCTTTACCCAGGAGCCCAGCTCAGATGCTCTGCTTGGCTTAGACTCAGGTCCCATGATTCTCCGCTAGAGCCAGAAATGAGCCCTGTCCAAATCTCAAAGACTGACCGGGGCAGGGAGTTCCACAAAAAGAATCCAGGAGGTGGGATGGGGGACCAGGTACTTTGGGATCCCTACAAGTCACAAGCTCCTGAGCTCATTTCCACCACAAAAGAGCAGCAGCTAGCAGTGGTAAGCACTTACATTGTGCCTACGCTGATTCGGACACTGGTCTAAGCACTTTGCATATATCAACTCAATTAACCCTCAGAACTACCCAATGAAGTAGGTAATTCTATTATTCCTGTTTTATGGATGAAGAAACTGAGGCTCAGAGAAGTTAGGTGACTTGGCCTGAGGTCACACAGCTGGTCAGTGGAGCAGCCAGGATTCTGTCTCAAGATCCGTTTCTTTATTCCCACACTGCATTATGTCCCTAAGGAAGCTAAAAACAACAGAGCAAAAATAATAATAGCCTTGGAGCTGACATGAGGATTCAGTGACGTGGGCTGGTGCATGGTAGGTGCTGGGAAGGCATAGGTTCCCTCTTCACCCCACTCCCCACATTTGTCAGGGCTAGAAGCTTCCACTCAGATAGATGCCTTACATTTCTGTAAATCTCCCTCCTTTCCCTCGTTTTTTACCCCTCCCTGCTTCTCAACTCCTCCCTGACTGACACCTGCCTGTATCAAGAGACATAAAAGAAAAGCTGACCCTCCCAGAGCTGATCACTATGGGGACTAGAAACCCAAAAGCAGCCTGTGCTGATTTGAAATGATGTATGTCCCCTAGAAAAGCCATGTTTTAATCTAAATCCCGTTTCGTAAAGGCAGAATAATCCCTGTTCAATACTGTATATTTGAAACTGTAATCAGATCATCTCCCTGGGGGTGTGATTTAATCAAAAGTGGTTGTTAAGCTGGATTGGGTGACAACATGTCTTCACCCATTTGGGTGGGTCTTGATAAGTTTCTGGAGTCCTGTAAAAGAGGAAACATCTTGGAGAATGAGGAGATTCGGAGAGAGCAGAGAATGCTGCAGCACCACCAAGCAGAGAGTCCATCAGCCAGTGCTTTGGAGATGAAGAAGGCAAACGCTTCCCGGGGAGCTTCATGAAACAGGAAGCCAGGAGAGAAAGCTAGCAGATGATGCCGTGTTCACCATGTGCCCTTCCAGATGAGAGTAACCCTGACTGTGTTCACCATGTGCCTTCTCACTTGAGAGAGAAACCCTGAACTTCCTCGACCTTCTTGAACCAAGGTATCTTTCCTTGGATGCCTTTGATTGAACATTTCTATAAACTTGTTTTAATTGGGACATTTTCTTAGCCTTAGAACTGTAAACTAGCAACTTAATAAATTCCCCTTTTAAGAAACCACTCCATCCCTGGTATATTGCATTTCAGCAGCTAGCAAACTAGAACACACCCTTTTATACTCTGGGGAGAGGGAGTCTCAGGGTGTGCTGAGCTGAAATAGAAATATGTGTTTCTCTGGGAAGACATGTGTTCCTGGTCAGGATGTAGGACCCACAGAGGTGCTCACAGCCGGTGCTGGGTGGAGCCCAGGCAGCTCTTCCAGGAATTCAGGAGAAGGTAATGCTGAACCTGAGAGGACCAATGTGCTAATGGGGAATTCAGGGCACCACGAGGAGGCTGTTTTAATGCAAAGAGCATTAAACAGTGCAGGTAAGCCTGCTCAGCTGTGGGTAGAGCTGATCCTGCACCTCAGAGTGGTGGAGCTAGAAAAGTCCCTAGAAAAAAGGGTTTCCAGGGAAAGCAGAGACCATCAGAGCCTGCAGTGGAGGATCCAGCTGTCTGGCTCCCCAGCCTCCAACTCTCCTCTCCCCAGATCTGGAGCTGTCTGACCCTTACCCTCAGACTGCACCCCATTCTAGGCTCAGGAACCAGCACTGTGGGGAGATAGGATTTCAGACGTCGCCGCACCCCTCACTCCTAGGTATAGCCCCAGGCCTCCTCCTCTTCTCTGAGAACCTGAGCTCGGCCATCTCTGTTACTTGAGCTCTGGCTTGGTCCCTAACTGAGGCTTTGTCTAGGATCAGTCTCTGCTGTTGCTTGTCACCGCCCTACCCCCCAGACCTGGCTCTACAGCCCCCTCATCCAACTCACAACTCTATTAATGGTCTGCTCTGCCTCAGTCCTCCATGGCTAGGAGCCTGGGCTGGGAGTGGGGCGAGGACAGAGCAGGCCCAAAAGCAGGCAGACCAGACCTGTGGCCAGGTGCAGTCTGGAAAGAAGTGCAAAGGGTTGGATGGTGTCAGGCAAATGATCCAACCTGGGTGTCAAAGTGCAGGGGGCAGGCAGGGATCAAAAGAAGCCCAGGCAATGGTGGGGGTGGGCAAGGCAAAGAACCCTTAACCTGGTATATAAGACCCTTCTCCACCTGGCCCAGCCTCACCCATGATTTGCTTACTACCTTGAGCTGTGCAGGGCTTCCTGGACCCCAAGCTCTATTTTGCCTCCACTTTTTGGCACATGCTGCTGATATTCATTTCCTAGGGTTGCCATAACAGAGTACTACAAACTGAGTGGTAAACAACACACATTTATTCTCCCACAGTTGTGGAGACTATAAGTCTGAAATTGGTGTGGGCCATTTCCTTGGAAGACTCCAAGGAGGCAACCTTCCTTGCCTCTTCTAACTTCTGGTAGTTACTGGCAATCCTTGGAATTTCTTGGCTTATAGATGCATCACTCCAATTTCCATTATCATATGGCATTCTCCTTGTGTTTCTCTGTTTTCAAGTTTCCCTGTCCTTATCAGGACACCAGTCATTGGATGAGGACCCACCCTAATCCAGTATCACCTCATAATAATTTGACTGTATCTGCCAAAACCCCAAGTACAAATAAAGTTGCATTCATCATTGTTGGGAGTTAGGATTTGAACACAATTCAATCCACAATACTTTTCTTTCTCTTCTTCTCAAGATGCCTTTCCCTAGTTTGTCCACTTGGCAAACTCCTATTCATTCATCAAAACCCAGATTAGGGGTCTCCTCCCCTCCTCCCAATCCCTGCAGAGTAAATCATCTTGTCTTCTCCATTGCTTCCAAACTATGTAACTTCCTCTGTACATATCCTTATCAACTATATTGTGACTCATTTATCATTTATTCATCTAATACAGCTGGATTTAAATGTTGGCAGATTAGGGTTTGAAACATTAATGGGCAGGGCCAAGGCCCGCTCACCCCATCTTCTTTATCTCTAGCCTCATTATTGGCAAGGACTGGCATGGGTTCCCAGGAGAACAAGTGCACCACAGAGCCAGGAAGGGGAAATTGAATTGTCTCCTCTCCCATGTAGAACCCAGCCCTGCTCTAAATAGAGGGCAGGTGGCTCAGAAACATAAGGACCCAGCTCCCTCAGCATGGGAACACATATCCCCACGGGGGTACGAGCAACACGGGCTCCTCCAGGTGCCTCCAGTGACTTCCTGAGTGGAGATCAATGACAGCAGGAGGGATAACAGAGCAGGCTCCATGGACATAGCTTAGCCGACCCATTGATTTTGAGCACACCTGACACCCACTAGGAACTCGCAGTCAGGGGTTTTGCAAGAGAGACCAGTTCCCTCCAACACAGGAGGGCCTTAGAGTGGCTAGATCCAGGCTTACCTGTTACCAAACCTGGGTACCCCAACATCTCCACGTCCCCACATTCCCATACCTGCCCCCAATAAGCTGCCTGACACACCTGCCTGATGGAGCCACAAAGAGAAACTGATCTATTTTGGCTGTAAAGTCCCTGATGCCTCCTGGCTCGGTGGCCACAGTCAGTCTACCACCCCGAGCCATCTGACCCTGCAACTGGTACAGCAGCAGCTGGGGCAGGGGCTGTTTGTGCAGAAACGCCGCTGTATTCGGCCTACTGAGATTTGTACCCAGGCCACGGAGAGATCACCTGCGCATTTTGTCTTCTTTGAACAAATCAAATCTCCACCACAGCCAAGCAGCGTGGAAATTTCATTGTGTCCAGATATTAGAGGCAGAAAACTAATATCCAGTTTTGCAGGTTTTATTGGTCTCACCCACACCACCTGCTGTCTCGTCCTGGGGATCTCCTGAGGGCTGGTTGTGTGTTCTCCTGGGCTTACACCCCAACACAAGCCCTGAATGGCTGTTTTCCCTCCTTTCCTCTTTTTTTTCTGTCCCTCTTTCCCTCTTTCTTCTTTCTTTCTTTCTCTCTTCTTCCTTCCTTCCTTTCTTTATCTTTCTTCTTTCTTTCTTTTTCTTTTTCTTTCTTTCTTTCTCTCTGTCCGTCACTCCCTCCTTCCCCTCCTGGACCTCAATTACTGCTTTTCATTTCCAAGAAAAGGGAAATATTATCTTGGAATGAGTTTACCTTTCTTTAATCAGGACTTGACTTCTTTTCCACAGAGTTCAGAGATGGAAATTTCTAAAGGAGGCAAGGAAGACACTGGTTGCAATTGGCATTTCCCTGCTTTCTGGAAAACAGGAATTATTCCAGGGTGTGGGTCTGCTTTTCAAGGCGCTTTAGCTTGGGAGATGCTGGGAGGCCAGCCCATGGATTCGCAGATGCCCCACCACACCCCCACCCCCAGGGAAAGGCAAAATCCTGAGAAAAGGAGGGTTGCTAAACTGAAACACAAGAGGGGCAGTCTTAAGGCAGGATTGGGGGGACCCCGTGACAGGGACTGAGCCAGACTGGTTCCCCCTCTTCCAGAATAACAGATTGTATGGGAAGTACCTAGACCAATTGAAGGCAAGGGGGCTCCATGGAGGGTTTGAGGTTCTTTTACTATGTGTTTGCCTGTTTTTGTCATGGAATACATGGTTGGGTCCACACTTATAGTGACATTTCAGTGGGGATGGATTGGAGGGGATCTCAGGGCAGGGGGGCTAGGTCCATGGATGCTGCAATGGTCAATAGGAGATGGCAGTAGATTAGAGAGAAGGAGACAGTTCCCATCATAAGGCAAAAGGCAGAATCAGTGGAACTTGGTAACTATGGCATGAGGAGGGGGCAGGAGGAGAGAATTGACGTATTAATTAGCAGTCACGGCTCCCCGAGCTTGGAAACAGATCCTTCAAACGAGACCACAGCCTTCGTGACACTTGGCAGCCTCTGGGGAAGCCCTGAGCCAGAAGACCCAGCTAAGCCATACCTGGATTCCCAGCCTGCAGAAGCTGTGAGATAATAAATGTGAGCTCTTTTAAGCAGCTCAGCTTTGGGGTGACAGTTGCAAAGCAATAGATAACTAATACAATCTGTTCCCTAGATTGGCTCCCCAGCTAGACCTCTTAGGAACTCCAGGCAGGAATCTTTTCTGAACCGTCCATATTGCAAGTACCTGCAAAAGAATCTGGAAATAGTGGGTGAAGGTTTTAAAAGAAATGCATAAGCCAACTCATTCCTACCTCCATGCGTTTGCTCACACCAGGCCTCTGCCTGCCATGCCCTCCAGCCCTTTCTTATGAGAGCCTTCCTCTGCATCCACAGCCTGCCTCCTTAGGGAAGCCCACCTGAGCATGTCCCTCTGCCCACTCCTAGCCTCACTGGAGCCCAGACACACACATCACGATGTACATTCCCAGGGGCCCTGGAACCGCCTCACTCCGCCTCCCCACAAAGCGCCTGGCTCTGCGCATCGTAAGAAAAGACTCAGTATTCAGCCAAATTGAATTTACCCTCCTAACTCACCCCTAGTTGAGTCAACGGCAAATCACAAACACGGATGTCTATAATTCTAGCTCCCATAGATTTACAGAACCTCCATGCTCTGAGGTCAACCAGACCAGGACTCAAATCCACTCCCCGAGTCCACTTCTCAGATGGAGTGATCTGGGTGACCTGGTGGCCTGGGACAAGTCAACTGACCTCTCCGAGGCTCAGACGTCCCTCCAGAAAAGTGGGGGTTAGCCACACGTGCCTGGGGACAGTGTGAAGATTAACAGGGTACAGGCCATACAAGTCCTGGCACACAGTGGGCATTCAGTGAGCATCAGCACCCCAAAAGGTGGACAGACTCCACAAATTACGTGCCATTCAGAGCTAAAGATTCTAAAGAGTTTGGGAATGAATCCTTTATTCGCCCGTCCCCGTCTCCCTGCCCGCCACCGTGGCCCCCGCTGGGCCTCCAGCCTACCTCAACCCCACTTCCCCTAACAGGATTTGTCAGGGGGTTGGGTGGATTTTTGCATAGCTGCACTTTAAATCCGTTCTATAGAACAACTCTTCCAGGCTTTCCAAATTCCTATTTTTTATTCTCCCCAAAGGAATGCCTGCGTTTGGTAAAGGTCGAACATAAAACAAGACAGATTGGACATGAAAAGGAGATGAGTTTAAGGAGCAGGTGGAATTAGAGTGCTCTCCTTTCCATGAGCACACACTTTGCCAGGGCAGCAGAGCCCACAGTGACGCCCTTCTCTCCCCGCTGCCTTGGAAATGCGTGATTCAGGAGCTTGCCCACTTCTCACTGCAGAGTAACATGCGTTCTGTTCATTGAATGTCTCCTTCCTTGGGTTCTGTCCCCTGGCACTGTGCAGCTGAGAGTATCATTGGCCTCCTTGCACAGGTGGGACACACAGACACTGAGAGGTGACAAGACTAGAAAGGGGTGTGGTTGGGATTTGAACCCAAGGCTGGCTGGGTCTGAAGCCCCTGCTTGCCTCTTCCAACTCTCCTGCCCTCTGGGAACATGGGAGGATTGCAGTGGGAAAGGTGAGCAGAGAAGTCAGCCCAACGCAGGTGAGTGCTCCCCAGACTTTGGGTTCGACCTGGGCTCCAGTGGCCTGAGTGCAAGCAAATAAACAAACACCAATCAATTAGTGCAATTATCTGAGTGTTTAGCTGTGGGATGTCCTCACATCACAGGGTTACAGAGAACAGATTTTGAAACGATCCACCTCATTGCCTCCAGGGGCAGCAGAGAGCCCCTGGCCTGGGCCAGGAGGCGCTCAGGGGAATGAGCTTCTGGGATGTTCTGGAAGAAACATCTTCACCTTGAGTGTGTGTGTTCTTGCACTATAAAGCCAGGACCTTGAGTAGCAGGATGGACAAGGGGCCCCTGGCCACTGCAAACACGCCAGAGGCACACACATTTCTCAGCCAGAGCTTGTGGGCATTCAGACAACCCTCCCTGGTCGTGAAAGGGCTGCCCAGGTGGAGCGAGGACAGGTGGCCTGGCCCAGGTCACAGAGAAATTGCTGAGAGGCGACGGCCTCCCCAGGGGCCTCCCCAGGGTCTTTCCGTTAACGCTTGGTCCCCAGTGACCTGGGAGAAGGAGTGGGGACAGGCACTCGGGGTCATTAAAGACCCACGTTAAGTTCGTCCAACTGCCCAGCCTCCTTCACAGGCATGCAGTGATGACAGCTGTTCACAGAGGCTGGACGCACACACGGGACCAGGGGTATCTGGCCACATGCGAAGGAGGGCTGGACAGTACAGGTGAGGCCGCCTGGATGTACTAATGAATAAATGTGCTGGGGAAGGAAGGAACAAGTCTCCACCTGAGTGAGTGTGCAGATCCCAAATGCATGGGTGGAATGGATGAGAGAGCATGAACAAATGAAAACACAGAAATATAAAAAGATGGAGTGAGGTCTGCAAGAGGGACCAAAGCTAGAGGGCTCACTGAGTTGTCTCATTCATCTGTGCTTCTGACCTGCAAAAGCTACTGCCATGAACAGGGGAGAATGGAAGGCCCAGAGAAGTTAGGTAACTTGCCCCATGTCACATAGCTCATGAGGACAGGGCTAGGGGTCTCAATCCAGGCAGTCTGGCCACAGGCCCCACAACCCGCCTCTGCCTGCTTTCCCAGGTCTGATTTGGACTGGGCCAAGGTCCAGGTTCAGCAGGGGACATGGCCTCCTTCATTTCCAGCTGACATTTGAGATGAATTTAATAAAATCCAGCTGAGTCAAAATAAGGCTTGCAAGATCTTTCTAAATTGCTTAAATTTCCTGTGCTCGGTTTCAACATCAAATTGTTCCATTATGGGGAGGGCTGGGAGCTGGCTGGGAGCAGGCGTGACTTTTCTGATTATTTTTTCCGATGTGTGTCACTTTGTTAACATTTCTGGCTCAGCCTGGCCAGTGTGCTCCCGGGGCGGGGGCGGGGGTGGGGGGGGGGGGGGGCAGGTGCACTTTGTCCCCAGGGGAGGCAGGGCCCAGCAGGGTGAGAGGTCTTTGCCAGGAGATGCCTACACCTTCCATGGCCCCTGTGGCCCTCCTTCCGCCCTCCTGGACAGAGGCACCCAGGGCCCCACTGCACCCCATCAGTGCCTCCAGCTTCACCCTCTGCATCCTGACACTCCAAGACCACCACTGCCCCTCTCCAAGGACTCCATCCATGCTCACAGCTCCCGGGCCTTTGCACATGCTGCTCCTCCCGTCTTCACTACAGAAAATCCACCCATCCCCTGAGGCCCAGGAGAGACACAGAGGGAGAGGAGGGCAGCTGCCCTGCATCCTCCCAGTCCCTGAGAAGGGGCATCACTCCTTCCCCGCCCTCAGAGGACACGAGCTAACCTTTCCTCCTGGTCCTCTCCTGTCTGTCTGCCTCCAACCCTGACTGGTCCCACCTCCAGGAGAGGAGCAGATTGGACTCATCTCTGGCTCGCTGTGGTGAACTTAAGTGTGTTACGGTGGGCAGAGTGGCCCCACTGTGTCCCTGCGGCTTGGTGTCTGACTCTGCCCTGGAGAGAACAGACCCTCTGGCCAGGGATCCAGCTGTGTTTGATTATCTTAGGCCTCTGTTGGTGTCCAGTTCACTTTACATCTTCAGTATCTTGGGGAGGGAGAGGCCCGGGAAGGTGGGGTGGGTGGTCTGCTGGGGTAAGATTAGGCTCAGCCTCAGCAGCCCGATCTGCTCCCAACTGACCAGGATTCCGTCAGGTGGTGAGCTCCCTGTCCCTAGAAGAGTTCAAGTTATGACAGGGCAGTGAACTCCTCCTGCATAACAAGGAGGAGTTGGACTGAGATCATTTCCTGTGCGCAGATCCTGTTTCTAACTCTATGTTTCTCTGAATAGATTCTGCAATTCCAAGGAATCTAACAAGATGTGGGTGTGGTTCCAAGGCTTCTTAAGAGAGTCTTTAAGCCTGAGATTCTTTGGACCTTAGTCTATGAAAGCGTCTGTGATTCTATAATTCTAGAATTCTTTGAAAGGGACAAGATGATCAGATTTGCGATTCAAAGGTTTTATGAAGGCCTCTTTGAGCCTTTGAAAGATGCTCTAATTCCAAGATTCTGAGTGTCTCAGATGCTGTGAATGGAACTGTCCTATTTGAAACTGCTCCGCTATATGAGCTTCTAAGACCTTCTCTATCCCATCTCAGCGACTCTGGGAGGACATTGGACTGATTATCTCCAAACTCCAGCATTAGAGCACGGACGCCCTGGGAGCACCAGACTCCAGCCACACCCCTTCCCCATCCGCACCTGGGTCATCCCGACCCCCCCCCTCCCAGGACCCCCCAGCCACCCCAGAACCCACCCCCCACCCCAGCCCGGGCCTGGTTCACCGGAGCAGAGACAGACCCTTCCCGGGAAGACCTTGTTCCTGACACCAGTTCCCACCCTGCCTTCTGGATTCCCCGACCCACACCTCCCTGGGGATCCCCACCCCAGCCTGGAGAATCAGGGCTGGGACACCTCCCCGCTTCACTCCTCCTGACCCCATAGGCTGCTGTTGGGAGCTCCCCAGCGTTGTCTTAGGACCGAGGTGGAGCCGCCTTGGGGACCCCAGTGTCCCCAAATGCACTGAGTGGGATAAATGGGCCCTGAAGCCCCGGGTGACACAGCCCAGGAGGCAGCGCCTCTGCAGATGTGCTCCCAGATGGAGGCTTGGCCGCTGCTCCCGTCATGTTAGCTATGAGGAGCACGGTGGGGCCCGACTCTGCTCAGGGGATCCTCTCTGGAGCATCTCGCTCAGTATAAACAGCGGAGGGACCAGAAGCAAAGAGCCCACTTTCAGCTCAGATCTGTTTATTTTTCGTGCTTGCCTCACCCTTTCCACTGTGGAGGCCTTTTCTTATATCTTATTGTCTAATCTGTTGCACTCACAGTGGGCTCTGAGGAGCTGGCTCTCCTGACAGCTCAGTTTGGGTTTCTCTAAGGAATTTGATTCCTGAGCAGGGGAGAACCATGAGAAGAGGCAGGGAGGGGCTGGGTGCACAGTCAGTCCCCAGGACAGGCGCAGCGCGGCCCGTCCCAGCCACCAACCTCAGCAGCTCCTGAGCAGGAAGGCTGGGGACCAGGACAGGCCTTGGCGGAGGGGGAACAGGTAACCCAGAGCCCGCAGGCTTGGCCCTGGGGGCTGGGACAAGCTGCTTCCCTCCCTGGGCCTCAGGAGCCTCCCCAGAAATAGCCCATCCCCTACCTCCTCACAGCAGGCCTAAGCTGGTGGGGGTTGGTAGGTGGGGGGCTCAGGGAGGAAAGGAGGAGGGGGGCGAAGGGAGGAAGGGAAAGTAGGGGAGTGGAGGAGGGAAGGAGGAATTCTGTTATCTACCCACCAATCAGGGTTCAGGGCACACACCACACACTGTGCCCCAACATCGTCTTATCCCCATGCTGCTTCCTTACACTCTGTTTCTGTTTCCCTCTCTCCACTAGACAGTGAACTCCAGGAGGGACCAGCCTCCAGGCTCTGCACCCCCAGCCCCTGGCCAGGCCTGGCCCCAGGGGTGCCTCAGTGCTTAGAGTCTTGTTTGTCCAAATGAAACGTCTTCAACCCCTCCCCGCCACCAATGGCGCCTGGCTGGGGTCCTGTGAAGAATGCACTGGCTGAATAAAACACGACGGTGCAGCAGGTGGGAAGGGATGGGGATGAGAAGTCACAGTCACCTGGACCTACGTGGGGGCCCCTGTGTGGGAACAGGGGTGCTGTGCTGTCGGGCTGAGAGGCAGGCCCTCCCGCCTTCCCCACTCCTGCTCTGGGTAGAAAGGGGGGTGGCTGCAGGGAAGACAGAGGACACCAAGAGGAAACTGTCACATGGTGGCTGACGGGGCCCCAAGAGAAGGGCCAACCCAGACAGGGAACTTACAGATTCACTCAACAAAGCACGTGCCCAGCCTCTGTCGCCCGCCGGCCACTGGCCTAGCATTAGACACTTTGGAGACCGAGACCAAGGTCCCCCGCCTCATGGGGCAGACATTCCAGTGGAGGGAACAGACCATGAGCAAGGAACATCATAATAAGTGACAAAGTGAGTGTGTGAGAGGCTGAGAGCACTACAGAAGAGGAAAAGAAGGAAGGCAGAGGAAGAGAAGCCTCACTGAGGAGGCGAGGTGTGAACAAGACTTGTCATCTTGTTTCACTTCATCCATCCCCATCTGCAGATGAGGAGGCTGGGGCTCAGAGAGGGTGAGTAGGAGCCCAAGGTCACACAGTGTGAGGCGGAGGCAGGATCCGGCCCATACTGCCTGCAGAGGAGGCTCCCCCCAGGCTGTCATATTCTAAGCCCCTAGGCATGGATTGGGTGGGTATGCACCCCCACTGTGAGGACAAGGTGACAGTCCCCACTGGATCATTTAGGAGCTGGAGCCATCGAGCAGGGCCACGCAGCGAGGGGCAACAGAGCCAGGATTCGAACCGGGCTGTGAGAGTGTAAAAAGCCTCCTGCCCTCCATGAGCTAGCCCTGAAAGGAAGCTACAAATAGCCCCAGGGATGGGCTCTCAGGCATCCTGGTGGGAGCTTTTTGGGGTCCCTCTCAGCTACCTCTGCTCTCTGCTGGGTCCAGGCATCCAGTGACACCCTCAGGAAACCAGGCAGGAGCAGGTGCTGGTGACAGCATGACTCACTGTGGGAGGATCAAGGGTGGGACCGTCTGAGGCCTGAGTCACTAGACAGTCCTTCCAGGCTACAGTGTCTGGGCTCAGCGACAGCTGGCCTTTGATCCCGGGCCCAGATGTCGGACAGCCTCTCATGTGGAGAGGATGCCTCGTGAAGCCAGTTCTCTCCTGCGGAAAGATCAGAACTTTGCAGCCTCATTACTGCTCTGACCTATTTTCCACTTCCCTCACTGGGTGCACAGGTGGCTGCTATAGTAACCGCCCAGCTGGAGGTTTCAGAGGCAGCTCTGGGACACTGGCTTTGCATTGAAAGGAGAAGTGTTATGAGCCACATGGGGCAGACAGACCTGGATCGGAGTCCCAGCTCTACTAGTCCCTCCTGCTCTCTGAGCCTCGCTTTCTCTTTCTACAAAATGGGATGGACCAGAGTCCTAGGTCCCGAAGCTGGTGGGAAGAAGACAATGCTTACTAAGCACGTGGGAAGCACCGCTGAACCTCAGCTATCATGGTTTTGGTGTGACTTAATACATGCTAGTGCTGGGGTTTGGGTTTCCTCACACCAATAAACGGCCTACTGCGTGCCAGTTGTCTCGTGGAGCCTTTTCATGAGGCTTCTGCAGAAGCCTAGGAAGCACGCCCCCCCCCCCCCCCCCCCCCCCACTTCACAGGTGCCACAAACAGCCCAGAGAAGGAATGGGACTTGCCCACTGTCTCACTATGCTCAGTGCTGCAGCACGTCTCACACCCAGGTCTTGGAAGAGCAGGGTGGCCGATGGGCATCCCGGGGGGTCTTCTTGAAATGCAGGTTCCAGGGTCTCCTACCCACTTGAAGATTTTGGATTTCTGGGTCAAGGCCTGGGAATCTATACTTTAAAGCTCCCCCGGGGATTAGCAGGCAGCAGAGCCCACACCGGGGAGCACATGGAGGAATTCAGAAGGGATCCGTTGGGTTACTTTGCCCGTCTTTTCCAACCCCAGCCTTCTCAAAGGCTCTGAAGTCAGGCACCGGTGTCGAGCCTAATCATAGGCAGCTGGCTTGCTGGCTGCTCCATGACTCAGCAATAGCAGGACCACCCTGCCCTGAGCTGACTGACCCCCTCGGCTCTCTCTACTGGGTCCTCCAGCCGCTCCCACCATCAGTTTGAAGAGTCACCACATCCTCCCGGCCTGCCTGCCCCAATCCCAGCGCACACGCTCTGGTCCGTGCGCACTGCAGCCCCCAGATCCGCATTCCCTCACTGCACAGGGCAGGGGCTCGCCCTTCACTAGGACAGCAGGACAGACAGAAAGGGGCTATGGGAGGCACTGCGGACCCTGCACGGGGGAGAGAGGGACGCGTTTTGACCTGCTAGGAGCTCATCGGTGAGGGAGGAAGGGATAGCTCTTAATTTTGCAGGAATTACTGTCTCTTCCTTGAGACTCTGATGGAATCTGCCGGGACGTGGACGCCCTGCGCCCAAACCCCGGCGCTGCCATGCCCAGAAATAGGCAGGTTCCACCTGTTGAGCTCCCATGGGGCACCACGCCCTGCGCTCTGGACCTCGCACACACGTCTCATTTCAGTCTGCACCTGACCATGATCCCACAGTGCATCAGGGAGAGAGCAGGAGACACACCCAGGCCTTGGACTGAAAAACTCGTGTTCTCCCTAAGGGTGCCTGGGGGCCTATTTGAGGCCATGGGTCATCTCTCCTTGGGCTTTCCAACATCTCACCTCATCCCCTCAGGGTGTGGCTGTATTTGTATCGGGAGACCTGGGCTCTAGCGTCCAAGTACACATTCCTGCTCAGTGTTCCAAATTGCAAGACCTAATTATTCCAGGATTCTGATCAATTTCTTTGGCAATTAAATAAGTTAATGTGGTCACTGTGTGAGCTGAGGAGGGGGACCTGGCTTGCTTACTGCTTGCTATAAAAAGGGCCCCTTGGCCGCAGTGCAGCCTACTGATGTGCACACACCTGGACCCACTGCTTCTCCAGATGGAAACTGTGGGCCACGGAACCGGCCTGCTATGCTAACACCCCTGATGTTTGCTGTGCTCTGAGTAATAAAGCCTCTCGTCTCTGCTCTGTTGCATGTCATCTGCTCTCAGCACCT
This sequence comes from Tamandua tetradactyla, assembly GCF_023851605.1. Lineage (NCBI taxonomy): Eukaryota > Metazoa > Chordata > Mammalia > Pilosa > Myrmecophagidae > Tamandua > Tamandua tetradactyla. The sequence goes on along the minus strand of NC_135328.1, from coordinate 195,646,637 downwards.
GTGGAGTTGCGGCAAGCCACCCCACTTGCACGCTTGCTCAGGCATCGCTCCTTGTTTTTCCTTGCCATCCCCTGGGAGGTTGGAATTTGTCCCTGACATTGGCTTGGAGACATTTACTACCTGATTTGGGGACAAAGAACTTGGCGATTTGCAAACAGGAACAAAGTGGAGGCAGGGAGAGTTAGGAAGATAACTTCCTTGGAGCGCTCCTGTTCAGCCCCCACTCACCCTCAACAGGCAGGTCTGGGCTGCCCTTCCCCAGTCTGACAAAGCCCCTGGCTGGCCTGAGGTCAGGGAGATTGGAGAGGAGCCTACCCTGGGTATCTTCACGCAGAGATGCCAGAGTGAAGGGTCCAGGAGGGTGACTCAGCTGGAGAAGGGAACCACTACCCTTTTTAAGAGTCTTTGGATGGGGGATGTGGGCATAAACGGAAGAGATACTGCCCATGTGCTTCACATGATCTGGATGAGCTGAGCTCTCTGGAGCCATGCCTGCACCTTACTCCAGGTGCTGGCAACTGGAGGTCCCTCGTTCCTGGATCCGGGACCCCGCTCCACGGCTGCCATCCCAGGCTGCAACCTTCAAAACACACCACTCAGAAGTCTTCAAGCTCATTTACTGGCTCGCCAGGGCCCTTACACAGGTGGGGATGCTACAGCTTAGAGAGCTTTATCCGATAGCAGCAAGAAGGGAGTAGAAATGGAGGAATTTTTTTAATCAACAGACCAACTTCAAATTACAGCTCCACCTTGAATGACTTAGGCAAATCCCTGGCCATCTCTGAGTTTCCATTTAAAGTCTGCAGATTGTTTCACACCCTCCCCACTGCCCATACCCAACCTTGTGCCCTGCACAGACGTGTCTGCCTTGGCTCCCCCATCTGTAAATGGTTCTGTAAAACAGATCACTGCGATTAAATGAGAAAATGCATATAAAGGACCTGGCGCATAGTAGGTGTCCAGGAAAAAGTAGCTCAATAGAGGACCGAGCTTGTCCTGACTTCAGTCTCAGATGTTGCATCCCCCATGAGCAGAAGAGTCCCTCCCCACGCCAACGCGCCGGATGCCAGGATGCCAATCAGTTTCTGGTGGCCGAGATCCCCGGCCACGCAGACCCCCCGCACGCAGGCCGCTCGGAAGAGGGGGCGGGAGCAGCCTCTGTTTGCCGGAAGCCCCAGCAGCGCCTGTCTTCTCCCACGTTAATTGCATTCCATTTGGAACAGATGGGGCTGTTGGTTCTCTCTTTCTCCATTTTTCACAGAGCTTTGGTCCAGGAGATAACCACGTAATTAAAAGAGGAGAAATGCAAAACAATCCCCTTAGCAACCGCCCCAACTTCCTTCCCCCTGTAAATCCATTAATGAACTGTAATTGCAAAGACAAACTCCTCATTGAAACCTGGTAACCAATTCGCGGAGAGAGACTCCCATTATAGTCCAAGACCTGAGGAAGGAAAGAAAAAAATCCTAATTAGTTTAGTCTTGTTTATCTATTCCAAAATCAAAACCCAAAAATATCCGTTACAAAGTAACTTGCTGTCTGCCAATAGACTGAGGCTACCCTGGGGAGATGCTGCTTTTCCTTCTTTCTGGGGCTTGTTTATAACCTTCTGTTAATCAAATTTCGAGCAGAGAGAGACGTGGAAATTACACGGAGAGGATGGATTTCATGAGACCCTGGAGCAGATGTGGGAAGAATCGGGATCAGTTGGCGGGAAGAGTTTGGAATGAGACCTCAAGATGGCAGCTCCAGGCTGGGAGAGGAGGCAGGGGCAGACCTCTTTCTTCTTTGACTATAGGGAGTGGATGCTCCTTGTTATGCGGTCTCACCTCCTCATGACCCAAAGGTCCTTCCCTCCATCTCTCCACTCCAGCTGGAAAGGAACTGAATTTGGAAATTATTGAGCACCTCCTATATGCCAGGGTCACCACACAGACAGCACCCCATTCAATCATCCTACCCCCATTTCACAGACAAGGAAACCGAGGCCCGGAGAGGTTGAATGAGAAGGCTGCGCGTACTAACTAGGATGTAGCAAGGCTGACATTTGAACTCGGGTGCCACAATCCCAGTTGACATTGAAGAGTCTCAGCTCCCCTCTGGGTTAATGGCAAAGGCCAGCACTGGGCTCCAGACGTTACCCACACAGCATCACTTTTGGCGGCCCTGTAGAGTGGGTGCAACTACCCTTACCTCCCACTGCAGAAAACTGAGGCTTCAGGGCACCCTCACCACCCTGGTGGATGCACCTGTGAGGGGCGACAGCCTGTATGCAGTGGGCTTGCATCTCAGATCCCCTTCTTTGCTGTGTGATCTGGGGCAAGTCACTCAACCTCTCTGGTTGTGTTTGCTCGTCGGAGAAAATGGAGTCATTGTTGTAGATCTGATGCGATGACTACATGAGATTCTGCATGTAAATCACTTGGCGGTGCCGGGCTCCCAGAAAGAGCTGAGAAAGTCTTAACTGGCATTATTTTCATGTGCTGCTCCCTGTGCTAGGGGCTTTCATATATTACTTCATCAAATCTCTTCTTTTTATGATGTAATTTTCAATGTGCACAGCAGAGTCTATACCACACACTTTATCTACACATCTACACATCCATTTATTTCTATGTGTTATCCACTAACACATCAGGTACAACAAACAGCAGCAAACCTGTTTGGATTTCAAATCCATGGTTTGGATTGAAAATGTTACCAAGAGCAGAAAAATCTCCTCCACCTCCTCGCCAATCCCAGTCTCAGGGTTCCACACAGGGCTAGCCACTGACTGCATTTTGTGTTTATCTTATGCTTTGGCAGAAAAATATAGACTATATTTATGACTCTGGGGTCAGAAAGGAAGTATTTACCAAAACACAAAAACTACCTAAAAGAAAAAAAAGCTTAAAGGAAATGATTGATGAGTTTGAATCAATTAAATTAAAAAGTTTCTGTTCATCCAATGTCAGTATAAATACACAAAATGGAAAGATGTGATCATTTGGGAGAAGACATCACAACACATGAGCAATAAATGATTCTATCCTAGATAAATGAACTTCCTAAAAATACTAAGAAACCAATAAAAAACAGATAGGAAACTAGGTAAAAGACATGAGTGGGCATTTCAAGAAGAAAAAACCTGAATGGGTAATAATGATTTGAAAATGTGTGTAGCCTCATTAGGAACCAGAGACATGCATGTTAGACACTGAGGATTCCCATTTACACCGTTTGTGCTCGTCCAGCACAAAACCTCATTACGGTCTGAGGAGGGAGCACTGAAGACTCTCCCACATGGCTGCTGGGAGGGGAGATGGTACAGGCTCCCGGAAAATCAATTTGGAGCTGCCTTGTAAAGTTGAACATGCACATGCCGTATAATTCCGCAGTAGTTCTTCGAGGCTGTACACCAGAGAATTTCCTGTACATGTGCGTCAGGAGGCTCATACGAGAATGTTCACAGCAGCTGGGTTTGTAATAACAAAGATCTAGAAAGAACCCAATCAATATTTTTTAGTACATGAATGAATCTCTCGAGTTCTTTCCAACTTCCAGGAAGGAAGTGCCTGAGACCCCGAACCAGGCAGTGACAGGTGCAGAATCTGTTCCCTCTCCCAGCCGGCCTCTGAAACCTCAGGCTGGGCGGCTTGCAAGCCTCACTGACCACCCCAAACAGACCTCAACTGACCACAGAATGAGTCTCAGGGCCTCCTGGCTACTGGACCAACAGGCACCACGTGGCTGGGATCAGGTGTCTGAAGGGACCCCGGGGGAAGGCAGGGCTGCCCCAGCTCTTCTCTATCTGGCCAGCCCATTCCTTCCCAGGGTCAGGAAACCACAGCACAAGCTTCCCCAGCTCAGAGACTCGCAGGGCAGGAAGGGGCTCTGAGAACCTCTTTTCCAGCATCCCTGTGAACAGACCAGATCACTGAGGCCCCTGGGTAAGACTGTGAAGTGCTGTCAAGGTGCCTGCGGTGAAAGGCTAAGTTTACACACAAGCAGCAGAGATGGGTTCCGAGAGATGGGAGTCCAGCCGCCCCGGCCTAGCCCATTCCCAGCCCAAGGCTTCCTTGTGGGGTGAAGTGGAAGAGGAGCGGGCTGGCTGAGAGGGACCCGGCCACCCTCGGTCCTGCCAAAAACTCCCTGCATGACCCTGGGTGGGACATTTCCTGTTTCTTGGTCTTGGTGCCTCCATGTGAAAATGGTTTGGTGAGCTTTTCTGGCTATTATGCAATGATTCCACTCACACACTGGCTGACTCTGTGCCTCAGTTTCTCCATGGACCAGAGAACTAAATGCCTTCTCGAGCCTACGTCATTTCACCTGAATTAAGAATTTGTTTGACAGTTGTAAAGCCACTGACCCAGGCCACAGACTGATCCCTCCTCCCCTCCAGCTGACCTCTAAGCCTCACCCGAGACTCACACACCCAGGCCTCGCAAGAGTGCAGACCCTGCAGCTCTGCCCTCATGTACCCAGCCACGTACCCAGCTCTCCTGGCGCTGCTGGGCTGCGTCCCGGGAGCATGTGCTGGAAGGCGCAGGCTACTTTCCTCCCCACGGGCAGAACCATGGAAGCCATGACCTCTGCCAAGAACTTTGTGGAACAGGAAAACTGAAGAGTGGTGGGGACAGGGCAAGGGCCACCCTGCCAGGTTTTCTTCCTACTTGGAAGCAAATTCCTGCCCCTAGCTGGATGTCTGTGATCCGGGGCAGTGAAGAGAGGGGGCCAGGCCTTCTAGTCCACACCCACGGGAGCTGCCAGCTGTTGGCAGAGAGATGGTGCCCTGAGCTCATGCCCCGGCTGCCTCCTCGGCTCCTCTGCCCAGCTCCATCCAGGATACCCCACCAGGGGGTGCTCCCAAGTCAGAGTCACACTGAGAAGGAGGGAGGCGGAAACTCACAGTAATGGAGCCTCTACCTGGGGCAGCACTTTGTCACCTAACATGATGCCTTCAACAACCCTCTGAGCAGGAAAGGAAGGCACAAATGGGGAAACTGAGGCCCAGAGAGGGAGAGCAGTGTGATCTGTCACACAGCCAGGAAGCAGCAGAGCCGGGATTCAGACCTGGCTGCCCTCCAGCACCCACGCTCTTGCCCACCCACTCCACAGCACGGGTCAACCTCCAGCCCACCCAGACTTCCCCTGGCATTCCCCAGCCCCACAGGTGAGACCCCACGCACTACCTCCTGTGCTCCCCACAGCACCCCCATTTGACAGTGGGGAAATCGAGTCTCTGAGAGGTCAGGGACTTGCCCTAAGTCATCTGCTTGTTAGTGGCAGAACTGACCCCAGGTCTGTGGGACACCAAAGCCACACGGCTGGGACATGGGTGGTCCTGGCCAGCCCTGCTGTTCCCTGCTCTGCTGACCTTGCAGCTCCCTCCCTGGATACCATGACTTCCCCCACCGAAGACCCTGGATGCTCCTTGGGCAGGCTCGCCTCAGGCTTTCAGGGGAGTCCCCTGAAGTGTCAGCTGCCCCCCTGCCCCCAGGACATGTCAGTCCACCTGCGGAGGAAAGCGCCCCAGCATCGTTAGCCCTGGGAGGAGCGTGCCCTCCAGATGGGCAGGCGACGGGTTTTAGGAACCAGGGCCTTGGCTGGCAGAACTGGGAAGGATGCAAACCCTGCAGGCTGGAGCGCCCAGCGAGAGTCACACGGTGGATTTAATATGTAAATGCAGATTTAGCATGCAGGGCAAAGTTCTGGGCTGAGACGGAAAAAATAAATCAACAGCTCAGGTAGAGAGGAGGATGACAGGCCTTGATAGGGAGCTGACAGAGCTCAGAGTGAGCTCGCGAGGTGGCACGTCTCTCATGTCACCTGTCTCTGCACACCCAGTCCATTCCATTCCCAACTAAGGCTTTTTCTGTGAGATGGAGAATCCCAAAATCTGGTTAGTTTAATAATAATTATAATAATAATGAAAATAGCTAATGGTTACTGACTGCTTCCTCTGCACTAGATGTTCACATAATCTCTATCCTCACAGCAAGCTTGCAAGGTCAGTATTATCCACGCCATTTTACAGAAGAGGAAACTGAAGCTCAAAAAAGCTAAATAATACAGAACTAGTAAGTGGCAGAGCTGAGATTTGAACCTTTGTCCGTCTGACTCCAAAGCCAATACTCTTCCATGCACATACTGCTGCTTTTCGGACCATGGGGTATATAGTCTAAAAAAAGGGAGATCAGCATGAGAACCAGTCCACTTGGTTTCATTCATTCATTCATTGAACAAAGTTTTATTAGGCTCCTGTTATGTTCTGGGTCCTCTTCTAGGCACAAGAGATAGAGGGGTGAAGAAGATTGACAATGTCCCTCTTCTCATGGAATTTACATCCTAGTAGGAGAAACTAAAAAACAAATAACTATATACAAATAAGTATGTATCAGGAAGTGGTATGTTCTTTGAAGAAAAATGGTGGACAGGATTAGAGATAAGGGGGCTAGATTAAAGTGGGTGGTCAGGGAAGGGCTCTCTTGAGAGGTGATATATGGGTAGAGACCAGGATAAAGTGGTCATGATCTTTTTGAACTGTCAAAAGAAGATTCCAGTCACAGGGAGCAGCAGATGCAAAGGTCCTGAGGTAGAATGAGCATAATGTACAGAAGGAGTAGTCAAGAGGCTAGAGTAGCCAGAACAAGTTGGAGAGAAGAGAGGTAGGAGATGGAGGTGTGACAGTGATGATGGGGTAAGTGGAGGAAGATATATAGGCCATGACAGGGGTGCAAAATTTATTTTTAATATCTAGAAAATTTATTGCAGGATTTTGAGCAGGAGAGCTGGTTTTGGCCAGTGGGTGGAGAAGAGGACTTAGAGGCAACAGTGGAAGCAGAGAGACCATGGAGACAGGACTACAGAAGTCCAGGTAGACCAGGGTGAGGGCAGAGGAGGTTGAAAGGTAGTCACTCACCCAAGAGGTGTGGAAAGAATTAGGTGCTTATCCCCCAAGAAGAGATTAAAGTGAACATGAGCGCTTCCCTCGAACACTGGAAGCATGGGTCGCATGGGCCAGAGATTAAACTCAAAGGGTCAGGCCAGGCCCATGGGTGAGGACACAGGAAATCTGATTTCACTTTTATAAGACAGAACATTTTCAAGATGGAGCATGCTTTCTGATAGACAGAGTGATCTCCCCCCCACTGAAGGTGCACAGGCAGGGGTCAGCTTTCTGAACTACCAGGTGTCCTGCTCAGAGTTTAGCCTTGGTGATTAGATAGACCTGAATCCAAATCCTCCCTCCTAGGCCAACTATCTGTGCTGCTGTGGGCCACCTCACCTTTCTAACCCTTGGTTTCCTCATCTGTAAATTCAGATCAATACTACCTCATTGAATTGCTGAGTGAATTTAATGCAACCAAGTATGCAAAGCTCCCAGCACTGTGCCTGGCACACAGTAGGTGCTCAATAAATGCCAGTGATGATGATGGTGGTGGTGGTGGTGGTGGCAGTGGTAATGGTGACGATGGTGATGATGGTAGTGATGGTGGTGATGGTGACAGTGATGAAGATGTTATCAACGATAATGATGCTATTTGTGTAGTTTATTGGTGGTTGTTGAAGAAGGAATTTAAGTATTAAGGAAGGGGATGGGCTAAAAGATTACTAAGGTGTCTTCCAATTCTAAATTTGATGGGGAAATGCTCTACAAGCAGCCCCAAATTTTCAGGCAGGTACACTCTGTTGATACCTCCCTCTGTAACTCCCCCTCTGGGAGTTCATTAGCCCAGAAGGAGCAACAGAAGCACCACCAAGCTTATCCTCTGGACAGGTAGGCCCTGACCCAACATGTGCTGGTGCTGTTCCTTCCAAACTCTGAGCAGCTGTGAGAGCCACAGGAGAGGCTGAAGGTAAGCAAGGAGGCAGCCTGAAGGCCCTTGGCTCTTTGACATTTCCCCCTCTCCACATACTCTTATCATCCAGCCTGGGTTATGGCCAGAGACACCTGGACTCGTCAAGAACCCTAAATCCTGTGGTCCAGACACCCCCCTCCCATTCCCATTAACGAATGGGAAACCACCTGGAAAGGGACAGTGGCTTTCTCAACGTCATGGACAAAGTCCAGGTGTCCTGATTCCCAGTTGAACTTCCGGTTCACCAACACAATTACTATGTTCTAGGAAGTAATCAGAGTCATCAGCAGCAGCCCTCTTGGCCCCATTGTCCTGACAATAAAACCCCTTTGCACCGTGTGACGCTGATCCTTACTCACAGGTACACAGTCCAGTCACCTAGATCAGCTCGTTCCCTCTAAGCATCATTTCACAAGTATTATTTCTATTTAGAGGCTTCACTGCTTAGTTCATCTTGACCCTGGCTCCAAGAGAAGTTGCTATTTTCTTACCAATTTCATTGAGATTTCTGAGGCTTAGTTTAGAGTCTTGCCTTATCTCTGCCATCCTTGACTGTCCTCAAGTGTATATTTTAGGAAATGCATTCAGCTGCTAGAAACAGGGATCTGACAAATAATAGCTTAAACACATTGAATATTTTTTTTCTTTCTCTCAAGGGAATTTTGGACACAGGAAGTCTAGGTATACTACATGCATTTTGTCAATGTCCCAGGCTCCCTCTTTGTTTTGACTGTTCTAGCCATAGCACATTATCGCATCCTAAAGATTGCCTAATGGTGACATGTGGCTGCTTGAGCTCCAGAATTTATCATAGCATTTCAGATGGGAAAACAAGGGAAGGGGGACACCGAACAAGTAAAAAGCCTCCTCCTACATGGAAACCATACTTAACACTTCCCTTTGCATTCTATTGATTGTCCCTATCTAAAAAAGATGGGCAGGTGAACGTAGCTTTCAAGGTAGAAACCTTGCCACGCATCACATCTGGCATCCTGTGTCCCAACCAGCAACTAGGAGAATTGAATAAGAGAGTCTGAGATTAGGGCTCTGAGCCAGAGCTTAGTCCCAAAAATTCCCTTATGGGAAAGGAAGTGCAGATAGCCTTTCATTCCCACCTCCGTTTAAAATAAAAATAATACTTTAGCAGTAGATGTAGAAAATTTAAAAGCATTAAAAAACTAAAATCAAAAGCCTTTATAATCCCACACTCAGGGAATACCTCTGCTGGTATTTTTGCATCCATCTGTCTAGGTTTTCCTGATGAATTAGGAATTAATTTCATGTCCAATTTTTTATGCTGCTTTTATCGCTTACCCTTATTCTTATTTTTTCTTGTCCTTATTAATTAATAATTAATTAATTTTCTCTTTTAAATTTTTATTTGAATTGCTCTTAGTTTGTTTGTTTGTTTGTTTTGGGGTTTTTTGTTTGTTTGTTTTGTGGCCCTTAGTTTTAATGAACATTTCCCCAATGTGAATTACATTTTTGAAGGTTTCACGAACTCAGTACATTATCTCATCTGTTGTTCTGTAACTGATGTGGCAACCCCCCCCATTAGGCATTTCAATGGTTCCCACCTAAATGTGGCCATTATAAGTGATGCCGTGACAACAGACCCTGCACATGCATCTTTGTTTCCATTTCTGACTATTTCCTTGTGACTGATTTTGGTCTCATCGGCTGAAAGGGTAAGGGCATTTTTAAGGTTTTGGTTTTCTTGCCTGTCACCTTCCCAGAGGGCTGGCCTGGGTTCTGTTTCCCACAGGGGTCCCCAATCGTCCTCGTCCTCGAGCAGGTTTGCAAGGCCTCTCCCCCACCTCCTGCAGCATCTTCTCCCTGACCTTCCCCCCTCAGCCTCCTCTTCCCCGGCTCCCTCAGGAAACAATGGGAAAAGTTTATATCCTGAAATATCTAATCAGGTATTTATCTGTAAGTACTTTAAAAGCCAACATAATTTTTCAGTCTCATTAAGTTTAATTTTCAGCAAATTAAACATTTAGCATGAAGTTGGGGTTGCTGTGTTGGTTAGAGTTGAGATACGGTTTGGGTATTTATACTAGGGGAGCTTGCGATGAAATCAGACTGGTTAAGCAGACTTCTGTCCTTCCAGAGGAAGCAGCTATTCCTCAGTGCCCTGGAAATGCACTAACACTCCCGGTGATGAGGGGGACTGGGAGAGGGACAGTCTGGTCAGACCAGGGCTCAAATCTTGGGATGTGTTTGCAGACCTGAAAGGTGGCCAGTGTGGCTGCTGTAAAGGTGGATGTGGGTACAAGGCATACCAGTCTAAGCCCAGAGGCGGGGCAGAGAAGCTATGGGAAGTTTGGGGCAGTCGTTTGGCAAGGTCGCTGTCTCACTTTACCAGGGCTCCAATGACAAATACCACAAATTAAGTGGCTTAAACAACAGGAATTTATTGACTTACAGTTTGGGAGGCTAGAAGTCCAACATTAGGGTTATCTCCAGGCCATGCTTTCTCCTGACGTCTGTCATGTCCTAGTGCTGGCTCGATCTCTGCTTCCATCCCACTGGGATGGGTCATCTCCTCTGACTTCCACATCTGGACTCGACCTCCATGTCTAATTGCCTTTGCTTATAGGTCCATCAGCCATATTGGATTAAGGCCACACTCACAGGGCTGGGGGATAGACGGTCTTTACGGGGGACATGATTCAATCCCCAACAACCAGATTGCCTTTGAGAAGATCCTCTTTGGGATGGACAGCTGGGAGGGAACAGGGTGGCTGAAGCAGTGGGCCAAGTGAGGGCTGATGGCTGTGGCAGAGGCTGGGCTACCCTGCTCCACGCCCCAGCACCAATTCTGCCTTCCCAGCAGCTTCCCTCCTGCTCCTGTCTGCTTCTCCACCTGGGGGCATTCTCCGGTGTCCTGGTAGCTTGACCAGCCCTGGGGCAGGGCAGCCCAGGAGTGCAGGGAGTTGACATCCCAGGGAGGCCTCTCAACCACAGCCTTTTTTGCAAGACTGGGAGGGATTCAGCTTCGGGGTTAAGCTGACTGAGCTAATAGCTCCTCCTGGGGCCTGAAGCTTGCTGGAATCACCCAGCTTCCCTTCTGCTCTGCTCCGATTTCCATGAGGCCCCAAGGAGTATGCAGGGTGTGAGTAAAGAATCTAAGTCCATTTTTTTTCCATATTCTGTTGTCACAGCACCATTTGTTGAAAAGCTGGTCCATTACAACATGAAATAGCTCTCAGTCTTAGGTGACATATTTTGAGGGTTTATCTTGTTCTCTCTATTCTATTCCCTTGATCTATTTGTCTATCCTTACTTTGTCTTGATTGTTTAGCTTCACAGTCTTGAAATCAAGTACTATATGTTCTCTCACTTAGTTCTTTTCTAAGACTGTATCGACCATTCTAGGGTATATATGTATATTTTTTCCCATTGGTGCATAATTTTAGAATTGACTAGATTAATTAAAAAAAAAAGCTTTGCATTAAATCTATGCATCAGTTTGGGGAGGACTGACATCCTAACAATATCGAGTCTTCAGATCCATGAACATGATATAACATCCTATCTATTTAAGTATTATTTAATTTTCCTCTGAAATAATTAATAGCCTTCAGTGTAGAGGTCTTGAACATAGAAAAAAAATCCCTTGTGTTTTTGATGTGATTGAAAATAATATTGCTTCTATTTTATAAAATGATTGTTGTTAGCAAGGGGCAGGAATCAGCAATTTTTTCTGTAAAGAGCCAGAATGTAAATATCTTAAGCTATGCAGCTGTGCATATGAATTCTGCCACAGTTACTCAAATCTGCCACTGTAGCATGGAAAGAGCCATAGACAATATGTAAACAGATGAGCTTTGGTTGTGTTCTAGTAAACCTTTATTTATGGACCCTAAAATTTGAATTTTGTATAATTGGTACATGTCACAAAATATTATTTCTTTTTGGATGTGTTCAACCATTAAATTTTTTTAAAAACATTCTTAGCTTTATAGAGCATACAAAAACAGATGATGGGCCAGATTTGTGTCATGGGTCATAGTTTGCCAATCTGTGGCACAGACGAATCAACTTATTTTTGTACTTTGACTTGTAACCGAAAGCTTATTAAATTTGCTTATTATTTCCAGTAGTTTTTTGTAGATTCCTTATGATTTACTTTGAAAATACTTTTGTCATCTGTGAATAATGAGAGTTTTACTTAATTTTTCCAAACTTTAAGCCTTTGATTTCTTTTTCTTGCCTTATTGAACTAACTAGAAATTCCAGTACAGTGTTGAATAGAAGTGGTGAGAATATACATTTTTGCCTGTTCTTGATACAGAGATGTATTTAGCCTCTAAGCCTTTCCCCACTATATATGACATTTGCTGCAGTTCTTGTGTAGTTTTTTCATCATATTGAGGAAATACTCTTCTACTCTTAGTTTGCTGAGTTTTTTTGTCATGAATCAGTATTGGTTTTTTTAGGATGATTTCTTGGCATCTATTGATGTTATCAGATGGCTTTTCTCCTTGATTCTGTTAATGTGATAAATGACTTTGACTGATTTTCAAATGTTGAACCAAGCTTGTATTTCTGGGGAAATTTCTACTTGGTCATGATCTATCATCTTTTTACATATTTTTGTATTCAATGTGCTTATATTTTTAGTTATGATCTTCATTTGATTTTCTTTTTTTCTAATATGCTCATCAGGGTTTGATGTTAGCTTATGCTGGCCTCAAAATGAATTGTGAAATGTTATGTCCTGTTCTATATCTGAAGTAATTTTATTAGATTGTTATTTTTATTCCATAAATGTTGGATAGAATTCACAGTGAAATCATTTGGACCCAGAGCTTCCTTTGTGGAAAGACTTTTAATTATGAACTCAATTTAAATATTAGTTATAAGACTATTCAAATTTCCCATTTCTTTCTTCTTTTAGTTTTGTTATTTTTCAAGAAAAACGTTGACCATCTAAATTGTTGAATGTATCAGAATAAAATCGCTCGTACTTCTGTACAATCTGTAGTGATATTTCCTCTGCCACTTGATAATGGTAATTTGTGTTTTTCTTTTTCTTTTCTCATATCTTCTTGATAAATTGACCCTTCTAATACATTCCTCTTTTCTTCTATAAGATCTTCGTCTTGAAGTCTACTTTCCTGCTATTATAGATCCATCAGCTTTCTTATGCTTAGCATTTGCAGGGTTATCCTTCCCCAGCTTCTTGCTACCAGCCTGTCCCATTTCTCTCCTGCCTGCCTCTCCCAGCCATGTCTGATTTGGGCCACTGGACCTGGCCTCTCCCATCCTCAAACTGTCCTTCTGCGGATCAGTCCTGATTTTAGCTACATTTACAATGTTTTGAACTCCTGAAGGACAGGATCCTTGTCTTCTCAGCAATGCGGCTACTTGGAAAGGAATACAAGTATGGTGGCCATTCATGCATTCATTCATTCAGCTAAACCTATTGGGCACCTACTGTGTCCTAAGTGCTGTGGATAAGCAGCAAATGAGCGAGACAATATGTCTGTCCCTGCAGAGTTATAGCTGGTGTAGGGGTCAGACAATATTCCAATGAGTAAAATACAATGTATTTAAAGTTTAGTGATAAGGGCAATTGAGTATAAATAGCGGAGAGGGTGAAGATGAAGTAAAGGAATGAGGAAACTCCCAGTTTAAATAGTGAGGTCATTGTGAATAAAGACTGAAAAGAGGGGAGTAAGTGAACCATATAAATATTTGGGGGCAGAATATTCTAGTCAAAGGGAAAACAAATGCAAAGACCCTCTGTGTGCCTGGCCTGTTCAAGGAACAGGAAGAAAGAAGGCATGGTCAGGACAGAGGTATCAAGGTTGAGAGTGGTGGGAGAGGAGGTTAAAGGGTTAAGGAGTATTCAGACTGCTTAGAGCTTTGTGGGTCTTTTTAAGCCCCTCCACCCTCCACACCCAAAGAGAAGATGAGGAACGAGCAGAAAGGACAGAAATAGAGGCCAGTGATGTAGAAGGAGAACTGAAAGGGCGTGGTGTCCTAGGAGGCAAGGAAGAAGAGTGATTGTGTCTTGCTAGATGGGGGCTGAGACTTAGCCATTGGATTTAGCAAAAAGGAGTCACTAGTGGCCATAACAAGAGCTGCTTGATGGGACAGGTCTGGATGCAAACTCAATCGGTTCAAAAGAAGAAAGGAGGAGAGCAGTTGAAATGAATGAGTTTAGATTGTGTTTTGAAGAATTTGCTCAAGAAGGAAGCAGAGAAATGAGGCTATTTCAAGAAGGGAATGCATGGTGGAGAGGTTCATTTCCTTTTCAAAGAGGAGAGAAATGGTTTCACACTATTCAGATGCTGAGAGGAGTGATTAACTAACAAAGGAAAAAGGTGACAACAGAAGAGAGAGGGAGAATTTACAGAGCTATACCTGAGTAGTCCATCTGTCCTTACCTCTCCTGGTGAGAGCACACCAACTTTCTAATAGGGACCCCCCCCCACCAACTCTCAATTCCTATGGCCCAAGTGAGGTTGCTCCACTCCCTGGCTTCAGAGTGGACGCTAGATCAGGCCTGTCCTGTAAGAATCCTGTGGCCCCAGGACGATGATTAGGGTAGGAGAGGTCACGTGATCCAAGGTGGGCCACTCAGAACTAGAGAGCAGCTCTAGGACTTGCTGGATCGACTGGGAACCAGACGTTGTCTTTTCCCCGGGCCTGTCTTGCTCCGTGCTGTATGTCCAGCATCTAGAACTAGTCCCAGCACAGAGCGGGGCTCAAAATAAGTACGAGTTGATGGAATAAGCGCATATCTAAAAGTTTGCTCCAGCCTCATATTCCCAGTACTCATGCCTCAATACCAAGGCATCAGGCATCCTGCAGCTTCAACCATCTGGAATGCAACGAGACATCCAAAAGGCCCCAGAGTTACCAAAACGCAAGCCACATGGGCCATGTCTAGAAGCACAAGCTTCTTTGTGTTTCTAATCAGAAGCACTCCTTTCATATCCTCACTCAGAGACCGGGGACTCCTATTCCTGACATGGTTTTAACATGCACCTGATCTGTCTCAGGGCAGCCCATCGGGAGGGCTGGGGAGCGGCTGGCAGCAGGAACACTGGCACCAGCAAGAAAAAACCTCTGGTGGCCTGAGAGATGGGGGAATGTGGGAAAGCGGGTGAGAGAACTTCAGGAGCTATCCGGCTGGGCCCTGAGAGCAGGGCAAAGGACTCCTAGGTCTGCTGTGGTCTCAGAGCATGTCGGGGAGTGACGACTTGGGGACACGGAGAAAACTTAGATTATGCTCTGCAGTCCCTGTTCTACAATTGGGGGATCTGGCGGTGCATTTTATTTATCAATGTCTATAACTGTATTGCATTAGTGCAGAAAATTAAATAAGAAACTAGAAATCTTACCTGCAGCAGTGCTTTCAAGGGGAGTGGGCAGGACCTGCAGGTGTGGGTCCTGCTTTTTCATTCTCACACCATAATTTGTGTCACACCCATGATCTGTATTGGCTGCATGGTTATCCATCACATGGACATACACTATTTTGTATAACTATTTCCCTATCAGATGATTTGTTTCCAAACATCAGCTGTTATTAATAGCACTGCCTTGAACATCCTTGTATGTGAGTCTGAGTTCTCAGCCCTGATTATATTTTTTGATGGCAGATTGCTGGATCAGAAATGACTGTGAACTTTATACACTCACGAGATAGGTATCAGTGTGTTTCAGATGCTGCACAGCCAGTGCTCAGCGGATAAAGAGATAAAATTTATTATAGAAAACTCCTTGGGTAACATCTCATCCCTGGATAGTAATTGACTGGTGATTCCTACATGGACATTCATGTGTGTGTGTGTAGTGTGTATGTGTGCATGTGTGTGCGTGTGTGCATCTATGTCCAACAACCCTCCCATGTGTATGGCACTTTTCTCATTCACCATTTCACAGGTAACTTACAACTACCCTGTGGGCTATACAGGATGTGTATAAATCACCCATTTTACAGATGAAGGCATTGAGGCTGAGAGACTGTGCATAGTACAATAAAAGAAGCAAAGACAAGCACATCTGGGTTCAAATTCCTGTTCTGGTTATGGATGAGCGTGGCCAGTCTCTCTGTTCTGTACTCTCGGACACAGTCCTTACTTATAAAATGGGGAGAGAGACAAGTGCCTCCCAGGTGAGGATTAAATGAAAAGGTGAATGGAAAGTGCAGGAGACTGCTGGGCACACAGTAGGTGCTTAAGCAACGGTAACCATGGTCATTGTTAGGAAAATCACTTGCCAAGGTCACAGAGGCAAAACCGAACCCGTATCTCCTCATCACAAGTCCAGTGTGCATTCTTAGTACCACCTGCCTTTAAAATCTTGTTCCCAAAGTGAGGAGAAGTCCAAGAGTACAGAACAGAGAGACTGGCCACGCTCATCCATAACCAGAACAGGAATCTGAACCCAGATGTGCTTGCCTTTGCTTCTTTTATTGTACTATGCACAATCTCTCAGCCTCAATGCCTTCATCTGTAAAATGGGTGATTTATACACATTCTGTATAGCCCACAGGGTAGTTGTAAGGTACCTGTGAAATGGTGAATGAGAAATGTGCCATACACATGGAGGGCTGTTGGACATAGATGCACACACGCACACACATGCACACACACACATGAACGTAGGAGTCACCAGTCAATTACTATCCAGGGATGAGATGTTACCCAAGGAGCTTTCTATAATAAATTTTATCTCTTTATCCACTGAACACTGGCTGTGCAGCGTCTGAAACACACTGATACCTATCTCGTGAGTGTATAAAGTTCACAGTCACTTCTGATTGTGGGATTGTCTCCATGTGGGATTATCAGTGCTGGGTCCCTAGAAGCCTGCCCTGCTGAGAATCCTAAGTGGGGAGGAGCCCCCACCTGAGTCAACTTAAAAAATAACATAGCCCATCGAGCTTGTGGCCCACTGGGACTAGAAGATCTTTCTAATGTTGAGCTGAGCCTCAGCCTGGGTCATTGTCCTCCCAGTCTGGTATCTGGACATCTATCCCACCCTATCCTCATAGCCCTTGCCAAAGGGACCAGGCCAGGTGTATTGACAACAGGGCTAAGAAAAACCTCTCCCTCTTCTGGGCATGTCTCTAGGAAAGTTATTGTAGCTGCCAGCAAGGCCATCCTGGGTAATGGATGGCCTCTGTTTAATGCTATCTGGGAGATGGGTGCCTCCCTAATCTGCTGCAGTGTCATTAAGAGATAAAATGTTTGCTCTGTGGGGCTCCTGATGGCCTTTAGAAACTGCAAGTTAGACACTAACCAGGAAGGGCTGCTCAGGGCTTAACCCTCGCATTCCCAGCACAGTCCAAGGCCTGGGCCAGAGGGGTCTGCAGATTCCTAGATCCTGTTTTCAGGCTCTCATCAGCCCAGTGAGCATGTGGCTGTGGGGGGTGGGGGTGGGGGTTGGGGCATGTGTGTGCGAAGAGGGATCCTTGAGGCTCTTGGGTGGGGTGTTTGTGGACAGAGACCCCATTGGGGGCTGGGTACAGGGCCAACCACAGGGAGGCCTGGGTTGGGCTGGATGTCTTTGTGCTGCTCCCTTACCCTCTCTGTTGGGGGGTTCCTATAGGCTTCCCAGCAACCAGGCTCGAGGCCCTTTGTCTCTCAGCAGGTGGAGCCTGGTGGTCTTCCCCGAGAGATGAGACATGTCGGTCCCCATAGATCCTTGCCTGGAAGTCTGCTCCCTGCTCGGGCCACACGTGACCAGGCAGAGAGGGCACCTCTGGAGGCAGAGAGGAGCAGGTGACCCAGATGAGCTGTGACAGGAGAGGACCTCCCATTCCTGAATGTTCCCTGTGTGCCCAGCTCTGTGCTGGGGCTCCCTTACACCCCACAAAGTACCCCGGGCCAGCCCCAGAACAGCCCCGTGATGAAGGAGTATTGTTACCCCCACTTGGCAGCTGACAACACTGTAGCTCCAACTGGCAGAGGGACTTGCCCAGAGTCACACAGCATGGAAGTCACATCCACACCTGTCTGATTCCAAACCCAAACTCTTCCCATTGGGCCATTGACAGGTGAGCCCAAGTGTGTGGTTTCACCTTGCCCCTCCCTCCCCACCCCCTGCTTTTGCACCTGCAGTCTCTGCCTCCTGCAGGCCCTTCCCTCCTCTATCCAAGTCCTACCCAGCTCAAGCCCTGCCTCCTCCAGGAAGTCCTCCCTGACCTCTGGAGCCAGCCCTCAGCGGTGCCAGCCACCAGGCCTCTAGTCGTTCGACTTTCCAATGCAGCTTTAATTTTTGCTGCTTTGAGGTCCAGACCCAACATTAGCTCATTTCAGCATCTCAACAGGTTAATCAATATTTGCTGAGTACTGACTCGGAGCCAGGCACTGTGGGGGCTGCAGAAGGGACAAGAACAAATGTCCACTGACCACCTGTGGGTGTCCATTCCTGTGCTCCTCTGAAGCCCTGTGTGACCCCAGCCAGGGCTCCTGGCCTTGTCTTGAAGATAAGTCTGAGGCCCAGAGCTGGGGAAGAGGCTGCTTGGGGTCAGACGAGTCAGATTCAAACCCAGACCAGACTCCAAAACCCACCACCCCCTGACCTCCCCCTGGAATGTTTAACCCCCTTTGCTGGAGCTGTCCAGGCCTAGAAGCAGGGCATCAGCCACCACAGCAGGGCAGAGAAGGGGGACAGGATCCCGCAAGGAGGGTCCTCAGGTCATGCCCACCACCTCTGCCCCCTTCAGCCCAGCCTCCAGCCCCACCTGCACCAAGGGATCCAGGCCCCTCGCCGACCCTCTGACCATCCCCTCTCCCTCCCTGTCCCAGGGCCCAACTCCAGCCCGAGAAGCCGCAGGCCATAAATTAATCTATCTTTAGGCTTCAGGCTCCAGATGCTCTTTTCCTTCCTGGCCTGGTCCCGGGCCAGCTAAATTTTCAGATAAATATTAACGGAGCAGATGGTGCTGCTGGTCCCGGGCAGGGGAGGGCGAGGGCCTGGCCTCAGCTCTGGCGCCAGATGGTAAATCCCATCGCCCCCGCCTGGTGGGGACTTTTCCTGCAGATGACCCTAGGAGTGCAAAACAGGGTGTGCGTGTGCATCCGTGTGTATCCATGTGTGTCCGTGTGCATCTGTGTGCGTGAAGCACTAAATTTCTCTGCTCTCCTGGGCCCTGGACTGGGGCTCTGGGGCTGTGCTGGGGCCGTGCTGACCTCCTGCTCTGCTGATGGAAGCCTCTCTTGATAATGAACATCACCTCAGGAATTCCCCTGCCTCCCAGACTGCATTTTCTCTGAGTCAGCCTCAGTTGGAAAGAAAGAGGGAGAGCTTGAGATAGTGAGAGAAAATCAAGTCCCAAGCTGTCACTTTTGGATGAGACTCAAGAAATGAAGTCTAACTCCCAACTTTTCAGATGGGGAAACTGAGACTCGGGGAAGGTGACTACTGCTGACACAGCCAGTTGGTAGCAGAGCTGGGACCAGCATCCAGGACTCCTGACCATCGGTGCATCTGTGTGAGACGCGTGTGTGTGTGTGGTGCATAGGTTTGCATGTTTCCCTGTGTGTATGTGTGTGTGTCGTATGGGTGTGTGTGCAGGCTTTGTTAGAGTACACATGTGGCTCTTATAAGTTGTGTATGTGTGACTATCTGGAAGCACAAGTGTGGAGGTCACAAAACAGATGTGTGCACTTGTGTCAGGGGGTGGGTATGTATGAAGAATGGAACTTTGTAGATGTGAGAGGCCAGAAGGAGGGGCCGTGGCCAATCCCCGAGGGTGAGTGTGGCCGTTGCGAGTGTTTGGGTGATGGTCTCCCCAGATCTGTTCTCCTCCCCCTCTCCCGTCTGTGCTGGTTGAAGTTTGAGCCTATCTCCAAGCTGATAACGCTAACCCCAGAAACTCCCTGGGTTCTGGCCGGGGGCAGCAAAGAAACCAGGTATTTCTATTTGGTCTTTAGATTATGGAACACAAATTAAATTTAGACTCTTCGCAGGAAGGTGATTTTTCCTAACGGCTCACCTGCTGCACGAACTTGATTACTGCTAATTAGATTAATTGGATGGAGTGATTTCCTTTCTCTGGAAATATGGGCCACAGAAGATGGGGACTGTTTGAGACCCAATGACACCTCCCATCCAAAAAAGCCCTCCCAGGGCCAGTGCCCGGTGAAGAGGGGGCCACGCGGCCCGTGTCCCGAGACCCCTCCGGCCTCCTCTCCCTGCGTCCCCCTCCTCACCGCCCTCCCTCTCGCTCTCACCCAGCCCCGCTCGGTGTCTGTCTCGGTCTCCCCCTCTCCCCGACGCCTCGCCTGTTGTCCTCTCCCCTTGTGCCTCAGTGTCCCCAGAGGTGAGTCCCCACTGTGCAGGAGAGGGAGCTCGCCGCCCTGGGCCCCTTCTCTCCTCCGGGAGTTGAGGCGGGGGCTTCCCTGCATTGCTGAGGGCTGGAGGCGTCCGCTCGGCCTGAGAGGGCAGCAAGCGCAACGTGGCCCACCCGAGGTCACCTTCATGGGGCAGCTGGGCCTGAGGTGAGGCCGCCCCGGGGCCGGACGCAGCGGGCTGAGTGCCTGCGAGGAGGGGCTGCTAGGCGAGGCTGGGCTGGACCCGCCACGGGGCTCGGGGAGGCTCCAGCTGGAAGAACGGGGCCTGCGGGCTGCAGGACACACCCTGTGGTGGCCCCTGACCCTCTCCCACCACCCACCCCAGGCACGTCTGTCCTGCAGGGGCCTGTGGCAGAGGACCCTGGCCCCAGACATCTGCTCCTCCCCCCGGCTCCCCAGCTCGGGTTCTGCACCACCGCTCAGCTGTGGCCTGGGCTGGGAAACTGGGCCCTGTCCTCACGGCCGCCTCCCTACAGCCCCCACCCAGGCTGGGCCCGTCTCTCCTGCCACCTCGGGCCTCTGGCCACCCTGTCCCCAGCTCGCCCAGGCTGCTGCCTTCTCTCCCCTGGTCTCCTGGACTCCAGGCCCGCCCCATCCAGTCCAGACCACAGCTCATATGAGCGCGCCCTGTGCCCTCTCAACACCCTTCCAGGGCTCCCACTGCCCTCAGGACTAAAATCCCAACAGTTCAACATGGACTGCAAGGCCACACAGCCCTCCCCAGTCCATCCCCAGTGACTCCGCAGTCCCCCGTGTCCTCCAGCCTTTGCACATGCTGAACACCCTTCCCAAGCCTTCAACTGCCCGGCACCGACTTCTATTTAATTCCAGAGATGGTGGCTGGCGTGCAAGAGGCTGCCTGTGTGCCCAGCCCCGTGCTAAGAGCCGCATACAGTTCCCTCCTTTAATTGCACAACTACAGTGTGTGTGATTATTACTCCCACGTGGTGGGGGGAAGCTGAGGTCACAGACAGTGAAGCATCCTACCAATGACACTCAGCTGTGTGGAGCAGGGATTTGAACCAAGGACTTTGGCACAATGTTACCTTTCCCCACACCCCCATCCCTTCCACTGGCTTGGGTCCTTTTCTCCACACTCCTTGGCTCTTGAATTTCCTCCTATAGAAGCCTTTGCCTGATTGCTTTGAAACTGTCAGTTTCCAGTTTCCCCATCAGGCCCAGGCTGTGGGCTACCCAAGGCCACCTGGAGTCTCCCCTGTCTCTGAATCCCTAGCTTGGTATGGGGCTGGGCACATGATGGATGCTTGGTTAGTATCTGTGGACCAAGAAGGGGGACGCATCAGCTCTGCGGGCTGCCGGGCCCCTCCTTCTTAGGTCCTCTTCTAACCACCCGATACCTCAGTGAGCAAAGCCTTTAAACACAAAACAATTTTACAGTTCATTTGAGTTCATCACAACTACTCTTTCTGGAAACCATCTTCCCCAAATTGTCTGCAGAGAGTTGGGTGGCCTGCCTGGCAGCTCCCTACCCCATGCTCTGCCACAGAGCCCTGGAACCACAGGAGATGGTGAGAAGTGGGAGAGGTTGAGACCACAGAACTTCAAGTCAGCTATCACGCCCCAGGCCAGGTGCTGTGATGGGCATGGGGAACACAGCAGTGAGGGAGACAGAACTGGCCCCCACCCTCGTAGAGCTCCCCATAGAATCCACTTAGAAAAGAGGGGGGGGGGGCAATTTCAAGTAAGCCATTGCAATTATTGACTTATAACAAGAGTGGATCATGCAGAATTCTAATGACACTCACCATATGACCCTGGAACTTGTGTAATGTCTTGAAGCCTCATTTTCCTCATCTGGAAATTTGAGAATATAATGGCATCTTCTTCATGGAGTTTTGTGAGCACCCAATGAGATGTTTACAGCCCTTAGCCTAGTGCCTGCCACTTAACTGGGATTTAACATACATTAACAGCTATAGAACAAATGATGGTACTAAAAATTGTTATTTTAGGATGTTAAATAGACCAGCCCATAGTCCCATGCCACAGGAAACAGCCTTCATCAAGGAACAGGGCTTGAACTTGGAGTGCACACCTGTCCTGCTCAACCTGTGGCTGAGGTGAGATGATTGACAGTGATGGACCCTGTTTGCTGAGATGACAAAAATCAGCTGGGCCAGCCAGACTGTTTCCCACATTACTTGAACGAGAAATTGAGTAATAGGGCAGCCAGGGCTGGCATCAGGAGGAAGAGCCTTAAAGAGGAGAGGAGGCCCCACTGGATGGGGTTTCTAAATCCAAGCCTGCTAGAACTGCAGAAGCCCAGCCCTGCTGAGCATGGTTCCGGCTGCTGTGGTGGCCTTGTACCTACCCCACTGCCCTAAGAAATCCCTTCCTCCTGCCACCTAATCCCAATTGCTTCAACATCAAGGGATGTCAGGGATGTAGAGCAACTGGGACATGCATGCATTGCTGGTGGGACTGTAAATTGCTTAAGTCACTTTGGGAAACTATTTGGAACCTTCTAATAAAGTTAAGTATACACCTTCCATATGGCCCAGCAATCCTACTCCTAGATATATATCCAAGAGAACCGAATGCTTATACCCACCAATGATTTATATATAAATGCTCATAGCAGCTTTACTTATAGTTATCAAAAGGGAAAACAACCTGAATGACCATCTATGAGAAAATGGATAAATCGTGGTAGACTCATAAAATAGAACTACACAACAAAAAAAAATGTATGAATGAATTACTGATAGCACAGACATGGTCAGAAAAAATAAGTCAGACTCAAAATAGAATGATTCCATTAGTATGATCAAATCTATAATGATAGAAGTTGCAGTAGTGAATATTTCTCAGGAGTCAGTAAATTGATCGGCAAGAGGAACACAGGAAAACTGTGAGTTACTAGAAATTCTCTATGTCCTGATTCAGGTGGTGGTTACATGGATGTACGCATCTGCAAAAATGTTTAGAGCTATGCTTCATTGGTTATCTTTTGATGTGTAGCAAACCATCACAAAGCTTGTCGGTAAAAAGCAACCATATATTTACCTCTCAGATTCTATTCACTGACTGTAATTGGTCAGGTCTCTGCTGTTTCAGCTTCTCTCTGATGATGTCTGTGAGTCTGTGGTTGGTTATTGGGTCAAGTGGCAGCTGGTTGATCCAGGATGGCTTCAATCCATGTCCGGTAGTTGGCAGGCTGTCAGCTGGGCTGCCCCCCCTTGTCCTCTGCACGGCCCCTAATCCCCCAGCAGGCTAGTCAGCTCTGTTCCGATGTCTCCAGGTGTGGAAGGAGAGGAAAAGCCTTTCTACACTATCTACACTATGCACTTTTTAAGCATCTGTTTGCCTGGTGTTTGTTAGTATTCCCACTTACTTAAGCAAGTCACGTCTCCAACCCAGATTGAAGAAGTGGAGAAATAAATTTCTATTCTTGATGGGGGAATCTGAAATGTCACATCACAAGAGTACGGAGGCTGGAGGGAAATAAGTTTTGGTCATTGCTACACCATAACACATATATACTTAAGGTTTGTTCATTTTTCCATATGTTTGTTATCCCTCAACACAAAATAAACATAAGAATACAGGGGTTGGATCAGATGATTGCAAATGCTGCTTTTGACCCTGAGAGCTTCCAGATTTCCTTGTATCTGTTTTCAATGGACCCTTTTATGAAGAGAACAGGGGTCCAGGATTCTGTGGAAACAGAGGTTATTGCAAGATGTGTGGGTGCATGTGCGTGTGAGTGTGGATGGAGAATAGTAGTAGTTTCACAATTTACTACCTCAGTCAGGATTGGCCAGGTGGGCTATAGTGATCAGATGGGATTATCACTGAACTAAACCATGAGGAGCTGGGGAAATCCGTCTAAGAAATGGGACTAGGATGGGCAATGCCCTGATCAACTAGTGGGTCCTTTGGCTGGGTTTCAGGACCACGGAGAGCTCTAATAATAACTAGAAGACTTTCAACTTCAAAATCTGAGGACCTCTCGTTTTCCTATTTTCTAGAAGAATTATCTGGTGGTTAAAGGAAATTTGCCCTGGCAAACTGCATATTGTTACTAGAAGCGAGGCTATGGACTCTGGAATCAGACTGCTAGAGTTCAGTTCTGGTTGCACCACACAAACTGTAATCTTGGGCAAATTACTTAATCTCTGTGCTGTATCTGCCTTTTCTGTTGAGTGAGGAAAATAAGAGCAGCTAGCTCATAGGATTGTGGTGAAGGCTAAATCAAAATAAGAAAAGTAAGGAACATAGCACAGTGGCTGGTGCATACGGTAAAAAGTTAGCTGATATCACTGTTGTCATTACAATAAGAGCTTTTTCTACATAAGAAGGGAAGAATTGAGAAGGTTTCCATGACCCCAGGTGTCTGACAAACTTGTTTTAGGGAAGTCATATAACCTACCTGGACCTCATTTCCAGTCTGTAAAATGAGGGTATTTGCTTATTTCCACATTATTATAATTTTTTTACAAGAAATGTATTCATATATCGCTTAGTAAAATAAATAAAACAAAATAACTAAAATAAAATTAAAATATAATACAAAATAATAGAATAACCAAATAATCTAATATAATGTGACATAAAAAATAAAGCAGATATTGGACTAAGTGGCATTTTTGGTTCCTGTGAGCCTTGTCTGCTCTGGATTGTACGTTCAGAATGCCTTAGGAATAGGAGGCAGGAACTAAGATTAGAAGTTAGGAGCAGACTGGGAGGGGATGTTGACTCCAAAGAATGTCCATTGTTGCATTGAACATCTTAAGCCTTATATCTCTTCCTTTGTACCCCACCCCCACGTTGCCAACTTAAGAGCAGGCTCTAAGGCCCCCCTGAGTCATGATATGTAGGCACTCGCTATGCTCTCACGTTGCTTCAACCATGCTGGCATTATGTCAGCTTCTTCAATAGACCACAAACCTCTCCTCAGAGCCTCTTGCTGTCCCCTTTTCCAGGAATGTGCAATATTATACAAAGTCTTAAGCTGGAGTGACAAAACACAACTGAAACTAGTTTAAGCAAAAAGAAAAAAGGAAAGGAATTTTCACTCAACTGACAAATCCAGAAGCTGAAAGCTTCAGGCATGGCTGGATCCAGGGGTTCAAATGCTATTTCAAAACATTATCTTTCTGGGGGTAGCTCAGTGGTAGAATTCTCGCCTGCCATATGGGAGATCCAGCTTCGACTTGCCGTCCATGCACTTCTCCCCTCAGAAAACAAGCAAAACAAACAGACAAAAAATTCAACAAATGGTGCTGTAATAACAGAATACTCACATGAAAAAATGATGAAATGGGACCTCGCCATACAGCATACAAAAACAAACGAACAAATACTGCCTTTCCATCTCTTCTGACGTGGCATCACTCGTGGTCCTGTTCTCCCCTCCTGGTGAGAAAAGGCCATTGGTAGAGTCAGACTCCATCACACTGACTTCACAGACTCACACTGTCACACAATCTTGTATGTATGAACACACACATTCAAATACTCACATGCACTCAATCACAAAAAATGCTCATATACATCATCACTCACACACATGCACTCACATAAACACTCTCATATACCCATGCACACGTCTCACACACACATTCACACCCTTGCCTGCACATGCACACACAATACACATGCAAATGCAAAGCATACTCACGCATATGCACACATACACACAAACACATGCACACATTTCATGGTTAGCTGCCCCTTCCGCACTGTATTGTGGACCCCATGCAGGTAGGGATTCTGCCTGCCTTGTCCCTTGTGGTGTCCCAGCACACCTATCACGATGCATTTTCCAATGGGCATAATGAGCCCTGCTCAATTCCCCTCTCAAGGGGGCTTTGCAAAGTCAAATATAAAAACGGGCTCTCCTCTTTCCCCCTTACTTGCTTACTTACTTTCCCCCTTTCCTTCCCTCACCCTATCCTCTCCTTCCCATCCTCCTCACCCTCTCTGTCCCTCCCTGACACCCTCTCTCCCTCTCCCACAAGCTCTCCGCTCTCTCTCTGCCTCTTTCCCATACTTTCACCTCCCTCTCCCCATCCCTTTCCACCTCCTGGAGCTAATTAAAAGATACCATTGAATGTATTTCATTTGCATTTGGCTCAGAAGGGCCACGGAGCACCAGCGCATGTTCATTAAATGGTTCTGCAGAGAGGGATGTAATGAACCAGTTTTATTACAGCCGTCTACCCGGCCCAGCCCCGGAGGCGATTATGTATTCATGGGAAGAAAGAGAACCACAGACCTCAGCCTGGAGCCCGTGGGGCTTGGGGGTGAATGCGGGGAGGGGTTCCAGGTCTGCCTGGGCCCTGCGCTCTATGGGCAGGTGGAGGAGGGGAGCAGCGACGCGGAGCCCTGTAGAGCCCCCGGAGGCCCCCTTCCTGCACAGCCCCCATAACCGAATGTCAGAAACCCCCATTGGCTTCGCCTGGAGCCACCGCCAAGGCTGCTGGTCTGGGGTGCAGAACTCCCAGGAGAGCTTGTTCCAAGGGGTCCCCAGACTCACCTGTGCACCAGGCTCCATCGCAGGTGGGATCATTTGGCACTTGACAGATCAAGACTTATGTTCTGTGTGTGTCCTGAGGTTACAGGGATAGAGACGCCATTGAGAAGCACCTCTGGATTCCTGTGCCTTTGCCCATGGCCTATTTCCTCAGCGGTATCTGATGGTAATGGGTGGTGCTGTTGGAACAGCGGCCACTGTCTCTCGAGGACCTACTATGTGCCGGGCACTGGGCTGGGTCAATACAGTTTTCAAGGTCAGCGTCCACAAAGGTGCCAGCAGGGCTGTTCCCTTCCAGAGGTTCTGAGGGAGAATCTGTTTTCTTGCCGTTTCCAGCCTCTAGGGCTTGCCCACATGTCTTGGCTCATGACTCCTTCCAGGCCAGCAGTGGCGGGTCAAGTTCTCACATCACCTCACTCCGACGTCCTCTTCTCCCTCCTCCAATGCGATTCCCTTACACCCACCTGGATAATCTTGGACAATTCCCCAATTTGAAGTCAGTTGACTAGCAACCTTCAATTCCATCTGCAACCTTAGTTCCCTTCTGCCAGGTAAGGTAGCTGGTTTGGCTCCCTGGCTTCTAAAACAAATGCCATACAATATGTTGGTTTAACAAGAGGAATGCACTGAGTCACCATTTCAGAGGCTAGAAGGCTTGCATCCTCTTGGGATCAGTTCCTTCTGGCGGCCAGCAATCTTTAGGATTCTGTGGCTTTTCTATCACATGGCAATGCACATGGTGATGTCTTCTCCTTTCCCTTCTGGATTTCACTAACTTCAGCTTCTTGCTGCTTCCCATGGTTTCTCCATATGTATCTGAACTTAATTCAGAGGAGGTGACATGGTCAGGGAAAGGGAGGCCTCCAATGAGCTAAAGGTAGAACACACGTGTCCCGAGCACCTGCTGTGTGCCCCACATTTCCCTGCAGCCCCTCCCTAAACTTCATCGCTCTGGGAGGCAGGTGTTGCCACTAATCCCCCTGTGATCACTCCCGTTTTTCTCATGAGTCAACCAAGGCCCAGAGAGGTTAAGTGACCTGTCCAAGGACACACAACTTGGCCACGGGGGAGCAGGGATTCATTCTGAGGCCTCTGGTGACATCTAAGTCCATCTTCTTCCTCCCAGTGGCACTGTCTAGACTTGCTCTTCACCGTGTGGGGGTCTCCATGCCTCCCTCCCACTCTGCTTTCCCCACCAGGCTCCTGGGAATGGGAAGCCTAGTCACAGACTTCCACAGGAGGGGCCCAGATAATCCCTGCAGAAAAGCAAACGTTTCCCTGCAGAGTAAATCCCCTCGGCCTCTGAGTAATTTCAGGGGCAGACAGCTGCCCTCCTTCCCCCGGAATTTTGTAAATCAATCCTTACACCTGGCTTTACAGAATCTGCTAGGGGATAAGTAAGGCAGGAAACAGGGAGAAATGCAGGGAGAAGAGCAGCACCTCAAGTTGGGCCCTGGGGCTCCTGGGATGGAGCTCAGGGGCATGGTGCAGCTGCTGAGGGGCCATGGCTCGCACCCAGCCCCCTGGGGTTGGACCAGAAGCTCCCTGGGGTCCCTGCCAGCCCCGACATCCTGTGCCTCCCTGGTCCAGTGACCAGGGGCAGCTGGAACAAAGGACCTGGGGCTCATTGCTGGAGAGTGGAAAGGGGGCTTGGGTGTAGCCAGCAGCTCTGAGCTAGGCACTGGGTGGGGCACTTGCTTGGCTACTGGGGGCTGGTGGTAGCAGAGGACAGGCCAGGGGTGGGGTGACCTGCAAGGACCTTGGGCCAGAGCAGTTAGGAGGAAGGAGCAGACTCAGAACCCTGGGCTGGGAGGCAGAGGCCTCGGTACCAGTTCTGGTTCCTGTTGCTGACTTGCTGTGTGACCTTAGGCAAGTCACATGGCCTCTCTGGTTCTCAGTGCTTTCATTTGAAAATTGAAGACAGGATTATTCCTGCTGTTGATGTGGGGTTGTTGGGAGGACTGGAGGAGCTCAAGGAGGGCAAAGCTGTGGGGAAGGTCCATCGTGAACACAGAGTAGGGTCCTGGCCACGGACGGGGCATGCCCTGCTCCACCTGCCTCTGCTCCCAGCTCCTGGCACCCAGCCAAGCCCTGGTGTCCCCACCCCTGAGAACTCCTCTGATTGGTGGAGGTGGGACCTTATGCGAATGAGCTGTCTCCTGCCTCCTCCCCCTTGTCCCCCAAGGCCACCTTCCCTGGGTCCTCACACCCGCTGGCTTGAGATTCCCATGTGATGGCTAGAGACTTCATTCGTGGATGAAATACCCACAAATTCTGGCCCCCTCAGCTCCGGCTCTCCCCCTGGATTCACACGGCTCCCCTGCCCTGTCGCTGATCCTCCCCTTCCTGATCCTACCCCCTCACCGGCTGTGATTCCGAGCAAGCCGCCTCAGAAAGGGGAACAGCAACGCCTTCCCCGTGGACTGTCCCATTTGTGCACACGGTCCTCCAGTCCAGAAGCAAATACGTAAGGTTGCTTCAGAGCCTCCCGTGTGCCGGGCCCTGTCCTGGGCTCTGGGGGAGGACACGGAGGTGGGCAGTGGAGACCAATCCCCGGATCTACGGAGCATCCGTCGTGGTGGGTCGCCAGGTGGACCTGGCAGGCAACTATAAATGACCAAGAGCCTTGACCAGGTGGTTTGGGCCCGTGTCTCACCCAAAGTCACCCAGCAGGTCAGAAGCAGAGCCCAGGGGGTGATGGCCTGGAGCAGGCATGTGACACTGCAGCCACAGAGATTTCCAGACCCACGGTGAGGTCACCTTCCCCTGGATGACATCTGCTCCCATGCCAGCCTCAGTCCCTGGGTCAAGGATGAGCCCTCATTGACCCCTCTTGCTCCTTGGACCCCACCAAGGGCCCTCAGACTGGATGGATGAGGGTCATATATGTCACCCCAGAATGGTGGCCCCCAGTTTCCTCCTTCTGAGCTTTCAGTCCAGCTCAGAGACATCCAGCAGAATTCCCTTGGGACAGGGAGGGGACAGTTTGGAGCTAGATCTTGTTATCAGGACATGCTGCCTGTTCACTGTCCTGGCACCCCCCAGACACACAGCTGATAACAGAATTTATTATTATTATAATTATCACCAGAAAAAATGGGTTCCATCCAGAGGTAATTAAAATGAGATCTGGCTCCTCTTTGCCTATCTCTCCCTTCAGCATTAAATTTGAAGGTGAATTTCATAACACAGCTGGAAACAAGAGTGACTGAGAGAGCCTTCACCGAGAGGAGTCTGGGGGTGAGGGGCTGTGACTATGGATGCAGACACACTTTGGGGTTGGAGGACTACCTGCGTGTGTGTGTGGTTGTATTTGTATTTGTGTGTCTGTGCTTGCATATGCATGTGCATATGTGTTTGTATATGTGGGCACATTTGTGTTTGTACATATGTGTGCATACGTGTTTGTATATGTGTGCAGGTGTGTGTGTGTGTGCACGAGTTCAAACATACGTGCAAAGGCAGGGGGAAAGTGGGGGCAGGACACAGGCAGCACCTTGTCAGGGGCAGGGCATGTAGGTGGGGGGGGCGACAGGAGGGTCACTGAGGAGTGGGGGACGGGTCACAGGTGCAGGTCAGCCCCTGGGGTAGCAGCCAGGGCCCTAGAGGCTGGCAGACCCCCCAGTTCCTAGCTGTTTATTTCAGCTCTCCCAACCCGTTTTTCATATCAAACTGGGCACATTCCTCCCACTGTGGGGAATCCAGTGAGGTAGGGCTATGGGACTCAAAGGGGGCTAGTTACAAGTAGTTCTTCCACCAAGGGTTGGGGAAAGGTAGTGGCCACTCAGACGACAGGACATGCCACATGGGTAATGAAGCATCTAGGGCCCAGGCTGCAGGACCCAGGCATTTGGCTTTCTGGTACTTGGCTTGGCTGGGGACGTGGCTGCCCTCTGCAGGGACCAGCCCATCCCCCCAAAGAGAAGTTCGTGGGCTGTGGCCTGGACAGGGTCTTCCCATCCAGTCCCGTGGTACCATCCTAGACTGTGTGGCGTGAGAGTCCACTCTGGAGCATCCACAAGGCAGGTCAGCCCCAAGTACCCGAATCAGCCTCAAGCTAGCCATGGAGCCTTCCTTTCCTCAAAGGGAAGGGCAAGGGGAGGCCCTGAGGATGCTTCTGGGGCTGAGGAAGGAAGACTGTGCCTGCCCAGAACTGAGCCCAAAGCGTCCCAGCCCTGATTCCTGCCCCCAGCATCTCACAGTGAGACCTCAGGACCCCACTGGACGGGCCCACCAGCCCACCGGAGCCTCAGCCCAACGGGGATTGGGAAGGGCCCGGCCATCCCTGAGAGCACCGCCTAGTTTTGTTTTGTTTTACATCATTATTTTTATTATAAAAGAGAGACATGGGGATTAATTACATGATGCAAGATTTCAGAACTTCAGTGAAATGGGCAGCTTTACATGGCGCCATTTCAATGTGACTTATTTCAATCCAGATGTGTTCCAAAAGCAGAGTGCCTGTGCCCACACTGCTCCTGCCCTCCTCAAGAGCATCCAGCTGCAGAGGGGGAAACTGAGGCTCCTCAGAGCAACCGAGTGACTGGCCTAGGGCCACACAGCCACCGAGTGTCAAGGTCAAGACATGAGGCTCCTCGCTGGTTGGATGAGGACAACGGGGAGACAGTGCAGTACGGGGGGTCAGCAGGTGGCACTGAGCCCCACAACCTGTGTTCAGATCCCTCCCTTAGCACTCACGCGTTGAGTGACCTTGAACAAGTTGTTGACTTCCCTGTTTCCTCATCTAGCAAACGGGAAGACCTTGAGAAAGTCGCAGGTGCTGCGAGGCCCAGCCGTATGTGGCATAGATTAGCGCCTGACACCAGAATGGCTCTGGTCTAGCAGGATGAAAATTAAACCTGGAAATGAGAGTTGACAAGCATACAGTACTTGAAACTGGGATGAAATGAAGTGAATGAGAGCACTTTCTTCAAGAGAAGTTCAACGAATGTCCCCATCCCAGCCACTTCCTTCCCACGCTAAGTAGGCCCTCCCCAGGCCTGGGTGTGGCTCACCAGCCCCACCTGCCCCCACGGCACCCCTCCTTCTCTGCCTAGGGCTCTGAGGTCTGCTCCCCCCTCCCATGACCCCACACCCTCAATTCTAGAAATTCAGAGATTAATCATCTGAGGCCTGCACCTGCAGCACCTCTGCACTCAGCAGCCCAGCAGCTGTGAGGCCGCAGCTTCCTCACCTGAGCTGGTTTCTGGGGGCAAAGGCAGCAGGTGAGGTGGGGAGGAGGTAGACCCAAGGCAGGTCTGGCCAAACTGGAAAAGACATAATGTTCTCATTCCTAGAGGCATCAGAAGGGGGTCTTCAAATGATCAAGTCCTTATCCCCTTTTCACTGAGGGAGAAATTGAGGCCTAAAGAGGGCAAGGGATTCCCCCAGGGTCACAATGCAAATCAGTGGCAGAGCTGCATTCTTTAGGCCACCCTGAGAAGGAAAATGAAAATAATTATTTAAAAACAAATTGATGAGTTTTTCTGCTCCAGGAAACAAGTTTTCCTTGTTCCAGAACAAGAGGTTGCTGGAAAGGGAAGTGGCAGCTTCAATACCAAGGCTCTAAATGTCAAATGGGGACTTTGTACTTTTTATCCTATAGTAACAGGGAGATATGGATGATTCTTGAGCAGGAAGGCAACATGATCAGAGTTTTTCCTTTAGGAATCTGCCTCTGGAGGCAGCATGAGACCAGGACTGGAGATACTGAGTCTGGAGGCAGAAGGCTGGGGCAATGATTCAGGGACAGAATAAAAAAAAAATTATTCTATGATATGAGTCTAGCATATATCAGGCATTTGCTATACATCCAGCTCCTGTGCTAAACATTCACTGAACCCTTAGAACTGGTCTAGGAAGCAAGAAGCTGGTTCCAAAGATGCGAGACAGAATTAAACACAGCCCAAAGAATCAGGCAGAGAGTTTTGATTGGAGGGGTGAAGCGAGGAGTGGCAGGAGTGGCAGGATGAGGCCCAGCTTTGAAGGGAGGCTTAGATGCAGAAAAGAGGGAAGAGGCCAGCCCAAGTGCTCTCATCAAATGGGGAATTAGAGCTGCAGGGCTGGAGCTGAGCTTGCTCCCTTCCCATCCCTACCTTCCCTCCCTGAAGCTTCAAATCAACCCATCGATGACTTGTAAATTTTAATCTCCTGACCCTGAGCTTTCCTTAGAGTTCTAAACTCCCATTCTGGCAGGCCAATCTAGACTATGATGCTGTAACAAACATCCCCCAATATTAGCAGCTTAAAACAGGTTTATTTCTCACCCATTCAACTATTCTTGCTGGTTTACTGGGGACTCTGGTCCACGTGGCCCTCACTCCAGGGCCTGAGATGATAGAGCAGCTTCCATGAGAAGCATGGCTGGTTGTTGTAGCAGAGAGAAAAAGAAAGTGAGATAAATTATGCACAAGGTCTTAAGCACCCACGTGGGGGCGGGAGGGGGGTGGATATATGCCTCCTGCTTTTGCGTCATCAGCCAAAACTAGTCCCAGGGCATCACCCAGATGTAATAGGGCAGAAAAGGGCATCCTACCATGTGTCAGGAGGAAAACAGGAAATATCTGTGCATGAGATGGTAGCCACCAATTGTTAGACAGCTCCAGTTGAGTATCCATGAGGCAGCTCAAAGTTAGGTTCATAACAAACTTTACCCTCAAACTTACTGCCCCCAGCCTTCCTTGTGCCTGCAAATGGCATCTCCATCCTCCCCATTAATCAAACTGGGGATGTGACAGTCACCTTGACTCTCCTCTCTCCCCAAACCCATGTCAGATGCTTCACCCTGTTCTGTTGAGTCCGCTGCTACAATAGGTCTGGGTTCTGTCTGCTTCTCTCTATCTCTGGTCCAAGCCCTACCATCTCCCACCTGGAGGACTCCAGTGGCCCCTGCCTGGTCCGCCTACTCTCTCTTGTCCCTGCACTCTCCCTTATGCCAACAGCAAGTGTGGTCTTTTAAAAACATGCACCAAACCGTACCTCTCTCCTGTTTACAATCCCCAGGGGCTTCTGCTTTTCCCAGAATCCCTGCAGTGTCCTCGCCAAGGCCACGAGGTTGTGTGTGAACCGCCGACCCGTTGCCTAAGACTTCAACAGCCACGTCCTGCCCCCCACCCACTTGTGCGTGGGCCCCCAGCCTTCCATCGCTCCTGGAGGGAGCCGCGTTCTCTGTATTCATTGCCTTCCCCCACCCCCTCGCATGGTAGCTCCTTCTCCCTCCACAGGTCTCTGCTTAAAGTCACCTCCTGGGAGAGACCTTCCAGGACGCTCCAGGCTAAGGAGCCCACCCAGGCACTCTGTGCCACGGGGTCTCATTTTATTTTATTCATGGCACTTTACACCTTCTAAATTTATCTTTCTTATCCAAGCTCATTAGTGTGTTTGTTGTCTGCCTCCCCTCACAAGGATGCCGGCTCTGTGGGCAGGCTTATGTCCCCTCCTTCCTGGAGACTCCTTGAGGCCTGTGGACAAGCCTCTCCCACTGGACATCTCTTCTTCAGACCACCCCCTATGTTGGCTGGAACCGAGGGGGGGGTCTGTGGATGTCCCAGCAATCAGTTCAGCTCTGTCCAGGCCTGGGAGAACTCCAGGGGAGGCAAGAAAGATACACAGGAAAGTTTGTGCCTGGAAGACCAAGATGCCGGGGCTCCTAGAAGACAGGCCCCAGGGGTCCCCTGGTTAAAATTGTCTCTTCCTCAACCACTGTGCAATAAGGAGAGCCCAGGGCTGAGAGGCGTGAGAATCCAGGTCTGGCTCTTGCATTTTCATTCATTCATTTGTTCAAGAAGTTTCTCTTGGGCGCCTCCCATGTGCCTGGCACCAGGGCAGGGCACTAGAGGGAGGGGCTCTCAGGTGTAGAGCAGACACTGCCAAGAAGGTCCTGGTCCTTGCGAACTCACAGACATGAGCTCACATTCTCCTGACAGAAAGCACCAGTGAGGAGCCCCCTTTCACAGGCGGGCACCCCCTTCCCTGAGCTGCAGAAGCAGATAGAAGAAGGTCGGGGTACCTCAGTGGGGCAGAGCTTGCCAAGGACTTCCCTCTCCTCAGACACCCAGACCCCGCCCCTCCTTCCCCTGGCCTGGTGGAAGGCGGAGGGAGCCCTGGGCCCAGCCTCACCCCGCCTGTGACGTCCCATGTCATCGAGGACCAGCCCTGGGCCCTCTCAAGTCCATCTCCTCATCGGTGACTCAGCCTGGCCTGGGGGACACCTGATGCTGCCTCTGCCCCTCACTGGACCCTCTCCCCACTTTCTCAGCCCGTACCCCCACCCCACCTCCTCACCCCATCCCCTGGGTTGTAGACCGTGCAGTTGCGGGAACTGAAGCTGGGCTAATTCCTTGGGCTGTAAAGCACCAATGGGGAGGCGGGTGGGCGGCCCCCACTCCCACTCCATTGCCCACTCTAATGCATCGTCTGACACTTTCAATTTATTTTTCAATTCCTTTACCCTCAGAAATGACGATTAAATTTCCAGCGTAAATACCGCTTTACCAAACTGAATTAATCACGGGCGAGGAGGGGCGAGCAGGGAAGAGCAGGGATGGGCTGCTTCATCACAGGTGTTAACCCTTCTGTCCTCGAGGAGGCCGCTGCAAGGAGGGGGATGCTCGGGGGCCTGGGGACCACGTACCAGGTCATCCGCCCAGGTCACCCACCCATCAGGCAGGTCAGGGGAGACACCAGCCTCTGGTCCCCAGCCTGGCTTCTTCTCTGACTCCTCTCCAGGCCCCTCGGGGTCGGTGCCCAAGGCTGAGAGAGGACGTGACCTGGGGATTATTGGGGGGGGGGGGGGGAGCATTTTCCAGGCTGCATGTGGGACCTGGGCTCCTGCACGCTCCAAGGTGGGAGTCTGGAGGGGACCCAGTGGTCATCTTCCCCCTTCCCCACAATGAACTCCTTCACCCCCTCTCTGGTGTGGCCATTCATTTATCAATCCAACCAACAGCTACATTTAACCTCCAGTCTCCCCCTCTTCTCTCCATCCTCCGGACCCCAACCACAGCCTAGGCGGCCTCACCTGCTCAACTCCCCTCACCTCCTCTGTGTCTACCCACCTCCCCATTCATTCCCCCACACATTGGCAGAGTCTCGACTTAAGTATAAATGTTTTTCCTGGCTCACAACCCTTCAGTGCCTCCCTCTGCTCTTGAACAAACTGCAGTTCCCCGTGGGCCCCACCAGTCGCTGTGCCATCTCTCTTCTACCCTCCCCCCACCCTCCCCCTCCCCTACCTCTCCTCTCCCCCTCCCCCTCCCCCTTTCCTCCCTCTCCCCTTCCACTCCCTGGCAGGTCAGCATTTCCTTAGCCTTCAACTTTTTTCTGATTAAACCTCCTCTTTTCAGGGAACCTGCTCTGATTATCATCTCCCAGTCTGGATGAGTTTCTTCCTCCTAAGATTCTCACAAACCTGTTTTCTTTCCTTAGGAGCGTAAACATGAATTATAATTACGGATCAGTCTGTGGGTTTGTTGATGACTCCTCTGGGGAAGGGTTGGTCTGACCTGCTTGGTGCTGCAGCCCCAGCTCCTAAAACAAGCCCTGCAATGCAGCAGCTCAGTAAAGGACTCTGCGTGAGCGAAGGAGTGAACGTGTGAATGCTAAGCGCCTCCTCGTGCCCACCATGTGCCAGATCAGGGCTTGGCCCCAGAGCTTGGTGTGAAGAACTAGACGCAGACTTGGCCTGACTTAACGGGAGGAGTCGGCTGTGCCAGGTGTCAAAGCCCAGGGTTGGTGTGCCAGGATGTGGAGAGGGCCCCCCCACCTGCGGTAGCCCCTTCCCAGCCCTGCTGAGAGGAAGCCCATGCCCTTTCGACAGTGATTGATTTCATGGTTCTGACTGGTGCATGTGACTTGACCCCCTTCACCCTCTCTCTGGCGTGGCCATTCATTTATCAATCCAACCAACAGCTACATTTAACCTCCAGTCTCCTCCTCTTCTCTCCATCCTCCGGACCCCAACCACAGCCTAGACGGCCTCACCTGCTCAACTCAGACAAGAGCCCAGGACCCAAAGTCGGGCTGACCCAGGTTTTAATCCTTGTTCTGCTCTTGGCACTGTGTGACCCTGGGCAGGTCACTCAGCCTCTCTGAAACTCCTCTGTTCACAGGGGACCCCTGCACTGGTGCTCACTTGGGATCTGGCTTGCCATGATGGAGGGGAACATACCGTGGGGACCCTCACCCACTGGGTAGAGGGGATGCACCCAGGCATGGGGGTCACTTAGAAGGGGCACCCCAACCAGGACGGGAGGAGGGCAGGAGCCACATCCTGCAGAAGTCCCTGCTGCTTTTCAGGACACTGCATAAACATTAACTTGCTCCCCTGTATGAGGGGAGGGCAGAGCTAAGCCCAGCTCCAGTTTATCCCTGCACTGCCCACACTGCCTGCTCTGAGCTGGGTGATGTTGGGGGCATCTGGCTGGGTAGGCTGCCAAGCTGCAGGGAAGG
Source organism: Tamandua tetradactyla (assembly GCF_023851605.1). Lineage (NCBI taxonomy): Eukaryota > Metazoa > Chordata > Mammalia > Pilosa > Myrmecophagidae > Tamandua > Tamandua tetradactyla. Next base: position 195,609,522 of record NC_135328.1, on the reverse strand, counting down.
AGTTCTGGGGGTCACTTAGAGGGGGCACCAGGAACCTGCTTGAAGGGGTTGGAGCCACATTCTTTGGAAAAGGAACCTCCCTCCCATAGGGCAGAGAAAGAGCAAGGAAAGGAAATGGGAAGAGCAGGAGCTGCCACCTGCTCTAGGAAGCCTCCTCTGGCCTCACCCTGAGCGCAGTGCTGGAGCCCTTACTCTGTCTGGTGGCTGTGGCTGTCCGTGCCTGGGACCCTGACACGGGCTGGAGTCCCACTGCCACCCCTCATTTTCTGTGCACCCCTGGGTGAGTCCCATAACCTCTCCAGGCCTCAGTGTCCTCATCTGTAAAACACTAACCTGGTTACCCTTAAAAGTGAACAGAGGAAGGGCTCAAGGCAGGAGGTCAGTAAATGGTAGCCTTATCATTATCATCACTGCCATCAGGATGATGTGGAAGAGGCCACACAGGCACCTTTCAATTCCTCCCAAACACCATGATCTTTCCCACCTCAGGACCTTTGCATATGCAGTTCCCTCTGCCTGGAATGCCTCCCCCACTCCCCGGTTAGCCTTGCTCATGCCTTCTCATACCAGTTCAGATGTCGCTTCCTCAGGAAAGCCTTCCCTGGCTGTCCCTTTCAAGCCAGGTCCCTTTGCAATCTACTCCCATCTCAGCTTCCTCAGCCCTCTCATAACCCTTACCCAGGGGGTAATAATCTGTTTTGAATGACTATATTTCCAATATTTATCCTCCTGCTAGACTCTGACCTCCAGAAGGACAGTGGATGTGTCCATTTCACCCCCATGGTAGCCCAGCACCCAGACTGTCTAATAGTAGATAATAAATAATACATATTTATCAGAGAGGGGTAAAAGGAGGTGCCCAGAACTCACAGGATAAGAAAGCTTTCCAGAGGAAACGTGTCCCACCCCTGGTCCTGGCCCTCTCAGCGGGTTGGCCCCCAATGCCTGGCCGACACTGCCTTCCACTCGCCCATTTGCCCACATCCTCGGCTGCTAAATGACTCACTGGCTCGGAAGCGTATGGTTAACTGCCTAAGCTGCTGGACGCCTTGGGCCCACCTGCTCAATGGGGCACCCTAATTAAGCCCTGCACAAGGGATACTTGCTGCTGGGTGGGCAGGTGAGCCAGTGGGCTGGGGGTCTTGGAAAGGGACCTTCTTAAAGGCCTGTGTGCTATGGGGAGAGTCTAAGCGAAATCCTTTCCCTCCCAGAGCTCCTGCGGCATTTGTTCAAAGCGCTGCCACGTTCTTGGCCTCCCTTCATCTTCAAAGCAGCCCTGGAGCAGGCTGGCTGTTTTGCACATGAAAAGAGAGGGGAGGTGACCGGTCCAAGGTCATCCTTCTGTCTGGTGGTGGAACTGGGATGCTGGGCTCCTGTATCCCCTCCTCTGTTTCAGACAGCTTCCTTCATCTTCCTCCTAGCACTGCCACGTAGTTGAACAGGGCTCTGGATTTGATATTCCCTGAGCATTTTCCCACCCTCCCTGCAACCCCCAGAGGGAGCTCTGTCTGTCATCAGTCCAAATGCAGCAATTAGGGTCCTGTCAGGAAATTCAACAGGGGAAGTTTAATGGAAAGAATTAGTAACTACGAAAGTGGATTGGTGTAACAAGGGACTAGTTAGTATGAGGTGAAGAGAGCTCTAAAGAATGCATGAATAGCAGATATAAAGAGCTGCCCCACTCTTAGGTCTGAGAGAGGGTACCCAAGGCAGAGGGCACAGTCATGGCTCACTGAATGGCGCAGAAATCACTGAGATACCACATGGCTGGAACTTGCTAGAATCTACCCCCCAGAATTTGCAGAAATCTTCTCTCCAGGGTGCCAGGGAAAGCTGTTCACAGAGCTGTGTCCCACTGGAGGTACTCTTCTATAAGACCACATGAGTCGGGGGTGGGGGGTGGGGGGTGCTGGGAGAAGCTGGAAGCTGCTGGCTACTGTGCACTGCAGAGAGCTGTGCTGGGGAGGCTGCCTGTGCTGCAGTGCTGGGTGCTGGGGAAGCCAGTGCACTGCCAGAGTCTGGTGCTAGAAAGCCCACGCACACCGTGCGACCCGTGTGCTGGGAAGCTACTCCTGCTGCATTAGCCTGCTGAGCAAGGGAGCACACCAGGACTAAGAAGGAAAACTCGTTCCTCCTTCGATATCTCTCCATTGCCCTCCATTGGCTAAGCTTAGCATCATGTCATCTGGCAAATGGAAAATTTAGAATGGTGCTCATTTCCTAAATCTGAAAATGAAGGGTGAATTGGTCCGAAAGGCAATAAATCTAGAGTTGACAAAGTCCTCACCTTTGGCTACTCATCTTTCATATGCACCCTGCTACACATCTTTGGATTTCCAGTGAACAGGCAAATAACTATATTTCCACCCAACAGGGTGCAACTATCCATCTTAGAAGATCTTTCTCCAAAATGAGCAAGCACACAGCCCTGAAACGCACTGTTTCTATTGCTAGCTATGAATCACTTCTAAAATTCAGTCACAGTCTACTGACTATTCTGTTACTTAAAGACCAAAGTCAAGTTAACTTGCAACAACTTGTATATAAAATGAAAACATGAAAAAAGAGAAATAAGAAAATAGTTCGCATATATACATAAACACAATATATAACAAGCAAATTGAAAATGGGCATAGCTACTACAGTTTTTATTTCTCTATAAATAATATATAATATAATAATATATGGTCCTGAGGCCATAATTGATAGCTATGGCTTCTTTTTACTGCCCATTCTTTCCTGGGCCAAAAGCTCAGGTGGTCAGGGTTGGTTAACTGGTGGAGTGGCCCCAAACCTTCATTACTGAAGAGTCTGAGTGCCCAATCATTCTTTCCTTTTTGGGTCTTTTTCTTCATCTTTTTATTGCTCTCATCCATTAACCTTTACTGCTGGGCATGGACTTAAGAGGGCCCTGAGAGAATCCCTGGATTCCATACATAGTCCCCCTCATCTTCATTGTGTAGCTTAGTAGACTAACCTCTTTGTTGTCTGTTGGCTCAATGACGTAAGGAACCCCAAATGGCCAGGCAGCAGTCTCATCTTCCAATTCAGCAGAGACATTGTGTGTCCTCTGACAGAAGCCCTACCCCCGTGGGTACAAAGTGCCACAACATGACGGAACAAAAATTCTGTGCACGGGTGATTGGGTAGAATAGTGATAAGAGCCCTCCCACCCCTTGTGTCCTGAGCCCATGTGTTCTGGCTGTGGGGGAGACAGAACCATGCAATGGTCTCTGATTCAAAACCTATTCTGCCTCTTGTAGAGGAGAACCCCATCTTTTTTCAGGTAGTTTTATTTTTTTGTTGTGAAATATAGCATATATACAAAATAGCAATACATTTCAAAGCGCCCTGCAACAAGTAGTTATAGAACAGATTTCAGAGTTTGGTATGGGTTACAGTTCCACAATTTTAAGGTTTTCCTTCTAAATGCACCAAGACCCTGGGGACCAAAAAAAAAATCAATATAATGATTCAGCAGTCATACTCATTTGTTAAATCCTATCTTCTCTGTTGTAACTCTTCCTTCTCCTTTGATCTTTCACCCAATTTTTAGTGGTATTTGGGCTATGCTCATTCTAACATTTTCATGCTGGAAGCGCAATTGGTAATGTGGAATAGGAGGATGGAATTAGTTGATGTTCTAGAGAGACTAGCCCCTCTTGGGTTTCCGGACTTATCTGGCCTAGGAACCCATCTGGAGATTGTAGGTTTCCAAAAAGTAAAGGTTTCCAGTAAGTGCATGGAACATATGTAGAATCTCAGATAGAGCCCTAGGTGTTCTTTATGGTTGGCAGGAATGGTTTTGGTTGGGGTTCAGCAAACTCTGGTAGATAGCAATACCTAGCTGAAGTTTGCCTAAGAGTAGCCTCCAGAATAGCCTCTCGACTCTATTTGAACTCTCTCAACCACCAATACCTTATCTGTTACCCTTCTTTTTCCCCTTTTGATCAGGATGGCATTGCTGATCCCACAATGCCAGGGCCAGGCTCATCCCTGGGAGTCATGTCCCATGTTGCCTGGGAGACTTTCACCCCTGGATTGAATCCCATCTTTTTGGATGTTTGTGTCCCAATGGGCACCACCACTGATTCACCTGTAAGCCATTCCACCTTTCAATTAGAACAGGCACTTCTAGGCACGTGATAAAACAAATTTGGCTCTTATATACCTTTTCTATTGGATGGTAGATTACTACTATGCACATCTGATCTTATGGCTGGTAAGTCAGACAACACCCAGTTCTTGATGAGATGCACAGGAGGTATGGTCACCTGATGTCCCATGAGTAGAAGTTCAGTTTCTGCCAAGGCCCTGCAATAAGCCAGAAATTTTCTCAAAAGGAGCATAGTTATCTGCAAAATAGGACATAGACTTGCTCTTAAATTCTAGAGGTTATTCTTCTATTTGTGCCGGCCACAGATTCTGTACAGCATCCTATTTGCCACAGACACTTTGAATATCTTTCATTCTACTGGATAACTAGTTCCGACTGGTAGAGCTCTTGTACTGCAGTCTGAACTTGCTGCAAAGGCTTCTCTTAACTCTGGTCCTCACTTGAAACTGGCAGTCTCATGGGTGGTTCTGTAAATGGGTCAATATAGCACACTCAAATTTCATACACATTGCCACAAAAATCCAAAATGTCCTCTCAATCACTGGGTCCATTTTCATGGTAGGTGGTGTGAGAAGCAGCAGCTAGCCTTTCACCTTGGAAGGGGTATATTGATATGCTCTGGACCATTTATCCCTGGAAAAATCACTGAGGTGATTTTGGAGGGATTTGTCTCCCATGTTTCAATTTGTACATGTCTTACTAGGGCATCCAAAGTACTTGCTACTTCCTGCTCCTCAGATCCAGTCAGCATAATGTCACCAGTGGAGTGGACCAGTATGTGAAATGTGAAGACAATCAAATTCTCTAGACGATCAATAACATGCCTGGGAATTCATCAGATGGACAGCTCATCTGCAGGTCCCAGTGGTCACCCCTTCCAGACCTGCAAAGTGATGAGAATTGCAGAAGCTTCCCCCAGGACAGGTTATTCCCCTGCCTCCACAAAGCCCTTACAGAGGAGACATGGATTCCTCTATTTCATGACTGAGTCTGACGACCTTTTATGCTCTATCCCAGAGCAATTTTTAACTATTGCCATTTATTCTCCAAAATGAGATGGAATGATAAAACATGTGGTTGAAACTGCCCAAAACCTGTTAGCTTCCTCAGTTTTTCATCTTTTGAGCCTGTTTTGCAGACTGATGTAACTTGAGTATGCATAGAAACCTGGACTGCTGACCTTAGATGACCTCTGAGACCTCAGGCAAATCCAATATGAGAAGTCCTTCAACAAGAAAAATCTAGTGGAAAGCCTGCCTTCCCCATATATGGACAAATCTATACCTGGTCAATCAAACCACACCATGATGGTTGGGTTCTGGTGTCAACTTGGCCAAGTGATGATGCCCAGTTGTCTAGTCAGGCAAACACTGGCCTGATCATTGCTGCAAGAATATTTCATGACTGGTTGATAAGGTTGGGGTATTAAGGCATCAGTCAGTTGATTGCAGCTGTGGCTAAGGCTTATTTCCCACAATGAGACAATCCAATCGGTTGGAGGTGTTTTTTCTTTAAAGAAAAAGAGAGACTCTCCCTGCTTCTTCAGCCAGTGAGCCTCTCCTGTGGAATTCATCCAGAATCTTCATTGGAACCACCAGCTTCACAGCCTGCCCTATGGATTTTGGACTCTTCCATTGCCACGGTTGCATGAGACACCTTTATAAACCTCATATTTACAGATCTCTCCTGTTGGTTCTTTTTCTCTAGAGAGCCTTAAAAACATGCCAACACCCATCTCCCATCCCTACAAAAATCTTCCTTAGCTCTTAAGTCAGAGAGACAGATCTGAGCTTTGCCTCCTGTCTCCTTGCTTGTCGACCTGCAGTGAAGCTCTTCCTTGTCTCAAAATCCCAATGTCATAGAATTGGCTTCTCTATGAGTAGGGCAGTGAGCTCTTGCTCATTAACATGGCCACCTTTGTTAAAAGGATTAAATGAGCTCATATGTATTTATTATAATGCTTAACTCAGGGCCACACAGTGGGTACTCAGTAACGCGAGCTGTCGTTGCCATCATCGTCATTATCACAAACTGGTGACCATCATCCTGACCCCCCAGTGTCCCCATTCACCTCCTGTTTTGAACTCTAGACACTTTCAACGAGGGGTGTTTGAGGGGGCAATGCCACCCCCTGAGGCCACCCCTTCCAGGGAGCACTGGCCAAGTAGAGGCCAGGGCATCTGCCCCCCATTCCTTGGGTCCTCCCAGATCAGCAGGCGGCAATGACTGGACTTGGCTGTTCTGCTGACTTCTGTCCTGTCAGGAATCTGGGAAAGTCTAATTAATTAAAATCAGTCTCTGTGTGGTGCCTGCTCTGGTGATAAAAGGTCCAGCTAATTCTGTTTGGACAGTCCTTGCCAAACAATATGTTTTTCATTTAAGTCACTGGAAAAAGAAGATTATTTCTGAGGACACCACCCCTAGCAGGCTGTCAGGGTGCTGGGCCTCCTCGAGGCCCCTCCTGGTAGAGCCTGGCTAGTTCCCAGGCTGATGCCCAGGACCGGTGTTTGTGGACAGTGGGAGGAGCTGATGTTTATTGAGCAGCAGCACTCTGGGGTGGACCTAAGACTATCCAGGTCTGGACTCATTTAATCCTCACACCAACTCCCTGAGGGGGATTAGTATGAACCCTGGTCTTTCAGATCAGGAAACTGAGGTTCAGAGAGGGACAGTGATTTGTCCAGGGTCATCCCGGCAGCCATCACCTACACCCATTACCTGCGGGATGCTTGGCCCTCCCAGGGTCCCCCAAACTCCAGTTCAAGCCCCCAGTGGTGCCGCTGCTTTTACTCCATCTCCTAAGACCTGATGCCACCTCAGGTCCACAAAGGGTAGGGGCAGCTAACATGCAGATTCCAAGGACTCGCCTCAGAAACCCCAGTCAGAATCTCTGTGGGTGGCGAGGGGCCAGGGAATCAGTATTTTAACCAGCTCCCTAGAGAGTCTGACCCAGGAACCATTGTCCATGTCTGACCGGCCGCCTGGCCTCTTTCCCACCCCCTCCCAGCGGGCTGGGCTCACCATGCACTGCCCACCCCCGTCCCGCAGCGAGGCTGGGGCCCCGATGGCTCCTTCCATTCTGGGGGGGTCAAGGGAGGTCTAGAGCAGGAAATGACTCCCGTCACTGCCCTGTCCCTGCTGTCCTCTCTCCTCGACATGGCCTTATGTTTAAAACACCCCCAGCCAACCCAGGGCACAGGGCAGACACGGCCTCTGGAGGGGCCTGCGGGGGTGCCCTGCTGGATTCTCTCACACCAGCGGCCCCAGGAGGGGAAGGGGCAGCGCCTGCGAGACCCCAGCCCCGGGCCTTCAGCTTCCCTGTTCTGTGTCTGGGAGGAAGAAATTCAGGAAGCCCTCCAGGCGCTTGTACCTCCGTTGGCTACAGCGGCAATCCACTGTCCCCGTCCCCTGCGCCTGCTCTGTCCAAGCCAGGCCCCCAGCCAGCCAGAGGACCCGCGTCCCCAACAGACCTGTGGGGCCCCTGTCAGCCAGGGTCAGATGGGGGAGGCTATTCTCTGTCATCACCATTGCCCGGACTTCATCCCGGGGCTCAGGGTCCTGACTGTGGGTTCAGGGAGAGACAGAAAATAAGCTGCCAGTGTTTGCCTCTCAGTGTCCTGCTACCCGGAGACGAGTCCTGGCGGGAAGTTCCGGGACGCCTGAGTTGGAAGTGCCTTGAGAAATGATCCGTTTATTGAAAGCTGACTTTGGGTCAACCCCACAGGGTACTGTTATGCACCCGATGCTGTCGATGAGGAAACCGAGGCATGGAGAGCTTTGGGTCTTGGCCCACCACTGGCTCGTGGCAGGGCTGGCTGCAAAGCCAGGCACGCGGCTCCAAGCTGCCCGCTCTGCCCGGGGCCTGGAGCCACCACGAGGCTCCTGGGCAGTAACAACGGGAGAGGGAAATCCCATCCACCCGCCCAGCGTGGCCGCCTCTGTAACTTCCATCCTGGCTGTTGCAAAATCTCCAGGGAACACTCTTTAGATGGAGCCATGAAGCCAGGCACACGTGTTCTGTGTTAAACCCTGACACTTAATCTAAAGATCCTTCTGTAGCTACTCCTTGCTCTGTAAATTTTAACATGACCTTTGGCCAAAAGCAATAAAATTCTGACCTTGAAAAGTTATAAGGACTTTGAAATTATGAGCCCCAAGCCCCAGCCTGATATATGGATGAGCACGAGATGACTGAGGCAGCTGAGAGGAAAAAGAAAGAGAAGCGGAGCAGCAGTTTCCCTCCAGCTCCTTCCCTCCAGGTTTCCATTAACCTGCACTGGGCCCAGAGCCCGGACCTGGGAAGTGGAGAAGGTAACCAAGGTGGGGGGGAGAGGCCAGGTGAGGGTCAGGAGGGACCCGGCAGGTGGGGCCCACATGGAGTCCGCCTCGCCCCTTTGACCCCCAAACGCCTCCAGCGGGGAGCAGCTGCACCGCCCAGAGCTCAGGGGAGGAGGGGCCACTGCAGCCCCTGCCTGAGTCACGGTGTTCCCTGATAAGTTTAGGTTTTATACCATTACAGACATCGTAGCAGCACTCAAAGATAGTCAAATACTCCGAGAATGCCACATCATCTCCACAATGAAAAGACCTGTGGGTGACAGCACTACCTCCTGCCACTTCCACTAAGAAGCCGATTTCTCACCGTCTCCCTCTGCCCTATCTCTGGATTTGAGTGAGTCGTGCTCCCCCCGGCCCTGACTGTGCTCCCTTCTCTATCCATGATGTTAACTGTAGCGCAGGCTCAGAGTATACCCTGCACTTGCATGAAGCTTGGGGATGGCCTCTTTGGTGGGCCAAAGAGGAAGGGATGTCCAAGGAGGGGGAGTAAAAGAATCAGACCAGATGGCAGGCTCCGGCCTCGTGTACGCCCAGCTCATTGCTTAGAGGAGGCAGACATGGTGAGAAACACAGAGGAGTTGCCTCAAAGAAACAGGTCCCTTCCCACCTTTCCCCACTGCTTTGGCAGTGGCAGGATGTGGAACAGAAGGACTGTGAGGAGGGGTGTGTGACCCTGACTCCTGAGAACACGGCCCCATCAGTGACTCAGACTTGGATGCACCTGATTTGTAACTTCTCCTCCAAAGCATGGTGGGGATGGCTAAGGAGGTATGGGAAGAAGTGGAGTCTGGACTGGGAAGGAAGGAAAAGTCTTGTCCCACCCATTCATCCATCACATTTTGCAGCAAATGCTGCTGGTTCCTCAGCCCTAGGCCCCCGGCTCTTGCCATTACAGCCGTGTGGAGGTGTAAGCTCCAGTGCTGCTCCAGCTGAGCTGGAGGGCTTTCCCTCACCGGAGAGCCAGGCAGGCTGGAAGGGCTGGGGATTAGTGATCCTTGGAGGAAGTCCTCAGTCCATGTAGAGTGAGGATTGTGCAGCCCCTGCCCCACAGTAGGGAGGGATCCAAGGATCTCCTGATGGCAACCTCCACTTCTTTGGGGGTCTTACTGGATCCCAGAACTTCAAGGCAAGGGGTTTGGAATAAACCATTCACATCTAGGATAGTTCATTTTAAGGTACCTGGCTGCTATTCAAGGCATGAGGATGTTTGTGTGGATTGTTTCCTCATTTGTTCTGGCCTAGATTATCCAGAGTTTGCAGACAGAATTGTAGCCAATTTCTGGTTTAAATAATAATGAGAAAAAAACCCTTCCCTTATTTTTCATTTTGTGCTGTCTTCAGTATGTTTGGAGGGAGGGGAGTTGGGTTTAAATGCCTCCATGCCATCATCTTCACCTGGGCGTTACGCGCTTTCTCATTCATCTCTTTTAATCCTGATGCCAGCTCAGGGAAGTGAATGAGACTGGGGCACCCTGGAACAGAACAGAGAATTGGGGGTTCTAGAGCCTGAGAGTAGAGCAAGACTGCACAACCACCCTAGGGAAGAGCAGGAGATGCTCTCAGGTACTGTCTCCCACCTCAGTGACAAGTCCTGACATGTGGCCCAGAACTCTCATACTCTGCATTTTGGCACCCACGAGACTTCAGCGTGAATGCAAGCGCATGGCCCTCATGTTCTATGTCTGCCTTCCCATGGCAGGCCCCACTAACCAATCACCCTACAGCTTCTTCTGGATCCCAAACTCAGACCAAATCTCCTCTTCAAGGCAGCACATACAGCAGACACAACAAACCAACTGGCATTGGCCAGTGAAATGAAACCTATGGGGCAGTCCATTATCAGAGACTCTCCAGCTACACCAAATGTTGGTGGTGGAGTCAGAGTCCTGGGTTTGAATTTCAGCTCTGTGAATGGCTAGCGGGGTGGACTTGGCAAGCCTTTTTGCCACTCCGGGTCCTGCTTTCCTAGATGTACAATGTGGATGAGTGGCATCATGTAGGGCTGTTGGGAGGATTACATGAGATAATGTGGAAAAGCCTCTAACCCAGCACATGGCACACTGCCAATGTTCAATGATAGGTTTAGATGGAAGAGAAAACTCTTTTCTTGCCAACATGGTGGCCACTTTCATCTCCAAAGCTGAGGGTAACCAAGATTAATTGGTGCTGTGGGAAGGTCACTAGACAGAAAGATAGAAGTCTGCATTCTGGTTCCAGGTCTTCGGTGAACTAGCTGTGCATCCTGGGGCAAGTCCCCTCCTCTCTGAGATTGGGAGTAGAGGGAAAGGGGTGGTGGCAGGGGATGAAGAGGCAACGTCATCCAACCTAAAAAACTGGATGAGACTAGATGATCTCTAAGTCTCTGTTGAGCATAGACATTTAGTGAATTTATTTTTTAAAAGAAAAACTGCCACCAAATCACCAGATCTCACTCCCTGCCCCCAACATATATATACACTCCTTCCCATCCTTTCCAGTTTCCTAAACCTAGATGGTCTCTGTTAGCCCCATGGAGGTAATGGACACTGATTCACCTCCTGATTTAATGCAAATGCCAGTCCTGCTTTTGAGTGGAGAGTTTGGGTTCATGTGAACTTTCTTGGTGACACAACTGTCCTTATTTCTAGCAGAGTTTTTAATTTCTACAATTTCCATGGGATTAGTCATATGGGGAAAAAGTCAGAAGCACCAAACGCTTGTATCCTGTCTATGAGATTACACACTTGATTGGAGTTTATTAAATTTGTCTTGCAGTTACTGAGGAGAATAAACTTGCTGTGCATAGCTCTGGAGGGGAAAAAAAAAAAACCATTTGGTGGAATCTACCAGGAGGCAGTTTGGTGGTCAGTGATGAGAAGCACTTTCTGATGGTCAGCGTGGGTCAGCACCCAGTGAACCATCATCCCATGGGGTAGGGGCTGCGCCCTGGAAGGGTCCAGGATGTGGTCATGGTGGGGGGTGGTTCAACAGGAAGGGCTTTGGGTCATACTTGGATTAATTCACCGACTCCCCACTTCTCAGGGATTCTGACAAGTGAGTTAATTTTCTAAGTCCCCATTTTCCTTTCTATTAGGGGGCGACAGCCGCGATGCTGAAAATGATCATGTTATTATTTAGTTAGTCAGGGATGGGGGACGCTTTTTCCTGCTCCCAGTTTCCCCAGGGCAGGATTTCCCCCAGACACTCTTGGCTTCTCCCCCTCCCACAGAAGTGGGTGAGTTTTCTGTTGGGTGAGTTTTGGGGAGGAGCGAGATAAGCCCTCTCAGCCTGCTCTTCCCCCTCTCTCTGGAGAGAGAGATCCAGGCTGCCCAGGGGGATCCCACCATCTGCCCTGTTCTTCCACTGCCTTAGGTTCTATAATAATAGTCCCCCAACACCCCAAACCTGAGGGCGGCCTATGGGGGTTCAGCACTGCATCTGATGGTGGGCTCACTCTGTCTCCTCCTGGGTGAGTGGTGGGCAGCCCCCATGCCCACAGGCATGAGGCCCCTTCTCCAGCTTCATCTTTATCAATGATAAGGGGGATGTTTGTTCTCCATCCTGCATACTCTGGCTCATTTGGATTAGTTCTGAAACAGGGCAGTGCTTGCTTTAATTGGGTCCCTGAATCCCCAGCATTATTAATCTTGTGGGCTGTGAGCTTGGGAGACCATTGATAAACCAGCCAGCAGCAGGTCTCTGCTTCTAAAACATCTGCTCTATGAAGGTAAGACGCATGACACTCATCTTCACCCCTGTAACTCCAGACCCTAGTCTAATGGGCACATAGTAGGTGTTCACTAAGGATTGCGGAATGAGTGAATTTTGCCATCAGGACGAGACTATGAATAAGGGCTCTGGGAGCGCCGGATGGGGGCTGGTAACTCATACTGGGGCAGCTGGGAAAGCTTCTTGGGAGGTTGACACCTGAGCTGAATCTTCAAGGAGAGGAAGGGAGGAGTCAGTCCAGGCAGAGGTGACAGTGAGACCTGTGTGCCAGGAACTAGAAGGCAAGTGCAGAATCAAGTGTAATTCAGTAAATAACAGATGAGGTTGGGGAGTCTGCGGAGGCGAGACAGTGAAGGTCATTGAATGCCAGGCCGAAGAGGCTGATGTATTCCTGGAACCACTGAAGTCATTTTCCCTCTAACATTTATGGGCAATCTCCCACATACCAGGCACTGTCCTAAAGCACTTCAGGCACATTAACTCATTCAATCCTAGCGAGAAACCTGGAAGAGGTCCCTGTCATCTTGATGAAGAGAGGTGGAAACTGAGGCAGAGAGAGGTTAAGTAAATTACTGAAGGCGACAAAGCCATTATGCAGTAGAAAAGGGATCTCAGCCCAGATGCTCAGTTTCTGAAACCTGGACGGTTGACTACAGCACTGTTCTCCAGGAATGGATGGTCAAGGTCAGACTTCTATTTCAGAAAAAGCTCTCTGGGGAGCAGTTTCAGGGTTTTACTTGATGGTCAGAAAACTTGAGCCCAACAAGCCATCAGTGACCGTCTCTGGGTCATTTTCCAGAGAAAGAGGATGCAGCAGACATTAACTATTTTCAGTGGATCACAACTGGCTATGGGATGTCCCTGTTGCAGCCTCGTTACAGCAAAGCTTTTTAGAGATTCCCAACATTCCAATGAGCCAAAACATCGTGTCACACGTCTCCAAAAAAACAAAAAAAAGACCCTCCATTTTCCAAGAACCTGGGACAGCTGGGAGACACTGATTGGTGGCAATTCCACCACATCCTTCCCTTACCAAGAGACAATCAACAGTCTGAAAACCCTTTCTTCCCTCTTGGGTAGCACCCGAAGCAATCATTTGAAACCACGGTGACCCCAAATAAACCAAAACAGCGTAGTAAAGATTCTCAAAATTAAACTTTCATTAAAACTACAGCCCACAAAAGTATGCCAAGACTCATGAGCTAAACCTAAATAGGGTTACTGTCTGCTAAAATAAATTACTGCAATAGAATCCAAAGTCTCCTAATAAAACAAACAAAATGCCCAAGATACAGTAAAAAAACACACATCTTACCAGTAAACAAGAAAAATCACAACTTGAGTGAGCAAAGACAATCAACTGACGTCAAACACAGAGATGAATCAGAGGCTGGAATTATCTGACAAAGATTTTAAAGCCACCAGGATAGAATGCTTCAACAATCAATCACAAATTTCCTTAAAACAAATGAAAAATAGAAAATTTCAGCAATGAAATAGAAGTTATGAAAAAGAGCTAGAAGGAAATGATACAACTGAAAAATATAATAACAGAAATAATCCAATAGTTAATTAAGTGGAAATGACAGAGAATAGAACCAGTGAACTTGAGGACAGAGGAACAGAATTCACCTACCTGAAAAAGAGAGAGAAAATAGAGCTATAAAAAATAGAGACCCAGAGACGTGTGGAACAATAAGAAAAGATCCAGCATTCATATCTTCATAACTCCAGAAGGAGATGAAAAACAGAGTGAGGCTGAAAGAGTATTTGAAGAAGTAATGACTAGGGTGTTGCAATGGTGGCTCAGTGGCAAGTTCTTGCCTGCCATGCTGGACACCTGGGTTCAATTTCTGGTGCCTGCCCATGCAAGAAAAATATTAAAGAAGTAATGGCTAGCAACTTTCCACATATGGTGAGAGATACAAATTTATAAATCCAATAAACTTAAAAAAACAAAACACAGAATAAACACCAAAAAAATCCATCCAAATACATCAAAACTAAGTTTTTAAAAACTAAAGACAAAGAAAAAAATCTTGAAAGCAATCTGAGAGAAACAACCTGTTACTTATTGGGAAACACCTATTTGGAGGATGTCAGATTTCCTGTCTGTAACCATAGAGGCCAGAAAGAGTGGCACAATATTTTTCAAGTACTGAAAAATAAGAAAATTTGATACCTGGAGAATCTGTCCTTAAGGAATGAAAAGAAGCCAAAACATTCTCAGACAAAGGACCACTGAAACAAAATATTATCACCAAGCAATCTCTCATTAAAGATTGGAGAAGGGGAACCCTTCAAACAGAAAGGAAATGATAAAAAGAGTCTTGGAGCCTCAGGAAGGAAGAAGGAACAACATAAAGAGCAGAAATATGGGTTTATTCTGTAGACTATCTTATCCTCCTGAGTTTTATAAGCCACATTTGATGATGGAGACAAAACTAATAATACCGTCTGATAACCAAGACAATGCTAAATTAAAACATAATGGCACTCGAAAGTTCCAGGAAGACAGCAAAATGGGATGGGTTGAGTTCCTCCCGGCTCCCAGGAACAGCTAGAGAAGTGACAGGAAACGACTGCGACAGCAATTCGAGGGTGTCAGTGACCTGGGAGGGTCTTCTACACCACATAGGGTGGCTCTGGTTGTAGAAGCTGAAGAATTGAGATGCAGAGAATCAGACATCATCCAGCTGGTGCAAACAGCCTAGTGCGCCCCTTTCCCAACAGAGGCCTTGAGCCCTCAGGAGTGCAGGACAGAGAGATGGGGACTAGGAAGTAAGCCAAGCAGCATTCCCTGAACCCACTACCCTCATGTGCGTCCCCCTCCCGCCCGACCCATGACCCGGGACTCCGCCCACAACCCACGCATCTGCACCCCGTCACCCACCTCCACCCCACATTCTAAGCATCCCCGCGCCACACCCCCGCCCCACACACGTGCACACGCCTGCCCCAGCTCTACATATCTCTCCCATGCAAGTGCACAGTTTCGCCCCACTCCTCCCAAGATCCACACACCCTCACCCAACTCCTCGACCCCTACTTCCTCCTCCCTGCCCCCTGCAGGCAGTCACCTGCACATCCTGTCTACAGCTGCTTACCTTCGTACCTGGGCCACACTTGTCCCCAGCCCATACAGTCGCACAAGCCTGCTCCACCCCTCTGAGCTCTGCACACATGTACATCAATACTCTGCTCCCACAGACCTGTGCATACGCATACCGAGCCCCATCCCCTGGACAAACCCCCCAACCCTGCACACCAGGGCTGCGCCCCCCAGAGGCATGCATGCCACATTCTCCCTGCTAGGCATCCACTCATCCATGCACCGACCTCTTTATCCCTGCAGTTCTTGCCCCTGCCCCACACACGTGCACACCTTGCTCAACCCCACTCCCCAGCACAAGCGCCCTACTCCCACACCTGGCAGGTGCCCGTGTGCACATCTATACCACATAGCTCCCATCCTGCACATGCTTCACCTCTGCCCCACCCCCTGTACCTGGGCACCCCTGCCAGGGCCCCGCCCACCTGGCATCAGCCACCCATGACCCACATCCCACAACACCCATGTCCTGTGCTCTGACCCTGCAAACTCATACATCCATATCCTGGCCCCCCCGAACCCCCTCCTCTTGCACAAGGACACACCCACACCCTGCCTTCCCTGTGCCCCAACCTCTGTGTTCCTTACCCCATGCCCTGATATCCATGACCCATGCACTCCACACGCCCACCCACATCTTGCCTGTGCACCAGCCCCTGTGCATCTGCAAAGCCCTGCCATCCACTCCTTGCCACGCTACCTCCATGTCTCCCATGCCACACCCTGATTCTGCAACTCCAAGGCCTGTCTGAGCTGCAGCCCACCCCCATGGCCCCCACACTGCACCTCCACAACCCTGTGCCCTGCACCCGATGCTCAGTCATCAGTGTAGCATCCCCAACCAGTGCCTACACCTGTGCCACCACCCATCACTGCACTGTTGTGCCCCTCCCCATGGCCACATCCTGCTCCATACATCTCCTGCAAATGCAAAACTTTAGACTACTGAAGGAAATCGACTTTCAAAGTAATTCTATCAAGATATTTACATGCTTCAAAGGCAACAGAAATTCACTAAGCATATGACGATGCAGATAGATACAGCAAAGCCTAATGACCAAATTAAAACAGTGGAGGGGACACAGACTTTGGAACAACTAATCAAAGATGTTCATGTAACTCTAATTAAATAAATGGGAAGGCTAATGACATAAAGGAGATCAAGAAGACACGACAAGAGCATAAAGAAGTATTTGAAAGAATAAATAGGAAAATAGTAGATACCACGGAGATTAAAGATGCTATAGACCAAATAAAAAATATACTAGAGACACACAACAGCAGATTTGAAGAGGCAGAAGAAAGAATAAGTGAACTACGGGTCAGGACAAGTGATTTTGAATATACAAAACAGCAAAGGGCAAAAAAGATGGAAAATTTTGAATTGGATCTCAGGGAAATGGTGGACAAAACAAAGCTTGCAAATGTAAGAATCATCCGTGTCCCAGAAGGAGAAGAGAAGAGTAAAGGGCTAGGAAGGTTAGTTGAAGATATAATGGGGGAAAACCTCTTACCCCTCATAAAAGACATAAATACGCAAATGAAAGAAGCCCAATGAATTCCAAATACAATAAATTCGAATAGGCTGACCGAAGACACAAACTAATCAGCCTGTCAAATGTTGAGGAGAAGCAGAAAATCCTGAAAGTGGCAAGAGAAAAATAATCTACTATATACAAGGGAAACCACATGATAATGAGTTTTGACTATTCAACTGGCACTATGGAGGCAAGAAGGCAGTGATATGATACATTTAAAATCATAAAAGAGAAACCTGACTTCCAACCAAGAACTCTGTACCCAGTTGAACTGTCCTTCAAAAATGAGGGAGAGATTAAAATGTTCACAGACAAACAGATGCTGAGAGAATTTGTCCACAAAAGACGGGCCCTACAAGAAATACTAAAGGGAGTTCTCCCAGGTGAAAAAAGAGACAGGAGAGGGAGGTCTGGTGGAGGGCACAGAATTGAAGAGTATGAGTAAAGGATAACTTAAAGGATAAAAAGAACAAGAGGGAAAAGAATATATAGATCTGACAAATAAAATCCAAAGGATAAGATGGAGGATTCAAGAAATGCCTTTACAACAGTCACTTTGAATGTTAATAGACTAAATTTACCAGTTAAAAGATACAGATTAGGGTGGGCAATGGTGGCACAATGGCAGAGTTTTCATCTACCATGCCAGAGACCCAGGTTCCATTCCTGGTGCCTGCTCATACCAAAAAAGAAAAAAAAAGATACAGATTAGCAGAATGGATAAGAAATATAATCCAGCTACACGCTGCTAATAAGAGACTTAGACTTAGATATAGGATACAAATAGATTGAAAGTGAATGGATGGAAAAAGATGTTCCATGCAAGCTGTAACCAAAAGAAAGCATGAGCAGCTATAATAATATCAGGCAAAAAGATTTTAAATGTAAAGACATCATAAGGGACAAAGAAGGATACTATATATTAATAAAGGGGATAATTCACCAAGAAGAAATAACAATCAAAAATGTTTATGCTCCCAATCAAAGAGCTCCAAAATACATTGGTAAAACTGAAGGGGGCAATAGATTTTTAAACAATAATAGTAGGAGACTTCAGTATACCACTGTTTTCTTTAGATAGAACAAGACAGAGGATCAACAAGGGAATAGAGAACTTAAACAGTTTGATAAATGAATTAGACCTAACAGACATATATAGATCATTACACCCTAAAACACCAGGATATACATTCTTCTCCAGTACTCATGGAACACACTCCAAGATAGATCATATGCTGGGGCACAAAACAGGTCTTGATAAATTTAAAAACATTGACAGTATTCATAGCACTTTCTCTGATCATAATAAAATGATGTTAAAATTCAATAGCCACCAAAGAACAAGAACTTTCATAAATATATAGAGATTAAATAACACACTCTTAAACAACAAGTGGGTCAAAGAAGAAAAAATCAGTAGCTATATGGAGATGAATGAAAATGAGAATACAACATATCAGAACTTATGGGATGCAGCAAAGACTGTGCTGAGGGAGAAATTTATTGCCCTAAATGCCTATATTTAAAAAGAAGAAAGAGCACAAATTGAGGGCTTAACTGTTCACCTGGAGGAACTTGAGAAAGAACAAACCTCCAAAGCAAATAGAAGAAGAGAAACAACAAAAATTAAAGCAGAGCTAAATGAATGGAAAAACAAAAGAACAGTAGACAGAATAAAACCAAAAGTTGGTTCTTCGAGAAAATCAATAAAATCAATGGGCCCCTAGCAAAGCTGACAAAGATAAAAAGAGAGAGGATGCGAATAAACGAAACCAGAAATGAGAGACAGGGTAGTTACCACAGACTCTGAAGAAATAAAAAATCATCATAAGAGGATACTATGAACAACCATATGCCAACAAACCGGACAACTTAGATGAAGTGGACAAATTTCCATAAATACACAAACAAGCTGCACTGACTCAAGAAGAAATAGAAAATCTCAACAAACCAATCACAAATAAACAGATTCAATCAGTTACCAAAAATCTTCCTACAAAGAAAAGCCCAGGGCCAGAATGCTTCA
Organism: Tamandua tetradactyla; assembly: GCF_023851605.1. Classification (NCBI taxonomy): domain Eukaryota; kingdom Metazoa; phylum Chordata; class Mammalia; order Pilosa; family Myrmecophagidae; genus Tamandua; species Tamandua tetradactyla. Next base: position 195,590,683 of record NC_135328.1, on the reverse strand, counting down.
CAGGGGAATTCTATCAAACATTCAAAAAAGAACTAACACCAATCCTGCTCAAACTCTTCCAAAAACTTGAGGAAATCATAACTCATTTTATGAAGCTAACATCACTCTAAAACCAAAACTGGGTAAAGATGCTGTAAGAAAGAAAAACTACAGGACAATCTCCCTAATGAACATAGATGCAAAAATTCTCAACAAAATGCTAGCAAATTGAATCCAACAACACATTAAAAGAATTATATACCACGATTAAGCAGAGTTTATACCACGAATGCTGGCTATCAGTTTTTCATACATGTCCATTATCGTATTAAGGAACTTTCCTTGGATTCCTACCTTTTGAAATGTTTTTATCAGAAAAGAATGTTGAATTTTGTCGAATGCTTTTTCAGCATCAATCAAGATGATTATGTGCTTTTCCCCTTTCAATTTGTTAATGTGTTATATTACATTAATTGATTTTCTTGTGTCGAACCATCCTTGCAGAAATAGACAACCAAATCTGTTTATTGAAAAGACAAAATAGTCTTTTCAATAAATGGGCATGGGAGAACTGGATATAAATAGTCAAAAGAATGAAAGAGAACCCCTACCTTATGCCCTAAACTAAAATTAACTCAACTTGGATCAAACACCTAAATATAAGAGCCAGCAACATAAAGCTCCTAGAAGAAAACGTAGGGAAATATTTTCAAGTCCTAGTAATAAGGAGGTAGCTTCCTAAACTTTATACCCAAAGCACAAACAGCAAAAGAAAAAATAGGTAAATGGGAACTCCTCAATATTAAATGCTTTTGTGCCTCAAAAGACTTTGTCAAAAAGGTGAAGAGACAGCCAACTCAGTGGAAGAAAATGTTTGGAAATCACACATCAGATAAAGGTTTGATGCCCTGAATACATAAATAAATCATACAACTCAACAACAAAAGAACAAACAACCCAATTATAAAACGGGTTAAAGATATGAATAGACATTTTTCTGAAGAGCAAATACAGATGGCTAAAAAGCACATGGAAAGATGCTCATTTTCATTAGCTACAAAGGAAATGCAGATCAAAACTACAATGAGATACCACTGCACATTTATAAGAATTGCTGCTATTAAACAAACAGGAAACTACAAATGTTGGAGAGGATGTGGGGAAATTGGGACATTTATGCACTGCTGGTGAGAAAGTATAATAGTACACCCACTATGAAAGACTCTGGTGGTTTCTCAGAAAACTAAATATCAAATTGCCCTATGACCCGCCAATATTCTTACTCAGTATATACCCAGAACAGCTGGAAGCAGTGACACAAACAGACATTTGCACACCGATGTTCATAGCAACATTATTTATGATCACCAAAAGATGAAAACAATCCAAGTGCCCAAAAACAGACTAGTGGATGAAAAAATGTGGTATATAGGAGGGAATATTATACAACAGTAATGATGTCCTGAAGCAAATGACAAGATGGATGAGCCTGGAGGACATAATGTTGAGTAAAATAAGCCAGACTCAAAAGGAAAGATGTTCTAGGATTCCACTTTTATGACCATGGTGAAGGTAAAATCAGAGGCTTATGAAGAAAATAGGGGACCTAGAAATACATGGAAGCTAGAGATGGGTGAATGGTTAGCTAATGAGATTGCACTTAAATGTAAGGGAATACAAGAAGTGAAGGCGATTTCCTTGTGGGTCTATAAGTAATATTACCATATTGAAGGCTAACATGATTGAAAGGGATTGTATAGACCCATGTGTTCCACCAATTAACACTGCAAATATAAGTAAGTTTTTACATGAACTACTGCAAAGGTATGAATCTTGTACAAAGAGTGTATAAGTTTGGGGTATAGGGGGAATAATGCTATTGCATGCTATGGGCTATGTTTAACAGGAAAATATCATCAGTATTGCAGCAACACCAGGGGTAAATAATGGGGAGAAGGACAAAAGTTAAGGGGAGGTTTAGATTTTCTGTTTGCTGAGGGTGTGTTTATTGGGTATCTTTCTCTTGGGAATAATGAAATCAATTGAGAATGTTGATGGACTATTGACTTTAGACATTATACATGATGCCTAATGAATGGAAGTGGCTAAAGGATGCACTGCTAAGAAGTAAATTGGCAAATGATGGTGTATATATAGGATTGAACATTGTACTGCTACAAAGGGAACAAAGTTTTGAGGCATGCAACATTGTGAATGAACCTGTGGGACATTCTGGGGGCGGAAAATAAGCCAAAACAAGAGAGAAAATATTGTATGCTCTCATTTAGAAAATACTTATAAGAAAACAGGGGCCTCGACTGTAAGTTCTTATTAACAGTCACATTTAGTCCAGAGCAGTAATTGTTATTTCTGGATTTTGAGAGGCTGTTTTATACATGTATAATCTGACATTTAGCGACAAGAATGAAGCTGATCAGGTCAGGATTAAGATAATTCAGAATACAGGGTTAAGGAAGACATAGTCTGTATTTTAGAATTTCATCTACCTTTTGAGAATAAAGGAAGAAAGGTTTATTTTGTGCAGAAGCTAAATTTTCTGTAGCATGTTATCTAACTCAATGTGTCTGGATAGATCATTTAAACAATCCAAACTCAGGGATCCCAGAACAGGAATGAGGGCCTTTCATCCTGTTTAGCTTAATGTAATGCCTCGATAGATCCTAGAATATATTAAGCAGATAATCAAACAGTATTGGTAAAGTCCCTTGAGGAATGGGAGAAAAAGTATGGAACTATTAAACTTTACCACTGGGGAAACCCTGATACTGTGTCAAACATAAGGGACACCAAAATCACTAGACCAAGCCCTTGATCTTGAGGCCTGCTCTTGTGAAGCTTATGTAGGTAGCAGAGAAGCTTAGCGTACTATAGCTATGCCTAAGCGTTACTTCCAGAGGACTTGCTCTGTTATTCAAATGTGGCCTCTTTCTCTCCAAGCCCACTCTGCAAGTGAAATCATTGCCCTCCCCCACTGCATGGGACATGGCATCCAGGGGGTGAGAGTCTCCCTGGCAACATGGGCGATGACTCCCAGGGATGAGTCTGGTCCTCGCACCATGGGATCAACAATGCCATCCTGACCAAATGGGGGGAGGAAGTGTAACAAATAAGGTATCAGTGACTGAGAGAGTTCAAATAGAGTCGAGAGGCTACCTTGGAGGTCACTCTTACGCAAGCTTCAGTTAGACATTGCTACCTAGCATAGCTTGCCAAACCTCAACCAAAACCAATTCCTGCCAATCCTAAAGAACATTTAAGGTGCTATATAAGATTCTACAAATGTTCCATGCACTAATTTAATGTTCCAAAAACCTAAAACCTCCAGATGGGTCCCTGGACCAAAAAAATCCTGGAATTCAGGGGGGCCAGCCTCTCCAGAACATCAGCTACTTCCATCCCCCATCCTATATCATCAACAGCCCCTTCCAACACGAAAAAGTTAGAATGGGCATAACCAAAACACCCCTAAAAAATGGGAGAAAGATCAAAGGTGATGGTGGATTTCTACAGAGAAGGTAGGGTTTAACAAATGAATATGATTGCTTTATCATTATATTAATGTTTCTTTTAGTCTTCAGTGTCTTGAAGCAGCTAGAGGTAAAAACTCAAAATTGTGGAGTTATAACCCATACCAAACTCTGAAATCTGTTCTACAACCAATTGTTGTGATGTGCTTTGAAGTTCATTGCTTTTTTGTATACTGTTATTTTTCACAAAAAAGAAAAAAAATTGATTGTGATGATAAATGCACAGTTATATGATGATATTGTGAACCATTGATTGTACGTTTTGAATGAGTGCATGGTATGTTAATATATAATGTATGTTGATAAAAAAAAGAAATGTTAAATGGAGTTCTGCAAGTTGAAGGGAAAGGACAGTAGACAATTGACCAAAACTACATGAAGAAATAAAGATCTACAGCAAAGATAATGGCACAGTAAAAATAAATACCTATATTATTATATTTTTGGCTTGTAAATCCACTTTTTACTTCCTACAAAAGCTAAAAGGCAAATGTATTTAAAAATGTAATGATGTATCAATGGTTTAGTGTGATAATATATAAATAATAGTACTTGGTGAGAAGAACTACATAAAGGTGGGGGGACAGAGGGGTGTAGGAAACGTGGCTTATATATGCTATTGAAGTCAAGTTGGTATTAAAGCAAATGAGATTGTTATAAAAAAAAGATAAAGGCATTTAAAAATGGAAAATGGTAATGGGACCTAAATACAAGTAAATTTTCCATACTTAAAGTGGTAATATGTTGATTCTAGATGACTCTTACACCTCACAAATTTATACTGTAATAACCAGCAATCCCTATAGAAACTATTCAAAGATATAGACTAAAAAATACTATTAATAAATCAAAATGGAGTCCTCAAAAATGTAGATGTAATACACAAGAAGACAAAAAAAGAGAAATGGAGGAAGGAGAACCAGAGAAATCTAATAGAAATTGAGTAATAAATGGGCATACTTAATTGTTACCATATCAATAGTTACCTTAAACGTGAATATACCAATATACCAAACAAAAGACTGAGTTCAACAGAGTGATTGAAAAATATGACCAACTGTATGCTGCATACAACAATCTAAGTTCTTACCCCAAGAAGTTAGTGGAAAAAAGAACAAAATAAACCCGAAGGAAGCAGATTGAAGGAAATAGTAAAGAGCAAAACCCAGTGAAATTGCAAGCAGGAAAACAACAGAAAAAAATCGATGAAACAAAAACCTGGGTCTTTGAAAAAATCAATAAAATCGATATATCTTTAGCAAAACTGAAAAAAATTGCTATACTATAGGGTATAAAACAGAGGCCATCCCTACAGACACTGCAACCATAAAATATATACTAAGGAAATACTATGAAACAACTTTATGCTCAGAAATTAGATGACTTAAAAGGAACAGACAAATTCATCAAAAAATACAAATTACCAAAAGTAAAACCAAGATTAAATAATCTGAAAAGCTCTATAAACCACCAAAGAAATTGAACGCATATTTTCAAAAATTCCGAAGAAATATACTAGCCCAGATGGTTTAATTGGAGAACTCTAATACACTTTTAAAGGAGAATTAACACCAACTTTACATAATCCCTTCAAGAAAATAAAGAGGATGTAACATTTCACAACTCATTTTAACGAGACCAGTATTATCATGATACCAAAAACAAAGACAGTAAGTACAAATAAGAAAACTAAGGGCAATATCTCCCATACAGTTAGACATAACAACTCTCAAAAAATATCAGCAAGCAAATCCAACAATGTATAAAATAGTTATTTACCATGACCACATGGTATTTATTCCAGATATGCAAAGCTGATTCAAATTGAAAATCAATCAGTATAATCCATCACATTAACAAGGTAAAGAAGAAAAATCATATGATTATATCAACTGATGCAGAGAAAGCATTTGTAAAAATCTAACACACAATTCATGATGACAAAAAAAAAAAAAACCCTCAGCAAATGAGGAATAGAAGGGAATTACCTTAACTTGATAAAGAACACTTATAAAATATTTACTGTTGGTGGATCCAAGATGGCGTCTTAGTAAGGTACATGCGTTTTAGTTCCTCCGACTCCAAATCAACTAATAGGTGAACAGAAACAGTACAGAACAGCTCCCAGGGCTACAGCAGGGAATGGACACACAGCGTAACCCAGTCTGGGCTGGTTAGTCTGACTGCGAAACTCGGCTGCGGTGAGTGAGATCCCTGAGCGGCGGGCGATTTCCCGAGCAGCCGCAGCTGCGGCGGTCCGAGCTAATCCCGCCCTCCTTCCCGGGCTGGCTGAGGGACGCGGAGAGACAAGCTTCCCAGCCAAGGCGGCCGGCGCCACACTTTTGCGGGCGGCTTCGAGTCTTGGCTTCGAGTCCGCGACTACGAGTCTCGGATCAGAGGGCTATCCAAAGTCTGGGCGGGCAAGTCTGACTGCGAGACTTGGCTGCGGCGAGACCGAGCGGCCGCACCTGCGGCGGTCCGAGCTAATCCCTCCCTCCTTCCCGGGCTGGCTGAGAGACTCGGAGAGACAAGCTTCCCAGCCAAGGCGGCCGGCGCCACACTTTTGCGGGCGGCTTCGAGTCTTGGCTTCGAGTCCGCAGCTACGAGTCTTGGATCAGAGGGCTATCCAAAGTCTGGGCTGGCAAGTCTGACTGCGACTCTTGGCTGCGGCGAGACCCCCCGAGCAGCGCGTGATTTGCCGAGCAGCCGCAGCTGCGGCGGTCCGAGCTAATCCCTCCCTCCTTCCCGGGCCGGCTGAGAGTATCGGAGAAGCAAGTTTCCCAAGCCGAAGCAGGCGGCGCCCTTCTTTTGCGGGCGGCTTCGAGTCTCGGCTTTGAGTCCACGGCTACGAATCTCAGATCAGAGGGCTATCCAAAGTCTGGCCTGACTAGACTGACTGCGAGACTCGGCTGCGGTGAGACCCCCGAGCAGCGCGTGATTTCCCGATCAGCGGCAGCTGCGGTGGTCCGAGCTACTCCCTCCCTCCTTTCCGGGCCGGCTGAGAGTATCGGAGAAGCAAGTTTCCCAAGTCGAGGCAGGCGGCACCCCTCTTTTGCGGGCGGCTTCGAGTCTCTGCTTCGAGTCCGCGGATACGAGTCTCGGATAGGAGGGCTATCCAAGCCGCGGTAGCCCCCCCCCACAGGAGGCTTCCTGGTCCGGTGGGGAATCCCCCAGGCCCGCTGCGGCCCGCAACCAGCCACAGGGTCCCCTCAAGCCACGGTAGCTGACGCCCCCACCACGTGCGGCCCTTGAACCAATGGAGAGAATTGGATCCGAAATCCCCAGGCCACGGAGATCGGTGATGGGGGGAGACCCATTCCAAACACTTGAGACAAACGTGTGCCACGTGCGCCACATACTGGGCAAGATAAGAAAAACAGATCCCAGAGATTTCACAGAAAAATCTTACAACCTTGCCGGGTCCAACACCAAGAGAAATCTGAATAAATGCCCAGACGCCAGCAGCAGAAGATAACTGTCCACGCTCAAAAGATTGAGAATATGGCTCAGTCAAAGGAACAAACCAATAGCTCAAATGAGACACAAGAGCTGAGACAACTAATGCTGAATATACGAACAGAAATGGAAAACCTCTTCAAAAATGAAATCATAAATTGAGGGAGGACATGAAGAGGACATGGGCTGAACATAAAGAAGAAATAGAAAAACTGAAAAAACAAATCGCAGAACTTATGGAAGTGAAGGATAAAGTAGCAAACATAGAAAAAATAATGGATAGCTACAACGATAGATTTAAAGAGACAGAAGATAGAATTAGTGATTTGGAGGATGGAACATCTGAATTCCAAAAAGAAACAGAAACTATAGGGAAAAGAATGGAAAAATTTGAACAGGGTATCAGGGAACTCAAGGACAATATGAACCGCACAAATATACGTGTTGTGGGTGTCCCAGAAGGAGAAGAGAAGGGAAAAGGAGGAGAAAAACTAATGGAAGAAATTATCACTGAAAATTTCCCAACTCTTATGAAAGACCTAAAATTACAGATCCAAGAAGTGCAGCGCACCCCAAAGAGATTAGACCCAAATAGGCGTTCTCCAAGACACTTACTAGTTAGAATGTCAGAGGTCAAAGAGAAAGAGAGGATCTTGAAAGCAGCGAGAGAAAAACAATCCATTACATACAAGGGAAACCCAATAAGACTATGTGTAGATTTCTCAGCAGAAACCATGGAAGCTAGAAGACAGTGGGATGATATATTTAAAATACTAAAAGAGAAAAACTGCCAACCAAGACTCCTATATCCAGCAAAATTATCCTTCAAAAATGAGGGAGAAATTAAAACATTCTCAGACAAAAAGTCACTGAAAGAATTTGTGACCAAGAGACCAGCTCTGCAAGAAATACTAAAGGGAGCACTAGAGTCAGATACAAAAAGACAGAAGAGAGAGATATGGAAAAGAGTGTAGAAAGAAGGAAAATCAGATATGATATATATAATACAAAAGGCAAAATGTTAGAGGAAAATATTATCCAAACAGTAATAACACTAAATGTCAATGGACTGAATTCCCCAATCAAAAGACATAGATTGGCAGAATGGATTAAAAAACAGGATCCTTCTATATGCTGTCTACAGGAAACACATCTTAGACCCAAAGATAAACATAGGTTGAAAGTGAAAGGTTGGGAAAAGATATTTCATGCAAATAACAACCAGAAAAGAGCAGGAGTGGCTATACTAATATCCAACAAATTAGACTTCAAATGTAAAACAGTTAAAAGAGACAAAGAAGGACACTATATACTAATAAAAGGAACAATTAAACAAGACATAACAATCATAAATATTTACGCACCGAATCAAAATGCACCAAAATACGTGAGGAATATACTGCAAACACTGAAAAGGGAAATAGAGTCATATACCATAATAGTTGGAGACTTCAACTCACCACTCTCATCAATGGACAGAACATCTAGACAGAGGATCAACAAAGAAATAGAGAATCTGAATATTACTATAAATGAACTAGACTTAATAGACATTTATAGGACATTACATCCCACAACAGCAGGATACACCTTTTTCTCAAGTGCTCATGGATCATTCTCAAAGATAGACCATATGCTGGGTCACAAAGCAAGTCTTAACAAATTTAAAAAGATTGAAATCTTACACAACACTTTCTTGGATCATAAAGGAATGATGTTGGAAATCAATAATAGGCAGAGTGCCAGAAAATTCACAAATACGTGGAGGCTCAACAACACACTCCTAAACAACGACTGGGTCAAAGAAGAAATTGCAAGGGAAATTAGCAAATACCTCGAGGCGAATGAAAATGAAAACACAACATATCAAAACTTATGGGACGCAGCAAAGGCAGTGCTAAGAGGGAAATTTATTGCTCTAAATGCCTATATCAGAAAAGAAGAAAAGGCAAAAATTCAGGAATTAACTATCCATTTGGAAGAACTGGAGAAAGAACAGCAAGCTAACCCCAAAGCAAGCAAAAGGAAAGAAATAACAAAGATTAGAGCACAAATAAATGAAATTGAAAACATGAAAACAATAGAGAAAATCAATAAGGCCAGAAGTTGGTTCTATGAGAAAATCAATAAGATTGATGGGCCCTTAGCAAGATTGACAAGAAGAAGAAGAGAGAGGATGCAAATAAATAAGATCAGAAATGGAAGAGGAGACATAACTACTGACCTCACAGAAATAAAGGAGGTAATAACAGGATACTATGAACAACTTTACGCTAATAAATACAACAATTTAGAGGAAATGGACGGGTTCCTGGAAAGACATGAACAACCAACTTTGACTCAAGAAGACATAGATGACCTCAACAAACCAATCACAAGTAAAGAAATTGAAGCAGTCATTCAAAAGCTTCCTAAAAAGAAAAGTCCAGGACCAGACGGCTTCACATGTGAATTCTATCAAACATTCCAGAAAGAATTAGTACCAACTCTCCTCAAACTCTTCAAAAAAATTGAAGTGGAGGGAAAACTACCTAATTCATTCTATGACGCCAACATTACCCTCATACCAAAACCAGGCAAAGATATTACAAGAAAAGAAAACTACAGGCCGATCTCTCTAATGAATATGGATGCAAAAATCCTCAATAAAATTCTAGCAAATCGTATCCAACAACACATTAAAAGAATTATACATCATGACCAAGTAGGATTCATCCCAGGTATGCAAGGATGGTTCAACATAAGAAAATCAATTAATGTAATACACCATATCAACAAATCAAAGCAGAAAAATCACATGATCATCTCAATTGATGCAGAGAAGGCATTTGACAAGATTCAACATCCTTTCCTGTTGAAAACACTTCAAAGGATAGGAATACAAGGGAACTTCCTTAAAATGATAGAGGGAATATATGAAAAACCCACAGCTAATATCATCCTTAATGGGGAAAAATTGAAAACGTTCCCCCTAAGATCAGGAACAAGACAAGGATGTCCACTATCACCACTATTATTCAACATTGTGTTGGAGGTTCTAGCCAGAGCAATTAGACAAGAAAAAGAAATACAAGGCATCAAAATTGGAAAGGAAGAAGTAAAACTATCACTGTTTGCAGATGATATGATAATATACGTCGAAAACCCGGAAAAATCCACAACAAAACTACTAGAGCTAATAAATGAGTACAGCAAAGTAGCAGGTTACAAGATCAACATTCAAAAATCTGTAGCATTTCTATACACTAGCAATGAACAAGCGGAGGGGGAAATCAAGAAACGAATCCCATTTACAATTGCAACTAAAAGAATAAAATACCTAGGAATAAATTTAACTAAAGAGACAAAAAACCTATATAAAGAAAACTACAAAAAACTGCTAAAAGAAATCACAGAAGACCTAAACAGATGGAAGGGCATACCGTGTTCATGGATTGGAAGACTAAATATAGTTAAGATGTCAATCCTACCTAAATTGATTTACAGATTCAATGCAATACCAATCAAAATCCCAACAACGTATTTTTCAGAAATAGAAAAACCAATAAGCAAATTTATCTGGAAGGGCAGGGTGCCCCGAATTGCTAAAAACATCTTGAGGAAAAAAAACGAAGCTTGAGGTCTTGCACTGCCTGACTTTAAGGCATATTATGAAGCCACAGTGGTCAAAACAGCATGGTATTGGCATAAAGATAGATATATCGACCAATGGAATCGAATAGAGTGCTCAGATATAGACCCTCTCATCTATGGACATTTGATCTTTGATAAGGCAGTCAAGCCAACTCACCTGGGACAGAACAGTTTCTTCAATAAATGGTGCCTAGAGAACTGGATATCCATATGCAAAAGAATGAAAGAAGACCCATATCTCACACCCTACACAAAAGTTAACTCAAAATGGATCAAAGATTTAAACATTAGGTCTAAGACCATAGAACAGTTAGAGGAAAATGTAGGGAGATATCTTATGAATCTTACAATTGGAGGCGGTTTTATGGACCTTACACCTAAAGCAAGAGCACTGAAGAAGGAAATAAATAAATGGGAACTCCTCAAAATTAAACACTTTTGTGCATCAAAGAACTTCATCAAGAAAGTAGAAAGACAGCCTACACAATGGGAATCAATATTTGGAAACGACATATCAGATAAAGGTCTAATATCCAGAATTTATAATGAGATTGTTCAACTCAACAACAAAAAGATAGCCAACCCAATTACAAAATGGGAAAAAGACTTGAATAGACACCTCTCAGAGGAGGAAATACAAATGGCCAAAAGACACATGAAGAGATGCTCAATGTCCCTGGCCATTAGAGAAATGCAAATCAAAATCACAATGAGATATCATCTCACACCCACCAGAATGGCCATTATCAACAAAACAGAAAATGACAAGTGCTGGAGAGGATGCGGTGAAAGAGGCACACTTATCCACTGTTGGTGGGAATGCCAAATGGTGCAACCACTGTGGAAAGCAGTTTGGCGGTTCCTCAAAAAGCTGAATATAGAATTGCCATACGACCCAGCAATACCATTGCTGGGAATATACTCAAAGGAATTAAGGGCAAAAACTCAAACAGACATTTGCACACCAATGTTTATAGCAGCGTTATTTACAATTGCAAAGAGATGGAAACAGCCAAAATGTCCATTAACAGACGAGTGGCTAAACAAACTGTGGTATATACATACGATGGAATATTATGCAGCTTTAAGGCAGGATAAACTTATGAAGCATGTAATAACATGGATGGACCTAGAGAACATTATGCTGAGTGAGTCTAGCCAAAAACTAAAAGACAAATACTGTATGGTCCCAATGATGTGAATCAACACTCGAGAATAAACTTGGAATATGTCATTGGTAACACAGTTCAGCAGGAGTTAGAAACAGGGTAAGATAATGGGTAATTGGAGCTGATGTAATACAGACTGTGCAATAGGACTAGATACAAAAACTCAAAAATGGAGAGCACAATAATACCTAATTGTTAAGTAATCATGTTAAAATACTGAACGAAGCTGCATCCGAGCGATAGGTTCTTGTTTTGTTTTGTTTTGTTTGTTTTGTTCTTATTATTATTACTTTTAGTTTTTTTCTCTATATTAACATTCTATATTTTTTTCTGTTATACACCTAGTTCTTCTAAACTGATGCAAATGTACTAAGAAACGATGATCATGCATCTATGTGATGATGTTAAGAATTACTGATTGCATATGTAGAATGGTATGATGTCTAAAAAAAAAAAAAAAAATGGTCAGCACAATACTGCCTAACTGTAATGTAATTATGTTGGAACGCTGAATGAAGCTGCATCTGATCTATAGTTTTTTGTTTTTTTTTTTCTTTCTCTTATATATTTTTGTACTTTTTATTTTTATTTGTGTTTTCTCTGTGTTATCACTTTATTTCTTTTTCTGTTGTCATGCTATTTCTTTCTCTAAATCAATGCATATGTACTGAGAAATGATGACCATACACCTATGTGATGATATTAAGAATTACTGATTGCTTATGTAGAATGGATTGATTTCCAATGTTGTGTTAGTTAATTTTTTTTTAATTAATAAAAAAAAATATTTACTGTTAGTACATGCCTAACTATGCTTAAGGTTAGCCATAAGGCAATAATTTCTACTCTCAGAACTCTTAGTCAACATAGTTCTAAAAGCTATAGCCACCAGAATATTTCAAGAAACAGAAATTAAAGGCATACAGATAGGAAAGAAAGAAATAAAACTATTTCTGTTTTCAGATGATATGGTTGTCTACATCGAAAATTCTGAGAAATCTACAAAACATCTCCTAGGGCTAATAAGTAAGCTCAGCAAGGATATAAAGTCAACATATAAAAATCAATCATGGGGCTGGCCATGGTGGCTCAGCAGGCAGAGTTCTTGCCTGCCATGCCAGAGACCTGGGTTCTATTCCCGGTGCCTGCCCATGCAAGAAGAAAAAAAGAAAAGAAAAGAAATAGTCATATTTCTATATATTAACAAAATATGCAGAAACCGAAATTAAAAGCACAACACCACTATAACTGCACCAAAGTAAATGAAATAATTAGGTGTACACTTAACAAATCATGTACAATGTCTATGTGTTGAAAATTTCAAAATACTGGTGAAAGAAATTTTTTAAAGTCCTAAATAAATGGAAAAACAGACTGTGTCAAAGGATTGCCAGTTTCAGCATAGTATACATATCAATTCTCCACAAATTGAAACACAGATTTAACACCTTTCTTATCAAAATCCCAACAAGATTTTCTTGTTGTTGTTTTATGTAGACATAGGAGAGCTTATTCTAAAATTTATATGAAAGACACAGGCCCTAGAAAAGTTGAAACAATCTTGACAAAGAAGAATAAAGTGGAAGGGATCAATCTACCTAATACTAAGGCTTAAAGTAAAGCTACATTCATCAAGAAAGTTTGATATTGGTGGAGGCATAGAGACATAGATCAATGGGAAAGAATAGAGAATGCTGAAATACACCCACATAAATATGCCCCATTGATTTGTGAGAAAGGATCAGAAGCAATTCAGTTGGGGAGTTTGGAGGTGGAGGGGATAGACTTTTCAACAAGTGGTGTTGGAGCAATTGAAAATTCATAGGCAAAAAATAAACCTTTATGGAAACCCCATACCTTATACATAAATCAAAATGGATCATATGCATAAATATAAAACTATAAAATTTTTAGAAGAAAAATAGGAGAAAATTTTCTTACTCTAGGGCTAAACAAAGAGTTCTTAGATTTTACACCAAGAACCTACAAAATGAAACATTGATAAATTGGACCTCATTAGAATTTAAAAACTTGCTCTGTGAAAGTACATGTGAAGATGATGAAAAGACAAGGCTGAAGAGAGGGATAAAAGATTTACAAGCCATTTATCTGGCAACGCACCAGTATCTGGAATGCATAAAAAATTCTCAAAACTCAACAGTAAAAAACAAAATCCAATTAGTAAATGGACAGAAGACATGGACAGATATTTTACCAAATAGGATAAGCAGTTGGCAAAGAAGTTCAACATTACTAGCCATTGGGGAGATGCAAATTAAAACCACAATGAGCTATCCCTACACACCTATCAGAATGGCAAAAATATAAATGTATATTTATATCCAGTAAAATGTAGAAACTGGATCACTTACACATTGCTGATGGGAATGGAAAATGGTACAGCCACCCTGGAAAACAGTTTGTTTCTTAAAACATGAAATATGAAATCACCATACAACCTAGCAATTTCACTCCTGAGCCTTTAGTTATCCAAGAGCTAGGAAACTGTTCACAGAAAAAAAACCAGGTACATGAAGTTTATAGTAACTTTGCTCATACTAGCCAAAAATTGAGACCAACCCTGAAGTCCTTCAATGGGTGAATGTGATTAAATACACTATGGGACATCCATACCACAGAATACCGCTCAATAAAAATGAATGAGCTATTGATAGAGTCAGCAACTTGGAAGAATCCTCAAGGAATTATGCCAAATGGAAAAAAAAAGACAACCCCGAAGGTTATGTGATATATGATCCCATTTATATAATAATTTTGAAATGAAACAGTTGAAATGAAATTTTAGGAAGGAAAAACATTAGCGTTTCCCTTCCTTTTAGAAAGGGAAAATAGATTATGGATGAGGATGTGGGTACGGTTAGAAGAGGGCAGCAGGAGGGATCCTTGTGCTATTGAAACTATTTAGTATCTTGATTGTGGCGGTGGATGCACAAGCCTGCCTGGGTGATAAAATTCTATGGCACTTAATATACATACACACACGAGTATAAGTAAAATTGGCAAAATATGAATATGATCAACGGATTCTATCAATAGCATTAGCTTGATTGTGATGTACTACAATTTTGCAAAATGCTACCATTGAGGGATATTGGGTAAAGTGTATAAGGGATCTCTGTGTTATTTTACAACTGCATGTGAATGCATAATTATCTCAATAAAAAAATGAAAGAAAGGAGGGAAGGCAGGGTGGATGGAGGAAGGGAAGGAAGGAAAGGAGGAAAAATAGAAAGAAAGAAAATTTCAGGTTTTCTCAAGACTGAAATTATAGGGAAAAGTGATTTGCAAAGCCTCAAACAATTAACTAGCAGCAACTATTTTTCAGGGTCAAACATGCTCTGTTAGTCTTGATATAAACAAAATTTAAAATGCAGATTTGTGGATTTTCTGCCAGTGTAAAAAGACCTGAGACATAAAGAAGCAAACTTAGGAGACCCAACATTGTGGGCAGGGACAGTTTGACTCTCCAAGAAAGGATTCATGGAACTTGAACCAGGCAAAAAGGAGGAAGACAGAAATCTTTTGCTGAGGTATAACTTTTCTCCAGTTCCTTAATAAAGACACAATGGAAATTTCCCTAGAAACTTAGTTATATCACTCTTCCATTTATCTGTTCATGCATCATATATTTATTGGACACCGTTGACATGCCTCTTGCTTTTCTCTGTGCTAGGGTCACAGGGATGGACATGACATGGTCTCAGCGGTCACCCCTGCAGAAGGAGAAGGGAATGGAGATGTCACATTCACTCTTAACTGCCTCAGGCCAAAAATGACTGATGTCCCTTCTGCTCACAATCCATTGGCCAAAACTAGTCACATAGTGCTAATGCAATGGCAAGGGAGGCTTGGAAATGTCGCCATATTTGGTGAATATTGTATCAGGCACAAATCCATTGAATATCTTTCATGTTTTTTTTTAAACTGAATTACCTAGGTGGTGAATTGTCTACAATTTTCTTCTAATTGGTTGATTTCATCTTTCCTAAGGAATTTTTCTATCTGTTTCATAACTCTGGGTGTCAAGAAGCCCCCTGGTGAGAACGGAGGAAAATTCGACTTCCCCAAGTTGAATTCTTGATATTCTCACAAGCAGTGTGGACAACCAAAGCTATAGGCTGAGCCCCCAGTCTTGGGGTTTGCTCATATGAAACTAAACCCCACAAAGGATAGGTCAAGCCTACTTAAAATTAGGCCTAACAACACAACAGAAAAAGATATAAAATGTTAAAATAGAGAAAAGAAATAAAAGTAGTAATAATAGTTAAAAAAAAAAAAAAAAAACCCTATATCTCAGATGCAGCTTCATTCAGTGTTTTAACATGATTACTTTACAATTAGGTATTATTGTGCTGTCCATTTTTGAGTTTTTGTATCTAGTCCTGTTGCACAGTCTGTATCCCTTCAGCTTCAATTACCCATTATCTTACCCTGTTTCTAACTCCTGCTGGACTCTGTTACCAATGACATATTTCAAGTTTATTCTCGAATGTCCGTTCACATCAGTGGGACCATACAGTATTTGTCCTTTAGTTTTTGGCTGGACTCACTCAGCATAATATTCTCTAGTTCCATCCATGTTATTACATGCTTCATAAGTTTATCTTGTCTTAAAGCTGCATAGTATTCCATCGTATGTATATACCACAGTTTGTTTAGCCATTCTTCTGTTGATGGACATTTTGGCTGTTTCCATCTCTTTGCAATTGTAAATAATGCTGCTATAAACATTGGTGTGCAAATGTCCGTTTGTGTCTTTGCCCTTAAGTCCTTTGAGTAGATACCTAGCAATGGTATTGCTGGGTCGTATGGCAATTCCATATTCAGCTTTTTGAGGAACCGCCAAACTGCCTTCCACAGTGGTTGCACCATTTGACATTCCCACCAACAGTGGATAAGTGTGCCTCTTTCTCCGCATCCTCTCCAGCACTTGTCATTTTCTGTTTTGTTGATAATGGCCATTCTGGTGGGTGTGAGATGATATCTCATTGTGGTTTTGATTTGCATTTCTCTAATGGCCAGGGACATTGAGCATGCATCTATGTGATGATGTTAAGAATTACTGAGTGCATATGTAGAATGGTATGATTTCTAAATGTTGTGTTAATTTCTTTTTTTTTTCTTTCCGTTAATAAAAAAAAAAAAAAATTAGGCCTAAGAGTCACCCCCAAGAGAACCACTTTTGTTACTCAGATATGGCCTCTCTCTCCAGCCAACACAACAAGCAAACTCACCACCCTTCCCCTGTCTATGTGGGACATGACTCCCAGAGGTGTGGACCTTCCTGGCAACGTGGGACAGAAATCCTAGAATGAGCTGAGACTCAGCATCAAGGGATTGAGAAAAACCCTAGAATGAGCTGAGACTCAGCATGAAGGGATTGAGAAAACCTTCTCGACCAAAAGGGGGAAGAGTGAAATGAGACAAAGTGTCAATGGCTGAGAGATTCCAGACAGAGTCGAGAGGTTATCCTGGAGGTTATTCTTATGCATTAAGTAGATATCATCTTGTTATTTAAGATGTAATGGAGAGGCTGGAGGGAACTGCCTGAAAATGTAGAGCTGTGTTCCAGTAGCCATGTTTCTTGATGATGATTGTATAATGATACAGCTTTCACAATGTGACTGTGTGATTGTGAAAACCTTGTGTCTGATGCTCCTTTTATCTACCTTATCAACAGACGAGTAGAACATATGGAATAAAAATAAATACTAGGGAGAACAAATGTTAAAATGAATTTAATTTGAAATGCTAGTGATCAATGAAAGGGAGGGGTAAGGGGTATGGTATGTATAATCTTTTTTTTCTGTTTTTGTTTTATTTCTTTTTCTGAATAGATGCAAATGTTCCAAGAAATGATCATGATGATGAATATGCAACTATGTGATGATATTGTGAATTACTGATTATATATGTAGAACAGACTGATCAAAACAGGAATGTTTGTGTTTGTTTGGTGGTTTTTTTTTTTTGGTATTTAAAAAACAAAAGAAAAAAATTATTTAAAAAAAAAAGAAGAAGCAGCCCCCTGGTAGCACTGCTCACAGCCTGAGGGTAGAGAGCGGCTCACTGAGGACTGCAGTCAAGTAGTCACCTTAAAGAATTTCAGCTCGACCAGGCTTAGCCTTTCCTCTGAAGTGACAGATAACTTGAGGGAATCCCCCTCTGGGTGTGAGTCAGCTTCACTGGGCTCCTGACACCTGCAACAAAGACAAGTGTATTGGCTGTGCCTACACACCCACTTTCCAAGGCCACCTCACCTGCTGACTTTCTGCCTCCTTATGGGCTTCTCCAACCATCTCTGGCCCCAGCAACCCCTGAGCACTTCCTACGAGCTTTACTTTTACCCCTAATTATTTGTACCTGTATCTCACCAACCCCCTGGACTGTCTCCTCCTGTAAGGTCGAGAATCCTGTCTACTCATTCCTGAATCAACACCCCCCAACCCCAGCCCAAGCCACAAGACCATATATGTAGCAAGTGCCACGCAGACTTGTTGAACTGACACTAATCGTGGTAGAGATGTTTTACTGAGCACTGACCCTGAGCCAGGCATTCGCATCTCACGCATTACTGGCTCATGGAAGCCTCACAAAAGTGGTGCTGTTGATTAAACCCATAAACGAATTCTAGAGCCAGACAACCTGGGTCCAAACCTCAGCCTTGCCCCCTAACTAGTTGGCCACTAACTTAAGTAAATTACTGAACTTCTCAGTGCCCCAGTTTCCTGATCTGTAAAATGGAAATAATAATAATGTCTACCCGGCAGTGTTGTTGAAAGATCAGAAGAATTAAATAAACTAAGGGGATTAGAATTGTGCCTGGCACATAATAATTGTCATATAAATGTTACCTGTATGCACTCCTTTTTCCACTAGCAGCTCTTCCGTTTTGAGGAGGACCCACTGTCATCTTCTCCTGGCCCCATTAGATGGACTCAGGTTTTGGGAGTAGGTTCACAAGTCATGAGTCTCCTTTCTGGGGGCTCATATAATTATGATTTGGGGGCAAGAAAAGTGCTCTCTTCTGCTGGAGCTGGTCGGGTCTGCAGGAAGATATGGTTAGTCTGGGAGCGAAGCCCACTCAGAGGAAAATAGAGCCAGCAGATGAGGTTTGGTGAATGCCAGACCACCTTGTCTGATCACCTTAAATTTCCTTGAACTTCTCAATCACATGAGCCTATCAGTTCCATTTTCTGGCTTAAGCCAATTTGAATTTCTGTCCCTTGTAACATAAATGAACCCAGTCAAAACAATTGGGTCCTCTTTCCCCATGCAGCTATGAAGTTACTTGCCTGCAGTCATACTAGGCAGTGAGTCTCTGCAGAAGTCTTCAAGCCCATATCCGGCCGTCTCTAATGGAGATGGTCTTGGGGAAAGCTTTAGGAGTTGGAGGATGAAGAACACAAAGTGACAGGCCTTGCTGAGAGTTGGGGGAAGAGGTGGCCCAGATGAAATTAGTCACCAAGTGCTGGGAATTGAATCATGTTCCTCACAGTAGATGCTCAAGTCCTAGACCCTGGTACTGTGGGCATGAACTCATTTGTAAATAGAATCTTTGAAAGATCCTCTTAAGATGAGATGAAACTGGATTTTAAGCAAAGGAATTTTGGACACAGAAACAGAAGGAACAGAAGGCAGCAAGAAGAGACAGCTCAGTGTGTGACGGAGACTGAGATTGATTGCCCACAAGCCACCACCAGAACCCTGCAGACTTTGGAGAAAGCTTGGCTGTGACTATCTTGATTTCAGACTTTTAGCCTCCAAACTGTGAGCCAATAAATTCCTGCTGTTTAAGCCAGCTTATGGTATTTTTAATAGCATCCATGGCAAACTAAGACAAGGCAATCTAATTTGAGGAGGCCCCCATTGCAGGGTATCTCCACAGTTTCCAGGAATGCTCACCCCTCCCAGGGTCAATCTGTCCACAGATCATGACAGTTCCATTACCGGGCCTGGCAGGACTGAGATGTTGCTGTGCCCAAATGCTAGATCAAACAAGGAGGTGGGACAGAGGTGATTTCCCCCCCTCTCACTTCCTGGGCAGCAGCTCCTTGGCTGCCTGAACACTGTCTCTGGGAGATGCAGGGTCTCCAGGAGGTCAAGAGCTCAAAGGAACCTTAACAGGCAATCATTCCCCGGAGCAGCAGACACTCCAAGCTGGCCAAGGCAGTGGGCTTGTCTCCACCAACTCCCGAGGACTCCAGCCTGGCTGGTGTTTAAGCCACTGCAGGTGTGAAGGCCTCCAGGTGTCTGTGGAATCCTCTTTCTGTTACAGCCCATGACCCGCCATCATGGTAAGACCTGTCCAGGTTGCTCTTTGCTTTGTGGATTGAGGGTTAAATGTCAAGGTGAAGTAGAGTCCATGATCCCTGAACAATCCCATCATCAATCCGCCCTTCTACATGGTGAGCCCTTTGGAGGTAGAGAAATAGTTCATTCATTTTTGGATCCCCAAGGCCTAGCCCAGTGCTGGCACCCAGGACAGATTTGTTAAATGCTTATTGAATGACTAAATAATGGAGATATATGTATATGTATATTCATGGATTGAACCAGTGATTTGTTCAATCCAATGTTCTCTGAGGTTTCTTTCAACTCTGAAGTGCTTTGACAGTCACACACCTGAGGACACACTGGCTGGGGATGGTCAGAGTCAGGATTCCAATCCACATCTTCTGACCACAGAATATTCTCCTAACACACTTACACACGCAAACACAGATACACATACATACACAGATACACATACATACATACATACATACATACATACATACCAGGAAGCCCCTGGCCCCTGCTCTCAAAGTCTTTATGGTTGACCCAAGAGTTGATGTACGTAGTGGTTCAGTCAGGACTTTTGATTGCAAGTGACACAAACATGATTTAAGCAAATCAAGAAATGTATTGCCCTGTATAACCAAACCCTGGGAGTGGGAGGGGCACTGCCAAGTCTCAGAGATGACAGGAAGGAGGTACCCAAGTACTACCAGTCTTCTCTCTCTTTCAACTTCGCTTCCCTTGTTTTTGGGTGAACTGTATCCTCCTCTACCAAAAAACAGTTCTTCCATAGGGCTGAACTCACAGCCACCAACTGTGCCTCTGGGTCTCCCTTTCTGGCTTCATCCTAGAGAAGAGGGTATTTTCTTCCTTGGGTCTCAATGTGAAAAGTCCCAGGGAAGGATTCTGATTGGCCCAGTCTGGTTTAGGACTCATCGTGGAGGGTGAATGGCAGCTCCTCTAGGATCACATGATTGGATTTAAGGGTGGAGGGTGAGGAGAGTAGACTTCTCCTAACAGGGTGGTTCTTTCCAGAATTGGGGGACAGGCTGCAAGAAAAACAGGTGCTCTCTGTGGTGGAAGAGGCAATTCAAAGGAAGCACTTGGAAATGGGGTTCAAATGTGCTATATGGAGCATGGGCGTGGAAGGATGAGAGGTGAGCAGGAGTTGTCCACCATTCATTAGCTCGTTCTTTCACCTGTTCCTTCATTTCATCCATCAGGTACTTTCCATGGCTAAGCTGGGGAAAGAACTAGACAAGGTCCCTCCAGGAAGGGCTCACAGCCTAGAAGGAGCATCAGACCTGTCCGCAACCAAGGGCGGGACAAGGTGATGCATGGGCCACCGGGGCCCATTTGAGACCTAGGAAATATGGCAAGGGGAGGGGTTGCTCATTGCACCATGAACTGAGGGTGGGTGCTCCACAACAGCTTTGGGGGAGACTTCTTGGAGGAGGTGTCTGGGTGGGCCCACAAAGGAAGGGAAGGATTTGAGAATCAGAGGGGAGGGAGGAAGTATGTGTGTATGTGTGTGTTTAGGGACTGGTGGGATTGACCATGCAGAGGCAGACATGAAATGCAGTGACCTAAAGGAAACTTCAACAGGATTCTCCTAACTCTCTGGGAGGGATGCTTAATGACACTCACTCTACAGATGCAAGCTGGAATGACCTGCCCTAAGTCACACATGGCAGAGTAGGGGTCTGATCAGTCTGCCTGGCTCTTCCTGCATCTGCACGCTGCCCACCCTCATCACTGGCTCATGCAGGAGAGCCAGTGCCCCACTCTGAGGAGGGTTGTGGAGTAGCAGCTACTGGGCTGTGCAGTTAGCAGATGGACTCACAGAACCTGACCTACCCCAGAGCTCTTTCGGGTCTGGGAAGACAGCTTTAAGAAGCTGCTCTTGGCAAAGGAGTGGGAGGCTGGAGTCCAGCAAGCACCAGGGTGTGTTCAAGCTGGGATGGAAGACTGTCTCCTAGAGAGGTACAAGGTGGTGCTGAATGGCCTCTGGGGGCCCAAATAGTTCCCGCAGCCCCTCCCCACCACTACTGATCACCTGTGAGCTCTCTCTTGCCTGCAGGCAGCAGCCATGTGCTCTGGGGAAGGAGCGGATAGAGGAAAACGGAGTCTGTGATAATGTCATAAGGTCGGGGATAGGGCAGGCGGCCCTAAGTCCCACATGTCCAGGGACAGTCCCAGTTTAGGTCTGCCATCCTGGTGTAACTATTAGTGTTGTTCCCCTTGCACTCTCACATGTCACGGTTTGGACAGCAATTACAGGTTCGCCCTCAGGTGGGGTTTTCCCTGGGGACAAGGGGAACTGGCATTGGCGGGGCTCTTCTCGGCGCCTAGAGCGCACAGAATGGTTGCCTTCACTTGAGCCTCACAATCTTCCCGAATCCTACACGGCTCCCCCATCCTATGCATCCTTGGTCAGTAATAGGTTGCCCCTTGCAAGATACTTTCTAAGGTTACGTGCACCTTTCCCGTGTTAACATGCACATCAGGGTGGAAGAAAACTCTCCCCAGTGCCTGGGGGCTTGCCCCAGCAGGAGGGGCTGGCAGGAGATACATCATTATACAGTTCTCTTTCCCTTACATAGACAGGTGGGGGATCATCCTGTTTAAGGCAAAACGACAACAATGATAATCAACATCCAGCAGCGTTTTGTGTTACTGCTGAATGGAAACCCAGAACAGATGACCTTTGGTTTAGCAGGCAGGGGTCAGGTCTTGGCTATTCAAACCTGGGCCCGGGCTTGGTGTCGGGTAGAGATGGAAAGAGAAGAGCCACAGAGGGGATAGAAACCAGAGTGGGGAGAATCAGGGGACCCTAAGCCCTGGGGAGCTGCAGGCTCCTGGGATGGGTGTTTGGGGTGGGGAGTGGGTGGAGTGGGGAGCAGAGAGACAAACCACAGGGCCTAAGGAAGAGACTCAAGCCAGTTCCCAGGATGTGAAAGGTAAAGCGTCTGGAGGCCTTGGACCCTGAGACATCTGGATCTGGGTGATCCATGCTGCCGGAAGGGGGGCCTGAGCCCATGGGTCACAGTGGCAAATGGGACTCTGGTTGGAGAGGTGCATTTCCCACCTGTCTGCTGTGGGTTCATCAGGCGTCCTGCTGGGCCCAGTGGAAGGTGGGTGGAAAGGACTTCCCTTGCCTGCAAGAAATAAAGAGGCTGAGTTAAAGATCGCCCCTCCCCCCCAGGTAACCGCAGAAGCTCATTTCCTGCTTGAGTGTCCCCGGTTATCTCTGAGCGTCCACAGCGGACGGGGGCACATGCACAGGCCTCTGCCGGACCCCAGCGCTCACTCTGCCCTGGTCACGGACCGCCTACCTCTGCCCTCATCATGGCCCGCCACTCCCCTAAGTGTCGTCGTGTCGGGGAGCCCACACCTCTGTGAGGGCTGGGGACTCTCCCCCTGCTCGGCCGGGCCCTGAAATTCTCCGTCCATCCAGGAGGATGTCCATCTCCTGACTCTGGGTGCTGTTTGGGTGCTGAGCCTCACACAGTGTCTCACAAATATAACCCAGCGTCCAGCCTTCACCCTTGTCTGTATGGACCTGGA
This sequence comes from Tamandua tetradactyla, assembly GCF_023851605.1. Classification (NCBI taxonomy): domain Eukaryota; kingdom Metazoa; phylum Chordata; class Mammalia; order Pilosa; family Myrmecophagidae; genus Tamandua; species Tamandua tetradactyla. The sequence continues at coordinate 195,567,030 of NC_135328.1, read as the reverse complement.
AACCTGGCCCCGAAGCTGGGGGAGGGAACAGTCACGGTAAATACATCATCTCCATCCTCTCCTTGCTTCTCTCTTTGTCCCCAGGCACCTGCTCCTAAAATCCCTCTCTTCTCCTTTAATCCAGAGTATTTAAATAACACAATCAAGTACTAAAGGGAGGGAGGTTGCCTGGCTTTGCTCAGCAGAGCCTGGACCCAGTTTGGATTCATCCAAAGCAGCTCTGCCCACTTTACAGAGGAAGAAGCTGAGGCTCAGAGAGGTGACATAAGTTACCCAAGTTTGCACAGCTTCTCAGGGGTTAAGATGTGGTGGGCCCCTGTTCCTGTATCTACTAAGATGTTTATTCCACGGTTGTTCTTATCCTTTCTGGGGAAGAACCCTTGAAGTCTTATGTGTACCTTTAAAATTCATGCGACCTTAGCGGTCTATTCCAGGATATCTGTCTTGATTTTAATCCAAAATGTTTTGCCTCGCTTGTCAACAGGGGGAAAAAAATGCAACTATTTATCCTGTAGTTGCATATACCCTCTGCAGTGCAAATCCCCAGGGGTCCCTGCCTGAGTTCAGGCTCCCTGAGGTATGCAAAACACTGTCTGAGATGTGGGAGGAGAATGCCCTGGAGGGGAGGGGCTGGGGATGCTGGGGATGGGGCCAGCTGACCAGCTGATAGAGGTTCCGGAGGTCTGGAAGCACCAGGGACAGAAACCAGGAAATGAAACCTCAAAAACTAACAAGCATGCACTGGACTCTGATGCCTCCACTTTACAGATGGAGAAACTGAGGCCCAGAGGGGAAAATGACCTTCCTGAAGTCACCCAGAAAAGTGGTAGCTGCCTCCATGCCAGAATCAGGTCTCCTGGTGCCCAACCCAAGAATCTCTCCTTGATGGAGTCCAGTGCTTGCTGGCCGCCTCCCTCCTGCATATGCCGGGCCCTCTCCTGGACCTCAACAGCCTCAGTGGTGCTGCCCAGAGATGGGTGGCTGTGGGCTCTGTCCTCTAGGAGCTCACAGTTCTGGGTAGAGGGAGGGGAGGGGGGAAAGGCCGGCTCCCCAGGCCCCACTTGACCACCTCTGGCTGTGTAGCCCTGGGCAGTCGCAGCCTCGCTGGGTCTCGTCAGCTCTGAAATAGGGACCACAGCAGCAGGGGTTTCATGGGACCGTGTGTGGGGAGGACGGAGTGCAATAAGGCCGGGGACGCTGACCACGGTGCCCGGCACAGAATGACCACCCTGCACGGGCCACCCCATAGTGCACTCGTGGCTGTGACGACTGTCATCACAGTCATTCCAGGAGACAGATGCAGGCACTGGAGGGATTGGGCAGAGCTTCTGAGCAAGGTGGGGGCAAGTCTGGTTGGGGTCCAGGCAGGCTTTATGAAAGAGGCCACGACTGGGCTGGACCCTGAAGCCCAGGACGGCAGGGCCCCGACAGGCCCAGAGGGGAGCAAGGACTTCTTGGGGCCGAGGGCAGAGGAGTGGGGCCGGCGGGAAAAGCCAGGCTTGAGCTCCGCGGGCCAGGCCTGGCCTGGCCCAGCCGGGAATCCAAGGAAGATGCCGACCTGACCCGATCCCACCTGCTGCTCACAGAGGCCCCACGAGGTGAGCGGCATGATCACACGTTGGGAAACTGAGGCTCAGAGGGGACATCTCTGTCTCAAGTCATACACCTGGTTAGTGATGGAGCCTTGACTTCAAATTGAGTCTGTCAAACTCCAAATCAAAAACCTTTGATTTCTAATTTTTTCCACTTCAGAAGAGAATGCACACTTGGGACCCTGCGGCCAAATCTGCTTCCTTTGGGGATTGGTTTGGCGCCATAGTAGAACACAAATCTGTAAATTCCACCAAAAAGGAAACCCAGATGACCAGCTTCTTTAGAAACAGCAGAAGGAGCCGAGGAGAGTCCTGTATTCTGAGAGGTCCCTGGGCAGCGGAGCCCAGCGGTGGTGGCTCATCTTTGCGAGTAGCACCTGTTCACCCCCACCTCTGCCAGTCTTGGTTGTGGGGCCTAGGGCAAGACACTGAACCTCTCTGAGCCTCGGTTTTCTCATCTATAAGTGGAGTGCCCAGGGGCCAGCTCCTAGGGATGCGGTGAGGACTAAATGAGATTCATAGACATAAAGTTCCTATTCGCAGGGCTGTCACGGTGAGCACTGTCACTGTGTCCTCTCTTATTCTTCTTTGGAGGGACTTCCCCTCCCACTGGCCACAGTTTCCACCCCTGCCGCCTGCCTCCCCCCACCCCACCCCAACTCATTTATGTGACCTGCTTGGCATCCAAGTTTGGGAGCCCTGCATGGCCTAGAGCCCCTACAGGTCTCAGGGTGCCAGAGTGACAAGAACTGGGGCTGGGGATGAGCAGGACTCAGATGATAGTCAAAAGTAGCCCAACTTGAATGCGTTTGATGAATGCACTTTGTTTTCCAAGCTGTCTATAAATCTGAAACAGCCATGGAGGTCCCCAGTCCCTGGATAGAGAGAGTGATCTCAGAAGGGAGGACCCATCTGTACCCTAGGTGACATCAAATGTGACCAAGAAAACAGATGCATCACCACCTGTGATCTGATAGCCAGGGCATCTCAGGTCCCCACTGCCCACACCCCCATGCAATGCCCAGGCCTCCTCTGAGCTTCCACTAGGAGCTCCAGGCCATAGAAAGAAGGATCCCCTACCCCATTGCCTGCCATGAAAAATATGTCACCATCAACGGGACGGTGTGGATGTTTCATCAGGTCTCAGGGACACTGCCGCTGGGGCAGGCAGGCCCCCAAATGAACTTAGGAGGAAAAAGGAAAAATGATTTTCAGATTATCTCCCAATCCATAGTTGCCAAGGAAGAAAAAATACCTGGACAATCAGGAAATTAAGTCAAATGAGTTTCTGGATGCTGAGTAGTTTCTCTTCGCCCATGGACTCCTTCCCTGTGCTCCCCTGGAGAGGGTGATGGATAGGGTCTCCATGTGTCTGTTCACCCACTGGTCTTTCTGGACATCCATGTATCTCTGCAGTCAGCACATGGCAGAGCCTACCTGACAAACAGGATCAAGTAGCAGTCAGGGAGGGGGTTCTCAGGAAATCTGCCTAACGAAGAATTGCTCACAGCCCATAGCATTTTACAGTCTGCTCGTGCCAGGAAATACATCTGCAGAGAATCCAGGCCTGCCCAGGCTTCGGCAAGTTATTCCAAATCCTTGATACTCAGTCTCCCCATCCGGGGAATGGGGCTGGTGACACCATACTGGTCCCAAGCATGCCTGGGCCATCCGGGGCTGACCTTACAGCCGTGCCTTCACTACAAGACACAAGGCTCTGCCTGTCCTGCTGGGAGGCTGCCTGGCTGAGCTGCCAGAGTGAGTATGGGCACAGGTGACCCCCAGGTGGGGGCTGGAAGGGAGCAGCTGGTGTGGACACCTGAAGTGGAGGAGGTAAGGATGAAGAGGAGAGACCAGAGAACAGGCATCCCTCAAGGAGCCACAGAGAGCAGCCCCAGAGTCCTGGTGGGGCAGTGGCATGCAACATTGAACCAGAAAGCACATCCTCCACCAGGTGACCTCTCACAGGCACCCTCAGCACAGATCCTGGAGCCTGCCAGGGCTTTCTGTTTCCTTATTGAAAATTGCTCTGCTTTTCTTATTCTGACAAAAGTCAATACTGTTCAGAGTACCATGGGACCCTCAAGGCCACCCATGGGTCCTTGGTCTCCTCCCCTCCCTGAGGGAGGGAGGGTTTGCCTCCCAGTCTCTGCCCTCTGACATGGAGCAGCACAAAGATCTGAGTTCCAATCCTAGCCCCTCTGGCTGTTATGGCGTTGCCTTTGGCCTCAGTTTCCTCACCTGTAAAACAATGTGATGGTCATAGTTTCTGCCCATGGTGGTTTGGAACTGCTGTACCCCAGAAAGACATGTTCTTAAACTTAATCCATTCCCGTGGATGTGAACCCATGTAAGTGGGACCTTTTGATGAGGTGACTTCAGTGAAGGTGTGGCCCACCTCAATCAGGAGAGGTCTTAGTACTATCACTGGAGTCCTTTACAGGCAGAACGAAACTCAGGTCAGAGAAGGTCAGAGGGAGCAGGCAGAAGCTGAAAGCAGAACCCGGAGGAGAAGGGAGAGGCCAGGAGACACCTCCACGTGCCGGGCCACGTGACAAGCTAAGGGCCAGGGATCACCAGCAGCCAGCCCAGAATGCCAGTCTTTGGGGAGAAAAGCACCACTTTGATGACCCCTTGATTTGGACTTTCTTTTAGCCTCAGAGCTGTGGGCGAATAAATAAATTGTTTAACATGACCCACTGCGTGGTATTTGCTTGAGCAATACCAGGAAATGAAAATACTACCTTAAAGGATGGGTGTGAGGATTGAATGAGTTAACATGCTTAGAACAACGTACTTAAAGAATTTAATCAAAATTAACTGAAAATAGTAAAAATAATTTAATCTCTATGCAAAGCTATAAAGAAAAGGACATAAAATTCTCTCACCACCCTCCCTGCTCCATTTTGGTCCATATCCTTCTTGATTCTTTTTTGCACCTATAAAAATACCTATCACCTATTTCCTTTTTTTTTTTCTTTAAAGGAAAAGATTATACCATACATATGATGTATGATTATATTATCATACCATATGTATGATTTTGCAACCTGTATTTTCCATCTAACAATATATAAAATTACGCAATCATTTTAATTTTCTTCTCTTGCAATTTTAACAGGAGACCTACTGTGTGCTGGAGCCTCTACTAGTTGACAAGAGGAACAGTGAGCAGAGCATATGTGGGCCCTGCCCTGGGCACCCACTGTCCTGTCTATGGGGCCTTTGCTGTCCACAATTGGTCAGTCAGTGTGCAGAGAGCCCACCGTGAGGAAAAACCGTGCACGCTCACCCTTGGGTTTTTCTTGTTTCCACGTGATAAAATCACCACATGAAATACAGTACATTTGCAGCCAAGGCCTCTCTGAGCCATTCCTTCTTTGGTTTTCCTAAGACCACCTTGGGGAAACTGAGTCAGGCCCCTCAGCCATCTCTGGCATTACCAGCCCAGAGAGCAAAGCCAACATGTGGTCACCTCTGCTGATTCCGTCTCCGTCCCTCTGCTGTGGCCCAGTGTGCAGGGAAGGTGGGGACGCAGATTACAGGGTGTTTCAGTCCTTGGGCTCTGGGGCCAGGGTCTGGCTTGGGTGGGTGCAGAGGGGGAAGCACAGGGTTTTGCATCTTCATTTTATTGTGGGACGTGGGTTTAAAACAAAGCTGATTGCACTGACTTGGTAGCGGTGCTGGTTTCAATCTGTTGTAGACTCCAGAAAAACCATGTCCTTTAATCCTCATTCAACATTGCTGAGTGGTATCTTTTTTATTGTTTCCATGGAAATGTGACCTACCCAATTTTGGGTGGTGACTTTTAATGAGATGGTTTCCATGGAAATGTGTCTCCACCCATTCAACATGGGGTTGCTTACTGGAGCCCTTTAAGAGGGAACTATTTTGGAAAAAACTTTAGAGCCACTAAAACCACCAAAATGGACAGAGCCCCCAGGGAAGCCATTGAAAAGAAAGCTAGCAGATCTCACCACGTGACTTTCCAGCTGACAGAGAAACCCTGAACATAATTGGCCTTCTTGAACCAAGGTAGCTTTCCCTGGATGCCTTAGATTGGACATTTTTATAGACTTGCATTAATTTGGACATTTTTGCAGCCTTCCCCCACGGGGACCTACCACACAGCAGGGAGACAGCGGAGGCCACCTCAGGTGCTGGCACAGGCCACTGCCCCTGTAAGAGCAAGTTTGGTGGAGCAAATCCCCGGGGATGGGGGTTGGGGAGGGAACAAGGAGGTGGAACCCAGCCCTCCTCATCTCCCTCCCGGCTGGGTCTCAGAGCCTCCCCTGAGGACAGGTGTCCTCTCCAGGGGACAGGGTTCCCAGTTCCTGGTACACGCTTGGGGGAGACCCAGCCAGCAGCTCCTGAGCCGGGAGAGAGGGCTTGAGTGCAGGCTTGGGCCACACCGACCTGGGTTCACATCCCAGCTCTGCCACATGTGTGAGATCATGGGACGCCTCAGTTTCCTCACTGTGACATGGGGAGGAAGACAGTGGCCACTCTCGGGACTGAACCAGGTGTTCACTGCTCAGCAGTGGGTGTGGTTACCTGACCAGAGGGTTCCACAACAGTGAGCAGCTGATGTTACTGTTATTTCATCATCTACATTCATGCAAAGTCACCATTTCTCCCTCGTCTTTTCATCAAAAATAAATACGGGGGGAACGGGCCACAGTGGCTCAACAGGCAGTGTTCTCGCCTGCCATGCCGGGGACCCGGCTTCGATTCCTGGTGCCTGCTCATGCAATAAATAAATAAGTAAATAAATATGGGCTTATATGTTTGAACATTTTCCTAATAAAATAGGAAAAACATCTGAAGCCACCCAGAGCCCGCCCTCCTGCTTCCAGGGCAGTCGGGGGCCCGGGACAGGGCCAGATCCTGCCTCATTCCTTGGAGGATCCTTGGGCACCTGGAGCTCCCCGGGCTCTCCTCTGCCTGGGTATGGCCTCAGGGAATGTTGGTCAAATGCCACAAGGAAACCCTCAGGGCAGCAGAGACAGCAGCCATTCCCTACACAAGTAGAGAGTAGGGGAAACTGAGGCTCAGAGAGGTAGAGGGATATGGGGGATATGGCTGGGGTTGATAAAATCTGTCTTTTGTCCCAAGCTTGCTGCGTGACCTCAGGAAAATGACCTTACCTCTCTGAGCTTTGGATTGCTCATCTGTGACGTGGAGGGATACCACCTGCTCTGCCCTCCTGTCAGGCTGGAGTGAGGAGAGAGGGAAGGGCGCCCGGGAACTGTAAAGCACTGAGAAGGTTTGGTGAGGGGAGTGAGGGACAGGCTGTTACTGAACAGCAATGACAATGGTTGGCATTTATTAAGCTGCGCCAAACACTTACACTCATTGTCTTAATCATTATGAAACCTCCCACTGCTTTCATGCCCATTTCACAGCCAAGGAAATGGCTCAGAGAAGTTTCGCATCCTGGGACCCAGGTGGTGAGTTGCCCACCCAGGCACCTGCCTCTGTACCTCTGTCTCCAGCAACAGAGCTTGTCTCTGAATGCTAGTCTGAGCCCAGCGTGGGGGCTAGGGACCCCCAGCCCCTGGGATCTGCCCACTCTCCTCTCTCTTCTGCCCCCAAGCAAAGCCCACTTGTCCTCTGAGACATAGGATAGACGTCTCCTGCCCATGAGCAGAGGGGTTCCTTACTCCAGGAAACCCTGTGGTTTGGTCTCCCATCTGCCTGGGGGGCCAGCCCCACCCCTCCCACCTCTGCAGCCCGGCCTGGGCATGGGGTCATGCAGGGAAGGTTAGCATCCTTCTCTCATGGGGACGGGCATGCCACCTGCTGCTCACCTGGGATGCCGGTAGACCAGGCTTGGGTCAGCAAACCTGGGCTCGCCCACAGTGAACCATAGGCCCAGGCAGCTCAGGAGGCCACAGGGGCACTTAGAAAGAGTTCTGAATCAAGAATCACAGAAGAAGGGTTCTTTCCTCTCAGGGAAAGTTCTCAATCTGTCAGGACTTCTACTTCCTCGATCAGAAGGGGCTGGGGAGAGGTTGGGCAAACCCGGAGTGAGGGCGCCTGCTCCAAGCTGGTGGATTCCACTGCCAGGGTCTCAGGGAACCCTCTGAGCAGCCCAGGGAGGGGCCTCATTGGCTCTGCTCTGCAAACGGGGAAGCAGCTGAGCGAGAAGAGGAGCCTTCAACAGAGAAGAGGACCCAGCTGGGATGGGGAAAACTGGCCTGGAACCTGGTCTGGGAGGCTCTGTTGCCCTTGGGGCTGGCTCTCTGGACCTCCTCCCCAGTTTCTCTATGAGGGCCATGCCTGCTGGGTGAAACTAATGGGGATGGGGGCTTCCTGGAGCATGTAGGGGGTTGAGAGCCCTGAAAGATGGACAAGAACAGAGAGGAGGGCATGGGTCTGGGAGGGGGGAGGAACAAGGGACACTCCGTGAGGAGTGTCTCAGGCAAGGGCCATACCCAGGCAGAGGCAGGAACCAGCCAGGTTCAGGGGCAGGGTGGAGACAAGGTGTGGCCAGCGGCAGAGCAGAGAAGGCTGGCAGGCGGGATTGTGAGTGTCCTGCCTGAGGGGCAGCTTCCGTCCCGGGCTAGGTGACCCTGGGACGCCTCAGAGAAATGCAGGCTTGGCTTTCAGGGCAGCAGGGCTGGCCCTGGAGAGATCAGCCTTCTCTGGGGGCTCTGAGGCCGCCCGCAGGGCCCAGGCTTCCCTCTGGGCATCCGGTAATTTCCTGGGGCTCCCCACTTCCTCCGTGTCCCCAGCCCTCTGTCTACACCTCCTAGTGGGGGGCTCCCCACTTCCTCCGTGTCCCCAGCCCTCTGTCTACACATCCTAGTGGGGGACTCCCCACTTCCTCCGTGTCCCCAGCCCTCTGTCTACACATCCTAGTGGGGGGTGGTCAGACACAGCCAACATCGTATTGCACTGGATTGTAGGTTATTATAGAGCATGGTATTGTTTTCAATGGTCCAGATACTATCAGAGTGGAGGGCTTGTCAGATACGCATTCATTCATTCACACGCTGTGCATTGCCATACACAATGTGCCAGCCTCTGGGCAGAGTCCTGGGGCACAGGGGACATGGGCCCAGCAGATTCTGGGCTGAGCAGGACACAGAGGAAAACAGTCTCCATGCACAGCGCCTCCTGGGCCTCGGATCCTGTGCCCACACTGTCACTGCTCCTGTAACGTGCCCTGCAGCAGGGAGGAGGGAGGGACCATGTGGTGCAGCGGTTATGACCAGACTGTCGTATTCCTAACTGCCCTAAGCCTTGCTGTTCTCCTTGTGACCTTGGACTCAGTTTTCTCTTCTGGAAATTGGGGATGAAAATAGAATCTGCTTCATAATGTTATTGTGGGGCTTAAATTAGTCAATCCAAGTGGAGGGCCTAGAGCAAGTGGCACAGGTACATAGTAAAGTCCTCATAATGTCAGCTCTATTGGGACTGGTCTCCTGGTGCTGAGGACACCAAGACCTGGAGGAGTGACAGCCTGAAGCCACCTCTGGACACAGGAGTCCAGGAATCCAACAGGACCTTGCTCTTCTCACTTGCACCAAGAAGCCTCTGGTCTTGTCTCTGCAGTGGGCAAATGGGGAAACTGAAGCTCATAATGGGGAAAGGATGTGCCCGCATCGCCCAATGAGAGTGGAATGAATCGTATCCTGATCCCTCTCTCCACCTGAGCTGGCAGAGGCCTCGAGGCAGCAGTGATCAGGAAGCAAGCTTCCTGGTCACCCAGAGAGGCCCCTGTGATTTCATGTTACTCACCTTGCACTAAATCTCCTTTTGTAACCAAGAAGTTAGGATTTAAGGGATGATTATGATTGTAGAACTATTGTATACATATTCCTTTTTTACTTTCTGATATATTGGAGTAGACAGAGGAAAATACCTGAAATCTCTTCACTGTAATCCAGGCACCTTGATCTCAGATAATGATTGCATAGCCTTTATCTTGTGCCCTTGTGATTGTAAAAACCTTATGACTAACCACGTGTCCCCATTTTATTTGGTTCTTCGACTTTAGTCTTTTTATTTGGTTCTTCGACTTTAGAGTCGCTAAAGACAGCCCCTAAAGTTTATTAATAAAGGGGCTTGGGTCAGCCCAGAACTAACCCACCCTAAGTCCAGAGTTGTCTTGATAACTGAAGCTGGATCTAACCACAGTGGGCCTGCCTGGCGTGCACAGTAGCTTAACTTTAACCTGTAAGTCACCTATACCTCACGACAACACTAAAACTCGTACCCATCGTCACATAAAGGCTGCCATTTTCTTGCATATGTTCTGAGACTAAGCACGTAATCAATCTGCACATGTTCAATAATTGGATCACCTCTAATTACATCATCTGGGACCACTATGCTCGTTATCCTAAACCCTGCCCATCTTTTAATGCTGTAAAACTATCAGGAATAACTGCAGTTGGGGGAGACAGATTTTGGGGCCCATAAGTCATCTGCTCTCCGGCTGCGCACCTAGTACTAAACTCTTTCTCTTCTTTGAAACTCTGGTGTCTCAGGAATTGGTCATTTTAGCACGCAAGCAATAGAATCCACAGCCTCTGTCTGGTAGCACTTTTGTAACCTGCCACCAGCTCACCTAGAGCTAGTCTTTTTATGGGAGATGGGAGCGGGGCCTCCCTGATGGGCTGTGCCTGGCAACCAGGAGGAAGGTGTGTGGAACTGGAGGATCAGTGGAACAGCCAGCATCGGGCAGGGGGTCCTGGGCACCCATGGGTGTGGAAGCAGGCTCTGGGTCACTTGGGGCTGGGCCAGGAGCAGCTGGAAGACTCCATGATTCCTGAGAAAGAAAGTCACTGAGCCTCTAAATGCTGATGGTGTGAGTTAAAGGTGACAAGTTAGAAGTTGGAAGGTTTAAGACTATGGGGTAGTTTATGAAACTTACCCGTACAGGCTTTACACTGATTATTCAGATACTTTATTTTAATATGCCTGTGGATAAGCTAACTAAGATATCCATTTTTAGGGGTAGAAGAAAAAGAGCATTTATTTTCAAAAAGTAAAATGAAGGTTACTAGATATTTAATGCTACAAATTGTTAAGATACTACTTTTGGATCCACATCAAGATGGATATTCTAACAAAAACCACAGTGAGATACCGTTTCACACCCATTAGAATGAATGCTATTAAAAAACAGAAAACACAAGTTTTGGACAGGATATGGAGAAATAAGAGCACCCGTTCATTATTGGTGGGAATGGCACAGCAATTGTGAAAGACAATTGGGGGTTCCTCAGAAAGTTAAGTATAGAATTACCATGTAACTCAGTAATACACTTCTAGGTACACACCCAGGAGAACTGGAAGGAGGAACCCGAACATGTATTTGTACCCTGATGTTCACAGAGGCATTCTTTGTAATCCCAAAAGACGGAAGCAACCCAAGTGTCTGTCAGCAGATGAATGGGTAAACAAAATGTGATCTATACATCAATGGACTACTATTCAGCTGTGAAAAAGAATGAAGTTCTGATGCATGCAACAGCATGTAGGAAACTTGAAGACATCATGTTGTATGAAATAAACCAGGCACAAAAGGACAAATACTGTATGATCTCACTGATATGAGATCGTGAGAATAAGCAAAGTTATAGTGTCAGAGACTGTAATACACCTTACCAGGAGCAAGGGTGGGCATAGGGAATGGGGAATTAATGCTTTGTTGGTACAGAATTTCTATTTGAGTTGACGGAAAAGTTTTGGTAATGGATGGTGGTGATCGTAGCACAACATTGTGAATATAATTAACAGCACTGAATTATGTATTTCAATGTGGTTAAAAGGGGAAATTTTAGGTTGTATACTTGTTAGTAGAATAAATTTTTTTTTAAAAAAAGATCGTATTGCACACAGTGAACCCTAATATAAACTATGGACTATATTAAATAGAACAATTACAAAAATGTTCATCAGTGGTGTGCTGGTTTGAAAGGATGCATGTCCCCTAGAAAAGCCATGTTTTAATCAAAATCCCATTTCATAAAGGCAGAATAATCCTATTAAATCCTGCATGTTTGAAACTGTAATCAGATCATCTCCCTGGAGATGTGATGTAATCAAGAGTGGTTGTTAAGCTGGATTAGGTGACGACATGTCTCCACCCATTTGGGTGGGTCTTGATAAGTTTCTGGAGCCCTATAAAAGAGGAAATATTTTGGAGAATGAGAGAGATTTGGAGAGAGCAGAGAATGCTATAGTACCATGAAGCAGAGTCCACCAGCCAGCAACCTTTGGAGAGAAAGAAGGAAAACGCCTCCTGGGGAGCTTCATGAACCAGGAAGCTAGGAAAGAAAGCTAGCAGATGGCGCTGTGTTCACCATGTGCACTCCCAGCCGAGGGAGAAACTGTGGCTGCGTTCACCTTGTGTCTTCTCACTTGAGAGAGAAACCCTGAACTTCATTGGCCTTCTTCCTTCTTGAACCAAGGTATCTTTCCCTGGATGCCTTTGATTGGACATTTCTATAAACTTGCTTTGATTGGGACATTTTCTCGGCCTTAGAACTGTAGACTAGCAACTCATTAAATTCCCCTTTTAAAAAGCCATTCCATTTCTGGTATATTGCATTCTGGCAGCTAGCAAACTAGAACAAGTGGTAACAAATGTACCACACTAATGTAAAGTGTCAGTAATAAGTTGGAATATGAAACTGTAATTTATGGATGATTTTTCTGTAAAACTACAATTTCTCTAATAAAAAAATGAATTTCAGATAAAAAAAAAACTGTGGGGTTTGGCAAACCTCTTCCAGAGACCCCCTAATCCGACTGTCTTGACCCTCCCTGGCCAACAACAGGCAGGCTCAGAGATTGCTTGCAATAAAAAAAGAATGGCCAGGGCTTTCCCAGGAAGGGAAAGTCCGGAGTCAGGTCATCCTTGAAGAAGCCGGAGGCAGCTTGGGCTCAGTCCAGGAAAGACAAATGTCAACCCTGCTTCCCTTGGCTCATCTTCAGGAAGGTCATGGACTCCAGGTCTGGTCACTTCCTAGAGCCTCCTCTCCGGCCAGTGCCCTAGGTCCCTCTCTGATGTGCTCACAGATGAGCGTGGTCATGAAATCCCAAAACACAGAGCTGAGTTCAGAGCTGTCATGGGATAGAGGGGAAGAGAGGGGCTGGGGGCCAGGCAGTCCAAGGGTGAATCCACTAAACTCAGTCACTTTCTAGAAGAATGAACTCAGACCCCAGGTGAGTCGCCTCTCATTGCTGCACCTCCGTTTTCTTGGCTGCCAAATGGGAGCCACCATCCCGACCTCCTGGCTATTCTGGGGCCTAAATATGATGTCTGCTGTGCTTTGCCTCTTGCAATTATTTATTTGATGCTTTGTCTGTTTGCTGATCTGCCTGGTGGTCCCCAAAGCCAGAGCTGAGCTGACTCAGGCTGCCAACTCTGTCACCAGAGCTGTCCCCAGGCCCAGCACCCAGGAGGTGTCGGTGGCTCCTTTCTTCCCATCAGCCACCCATCACCTTGTACTCTCTACTCTTGATGCTTCCAGCTGGTGCTCAGTGCCCTGTAGTGTTGTCTCCTTCATTCTCCCAGACCCCACAAAGTGAGGGCCGCCTTTGATTTCATCTTAATAGTGGGCGATTTGAGACTCAGAGGGCTGGGCAAGTTGCCCAAGTAAAGCAACAAGCTGATCTCAGATGTAACAAGGGACAAAAATAAAACAAGACAGAATTTTAGTGACAGGCGTGATAAGGCAGCTACTTTAGTTGGGGTGGTCAGGAAAGGCTTCTTGGAGGAGGGGACATGTGAGCTGAGGCTGGAGTTTGGAAAAGGAGCCAGCATGGGGAGATCTGGGGGGAGTGGAGGGCTGTGAGGGCACCTGAGACCCTGGAGAAACTGGGAAGCTCAGGAGGGGACTCAGGACCCCGGGGTCTAAGTCCAGGGTCTGCCCCGATTGGCTGAGTGACCTTGGACAGTAGCTCCTCTATCTGGTTCTCAGTTTCTGCATCTACACAGGTGAGATATATGCCTGCTTGCTCCACCTTACTGGGTCACAAGGTCACAGTGAAATAAAAAATCGATTGCTGGAAGATCCACAGATGCAGATAAGACCTGGGGTCTAAAGCTTTCTCTGGAGAAGGTGCTCGACAAGCCTGCAGAGTGGTCAGGGAGGGTGGATGAGTGCAGGCTGGCCTGGCTCCCCACTCCCCATGCTTCAGCCCAGGCCCTCCTCCCTGCTGGCCAGGCCTTCCTCTTCTAGAGCCTACTCAGGCCCAGCCCCTGCCTGCAACTTTCGAGATCTGACCCAGGCACATGCTGGGTAGAGGGTTGAGGACAAAAGAGGAGGACAGGAGAAAAGCAGAGGAAGACGTGAGGCTGTGCAGGGAACCAGAGGACCTTCAAGATAAAATGTCCTACAAGCCTGTGCTTGAAAAACCAAACCTCCCCTCCCAGATCCAGGGTGGCCACTCCATCCGGGTCCTGGTTCTCTGCACTACCCCACGCCATGACCCCAACCACGCCCTTCCACCCCAACCCTGCTTTCCACAGTCAGGGGCACCTGCTGATCTTCTCTGTCCCTGAGCCAGACCAGAACAGACCCTGGAGCCAGCCTGCTGGGAGCTGCTGCCCAGAGCTGGTGTGTGAGGCCGCAGGAAGGAGCCGGGAGAGAGGCCAGAAACTGCTGGGAAAGGGCGTGTGTATACCCGGGTGCATATGTGTGTGGGGTGTGTGTGTGTGTGTGTGTGTGTGTGTGTGTGTGTGTGTGTGTGTGTGTGTGTGTGAGAGAGAGAGAGAGAGAGACAGAGAGAGAGACAGAGACACAGAGACAGATCGACAGGAAGAGAACCACACACATAGAAGCACACACAGATCAGAGAAACAGATTCCAAGAGAGACTCAGAGACAGTCAGAAATTGAATCAACAATAAGGAAAGATAGAGGCAGAGAATAGATTGGAAAAAAAGAGACCCAGAGATGACTGAAGGCCCAGGAAGAGAGAGAGAGACTGAGTTAGAGAAAGAGACTGGAGAGAATCAGAACTCTGGAGAGTAGTGAGAGAGGCTGAGAGAGGAAAAGCAGGAGGTGGGGGACAGAGGGCGGGGCATCCTCACCTGTAGAATGGGGGTGTGGGTTCCATTTCACAAGGCCTCCTGAAGGGTGGACGTGGGAGAGCCACTCCCTCCCCTTGCCCCGCCAGGCACCGATCATGGATGCGGTTCCCACCCCTTTCCCAGGGAGCTGCTGCTAAGGGGTTTCCTGGTCTGGGCATCACTGTGGAGGGGATGGGGCTGGGGGGAGGGGCTGGGCGGTTTTCTCTTTGCCAGGTTTGTGGGGGTTTGGTGGGAGCTTGGTAGCTAAGACCTTAGGCCTTGTTGAGTAGCCTCACCCACTGTCTCTGCTATTTTATTGTCCTTGGAGGTAGGGATTGCTGAACCAGCCAGAGGGAAGGGGAGCCCAGCCTCTCCTAACAGTTATTTTCCCGTGGGGCGTGCAAAGAGAGATGAATGTTGCAGATGCCAATCCAGGACCCTCCTTTTGGTGGCCCCCCCCGCCACTCCTGTCCTTGCACCTTCACCACCACCCTGCTACATCAGCACTCAGTAAAGGGTCTCCATTCAGCCACTTACAGGGCAGTGTGAGTGTGGACAGAGGGACTATGGCCATTGTCAGGGACCCACGGAGGGCATTCCCACGTCCGATGGGAAGGTGGGAGCAAGGGCAGGCTCGGGGGCCCACTTTGGAGTCAGCCCACTGGGCTCTGCAACTTGCCTTCTCTGACCCTTTACCCTCTGGGCCTCCACGGGCTCACCTGTAAAATGGGGGTTACTGGTGGTGCTTTGGAGGCAGAGAGTTGAGGGTGAGGACGCCTGGAACAAGTGCGTGAGGTTCTAGCTGCCGCCATTGCCAGCATCACCCACATCATCTGGTCCAAGCCCAAGCCCTCCACCATCATATAGATGAGGGGAAACTGAGGCCCAGAAAAAGCAGGAAACAAACTCCAGGCCCCAGAGCCAAGACAGCGGGAGTGTAAGGGAGAACCCGGGTCTTCGGAGCTCGCCCCGAGGATCCCTGGGCAGTTCAGAGTAGCCGGCTCAGCCCTCCCACCGCATTGCTGGTTCCCCAGCAGGTCTGCGGCCTCCCACCTTCGAGTGGGGCTTCCCGAGAGACAACGCTGTGTCACTGGTGTCTGATGAGGAGTCATGCTGGTCCCCTAAAGGAAGGACCTAGGGCGGGGAACCCGGACCCCCCAGGCCACAGGGGGCCCAGACACTTGGCAGACCCAACTTGCCAGACACTCAAGAACCTTCTACCATTTATTTCTCATGACAGCGCTGTGAGTGCATCTCAGTACCCACAGCCCACGGAGGCAGAGAGGTTGAGTAACAGCTTTAGCCCCGTCCAAACCCAGGTCTGCTGGACCCTGATTTCTGGATGGTCTATCATTCAAGCCCCTTCAAGCCACATCCATTATCCCCTGGCAGGCTGCTGGGTCAGACAGAGCCTCGCTCAGGCCTCAGCCACGCCGCAGCGCTCTTTGTCTGCGGGTAGGGCCTTCACCTCTGTGCCCGCCCTGCCCCCCTGAGAAGAGGGGTGTGACTCACCTTGCGGGAGGGGTGTGAGGTGTAAATGGGGTCCCTGGAATGGAGGTGACTGCTCCATGTAGATGCTCAGACCCCACCACGTCTCTTACCCAAGCCCTGACCTCCGCAGAACGAGAGAGCAGCCTCCAGGCCTTGGCACTCTTCCCTGGCCAGCGGCCCAGGGTCTAGGAGGCTGCACTCTCCTGTCTGCTCCTCAGAGGTCCTCAGAGCTTCATCCAGGACATGCTGATCCCATGAGACCTCCGGCAGCCTTGGGCCTGGGAGCTGGCCTGGCTGCTCCCGCCTCTGGTCCCCCTCGGCCTCTATTTCCTGGCTGAGCAATGTCCCTTCAAATCCAGGCTATACAGAGAGGCGGCCTGGGGGCTGTGAGGCTGAAGCCAGGGCCAAGGGGTGAGGGTGGGTCATAGTCACCTAAGAAGAGATGAGAAGGGTGAGGTCTGGCTAAGGGCATGAGCAGTCAGTGGATACCTGCTGCCCAGGGAGTGGACATGACCTTCGGCCAGGCAGCGTCCTTCAGCCTGGCAATCCCTAGAGAGTTCCCATCCAAGGATTGCCTTCTGGTGGTGAGGGGAGTGGGTCTGGGTGATCAACACAGCGTCCATTACTTTTCTTAACATCTCTGAGCCTCAATTACATGTGTGTAAAAGGGAGCTAAAATTAGTGCCTACCTCGCTGGGCAGTTGTAAGATTGAGTTGTAAGATTGCCTTGTAAGTGACTGGCATTAGTAAGTGCTCACCGTACAGGGATGATGATGATGATGGCGACACACGTCCTCCACCTGCAGCTATGGCCCCCCAGTTCAGACTCCCATCTCCTCTCTGCCATTGATTAATGAAAGGCCCTTCTCCAGGTGCACGCCTTCCCTGCCATCCCGCTCCATCCTCATCTACCTTGCATGCTACTGGCCACTGACCAGACTATCCACTGCTCCAGGACCCTTAGGGACTTCCCTGCAGGGTCTCAGCCTGACATTTGGGTTTTGCCTTACTGCTCCCCACACAAACCAGCCCCTCACACACACACACACACACACACACACACACACACACACACACAGCCACCACTGCCCTTGCAACCATGGCTGCCACCACTTCCCTTCTCTTGCCCAGACTCCAGGTAAACAAGTTCCTCTGTGGCTCCAGGAGCTCTTCTGGAGATTTCCCATGGCCAGACCTTTGGCTGGGCTGTGGCCTCTGCTGAGAGTGCCCTTGTGCACATCTCCACATCTCCAGATCCCACCCAAACTCTAAGACAAACTTGAATGCCTCCTCCTCCAGGAAGCTTACTCTGATTCCTTGCCATCCTCCTGGGTCCTGCCCTAACCTGACTAGGTTAGGAGTCCTCTTTCTGATCACCAATGCCTGAACTTCCTTCTCTAGTATCTCTTAAAGAGTGAATTCACACAATCAGTTTTCTCACGTGTTGCCCTCTTTGCTTGGGCGGGGTGGGGGTGGGGCTCTTGCCAACTCTTTTGGCAGTTGAGGGCCTATTCACCCTTCAGGTTCTGGGCTCCAACATCACCTCCTCAGGGAAGCCCTCCTTGACCTCTACTCACACCCCATACTCCTTCATTTCCAGTGTGTAACTGTCCACGAGTCCTTAGGTTGTGTAAATAATCTGTCTCCATCTTCCCCACTAATCTAAGCTTCCCTGCTGCAACCAGCTCCTGGCTCATGTTAGGGCATGTGATGGCCATGTTTGACTGAGAAGCAGTGGTGTCATCTGTCCCGCCCCCACGTGTGGAGTGGGATGGGGGGACGTGTGAGAGACCACCCAGCACGAGCATGGGCTCCCTCCTTGACTGCAAGTTGGAGTCAGGGATCTTGGTCTCTCTGAGAGTCCTGACAGGCCTGGTGCTTGGATTCTGTCTCAGCGGAGGCCCCTTGGCTGGCCCTTCCCTGGGGAGGGGGCTGAGACAGGGGGCAGGAAGAGGCCCAGAGCTGAGCCAAGGAACATGACGCCGGCATCAGCACAGACTGGTTCAGCCTCCTGCTGCCCCAACCCCCTTGCTGTCTGAGGTTCTTCTTGCCCTGGTCCTCTGCACACACCTCCAGGAAACTTCTGTGCCTCCTTCCCTCCCCTCTAACAATAGCCCTTCCATCCAGCATCTGCGTGTGGGAATTTGGTCACCTGGGGCAGCCTCAACTCATCTACCTCCAACTCATCCATGGACTCACTGTGTCCTCCTGCTGGGAAGAGCTCTTGTTTTGCACCTATTATTTCATCGATTTTTACAGCAGCCTCATTTTATCCATTTTTCAGAGGTTAAGTGACCTGCCAAAGTCACACAGACATAAAGTAGAAAAGAAGGATTTCTTTGATTCTCTGGCTCTGAATCCAGAGCTTCTTCCATTCCACCTGGGTGAAGTAACTCAGGAGTGAGGTGTTACTTTTCTAGACACATGCTGAATCCTGTCTGCCCGCCCGAGGCAATGACTCGTCCTTCCTTGGAACATGGAAGCCTTCTGATCACAGGTTCCCTTTTTCCCTATTGATGTCAGCAGTGAATTTATGGAGCAGGAGGGAGAGAAAGAGAGAAGCCCATGGAGAGAGGGAGCAAGCACAGGGAGAAAAGAATGGATAGAGAGAAGGAAAACCGGCATAAAGAAAAAGGGAGGCGGCATCAAAAGGGAAAGGATTCATGTAGGGAGGAGGAAGAAAAAAAAAAAAAGAGTGACACCTAGAAGGAGATAAAGGCAGAAAAACACATAAAAAGACAGAAAGATTCAGAAACACACACATACACATAAGTGAAGGAAGAGATGTTGGGAGACAGTATCCCCATAAGAGTGTGACAGAGGGACAGAAAGAAAACTATACACAGACCCACCACTCCCTCCCCCCACACAGCCCCGACAGAGATGGAGAGAGACAGAAACAATTCTGACACAGCGAACAAATGGAGTGTGAGGTATAGAGAAAAGGGCACAGATAGTGAGGTAGGAAGAAAGATATGGGGAGTTTAGTACATATACTAAGAGAGAACTAGAAACGGGGAGAGACAGGGGGAGAGCTGGGAGAGAGGCAGGGGCTGGCTGCCCCCCACATCGCGCTCCGAGCTTGCACCCTTCTCCTGCCCCTACCCGCACCTCTCTTTGCTCCACCTTCTCCTGACATGGCTCAAAAGAGCCTGAAATCTAAGTCCCAAGTGGGGAAATTAATTCTCCCAAATGCAGCTGCTGAGACACACTCTGCATTCCACCCATGTGCCCTTCACGACAAAGAAACGTTATGGGAATCCGCCCGCATTTAGCAGGGGCTTCTTCTCCACTCGCCTTAGCTTTGAATCAGATGCATTGATGGGAGAACATTTGCTCAGCAAGCCCCGGCCTCAGAGCCGCTTGGCTCTGCCTGATGGTGTTTAAACCACCGGGGCTGGAGGTGGGCACAGCCCACAGCAACTCAGCAGGCCTCGACCGGTGCCCATTGTGAGAGGCCCTGGGGAAGACAGGCTGCCCTGGATCCAATGCCCATCACTTCCTGCGGGACTGGGGGAGTCACCTGACCTCTCCAGCCTCACTGTCAACCTCTGTGAAATGGGGATATCAGTGTCCACCCCACAGAATGCCCTTCAGTGGGGTAAGCAAGACTGGAAGAAAGTTACTGACATCCCAATTCTTCTGGGATTAAACTAAAAGAAGACGAGGCAAAGAAAAAAGAAGAAGAGGCAAGCAGCCAATTCCGAGGGCATTCCCCAGGAGGTGGGCTCCCGTCATTCCCCAGGGCAGGGGCCTCTCCGGCACAGGCAGCAGAGGTGAAAAGTGCATCAAATTCCCCCATTAGGAACCCTCTCTGCTGCTGTGGTTTAATTTCCCCGGGAGCCCAAGATCGGAGCCCAAGACAGTGCTCATTTAATTTTCCAGAATGAATAAAGATAAGGCAGTAACAGAGGGCGATGAAGCTTCGGGGCACACCAGCGCACATCCCTGGAACCTGGCTCCTTCCACCACGACCACCTTTCCCACTTTGGAGCTGATTAAACCAGAATGGGCACAGTCATTATCTCCCTCTGTCTCTGGAAGGAAGTGGCTTCCCAGGCTGGGCAGTGGGCTCGAGGGGGTTGTAAATGGGAAAATGGGGTTAAGAGGAGAAAGGGGCAGAGGTCTGTGGGTCCTTCTGGTGCCCGCAGCCACCATTATGAACTTTCGGGGAGGGGGTGGCATCTGGTGAACATATTCCTTACTGATGGGTTCACCAACAGCCCCCCAGGCTTGGACTGAGGAATAGATGGGAGGTGTTACTGGATGCTCCTGAAAACGGGTTCATCACAAAACCCAAAAGCAGTCCTGCCAGGCCGGATCCAGAAGAGTCAGTGTACTCATGGGGAGGGTGTTGCTGGAACCCATGGGGGCAACGCCTCCCTGTGCACAGAAGGCTTGTCGTCAGCACACACAGGATTTGTGTCATCAGTGAAACAGGGAGGGTTTTCTTGGTGGTCACGTGGTTTGTTGGGGCGCCCGGGTATACCTGGGGGCCGCTTCATCAACTTACACCGAGGCGGGAAGGGCTCCACTGATTACCAATGTGACTTGGGCAAGCTTCTTGCTCTCTAAGCCTCGATATTCTCATCTGAGCAATGGGGATATTAACAGTACCCATCAGCTACAGTCCTAGGAAGGATAAAAGATACAGCCTGCGGGTCCGTTTCAGTGCTCAGCACACAGGAAGGGCTACGTGGCCACGAGTTATCGCCATGGAGATCGCAAGGGTCTCTTGCCCAGGTAAATGTTGGGGGGCGTGTCGGCAGGCACACACGGGGAGGGGGCCACTGGCCTGGTTCATGCACTTCGTGGAGAGTTGCACTTAGGACCACAGGGAGGGACCTTTCTCTCATGCTTACAGAGTTATTCCATCTTGTTTTGCAGCTTGGAAAATGAGGACTTGGCGCCTGGCTGGGAGGAAGAGAGAGTGGAAAGCCATTCCTCCCGGGCTGGCGGTTTCGGACTTTACGCAAAGCCAGGACCAACTTTGCTGGAGCGGAGAGCAATTTGCTGCAGCACAAAAGGCGGCATTAGAGAGAGAGAGACACAGGAGCCCCAGCAACTGGGCCTTCCTGTGCTTAGGGGCTGGGGAGAGAGTCATGTGGGGACTCTTGGGGTCTGGGACCAATGGGCCATGAAGAGAGGGTCCATGACAGGAGGGACCTGGGAGCCAAACATCAGATGCAAAGGAGAGCCCTGGCTCTGAGCCGGAGAGCGTCACCACGCTGAGGCTTCGGGAGCAGCCATGGGGAGCTAATGGGTAAGGGGTGGATTAGAGGGAAGGGCTCAGGACCAGCGCTGTGAACGCGTTTAGGATGCGGTGCCACATGGAGAGGGGTGGGTGCTGGCAGCTCAAAGGAATGGGAATATGGGTCTGGGGACTCTCTTCTGCAGGGGGTGGGCTCTGTGACCTCCCAGGGGTCCAGGTCATCCTGGGATGCAGAAATGTTGTGAACCCCTTGTCAAGGGGCCCAGGAATCATAGAGAACTGGGGCTAGGGGAGGCTCCTGGAAGTAACCCAGCCCTACAACTTCATAGTCAGAAATCCCGAGGTCTAGAGAAGGGGTGAGCTAGATGTAAATCCAGACCCTCACCCCACTGAGGAACTCTCTCTCTATCACCACCTCTGCCCCCCAACTAGGGCATTCTCCAGGCAGTTTTATAGCTGGGGTCTCACTCTTAAGAAGCTGTGTTGGACCCCTGCTGCTGGGTGCCCTGACTCCAGGAAGCACGGGGAAGGGCGCTGTCTGCCCGTCTCCCTTACCCGTCAGCAGGGAATCCGTCCAGACTCACCAGAGGCCCTGCAGGCAGAGCGATCCCAGCCGAGGAAGCCAGGCAGTGGGCGCTGGGGACGAGGGGCAGGTGGCCTCGGACTGGGAAGGGCCATGGGAAGGGGGCGGGAGTTTGCACCCAGGGACCACTTTCCCAAGGAGAGAAATGCCGGGGGAGGCGGGGCTGGGAGCAGATGTGAGTGCCCTGCTCCACACTCACTTGGCCATGACCCTGAGCCAGCCCCTCGCTGCTCTGAGCCAGAAACAGGGATGGAAGCGCCACCTTCCAGTGCGGAGTGGGGTGGAGTGAGGTGGAATACATGCCGGGACCAGACCAGCGCCTGGCACGGGCAGGTCTCTGGTAAACGGGGCTCCCTCCCAACCTCCTAGGTCACAGCAGGGGTCTGGGCTCCGCAGTCATACTTCTGGGGTTGGTGTCCACTGCACAGCTTCCTGGCTGCGGTGCCCTGGGCAAGCCCTGTCCCCACTGTAAGCCTCAGTTTCCTCATCTGCAAAATGGGGACCATAAGCGTAATTTGCTCTGAGCCAGGTGAGGACTCAGGATGCTGATCCTCCCCAGGGGCCTGGCACAGGTCTGGGCACGGAGGGCACATGCCATCAAAGGCAGCGGCCATCACCGTGAGCTGGGGGCTGGGGGCCTGTAAACAGTGACATCCTGGACACTCAAGAGGGGTGGTTACCCTCCCCACGGTTCTCACTTGCTCCTGGGGTCCCTTCCAGAACCCCACATGGGCTGATGCCCACCCCACCCCCACCTCGTCATCTGGCCCAGGCACAGTATGAGGAAATAGATTTTCTGTTCACATGGAAATTGTCCATTTACCTTGGGAATCACACTCACACACACACACACACACACACAATTTTCTCTTGTCCCTGATTAGTGATGGGACACCCATGTGTCAACATTCTTTTCTTCTGCCTTTATGAACAAATAAGTGGTGAGAGGCTTTAAAACCAACTGTTTGGCAAAATGCAGCCGTTTCCTCTAAGCTCTATTATGTTGACAGTGGAGTTTCCACTCTGCTGCCTGCTACCCTTCTCTTTTCTTCTCTTTCTTTTCTATTAAATGAACATCTCTCCTGTTTATTCTTGTGAAAAATCTGCTAAGGGAGATGCAGCTAGCAGAGTTATGAACTCCTGAAAAGAGATGGCTCCTAAAAACAGCAGGCCTCTGCAGCATGAAATACAGGAGTGTGGAAATCCCCGCAAGGCCCCAGGGCCACCTGGTGTGGGATGGATCATTCTCCGCAGGGCGGTACCCATGGCTTCCGTTTCTAGCTGTGACACTCAGGGAAATGGCTTAGGTCTGGCTGGGTAAGTTGGCCCTGCTTTAGCCCTGCCAGGCAGTCAGGTAAGCCCCACCTGCACCCAGACACCTGCACAGGTGACCACGGAGGAGGCCTCAGCTCTACCTGCTCCTCCTTAACTGCCCATCTGCTTGAGCCCAGACCCCTTCTCTGGCTGATGCTTTGTTTACTAGAGTGACCAACTGTAGTAGTTAGATGCAGGTGTCAACTTGGCCAGGTGAAGGTACCTAGTTCGATTGCTGTGGACATGAGCAAATGAACCTCATCTGCTGCTGATTATCTCTGCAGTCGGCTAGGAGGTGGGCCTGCTGCAATGAATGTTTCATCTAATTGGCTGGTGCTTAAATGAGAGAGCTCAACGTAGCACAGCCCAAGCAGCTCGGCATACCTCATGTCGGCACTCACAGCTCAGCCCAGGCCTTTGGAGATGCTGAAAGGATCCACCCTGAGGAAAGTTGTTGGAACCCAGAAGCCTGGAGAGAAGGCCAGCAGAGACCATCCTTTGCCTTCCCACGTAAGAAAGAACCTCAGTTGAAAGTCAGCTGCCCTTCCTCTGAAGAACTATACGCTCTTAATTAAATAAATCCCCTTTTATTAAAAGCCAATCCGTCTCTGGTGTGTTGCATTCTGGCAGCTACCAAACTAGAACACCAACTATCCTGGTATGCCTGGGGATGAGGGGGTCCGCAGCATAAAAGACTTTCAGAGCTAAAACTGGAGCAACCCAGCCAGATAACAGACAGTCTTTTAGTCCTCGGAACTTCACGGTCATCTTTGATCCTGTCTCTGGACCTCTTTTCATGGCCTTGGCATTGGATATGTGACTCTTGTTCTCCTAAATGGCTTGGTCCAGCTTTTCGGGACTTCCCACTGCAGAACTGAGCAGATAGCCTGGAAAGTGGATGAGGGCCTGCGTTTTAAACCATCCTTAGATGTGGGCAAGACAGTCCCCTGCCCTGAGCTCTGCACATTAGAGGACCTACCTGGGCCCCCTCTGGGTTCTGCCATTCCCTATAGGACGAGAATCAGCCCGGCAGGAGCTGTGCCCATCTGGAGTCTGAGCTCACCATTCTAGACCATGATTCTGGTACCTGGAGCCCAGAAATCCCCCACCAAAATGGCCCCAAGTCCCCATCCCGAGCCCATGGGCCTCTTGCTGGGTTCATCTTCCTGAGGGTAGCTGAGGGGCACCTGTCATGGAGGTTACTGCATGTGTTTGGACATGTCCTTTGTGTGTGTCCAACCTCTTGGTGCTGGTTAGATTGGGTTGGGGAGACCAGAAGGAGCTGGGAACCACAGACCAGCTCTCCCTGCGCCTCCGCATGGCAGTGAGGAACACTGCAGGGTCAGAAATCTTAAAATCCAACCTGGTCTCCCAGGTTGTTATTAAGATACATTCGTCAAGGTTGTAGATAGAACCTATTTTATTCAACATAATGTTTTAACTTTCGATATTCAGAAATACAGCATGTGGGTCTCTGTGTGTCTGCTTGGGCCAGCAAATTTCCGGGACAGCCTGGAACCCCTCCTGTGCAGACTGGCCCGCTGGGTTCTGGAGGAAGGCCAGGAAGAAGGAAAGAGGCCAATGCCAGGCAGGAAACATTGGTGCCTCGGGGCCATCACCGATGGGAGAAGTCTGATGGCCTCTTCTAGCACAGTCCTCTCTGGGCCACCGTGCTACACCTGCAGGACCAGCCACAAGCCTATGCGTCTGTGAGGGAGTCATTTTGCCACATTCAGAGGGGACGTTTCTGTTTCAGGGCATGTCTCCTGGAGGAAAGCAGGGCTTGTTGAGGGGATGTAGCTAGAGAAGGGGTCAGGGGCCTGGGGCTCGTTTCTGGGGCTCAGGCCTCTTCCCAGGTGCCTCATTCATTTCCTACAAGCACCCTGCCAGGACAGTCCCATTACTGTCCCATTTCTCAGGTGATAAGTCCAAGGCACAGACAGGTGACGGCACTTGCCCCAGGTCACATGGTCAGCATGTGTGCCCCCATCTTCTGGCCCTTCAGGGGAGTGTAGAAGCTTGTGCAGAAATCAGAGATTGGGAGTGGAGTGGGCCTGGGTCAATGGGGTAAGGTCTTAATCCCCCGTCTCCATCCAGGCCCTTGAGAGTCTAGCATGGTCTTGGCACAGGGTGGCCGTGACTCACCCTGGGCAGTTGGTGAAGGCGCTTGGCCAGGACAGCCTCCCCTGACCTCCTCATCCTACATTTCTAGACTTTCTCTGCCACCAACTTCCCCTCCTTGCTCTCCAGCTATGGAAAGGCTTCCAGTTCCCCATCCCTTTCCCTTGGGCTTTGACCAATACCAAGTACTAAAATTCAAAATTCATGGAATGATAGCATCTCAAGGCTGGAGGGACCTTCATCTTGGCATTGACCGAGAATCTGCGGTAACAGAGTAGAGGTTTATTATCATGCATGCATTCACAAACATCTTCTCCACTCTGCCTCCAAGAGAATCTTATCTTTGCCCCACTTACTTTCTCCACGTCTCTAGTCCTCAAAGGAGAACATGATCTTTGTGAGGTACTCCCAAACTTGTGCGGAATGCAGCATCAGGAGAAATGATAATGGAAAGAATCCAGTAGATAAGTGAATCAACATCACAAAGCAGGTGAAAAACAGAGGCGGCAGAGGAAAGAGACTTGTTTTCTAGAGAAATTCAGAAGCTTTGTCTTGTGAAAGGTTCTGAATTTGTCCACTGTGAGAAATGGAGACTTCAGAAAGTGCTGCCAGGGTTATAAATTGGATCTCCCTTCATTTTCCTTGAGAGGCAGAAATGGAAATTGAAATTCCTTTTAAGATTATTTTTTGTTGCTGGGCTCTTGCTTTAAGTTCAATTCCTAGTTCAGATAAGGCCTTGCGTTCAACCAAACCTGGGCTCCTGGGAGCCCAGCTGTAGTCAGGTCACCCTGTTACGTCCTGCTCACAGTGGGGACACAAACACTGTGGGCTTCTCAAGGGCTGGTTTGTGCTCATCGCAGTATCCCCAGCACCCAGGACCTTGTACAGACACAGTCTGTGATAAATATGAGTGGAATTAACGAAGAAAGTTTAAAAGAAGATACTTGCCTTTTAGAAGCTGAGTATGTAACCAGAGGGACTGTGGACACCAGAGTCATGAATAAAGGACTGTCATAAGAGAGATAATAAAATTAACATATTTTGAGTGTCTTCTGTTTTCTAGGCAGCAATGCAGTTAGGTGCGTGCCACCACCCATTCTACAGATGAGGATGTCGACGCAGAGAGGTGGAGAGAGCGGCCCGAGGTCAGGCGGCCGGGCACCACGGAGGTCAACTGCTGGATTTTACCATCCAGGCTGTTTCCACTCACCTGTGGGAGTCCCGAGGAGGGAGAGGGGACGCGCAGCTTTGAGGGCCCTGGACAGGCTTTGCGGAGAAGGTGGCATTTGAGCTGGCCTTTCAAGGGTGCTTAGAACTTTGGGAGCTGGCATGGAAGGGGTCGTAGGGTAGGGAAAGGAACTCCAAGTGCAGGGAGAAGCGTGAGGGATGGCCAGGAAGTGGGGAGCCCAGAACTCCTTGGGAAACAGATGTGGCATTTATAGGAGCAGCTGGGGCAGCTGGGCCTGGGAGGGCAGGAAGCGAAGAGCCTCTCCAAGGTCTTTGCACAACTCCCCCCAGCCAAATGGAGTCAAATTTATGAAATTCATTTGGATATGAAGACCCAGGCCTGTTTTGTACAGCTCCCTCCATCTGAGTTCTCTGGGGTCCACAGCCGACTTCCGTGGGACCACCTGTCACCCTGTAGACTGGGACCTGGGATGGGGCTCATGGCTGGTCATGAGTAGCTGGATCTGCTCTGGGTCCTGTGATGGCTGATACTGCGGGGGAAGGGATGTTGGAGTTCAGGGTGGGGGCTTGTGGCAGGGGGTAGATTGTGCACACAGAAACTGAAGCAGATGTGGGTGGGGGGAGAAGGGAGTCTGATACTGATAGAGTCTCCAAGGGTCTGCTCTCCCCTTTTCTATGGATCCCAGCCCCCAGGGATCTTGCAGGCACTGCTCAATGCATGCTTTTTTTAGTAAACGAGCAAATCCAACATATCCATTTACTAAGCACCTACTATGTGCCAGGCACTGGGGATACAGTGCTGAGCAGGATAGATACAACACCCTAGACAGGAGGAGAGCCAGGGGAAGAGGAGGGGAGCAGCGCAGGGTGGCCCATCCACTGTGGGAGAATGAGCCAGGATCGGGAGGGCACATGTGCTCCAGGCAGAGCTTCCAACCTGTGCAAAGCTGGGAGGAGAGAGAAAGTAGACAGGTCTGAGGAGGCAGAGAAAGCATCAAGGAAAACCCAGGAATGAAGCAGCCCAAAAGCTATAAATAGAGAAATTTTATCCAATGGGAAGCCAAGGCTCAGACTGGTTAACAGGCCTGTGTGGGTCAAACAGGAATCAGAAATGGGGTTTCTGAGCTAGAGGCCCATTGCCGGGACCTCCAGCTGGCCCCTTCCTGTGGCCTGGGTCTTTGTCTACACTCCAGCCACCCCTGCCTTTGTCAGGCTAATTCTCCTTGATCCAGCCATTCCTCTATCACCTTCCACCTTTGGTGACTGAGGCAATTTCTCAATGTCCAGCCAAAGAGGTAATAACCACTGGGTGTGATGTAAGTAGTAAAGCACTCGCTGGCCCAGCCATCGGGGGCTGGCAGGCGGGGTCAGCAGGGCCCGGCTGCAGATGTGCACCTCGCTCGCTGGCTTTCCTGATGTCAGACCTCAGAGGGGCTGAGCTGCCCCGTCCTGACGCTGCCACAGACCCGACACCCACAGCCAGGCCAGGGCCAGGGGAGGAAAAGGCTCGGGCTGCGGGGCCAGGAGGCCCCGAGTGTAACTCTACCGTCTCCAAACTGGGTGAGCCTGGGAGTCACCTCCCCCCTGGGAGCCTCCGCTTGCTCCTGTGCTGAGTGTCCTGGGACTAGACTAGATGCCCGTGAAGCCTCAGCACCAGGCGCGACTGGGGCCTTCCCAGTGCCCTGGGCTCGGACCCCCGACACGCAGGGGCACTGCGGCCACGGCTGCCCGGGGACTGCCTCTGGCTGGGAGAGATGTCATGACCCCATTTAAGACCAGAGTCCCCTCAGTGGCACTGAAGGTCTTTTGCCAGGGAGTGATAAAATCTGACTTATTTAAAAAAAAAAAAAAAAAAACTTTAGCGCCCAGTTTCGCCCTGCCCAGCAGCCACTCCTGACCAAAGGGACCAGGGTGGGAGGCAGCTCAGTCTGCACAGGATAGGGTCAGGGGGTGGTCTGGAATCAGAATGAGTGTGGCTGTAGGGTCTAAAAGGTCAGCTTTAGGGTCCCGGCTTTATGGCTTCCCAGCTGTGTGGCTTTGGGTGAGCTCCTGAACCTCTCTGAGCCTCAAAAAACAGGGCTGAGACTCCTTACTTCATGGAGATTTTCTGAGGCCTGATGAGTCATGAGTATGGCCCAGGCAAGGCATACAGCAGGTGCTCAGTACTCGTGCTGTCATCCAAATCATATGAGCCAATCTCCTGGGGGAGAGGGCATCAAAGTCTCCCTGGGTGGCAGAAAGGCCAGGGATAGTCACTCCCTCTTTCCACATAAGAAATTCCAGGTCCAGAGAGAACTGACTGGCCCACGGGCACTGGTGGGTGGTGGGCAGGACCCAGGAGACCAGCAGACTGCGAGTGGTGGGCATGAGAGAGGGCATTCTCCCCAGCCACATGGACATGGGTTTGGGTCTCCTCTCTGCCACTCACTAGCTGGGCGCCCTCGGTCAGGTGGCCTGACCTCTCTGGGCCTCAGTTGCCTCATCTATAAATGGGGGTTGTGCGCACACCTGCCTCATGGGTGTCAAGAGCTGAGCTGAGAGAAAGCTGAGGTGAGCTGCAGTGTTGATGGTAGGCAGTCAAAACAGTCAAGC
This sequence comes from Tamandua tetradactyla, assembly GCF_023851605.1. Lineage (NCBI taxonomy): Eukaryota > Metazoa > Chordata > Mammalia > Pilosa > Myrmecophagidae > Tamandua > Tamandua tetradactyla. The sequence continues at coordinate 195,537,902 of NC_135328.1, read as the reverse complement.
CAAAACTGAAATAACAGTGAAGGCTCCAATCTAGGTAAATTGCCTAGTGCAGTGCCTGGCATATAGAACACGTTCTAGAAATAAAAGATAAAATCGTCACTGTTGTTATTACAGCAATAAATTCATTCATTCATCCATTTAGTCCTTGCACAAACACAACCCCTTTTGTTGCCAGATACCAGGAACAGAGAAAAACTGGACCTGGCTTCTGGCTTAGAGATGCTCATGATCTAGTAGGGGAGAGTCCAGAGGCTCGGTAATGAGGGGCTGTGTGCAGAGAAAGAAATAGTTAGTGGTGGACCCTGAAACAGGGCAAGATCAGCTTTACTGTGGGAATCATGGAAGGCTTCATAGAGGAGAGAACATTGGGGCTGGGACTTGAAGAACAAGAGACCACCAGGTCGACAGGGAGGGAAGGACATCCAGGTGGTGGGAAGGACAGGTGCCAAAGCAGGGACAGTCTCTTGCCTGGTGTGTACCCAGCTCATGTCTGTGCCTCTGTGTGGCTGGTCCAGGCTAAAGAATTTGTATCTGAGGAAGTGGGGGGCCCGGGAAGGCTTCCAGCAAGGAGGAACCCAGTCAGCTTTGTGTCTGCTGAGGGAAGCCGGGACAGAGTAGAGGGGGATAAGACTGATGGCAGAGAGGCCTGTCAGTGAGTGAAGCTGGGGCATGAGCAGGGCTGGGCCAGGGGACCAGAGAGGGGTGCAGTGATCAGGAAGGGCCCAAAGGCAGTACGAGAGAAGCAGCCAAGCTGGTGGGCTTGATATGGAAATGCTGGAGCTGCAGGACGAGGCTTCCTCAAATCCCCAACCAGCAGTGGGGTCTCACTGCTGAGAGCTGGGCTGGGGCTCTGTGGATATCCAAGAGCTGGAAAAGAGGAAAGGTCAACCTGGCAACACCACAGGCTGATGGGAAAGACAGTTCTGTCAACTGGAACCAGGGCAGAGAAACCCAGCAGGATTAGAAAAGTTTCCTACCACCAGAAAGCCAATGATTTTCCATGACACATCCATGTTTTCCATGGGTAATGACATTTTTTGCACTGGAAAGTCATGAATGGAAAATTCCACCTACCAAAACAGCTACTTCCTCTCTCCAGGCACAAAATAATTAAGGAAATTTCTGTCCTCAGCTCACAGGGGCCTGAAATTCTACCGTTGGTTTGTGGCTTTGTCTTTTGTTAAAATGCAAACAACTTCACAGAAGTGATGTCTTTAATGCAAACATTTTCATTCATTCAGTAAATATTTATTGAGATCTTCCTCTAAACCAGGCAGTAGGTAGAGGCTGGGAATAGATTAATTAAGACTTGTCTGGGGTCCATACCTTCAAAGAACTGGCAAATCCTGTGTGTATGGGAGGGTGGAGACTGCAGGTGGGGGGAAGGGGCGAGGATAATGAGGAAATCTGGCATAATGGTGTCGCCAATGACACTGGAGGGAACGCAGTGCCCAGGGAAACCACAGCAGAACTGACTCGTTTTCAGAGTCCATAGTTGCACAGGGGAACCTCGAGCTGGGGTTTAAGGGATGGAAGAGAATCCCAGATGGAGGACACAGCAAGGGCCAGCGTGCAGAGTCAGGAAGCGGCATGGGGTAAGGGGGTACTAGGTGCGCTCTGCATGGCTTGGGCATAAGGTGGGACGTGGGAGAGGAGGCTGGGGTGGCAGGGACGAGTTTGCATTCTCTGGATGTTACTGATCATCTCAGGTGAAGGTACCTGTCACAGTTCTTTCTGCTCCCCACTTTCCACCTCAACTCCTCCACCGAGACTTCCCAACTCTCCTCTGGGGAACCGGCCTGAGCTCAGGGGTCTGGGTAGGAAGGGCCCAGCCTTAGCTCCAGCGGTGCGTCTTGATTGGCTTAAGCCAGTCAGCCGATCCCCTCCTATTGGATGAGTGATTGGTTCAGGGAGGGGGCACGTGACCCAGTCCAGGCCAATTAAAGGCAAGGAGATGTTTGTTGGGGCTTCTGGGAGAGAGGAGTTTCCCTGTCTTCAGAAGGAAATTTTTCCAGCCTTTGGGATATGAGGTGCAACTGGTGGAAGAGGACAGAGATGGAAAATGTCAGGAAAACAGAGCCACAGCCTGAGCCTTTGTTTTGTTAATGACACCTGGATAGATTTATCTCTATAGTTCTCAGCTGAGCTAGTAAATTCCTGTATTTGTTTAAGCCAGTTTGGGTATTTTTCCTGTTACTTTCAACTGAAGACTTCCTATCTGGGCATGTCTCAAGGACAGAACTTGATTCATTTGGAGAAAAGAAGCAATCAGCAGGTGCCTAAAAATTAGGGTGGGTAGGGGCTGGTCAAATCCCTTGCCTTTTGATTTTGTCTCCAAGTGTTGTTCTCACCATGAGTCAAGATATTTCCTCAGAAATCCCTGCCGACACCGCTCTAGTACCTGGAGAACATGTCCTGGTCTGATTGAGCAGCCAAGGCATCAGGAGCCCTGGGTTCTGCCCCAGCCCAGTTGCTACCTGACTGTGAGGCCTGGGGGAGTCACACTCCCTCTCTGGCCCTTGGTTTGGGATTAATCTATCAGCTGGCAGACTATGAGCAAAACCCGTCTCTGCAACCCCAGTGTCCAGGACAGAACAGATGTGGAAAGGGGCTGTGGACCACTCAGTTGAGAGCTGCTCCTTCCTGCTCTAACTTCCCAGGATCAAGGTCATGTGTAATGCTGACAGAGACCGGCTGCTGGCCCATCTGCCTACCCCAAGAACCTGGAGCCCCAGGCCTTTGGAGATTTAGCAGGAAAAGATTTAGTATGTGGGCTGCATGGCCAAGGCCTAGCTCACACAAAGCTACTTCTACCATCAAGACAGTGTAAAGACAACCCACAGAATGTGAAAAAGTATTTGCAAATCATTTATCTGATAAAGAACTCGTACTGAGAATATACTAAGGACTCATACAACTCAACAGCTAAAAAGTCAACATCCGTGCTTCCTTGGGACATACAGAGAAGATTACCATGGCCCCTGCACAAGGATGACCTGCAAATTCGTGACGCATTCCAAAAGAAAAAGAAAAAGTCAACATCATTAGCCAGAAGAAAAATGCAAATCAAACCCACAATGAGATCCCACTCCCCACCCACTAGGTTGCTACAATCAAAAAGATGGACAATTGCTAGTGAGGATGTGGACACACTGGAGACTTCACACACTGCTGGTAGGAATGTAAAACCCATCAATCAAATTCCACAGCCACTTTGGAAAACAGTTAGTTAAACAGAGTTACCATATGGCTCAGAAATTCCAAAAAGAAATGGAGACTTCCATCCAGGGAACAGAATCCACACAGTTAATGGGCTGAAGAGAAGGGAGGGGAGCTGGAGGAACCCAATTAAGATGACTCCTACTCTGTGGGAATCAGCATGCCAGGAAAAGGACTTCTCATAAGTTTGGGACTTTTAGATCCCTTAAGGCCTTTTAGAGTTTGTGCGTGTGTGTGTGTGTGTAGCTGCTTCCTTGTACATGTGAGTAGCTGACTGTGTACATAATTAACTATTATATGTGGTGATAAATCTCTCATAGTAAAACATCTGGCATCTCATAATTCAATTACTCAGGAAGGAAAGTCTAGGATAAATATTCAGCTGAGTTCAGCTGGCATTTTATCCCAATTTTAAAATTTATGCATCCCCGAGTTCCATCTCCACCCATAGCCCTGAAGCCTAACAACAAGTTTTTCAAAGAGGGCCAAGCTCTGGCTGCTAGGTTCAAGGTGCCCTCCCTTGGTGGGGGCTGAAAGGGAAGCCTCCAGAGATTTCCTGCCCCAGGACGCTGGGACACACAACTTTCTGCCCAGCTCCACAGGACTGAAGGGAAAATCCCCTCACACCAGCTGTCTGTATCACCCCAGCTTTACATCCCTTAGGCCCTGGCTTCTCTGTCTGCCAGTCTTGCTGGGCCTGAGAGGCATGAGAAGTTTCAGCCTGAAGACCTTATGTTGGCCACCACTGATGAGCGGTGGGATGTTGGTGTCAGAACCGGGTTGGAGTCCAATCTCACCACTCACCTCCTGTGGGATTTGGGAAATGATGTCACACCTGCTCTGCCTCATTTGATACTGAATGATAGCAGTGCCCAGGGTGGCTGTCAGTGCCCAGCGTGAACCCTTTTTCCTGTCTCTCTAGCTTCACACCATAGTCACATACACACAACAGTCGTTTGCTCATGTTCTCCATTTGCAGTTCTTCCTGATTAATCTATTGGCATGAAATTTTGTCTTCAGCTTCTTGTTGGAATAATTATTATAATCACCACTAGTCAATGAACTCATGACTGCAATCTCCATTAATATAATTGCAGTTAGGCAGACACATATAATTCCTACTCTCATTAACATGATAAGAAGTCATTGGATGCAATCTTATGTCTGTGTGGTCTGGAAATCTGTCTTGTCTTTCTCCGCTTGGGCAAGCCTTTTTGCTCCTATCCATGGACAAGCACCTTTGTCCTTCTGTCCTCACAGCCTCTCTGTGAAAAACCCATCACTGAAGATTCTACAGCATCTCTCTGAAAAATCACTACAGCCATCACTCTGTAAATTTACGGCTACTATTCCTGCTTTGCCACTTCCACCGCTGACAGCCGTGTATTTGAGAACTTACGGTAGGCCAGGAGTGGTGTTAAGTGCATTGCCAGCATTATCCCACGGGAGAAGGACCATTCTCATTCCCATTTAACAGACAGGAAAACTGATGGGTGATTTGACCAAAATTCTACAAATACTAAGTGGTGAGCAGCCTTTCATCTCAGTTCTTTCCAATTCTAAAATCCATTCTTTCTGCATTCCACCAACTCACGGAGCCAAAACTCCTCTTACCTCTTCGCTTCTCTCTTCATCCTCCTCCTCAGCTCTTTTCCCACCACCAAGCATTACTAAGCCACATTGGACAGGCAGCCTGAGATTGAGATCTCAGATTCCATATTATTTACTGGAGTGATGAGGGGGATCTAACTTCAGAGATGCTCCCAGCCCTTGTGGGTGGGGGTTGAGACCTCCAGGCTTTATAATCAACAATGAAGCCCTTCCTCTGGCCCCAGAGCTGCCTGGCTAGCAGATGGCAACATTGATTTCTCCTTCATTCCTCCTAGCAACTCAAGTTCTACCGGCACCACCACCTTCCTGCAGATGTGTGAGTGACGATAACACTGTTCGAGGGTTTGCTTTCACTCAACCATGCTGAAGAGCTTCCTCTGGACCTGTCGTGATCCTCTCAGCATCCCAGGAAGTGAAGCATTTCTTTGCTTGAAAGATGGGGAAAAATGAGGCCCAAAATGTCATAGAGTTTTGGCCCCATAGAGATCATCAACTGCACTTTAAAGGTAAAGAAACTGAGGACCAGAAAAGGGAATGGAGTTGCCCAGTGTCCACAGCAATTGATGAGTAGAGCCAGCATCACATCCCAGGGCTGCTGATTCCCACACCAGTGTCCACAACAAAATGTCAGGAACAAACTGTGAGTCAGCCTAGGATGCTCATTGGATTTTGACAGAATTCTCACCCTGTCTGCTCTTCAGAGAAGTTGAAGATGGTGGGGGACAGAGCCATCTGGATTCAGACACAGAGTCCCAGGTCTGCCACTGACTCAACATGAGTGTCCTTGGACAACCTCTTCTGCCTTCGCAGGCCTCAGTTTTCTCAGCTGTAAAATGACGTTTCTTGGGACCAATGTGTTTAGTTAGATTCTTCTAGCAACTGGATATGCTCAGAGCATCCTCTTCCTTCAGGGGTTTCAAAGCTGGACATGTGCTTGACAGCAGCTGCTTCAACTTCCCCCACAACAAATTTTAATTCCTCCTTCTGGGAACCCTGCTCCATGCATTTGAGCTGAATAAATTGATTTGTAGAAATTACCATTCCCAGAGGCTGCTTACATCAGAAGCAGCAGGTGGCCATTCTGAGTGCTTCTGCATGAGCCCCAGAGTCATGCTGGGACAAATTCATCCCTTCCAAGCAACATCTGCTGGAAGGTGGCATTGAATTATGTCACATTATAATAACATTTCACTTGGTTCCTGTAACCTTTATTTAGCCAGAGCTGAAATCTCTCACTAAGAGGCCCACTTCTCTGGAATTTTATCCTGGCAGGAGGTGTCCTGAGCTGCCCAGGGTAGACCGCATTATAGAATGACCAGTTGATGGCAGAGTGATGGGTCTCTGGGCCTGGGCAGGGGCTGATAGGAGAAGGCTGGAGGTGAGAGAGCACATGCCCTCGGGGTATTCACGCTGCAGGGTCTTTCACTCAACATAGGAGTCCTTAGAAACTCATTTAATGATTCATTCATTCCCTTTCTTACTCATTCACTCACTCAACAAACATTCCTTGGCCATTGATGTGCAAGGGTGATGTGTTTATGGGGATGCAGAGGAGATTAAGAGCTTGCCTTTACCTTCAAGGCACTCCAGTTTGGCACAAGACTGAGTTTAAATGGGGAAACTCTGCTTCAAGAAGTGCAATAATAGATTCAGGGCTGGAAGAGAGAGTATTTAATGGCCTTGGGGATCTGATGGGGAAGTCCCTCCCTTAGAGTGGGTCCTCTGACACAAACCCTGAAACTAAGACTCTGGTGCCAGTCCTTATCTGAGAGGTGACCCCAGAAAGCACAAGTAAGGGAGGGAGAGGGAGAAGCAGGCAGGGAAAAGAGCCAGTAAAGTGGTTGTCTGTGAGTGGGTTATAGCTATGGGCAACTGAGGCTCAGTCCTGTTGGGGACCTCCTGAGGGCCACATGGAAGATGCTGCAGTCACCCTCCTGGGAGATGGGGGAGGTGGGACACTTATCCACTGACTCCAGAGGCGTTCACTCCCCCTGCCCCCTACCCCCTGCCGCCTGCACTTTTGGTAACCAGTGTGTGGATTGGTGGAAGTGGAAGTGGTTCAAGGGGTCCTGGTGGGGAGTGGGATGCAAGGGAAGGATTTATTTTAGGATTACGTGTAAGGAAATTCAAGCAGATCGTATGCAGAGAAACTTGGAGTTGGGGGTAGGGTTTGGAGGAGCTAGTGCGATGGGGAAGAGAAGGGAGGTGCCTGATAGGGATGGGCCCCACAGAGGTGGGAGCGGTTGGATCCAAAGGCAGATGGGATTGGCCTTCCACCAGGGGAGGGGAGTGGTTCTGTTTTGGAGATGGCTGAGAATACTCAAATGTGTTCATCCATAGAAGAGGAAAACAGGTCTGCCTGATGGCCTCGATTTTCCCAGACCAGGGGGAAATCAGGCCATTTGCTGGGGGTGAGGGAGCTGATGGCTGGACAGGGAACTTGAAGAAGGTAGTAGGCTAAACCAGTATTTGAGGGTCAAAGCAGTGGGAGTTGTCTACAAGATCAGAGAAGGGGTAGGCAGTTTGGCCAGTCATTCCTGAGTCAATTACATCACATCTCAGGACCAAAATGGTAACAGCAAATGGTCACCTTGGTCCTTTGCTGAGTTTTACAGGACATAGGTGGTACCTGGAGAACCCAGGCAATGGCTGGTACAGTGATCCTGGGCAGACCTCACTGGCTTCCCTGCTTCCCTTCTCCTCTGATCCAGGGAAAAATAGTGGTGGGTAGAAAAGCACCAAACTGGCATAGGGGAAATAGGATCTTGTCCCAGTTCTCTCCTCATTGCTATGTGACCTGGACAAGTTAATTCCCCACTCTGGCCTTAATTTCCACATCTATTAATTGGAATGATGCTAAGACCTGCCCAGCCAGCCTCACAAGAGTTTGCATGAGGCTAATTTAATTATTTAAAATAATTAAAGCACTAATGGAGGGAGAAGTCCTTTGGAGGCTAAACAGAGCAGCTCAGTATGAGCACAAATTCTCTTCCTCAGTCTCCCCATCTGTAAAATGGGTGGCTGGAAGCCAAGCTTGACTGAGAACTCAGGCACCTTGATCCCTAGGCCAAGGCTGTTTCTGGGCTACCAGCCTTGTGACCTGTTTCCATTTGCAAGGCCCTCTTAGAGGATGTGACTAAACCAAAAGAGCAGAGGTGCCTCAATACTCAGCCATGTCCTTGTCTTTGCACAGCAGAGAGTTCTGTTCTCAAAATGGCTCTAAAAGAGGCAGCAGTGAGGAGAGAGGCTGAGGTGAAATGAACAAGAAGGCCCCAAGTCCTTAAAGCACTTAGATGGTGGAGAGAGCAGGGGAAGAGACCCAAGAGGCAGGGCCCCCGGCCCTTGCACAGCCATCAGTGAATAAGCAAGTTCATCACCCACCATGACAAAGTGCTCAGAGCCGCATGCCGGGCAAGGCCAAGAGTGAGGGGCAGAAGGCAGAGGGCCATGTCAGGGCATTCAGAGAGGGTGCCTCACAGTGGGGACATCTGAGCCTCATAAGGCCTGGACACCAAGGAGCCAGCTATGCGTAGACTGCTTAAGGTCATCTAAGCGAAGAGCTTGGGTGACAAGGAGAAGAAATGAGACCAGATGAGCAAAGGAGCGAGCTCTGTAGGACACAGTCACAGAGCAGGCAGCGACCAGGTCAGGGAGGGCCTCCATATTCTCAGCGAGGAGCTCTGCTTTTAATGTAAGAGCAATAGGAGGTCACTGGAAGGTTTCAGCAGGTAGGAAATCTGCTCTGGCTTAGGGATCACTCTGGCTGCTGCTGTTTGTGTGACACTTGGCAGCTCTGTGACCTTGGGCAAGTTGCTCGACCTCTCTGAGCTCCAGACTCCTCATTTGTAAAGTAGAATGACAAGAGTGCCTACCTCTCAGGCTGACACAGGACTATCCACACAGAACTGAACACATGCCCCGGGATTGGAAGTGCCAAATAAAGGTTTGCTTTTCACATCACCACATCTACAGCCTTCATTCTCTAAAACCACAGGTTCTCCCAGTCCCATCAACTTAGACTCCAGCTGCTCTGGGAGCGGCCCAGCCCAGTGGGTTTTCCTTCTCCCACTTCTCCACTGAGAGGCCTGAGGCTCACTGAAGGTCAGGACTCCCACTAGGAGGAGGCCCTGAGACCCGGGCCTCAGAAGCCACAGTCCCTGCTCTCCCCACCACTCCGCGGCAGGTTCTGGCAGTGGAATGACACTATTGCTTCTGCACCATCCTAGGCCACGGAGGTATCAAGGCTGAACTCCATAAGCTCCTGTCCATCGGCGCTCAGCTGGGGAGGTGAGCCCGGGGAGGTAAGCCTGGGCAGGTGAGCTGGGGAGGTGAGCCCAGGGAGGTGAACCCAGGGAGGTTAAGTCAGGGGAGGTTAGCCCAGTGAGGTCAGTGAGGGAGGTCAGTCAGAGTCCAGTGATGTAAGCAGCTACCAGACCCCACTCTCAATTAGGGCCATGCAAGTGGCCTTGGCATCCATCAAAGTCACAGCTCCATCTCCGGGTGCCCAGGATATATAAATATGTCCCAATCAGAGGCTGGCAGAGAGGTGGTAAGAACTAATAATTGCTTTGGCCAGCTCCTATGGTCAGATTTATTATGACACAAAGAAACAAATTTAGCTCCTGGCAGTACTAGCCAATTGGCTGGCCTGTGCTTATAGAAACCCTATTTGCTGGAGCCTGGGTGGATGGAAGCTCATAACCCATCCCTGCTGGGCCGACAGCCCTAGGCAGGCCAGGCTGGGCTATTCATCTCCCTGAGTTCCAGGCTGCTTTGCCTGTGAGACTCCACCTCTGACACATTTCACCGCATTTAAAAATAAGTGCCCATGTCACAAATTACCCATCTGGTGTTGCACCAATTCACTGGCTTATGACAATATCCAGGGAGGCCGCAAAATAGTTAAAGGAACAGGCTTTGGAATTAGCTTAAATGTTCAAATCCCAGCTCTGCCATCTATTGGCTCTGCGACTTTGGGTAAATAAACTCACCTCTCTGAGCCTCCATTTCCTCATCTGTAAAGTGAGGAAAAGGGTTGTTACAGGGATTAAACAAAACCACCATGCAAGGCCTCAAGCCTGGGGCCTGGCACAGAGTTGCTGTTGATTGTCATTTTGATTTTCCACAGATCTCATTTCCTGGGGGCTAACTGTGAGGCAGAGACTATGCTAGCTCTATTTAAATGTTTTATTTCTAGACCTCACTACCAATCCTGCAGGCAGGTACTGTTAGTGTATTTTCTAGATTAGAACATGGAACCAAAAGGTAGTTAGGGCCTTATGTAAAGTCACCCAGCTGGTGGGATGTGAAATTGGAGTTGGGATCTTGGTTTGTTTCTTCTGTGCGCCTACTACTACCTCTGCCTGCCCAGCTCCTCTAAAAGGCCGTGCAAGGCCATGGGCCAGACAAGCTGGCCCACTCTCCCCCTCCTTTCCTCTCTCTCAGCAGCACTTCCTGAGCATAGGCTCCATGATGAGCCCTTCACTGATAGGTACACAGAGATAAAATTAGATGGCTCCCTGCCTTCAAAAGCTCAACACACAATGTGGCAAAGAACAGAGTTGCTGACCCACTGCACAAAGCAGGTGGCTGACTCTTGTCTTAACTCTCTACTCTGTTTCATTTTCTGTAATAATTTAACTTTCAAAAAAGCCTCCAATAGAGTGTCTCTTTTCAGTGGTCCAAACTGCTCTTCTCCCATTCTCTCCTAAACCCACTGCCTTCAGATTCTCCTACCACTACACAATGACCTGCATGTCACTGATGACCTCCATGTCAGCAATGACCTCCATATTAATGATGACCTCCATATCAGTGATGACCTCCATGTCAATGATGGGCCTCAATGTCACCATGACCTCCATGTCAGCAGTGACTTCCATATCAGCAATGATCTCATATCAATGATGGACCTTCATGTCAGTGATGACCTCCATATCAGCAATGATCTCCATGTCAATGATGGACCTTCATGTCAGTGATGACCTCCATGTCAGTGATGATACTCCATGTCACTGATGATCTCCATGTCAGCCATGACCCCCATGCCACCAGTGACCTCTATGTCAATGATAACCTCCATGTCATCAATGACAACCATGTCAATGGTGGATCTCCTTATCGGTGATGACCTCCAAGTCAATGATGACATCCATGCCAGTGGTGACCTCCATATTACTGATGACCTTCTTGTTGCTAAATCCAATAGGCAATAGTCTGTCCATCAGAGTTGACTTATTAGTTCCTTTCCCCTCCCTGAATCATTTCCTTCATTTGGATTCTAGAAACCTCTAGCCTTCCCTTCACAATCTCCTACCACTGAATGTTGACTACCTGTGGATCAATGATTGGTTATCATATCTCTCTGCCCTCCTGCCCTTAGTAATCTCATCTAGTCTTGTGGCTTTAAGTACCATTTATATACTAACAATTCACTGTTAACATCTTCAGTCCAAACTTCTCTACTTAACTACTAATCTGTTCTCCTCTCTACTTGAATGTCTAACAGGCATCACAGGCCCAACATGGACCAAAATAAACTCCACATCTTTCTCCCCAAACTTGTTCTCCCCACAGTCTCCCCCTCTCAGTTAAAGTCACCTCTCTCATTTCAGTTTTTCAGGACAAAACCTGGAAGTCATCTTTATTTCCCTTCTTCTCTCATACCCCACATCCAACTGTTAACAAGTCATAGTTTCAAAATATGTCCAGAGTCTGACTACTCCCCACCACTGCCACTGCATGCAGCCCAGCCCAAGCCACCATCACCTCTCACTGGGTCCTTGCAGTTGCCATTAATGCACACATCACTACCTCACATCCCATTGACCAGCATATAGTCACCTGACCATCCCAGCTATAACTGGGGAAGGCTAGGAAATGTTCTTTCTACTCTGCAAGACTGTGTGCTCACCATAAATTATGGGTCTATTTCTAAAGAAGGGAAGAAGGACAATTAATGTGAGAAACTAGTGTTTCTGCCAGAGGATCCATATAGGTAGGAAGATAAGAGAAGGAAGAGGCATTTAAGCTAAAGTTCTAAAGGATAAAAGGCAGCCAATCGCACAAAGACCCATGGAAATAGCCTTCTGTGCAGAAGGATCAGCAAAATGCAAAGGGCCTAAGGTAGGAAAGGCTGGGCATGTGTGAGCAACCAGACAAGACTACTGTGGCTATAGGGTAAGTAGTGGGGGTGATGCAGAGGTATGTGATGTGAGCGGGTAAGTTGGGCCAAAGCTTCCAGACCATTGTGAGGATTTGGGATTGTGCTAGAAGAACAGTGGGAAACCAGGACCGTGGGAAGTTTTAAGAAGAGGAGAGATGGGATCTGATTTATATCTTAAGATGATTCCTAGAGAGTGGACTGAGGGCGGCAATTAGGCAGCCACTGTGGGGAGGGGAAGGAATGGCTGAGAACTGGAGGTGGCCATGGGGATAAGAGAACTGCATGATTCAGGAGGCGTGGTGCAGTGAGAATCCACAGGAGGTGCTGAAGGATGGAATGGGGTGGGACGGTGGCAAGGGAGAGATGGATTTCAGAGAAGCCTCTTGGATTCCAGTGCTCTATACTGAGTTGGGTAAGATGGAGACCAGGGAGCCAGCTCCTAGAAGAGCCCCTCATTCTGAAGTGGCCCAGAATTGGGGAGTCTTTGCTGAGGAATCAGAGAGATTCTCCCAGGCAACCAGACTGTGCAGGTGATATGTTTGCACATGGCCTTGGGGGATGGGAAGATGGGGGTGGGTGGATGATGCTCCTTTGTTTGGTTCTTAGAAAGGCCAGCCCGGCTTGTGCAGAGCCCCTCGCGCTGTACAGCCAAGGACATTCTCTCTCAGATCTGGGACTGGAGCCAGTCCTCTCCTGGCCTCTGTGGCAGATTGTATTCCAAAGATGGCCGCAACAATAATTCCCATCCCACGTGCTTTTGCAATGGAACGTGGACACTCCTGTCTCAAGAGGTGGGGCTACATTCCCTCCCATCGAATGCAGGTGGGCTTGTGACTATGGTGGAAGAGATGCTGTGTGATTCCCAAGGCTAGTTCAGAGAAGGCAATACAGGTTCTGCCTTGTCCTTTCGGGGTGCTCGCTCTAGGACCCCAGCCGTTCTTGGGGAATGGAGGCCCCAGCCGCCAGCCCCAGCAGAACTCACATTGGCAGCCACACCAGCCAGAAGATGGGTCTGCAGGTCCTGGGTGAGCCTCCCCCACGGATGCCCCACATTGCACAGACAAACTATCCCTGCAGCCCCTGAGAATTTGCAGAATGTTGTTTTTGAGGCCATACATTTCAGAGTGGTTTGTTACACTGTAACAGGAATCCCCTCTGGTCTGTGGGGCCTTTGGCAAGTCAAGTCTCCTGAAGCTCAGTTTTCTCTTGGATAAAAAGGGGACAGCAACAGCTCTCCTGGGTTGTGGTAAGGACTATGTGAGCAGCTGCCTGCTCGTGGTAATGCTCAGTAAACACCTGCAGTGCTGGATGCTCAAACCACACTGAGCGCACTTGTCTGTTTCTCCGACAGCTGCTACATTGTTCTGTGAGCACCGGAGGCCAGGGACCAGGTCCTTCGAGCACAGGTGCCCATAGAGTCCGATTAGCAAATGTTAAATGAATGAGCACCGGAAGCAGAAGTGGAGGTGCGAGCATGTCACGTGGCCCATAGGTCGTTTTTGAGGGCAGGGCATGGGCAGAGAGGCGCCTCCAGACCCTGTCCCATCCCTCACCCACAAAGCAGGCTGGGTTCACCCAGCAGCCAGCTACAGAATTTATCCCTACCACATTTGGAAGTGCAAAGCCCACGCATGGAAGAAGAGAGTGGAGCCACCCTCAGACCACAGCCTGACCCTCATCTCTGTGCATAGCTGATTTTCCTGGATCACTGGTCAGTGTAGACCTGGCCCCCAGGGCTGGGCATGGCAGATTCCCAGGAGCAGGTGCTTCTGTGCTCACCAATGGCCCTTCTGCACCTGAACACAGTCATGCCTGCTGCCCTCAAGGGATCTCCCTGCCACCTCCCCTGCAGCCATCACTGGGCCCCTCAGACCCCACATCTGCATGTACCCCTGTCTCTGCTGTGGGGAAGGTAGTTGAAGAAGTCTTTGGACATTCAAGTTGCACAAAAACATCTCATTTCAACATTCACCATGTCCCTGACATGTAAATTTGTGCATATTTGCATATTGCACAGTCTCTCTTCCTCTCTCCCCCCCCCCCCCGCCCACCCAGTTTGTCAGAACCATCTGTCCCTTGCAGAGGGGCCATCAGGGAGATGTCAACACCTGTGACCAGATGGCTGTGGTTAGACAAGGGCAGTCATAAAGGCTGCCTCTGACCAGGCCTGGCGAAGAAGTGCTGCATTCCCCTCTGCCAAAAGCAAGGTCCCTACTGCTGGATGTTTCCACTTGCAGAAAGACACAGCTGAGGAGTGGGGTGCACAGGGGCGGGGCCTTTGGGATGTGGGAGACTCAGGGGTACAGGAGGCTCTGGGATGTGTCTTGGCCTTGCCAAATCACACCTGTGGGCTTGGACTTACCCTGGCAGAGGCTCAGTTCTCTCCTAGGCAAAAGGAGTGGTGACAGTGCCCACCTCATTTGGGGGATTCAGAGAAAGTGAAGGAAGATCCCTCAGCACTGCATTCCAAATGCTGTTTCCGGGGATGATGGCAAGGATGCTCCCTTGGTTAATCCTCGCTGCTGCCTGGGGAGTCAGGGCTTCCTGAATCCCAGCTTTGCAAATGGTGAGCCTGAGGACGAGCTTAGCTGTGGGCCCGGGCAAGTTTTTTGGTGACCAGAAATGCTAGTCCTTCAACTTGGAGTGTTCAACTCCAAAGCCTGACCTTGGGTGGGTCTACATCCCTGGAGGGAGCATCAGACTGGCTGGTCACCTGCTGGGAACTCCTGGGCCGCGGTCATGTGGGCTTGGCTGCTTGTCTTTCTGAGTCCAGATGGAGGCTGAAGGAACTGGAGTCCTAGTCCTGGAGTCGCTCCCAATTAACAGGGAAGCTTGGGAAAGTGCTGCCTAATCCTGGAACAAGCATGACCCCCGGGATGGACTGACCTCTCAATCCCTTCCAGGTCTAGGTTGCTATGAATTTGTGTCCTGGGCCTGTTTCGAGCGTGGGGGTGACCCTTCCTGTGCTTAGCCTCTGCTTCCGACCAAGCCCTGACTCTTGGGCCTGGACCCTCAAGCCTGACACACCACCCCTCTGGCTTCCTGCCATTTGCTGGGCATTTCTCTATGGAAGCTCATTCCAAAGCGACCCTTGAGGCAGCATCAATTAGACTGGTGAGTGGTCACCTCTGGGCAGTCAAGTCCTTGAGGAAAGATCTGGGTCAGACTCCTCTTTATACCCCCTGATGGCACCCAGTCCTGTGCAAAGCACGCATTGGTCCATAAGACCTCGTGGAATGAATGAAATATTTGAGAGGGTTAGAGGCCACGTCCTTAGTAGCAGTGTAAAGGAGAGGGTAAGAGAGGAGGGAGAGACCTGCTTTTGGGCTTTAGGCAAGCCCCTCACCACCTCTGGCCTCAGTATCCCCAAAGGGACCATAATAGGGTTAGACAAGATGGTCAATGATGTTGGCGGTTCCAATATTTTGCTGAAATTTGACCCAAGTCACACAAAAAAGGCAGGTATCATGCAGTGGTTAAAAGCATGAACTCTGGGGTCAGCAGCCCTGGTCCAGTCCCTGACAGCTTGGCCCCTCAGTAGTTTCATGATCTTGGGGAAGTTTCTCTGAGTTTCCTTAGCCTTGAATTTGGTGTAATAGCAAATATTCAGTGAGCCGAAGAAAGCAAAGCTATCCGCATCTTGCCTATCACACAGGAAGCAGTCAGTAGAGGGTGGCTTTTCTGAGTGGTGGTGGTGATGATGATGATGATGGTGATGGTGATGGGAAGGTCTGATCTCGGAATTTCACATTTGCCAGATTCCCCAGTCTGGACTCAGAACTAGACAGGACCACAGGAACCTCTTCATGAGGCCCTTCATCCACGGAGGCCCAAAGAGGCACAGGGGCTTGCCCAAGGTCACACACTGAAGAAAGGACATCACACATCAGAGCTCTGCCCCCGCCGCACCTGGTTCCTGCACCACCCCCTGCTGTCAGACTCCCCCTCGAGGCCCCCCGACTCTTCCCTTTCCCTTCCCAGATGGTGGCAGCACCTGCCTCTGAGTTTTCTTGTTTGTTTCGTAAGACTCCAAGTTTTCAACATTGGGATTTAATCATTCTGGAAGCTCCAGAACACATTTCTCTGGTTGATTTTCCTCACCATAAACAAGTTCAGAGTCATTAGGCTCCAATCACAAGAAAACATCAGGCTCCTGCAGGGTCGCAACTTTTTTACTTCTCTGAGGACTCCTGCTCATGGGAGCCAGCAAGGACCTTAGAGGTCACTGGTGCATCTCCTTGCACAGGATGGAGAAATTGAGGCCCGGAGCGGCGGGATCAGCTGGAGGTCACGCAGCAGGTCAGGAGGTCTCTGAGCTCCCTGGCCCTGCTTTACACCACAGCACAATGGCACCTGCCAAGCCTTGGAGACCTTATTTCTCACTGGGGTAAATTCACCTGTTTCTCACCCACATTGGTCCCTCAGCACAAAGACATCACAGGATTTCTCTGATTCTCCAGCTTCCTCTTTCTGATCATTTAAAAGAAATAACTTCAGTTTTAAAAATGGTTTGTGGGCGGTGCAGCGGTGGCTCAGTGGCAGAATTCTTGCCTGCCAGGCTGGAGACCCAGGTTCGATTCCCAATGCCGACCTATGCAAAAAATAATAATAATAATACTGGTTTGTGTTCATTGTGGAAAATTAAAATATCAAAATACACAGTCTCTAAGAATCACCTTAACGTTAACACCATAAAAATTTGGGAAATATTCTTGTCATCTGGTTATTCCCCCTTCACCACTCCATGCCCCCTGATCCGTTTCCTACTTTCTCTGCCCCACCGGTGCCCAGGAGGCTGTCCCACATGGGCTCTATGGAGTGCCTTGTAGACTGAGGCTCAGGGAGGTGATGCATCTTGTGTTGGGGTCGCACGGTGAGTGTCTGAGACAGGATTTGAAGTTTAGTCTTGCCTTTTCTCCTGCCCCATTTGCCTTCATTCTTGTCACCAGCAGGGCTGATGACTCCCTAGCCTGGGTGATTGCCCGTGATGGACTCGGGCCTGTCTGCAGCCCAACCATGTGTGTGCTCAGGGGGAGCTGGCTTACTGGGGGTGGCAGCACCAGTACCCCACAATGTGACTTGTAGTTATCCCACAGCAAAATATGGGGCTGACAGACTGTGAGGTGGCCTGCAGGTTGCTCCCTGGGGGTGGGGACAAGTCCCAAGGGTTTGTGCCCTGTGGCAGGAACTGAGGGTAGAAGGACCTAGGGATTCACAGGACATGACTGGCTAGGGACTGGGACCAAGACTTGTCCTGTTAGCAAAAGCATGTAAAATCCACCCATTTATCCCCAAATCAGCCCTTTTCTTCCTCTGCCTCCTCTGCCTAGATTCTTCAGACCCCATGAAAAGGCCTCGTGGCTGCCTCCTCCTAAGCTACACGGCAGTTTCTGACCCAGAGCCAGTAGTGAATGAATGAATGAATGAAAACCCTCTGGGCTCTGCAGATCACAGGGCCCCATAGCTGGGTCACCTGGACCCTCAGGTGCAGATGCAGGTGCAGGTACCAGGCCCATTCCTAAGGAAGACACGCCTGAGAAATGTGGACTAATCTGGCTACCAGCCTGACTGGTGCTTGGGCTCTACCTGGAGCAGGAACTGGTGTCCTGCTTCCTCATCCTTGCACCTGGGCCCTGCCATGCCTGGGCCCCAGTCCTAGGACTGGAATTTCTCCCCAGCAATCTGTCCTCACCTCCACTTCCACTGGGGCTCTGCTTCCCACTGCCAGACCTCCCAACGCTGCTAACCTGCCTGTCTACGTGTCACTCCTTCCTTCCTTCATTGCCCGAGCATCGATGAGCATCACTTATGTGCTGAAGTGTGTGAGGGGCAGGCAGTCATGGGTGGGTGGCTGCAAAGATGGAGTTTCCTCACTCACCAGCTTCTTTCTCTGTCACTTTCCCTTACTTCCCCTGTATCATGCTCTGCTCTTAGCAGTCCTTGCTCCCTGGTATGATGAGATACATCTCTTTGTTTATCATCCATCTGCCCCTCTGCAGTGTAAGTTCTATAGGCAGGACAGGGACTGATTCTTTTAGTTTATTTTAGTGTCCACAGCACTTTGAACCGTGTCTAGTGTACTGTAAACACACAATATTTGTGACATCAGTGAATGAATGAGTGAATGAATACAAAGATCTGCCGGTCAAGCAAGGGGTCCTAGGGGGAGTAAAAGTAGCAAATACTAAACGGTGGTTACTGGGGTGTTTGGGAGACACGTTGTGGAGGACGTGGCAGGCGTGACAGAGGAGAGCTTGGACAGACACTCACTCACTTGTGCTTTCCTGCATTCACTTTCCCCATGCGTCGTGCACTCCCTAAGCACCTTCTATGTGCCAAACCCTAAAATGG
Organism: Tamandua tetradactyla; assembly: GCF_023851605.1. Classification (NCBI taxonomy): domain Eukaryota; kingdom Metazoa; phylum Chordata; class Mammalia; order Pilosa; family Myrmecophagidae; genus Tamandua; species Tamandua tetradactyla. Next base: position 195,519,556 of record NC_135328.1, on the reverse strand, counting down.
GAATAAATGCTGGCATATTAGACCCTGTTCCTGCCCTAAGGAGCTCACAGCCAAGTGAGGAGAAAGATTGACCCTGGAATCAGGGCAGTGAGCACCGTGTAGGACAGGCAGAGACCCCTGCAGATCCCAGGAGGGATTGATTGAGTAGAGGAGGTGTTATAGCTTCCATCGGACAAGTGGGGAAACTGAGTCTCAGGCCTCTTGATACCAAATTTCTTACTCCCTCTCCAAATATGCTCCCGTTTGGGTTCCTCATTCACCATCACTTATTGAGAGCAGAGTCCTGGGCTGGGCCTTGAAGACAGAGAAATGGGTGATGCAGGCAGCCAAGTGAGAACCTACCTTCCTTTGGTGCAGCCCCGGCCAGACAGCAATAGGTGATCTACTAGAGGCCCAGAAGGCAGTGGGCCCAGAAGACCATCCTGGAACTCCGGAGTGGGGGGCCCTTTCTGCTTTCTTCATTGCATGCACCTCAGTAGAAGTGCAGCACAAATTTGCTAGATGGATGGAGAGATTGAGAAATTTTGACTTGGGGCAATGAAAGGGGCCACAGAAAGCTAAGAACCTTAAAGTTAGTGCCTCTGCCTTGTTGCATAACCTTGGACAAACCCCTTGCCCTCTATGGGCCTCAGTTTCCCCCTCTGAAAAACAAGTGGGGCTGATCCTAAAAGGCACAACTGCTCAGCTTTTCCAAGCCTCTTCCACATGAGGCAGGATGAGCTGGGAGACTCCAGCTGTGCCCCGCACTGGCTCAGCCGTCAAGCCTGGGCACCATCCTGCATTTGAAGCGTCTGCCTGCTCTGATGGAGATGCCTGAGGGGAACAGCAGGACCGTCAGGGTGGCTAGGTTGAGCTGCTGCAGCCAGAGATGGAAAATGACCAATTATTAGAGTTATCATGAATGCTGTCTCTTCTCTGATGGAACAGCACAGCCGTTCTTGTCTCCTGTAGAAGAAGCTGGACTTGGTTGGAATGTGGGAATCTGTTGGGTCGCTCAGAGGCACAGGGCCTGCAAGTAGCATAAGTCTATCTTTGCTTGGCCATACCCACGCCTTGGCTCATGCTGGTCAACCTCTCCTGGAATGCCCTCTGTTTTCTTCATAGATATCTTTCACAGCTTCAGTCAGTTCAACAAGCAGGTATTGAGGACTTGCTGTGTGCAAGGCTCTGTGCAAACAGCTGAGCCACAGTCAGGAGTGGAACCCTGTGTGTCAGGAACTCACAGACGATAGATGGATGAATAAACACCCAGTTACTATGACAACAGCAGTAATAACAGCCGGGGCTTAATAAGCACATACTACGAGCAGAACACTGTTCTAAGATCTTTATTTAAAATATCTTATTTAAAAAAAAAAAAAATATATATATATATATATATATATATATATATATATATCTTATTTAATCCCACAACCCTCCAGAGAAGTAGCTGTTCTTGTGAGGACTCATGTTGAGCACATAAGAGACTAAATTCAATCTAGTTAAACTAAAGAGGAAGCTCAATGTCTCAAAGAACAGAGAAGGCAGAGACAGATCTGCCTTAGGCATGGCTGGATCCAGGGGCCCCATTAGATCATTGGGTCTGTTTCTTTCTCAGCATTTCTTTATTGTGCTTCCCTGCATGTGTGATAGCACTGGGGATGGAGGCTTCTCTCCCATTACTGTTGGGATAATTCATGGAGTAACCAGTCAGTAGAAGGGGATTCATAACCTTTGGAGGCGCCAAGCTTGCTTCATCCCATCTGGTGTCTGAAAGACCTGCCCTTTCCTAATCATCATCTATAAAATCCCAGGCAAGGATTCCAGTCTGCCTGATCTGGGTCGTTAGTCCATTCCTTGAACCAATCCCTGTTTCCAGGTGTCTGGGATGCTCTGATTGGTTCAGCTAGACTTTTAAGTTGCCTCTAAGGAAAGGAGATGGGATGGGAGCTCTCACTTGTAACCCTTCTGAATCTCATGTCCTGGGGAGCACAGGAAGATTAGTTTCCTAGGGAAGAGTGGAAGGTGGGGGGAAGGGATGACAGGGGAGCAAAAATAGCAGGTGTCAATTATGATAGATATTATCGCTCTTACTTTACAGAGGAGGAAACTGAGTATTAGACACTCTAAGTAATTCAGATAGTTCAGTGAGCACCCATAACAAGTACTCAAAGCCCCAACACCCACCGTGCTTCCCACAGATCCTTGCTTCTGCCAGCATCACCAGCACCTCCAAATCTGAACTCCAACAGGTTTAGACTCATGGTTTCATCCCAAAAAGGAAAATTCTCAAAGCTCCGAAGACCCCAGAGCTTATAAACCTAATCTTCATGTTGGATTTCATTTGAAGTTCCCTTCTTTCCAGACTGTAGTGTGCAGAGCGCATTGCCCTGGGCAATTTCTTGTTGACTGAGCATTGTAGAGAGTGAGCACATCGGAGGATACAGAGACCAGGGCGGCACCGCCGGGGGCGATATTGGCCTGGAGCGATAAGGGACATTAAGGTCACTGAAGTGTGCTCTACTTGACATCTGATCATGTTGCCCAGTGAAGCTTACAGCTTATATCTTTTAGATCCAAACCGATGCCTTCCCAGCCCCTCCTTCCAGTCCCAACCTGCCCATTTCATTTACCTTGGGTTTCCCCAGAAGCGGAGCTTGATAAGTGGATATAGGGGCAGGTTGTTGGTTTGGGAGGTGCAGGCAGCTCTAATAGGGGAGTAAGAAGTGAAACACTGGAGAAGAGTGCACCATCAAAACAGCTACCACAGTGAGAACTGGAGTTGATCCCATGGGGGAAACCTGAGAAACAATAAAATGCAAGGTGAAAAACTGTCCAACAGAGGAACAAGGGAGTTGGGGCATTTATACACCAACTCTTGAGAGTTATTCGTTGAGAGTTTGCCCCAAGGGTTATTAATCCCCCAGCACTTCTGCCTGCCAACTCTTCAGGCAAACCAGCCTTCCAAAGTTTTGGAGTCTTCTTCTGCTGGACTGGCTGTCCTGCTCCAGCTTTTCTTGGGATTCCTAAATCTGATGATGCCCAGCAGGACAAAGCCACAGGGAGCCCTGGGGAGCTGGAGCATCCAGGGAGTGGAAGGGAGCACTGGATTCACCTCCATGTCACCATCTGGCAGCGGAACTGTTGACAGCTCCTGGTTCTCCGCACCTGTCCCTTTGAGGCTGTGACCTGGTGAAGGGCGTTCATCTGGCCATCAGAGAGTTGGGGAGGAGGACCCTTAGCACCTCCTCCCTCAGTGCCCTGGCACTCAGCATGGCCTCTGGACATGTGCACGTCTCATGCATTCGAGCATTTTGTCTTCCTCCTGGACCATGGGCTCCTCCAGGATAGGCCTGAGCCTTTGCCGCTCTCATTTCTCTTCCCCTCTGCTGTCCTGCAGCTTGGACCCGACATCTTCTTGGAAGGAGACCTCCCTAGCAGGGTGCCTATGGGGTCATCCTGGCCATGCAGCAGTGGCCTCTTCAGTGTCGTGGAAACTGAGTTCATAGGATTGCAGGAGTGTAGGAGTGACTTTGTTGTTGAGTGTGCGAGAGAGGGAGCAAGACGGATTGGCAAAGTTATAGCCACTGGGTCCAGCAGCTCATGGGACTCAAGTGACCATCCCCCATCCAGGGGTGGGTCCGGATCCATCAAACATTGGAGCCAGCAGGGGCATCCGTGCCTCCAGTCCCCGCCCCTCTCATTTCGGAGCTCTGGAGACTAAAGTGCAAGAGGTCACCGGCAAGGCCACACCAGAGCTGGGGACCAGACCCCAGGGCTCCAGATACCCCATCCTGGGTGATGTCCTCCATGCTGTGTCATCTCTCAGGCTGGTAAAGACACAGCCCCAGTCAGCGTCTTCATTGCTACGTGTGTATCTCACCCATGCTGTGACGTCTTATTTCAATATAGCAGGAGGATGAAATTCTTATCCTCAAGGGAAGATACCGCCTCATGTGCTGAGGTGTGGCCACCCCTCCAAAACCTCCCTATCGGTGCTCAGACTCAACGCAAGGGTAATTAAAGTTTACATAGTTTTCTTTTTTCACTCTTCAGTAAATGTTGTCTATGAAAAACAATTGGCATTTTCTGTACTTTAGTGCATAATAACTAGTCTTATAAATCTAAATTATCCCCATAAATCTAATTAAATGCCCAGGTTTAAATGTATTTAGACACATAATTAATAGAGTGCTAGCACATAACCATCACTAATCTGTTTACTCTGAGCCCAGCATTCCTCCTCAAGGCACGTATTTCTCTGTGGTATGTGGGAGAAAGGAGCAGTCCCGGGTCCCTGGGCAGTTGGCTGGCTGCTGTGGGCACTGCCCATTCCCATGGTGCCCACTAAGCTGCCTGGGTCCCCATGTCCGGCCTCCTCCAGGCTCTGTGTCACTCTCTGTGGGTGCTGAGAGAAGGTGGCCAGTGTGGCCTGCAGGTGGAGGGACACTGAATGGGGACCAAGAGGCCTGACTCAGCCACTCAAGGGCTGTGTGACCTTGGATGAACTGCTTGACCTCTCTGGGCCTCAGTTTTCCCTTCTGCAAAATAAGGAAGGACTAGATCATCACGGACTAGCCCCCTTTAGCAGCTGAGAGGAGGGAGCTATGGGATGTGGGAGACTGGTCCCTGACTTAACAACTGTGTGACCTAGGACACGTTACCTAACTTCTTCATGCCTCAGTTTCCTTACCCACATGCTCAGGGTCAGAACAGCACCTACCTCACAGGGCTCTGGAGCACCTGAGATGAGGTGATGCCTGTGATGGGCCTGGTTCAGTGCCTGCCAGGTCAAATGCCCGTAAGCGTCAGCTGTGACAGTCCCCCACTGGCCTTTTTAAATGGCTGTTAGTTCTGTGCAGGAGGGTTTGGGAGGCAGCGATGTGACAGCCACACAATGTGGGGTTGGAAATTCGTTGGAAATCCTGTGGTGACAGGAGACAAGGTGGTGGCTTGACTGCGAGCTCAGCCTAACTTCCTGCTCCCCCAGCGTAGCAGAGGTCCTGCCCAACCCGGCCCCAGGTCAGCCCCTGTGGTGCATGTTTCTACATGTTTCTACATGTCAGTGACGCCCACCAGCTGCTCAGGCTGGAGTCAGGTCCTCACATCATCACCGAGTGCCCTCTCTTCCACCTGCTCCCCGTGGTCTCCTAACAGGGTCCTTCGCTGCATCCCCCTGCATCTACCTGGTCCAGAGAGCCATCTTGTCCAGACATGGTGGACATAAAAGCCTCCTGACTGGCCCAGGCTCCAGCCCACCTCACCAAAGCCCACCTCCACCCCCCAGCCGGCCCTCCAGGAAGCAGCGTTGTGATCTTTCCAAACCGTACATCCCACTGAGTCTCCTCCCTGTCCCCAGGGCCTCCCCACTGCACTCACGATCTGGGTCAAACCCTCATGTGACACCTGAGGTTCTTTGGGGTCCAGCCCTTGCTGCCCCCTCCATCTTCTCAACCCTTAGATATCCACCGACCCCCACTACCTTGTCTCAGTCACACTGTCCTGTTGGCCAAATGAGGCAGTGCCTGCTTCATTCACTCTCTCTAAGACCTTTGCACAAGCTCTTTCCTCTGCCCCTAAAACCCTTTCCCCTGATCACCTCCCCTGGACCTCCAGGTCTCCCCAGGGAAGTCCCCTCCTCAGGGAAGCCTGCACTGACTGCTCCTAATGAATGGGGGCTTCTCTGCACTCCCACAGCCCCCCCGGCCCAACCTCAGCATAGAACTGACCACCCTGAATGAACCGTCCCATTGCTCCATCTGCCTCCCCCACCTGACTGGGAGCAACCTGAGGGCAGAGGCACACCTCACTCACCTCTGTACCCCAACTTTAAGGCCTGACCCAGTCTGGAAGCTTCAGTGCACTTTGGTTGATGGGTAAAGAGCATCAGGCTGGCAGAGAGAGGAGGGACAGTGTGTTCTAGTGGTTAAACTTGGAGCTGACAACATTCATCACTCACCAGCATCCACCCATCCCTTCCCCTTACTCCCTGATCTGTCCAGGTTGTAATGGGCAGTGGCAAGGATCCCCCGCTCTTAGGGGGATAAGGTCTTAACTCATCTATGGGAATTGATTCTGATCAGTCCAAACCAGTTGTAGTAATCTCATCTTCTTTGGCCGGTGATTGATTGGTCCAGAGTTGCTATATTCCAGCCAATATAACATAAACAGTTTTCTCTTTGTGTGTAAAGATTTGCTTTCCTGCAGAAAATGGAAAAACTCAGATGGTACAACTTTCTGCCCCTTTGCATAAACTCTCCCTCCTGCCCAGTGCCCAGACACAATGCCTGGAGCTGAGGCAGCCATTTTAGGACCACAAGGTTACAAGTCTAAAGACAAGAAGATGGCAGAGCAGAAAGAACCTGTGTGGCATTATGAACAGATGAACCAGTCCCACCAACTATGCACCTTTGGACCTTTTTCATTCCACTGTTTGCCAGATTTTCTGTTCCTTGCAGTCAACACAGTTGTAGGTTACACAGGTAGATCTGGATTCCAGACTCTACTCTGATGTTGATTAGCTGAGTGGCCTTGGACAAGAGACTTAACCTCTTTGAACCATAGTTTCTTGTGAAACAAAGTTCATTGATCTATTAAAATTAAACTGACTGTCTCTACCTCATTTGCTCCCACATTATGTGCTCTGTCATATGCAGTGAAGGGCCAAACATAATAGTAAAAATGGTCAGCATTTATGCAAACCTTTCTATGTGCCAGACATCAATCCAAATAACAGTGCATGAATTGTCTCCTTTAGTCCTTGTCACAGTCCTGTAAGTACTACTATTAGCAGGCCCCATTTGCAAATAAGAAAACTAGGACACAGAGAGTTTGAGTAACTTTTCCTGAGACATAAAGCTGGCAAGAGACAGACATAAGACTCGAATCCAGGCAGTCAGCTCCCAGCACTCACACTCTTAACCATTGTGCTATACCGGCTTGGCAGGTGGCAGGTGCTCAGCAGGCTGTTGAATAGATGAGTGAATACGTTAAATGAGTGGCTCAAGGACACAAGGGCATCCTAGTCCAGCTCCTTTCACCACTGCTTCAGCTCATGAGGGGCCACTGAGAAGACCGTGGATCCCTGGGCAGTCCATGGAGTCCCAAGTCCAATTCCCCTACCCACCCTCCCAACAACACCCACCAACGGCTGCATCTCCTCCAAGCTCCTGGGCCTTAGGGGGGCCACTGGGCTTGGTCTGCCTCACACCTCAGACACCTTCCTAGCCCCTGTGACTGAGATATGCATTTGCTCTCATGTTAACTTTTATCACTTATTGAATCTCTGTGGCCTGTCTCAGTTGTGTCCTTTATATCTGCTTAAAGTAGTAGAAACCATTTAGTGGGAGAAGCAAAGTGTAAAATCCTGTGACCATAATTGGGACCCATATTAATGGGGTGATTGCCTTCTTAGGGGGCAGGAGAAGGGGCTTACCACTCACTCAGGCCACCATATCACTGGGCTGGGAGAGCCCAAGGGCCTCATCTGCTCTCCCATAGATGAGGTTGGGGTTGAGCCAGGCCTCTGAGAAGTCAAAGTGAGGGTCCCTGGTCTGGGTATAGGAGGGGCTGTCACTGTAGGTGATCAGGGGCAGACTGCCCTGAGGGTAAATGCAAGGTCTTTATCAGAGGTGGAGGTCAAGGGAAAAGTCAGGCCAGATGAAGCAGCCACATGGCAGGAAACAGGTGGAGGTCAGGGTCTGACAGAAGCAGGAAGACTCCGGACTGAGTGCCCTGGGCACCTGCTGTGCCTCATCTCACTGGCCCCCCACCCCATCCCATGAGGAATAGGGGCCAGAGCAGTTACGTAACTTGTCCAGGGGCCCAGCCAGGCAGGGTGGATGGTCACTGTGAGATGACCCCACAGTATTAGCCCCCATCCCTGTCACAATTACTCCTTGTGAATTGGGGCCATTGTGAGGACCTACTTTTGTGGAACCCCAGAAGGAGGTCCTGGGAGGTGCATCACAGGAAAGGAACCTGTGTTGGATCAGGAGCCTTGGGTCCACCTCTGGCTCCAGCACTTATTAAATGAGAACCTCTAACAAGTCTGTCACTGCCCTGAGCTTGATTTTCTGTTCTATGAAGAGGTAACTTCCCTTGGGATTGCTGGAAGATGGATAGTGAGGGCTTGTCTACAATACCTGGGGCATGCAATGACGATGATGATGATGGTGCCAATGATTGCGGTGATGGTCTGATGATGATTGGTGGTGGTAGAAATGATATGGTGATGACGATAGCAGTAAATACAGTGATGATGGTGATTATAATGGTGATGATTATGGTGACGGTGAGATGATCATAACAATGATGGTGAAAATGGTGGTGATGATGGTGGTGGTGGTGGTGGTGGTCATGGTGGTCATCATGGCAATGGTAATGGTGATGATGCTAATGATGATGGTGGTGGTGATGGAGTTGATGATCATGATGGTGAACATAGTGATGGTGGACGAGGGGGTGATTGAGTTAATGGAGGGGAGGATGCAGGCGGAAAGCCACCGGTGACACCTCACCCTCCACCCACGTGTTAACCACCATCATAGTGTCAAGACTCTCTCTTCTGGAGCCCGTGTTCTTGTGATGTGTTGGGGTCATGTCTGACCCTCACAGGACTATCTTTCTCACAACTGCAGGGACTAGGTCTGTTTCACTCACAGCTTTATCCCCAGCATCCAACTCAGAACCTGGCACATGACATGTGCATGATAAACAACTGTCCCTGACTTGAGGAGGAGGCAGAGATGTATGAATTAGCCTCACTGTGGATCTTGATCCCAGGAGAGCCACAAGAAGCTCTCATCCCACAGCTCCACTCAATCTCCCCATTCCTGGGTCTCAGAGGACACTGAGAGGGCCTCAAAGCCCTCAGCACTCAGAAGCTTCCTTCTCGGTGTGTGACCTCTTTGGCCCCTGCTCCCTGGTCTGTTGGCAGTTCATGCAACAAGCAATGACCATTTGCTTCTCGGAGGTATTGACCTTTCTGGTAAAGAGGCAATATTTGTCCTGCTTCTTGTAGCATAAGGTAGCAGGGGGAGAGTTCACGGGGCTTATATAGATTTCAAAGCCCATGAGGCTCCCTCCAGTGATGTCAGGTGTGAGCTCTTATTGGTGCTGCAGACTCTGCCACCTTCCATCCTCTGGGTGATGTTGGCTTGCTAGAGGTGGCTGGAGAGTGGCAGGACTGGGAACCAATTCCATTTCGCCTCTCAAACTGGGGCTTAATTCACTCCATCTTCTGATGGATCCAGGACAGGTTTGCATCATTAGAAGCCCCCATCCATGCTCTCTGCACTGATCCCCAATCAAGGGGATCCCCAATGAAGCTTGTCCATCCACCTTTGTGAGGGTAAGTTACATTTATTAATGGAGACCTCTGTCTCTCTGCAGTGACTGTCCATTCTCACCCAGCGTGCCATCATTAGGCTGCAAATAAGTCCCATTTCCAGTTGCAGCCAGAGATTAGGAGGGATTCATGCTCTGCCTAAGAATTAATTTCATCTATTATAATGATGGTTGTAATTTGAACTAAGAGGGAAACAATTGACTGCACGTTGCCAGGCATTCTTCTAAAGGAGACAGTAAAGTCATTTAGCAGTGGAGCTTGAGGGACACAGGGTCAGGATCTAGGCAAATATCTCTCAATTTATTGATGAGTAGCACAATTCCAGAGTGGTAAAGTGAGTTGTCTGAGGTCACAGAGCACACGAACAACAGCACTGGAGCCAATGTTCAGCTCTCCCAATCCACTGTTCCTTCCTGGACCCCATACTTCCTGATAAGAACACTGGGGCAGGGCTAGGAGGGTATGGAAAGGGAGGCAGGGTAGGTCTGCTTGGTGGAGACCAGGTTATAGCAGGGAGTTCAGAAAATGCTCAGCTTCTATGTGTGCTCCATGATGACAGCGTCTGGCCTCCCTTGTTTTCTGCTATATCCACAGAACCTAGCACTCAGTAATACTCAATAAATGTCTGTTAGCTGCAGAATTCCCTGGACTGACCCTCTGAGTGGCTGGGATATGAATGGGACTGGTGTGGGTAGACCATTCACTGTACTTCCCTGTCTCCTTCCCAAGAGCCAGCAGTCAGATTCACAAAGCCCAGAGGCATTGTTGGAAAGACGCCTGGGAGCAAAGGAACTTGGACCCAGGCTCTGCCACTTGCTGGCTGTGTGATTTTAGTGTGCTAATGGCCCTCTCTGAGCCCCAGTGTACATTGATGAATGATAATGCAGGTAAAGCAGCTGGAGCTCAGAGCCTGCACCCATGATCATTGTTCGAAGACCCAGCTACTAGAGGAGCTATGAAGTGTGGAGCGTGGGGTCCTGAAGGGTTTGGGAATTACCAACAGGGAGATGATAATTAAAACAGAAGATGAGACAAAGTCCCCAGGGAGAGTGTGTGTGGGGCAAGAAGAGATAAAGGGAAAGCAGCAGCAAGGGAATGCTGGACTCCCTGCTGTGATTCTCCCCAGGGACTCCTCTGAAGTTCTTGAGAGGAATCAGACCCCGGCTGCAGCAGAGAAGAAAACGTCTCATCATGAAGGAGAAATAGAGTGTTATGGTTAAAAGAATGGTGTAAAGCCCAGGTCCCCTCTTACTTGCCATGACCCTGGGAAAGTGGCTTGTCCTCTCCAGGCCTCAGTTTCCTCATCTGTAAAGTGGGGATAATAGAAGTGCCAGCTTCACTGGATTGTCAGCAAGGTTAAATGTGAAGGCTGTGCTCCTTACTAAACAGGTGTTTAGGATAAGCTAGATGATTGCGGTGCTGCTGCTGCTGAAGTTGGTGATGAGGAAGGTGATTATGTTTATGGTAGTGAAGATGATGACAATGACAGTGGTGACAGTGATGATGGCGATGATGGTGGTGGTGATGATGGTGATGATGGCGATGATGGTGGTGGTGGTGATGGTGATGGTGGCGATGATGGTGGTGGTGGTGATGGTGATGGTGGCGATGATGGTGGTGGTGGTGATGGTGATGATGGCGATGATGGTGGTGGTGATGATGGTGATGATGGTGATGATGGTGGCGATGATGGTGGTGGTGGTGATGGTGATGATGGCGATGATGGTGGTGGTGATGATGGTGATGATGGTGATGGTGGCGGTGATGGTGGTGGTGATGATGGTGATGATGGCGATGGTGGTGGTGGTGATGGTGATGATGGCGATGATGGTGGTGGTGATGATGGTGATGATGGTGATGGTGGCGGTGATGATGGTGATGATGGCAATGATGGTGGTGGTGGTGATGGTGATGATGGCGATGATGGTGGTGGTGGTGATGGTGATGGTGGCGATGATGGTGGTGGTGGTGATGGTGATGATGGCGATGGTGGTGGTGGTGATGATGGTGATGATGGTGATGGTGGCGGTGATGGTGGTGGTGATGATGGTGATGATGGCGATGATGGCGGTGGTGATGATGGTGATGATGGCGATGATGGTGGTGGTGGTGATGGTGATGATGGTGATGATGGTGGTGGTGATGATGGTGATGATGGCGATGATGGTGGTGGTGGTGATGGTGATGATGGTGATGATGGTGGCGGTGATAATGGTGATGATGGCAGTGAGGGTGTTAGAGTAGTGATGAGAATGCTGATGACAATGGTGATAATACGAAGATGATGCTAATGATGAAGGCAGGTCCCTGTGGTCAGAGTCTGCTCAACTTTATCCTCTGTCTTGGCCAGAAATGACCACATTATCCGTCCTCTGATCCTGCTTTGTCCCAGGATTTGTTGGATAAACCTTTGTCTCCACCACTCTATAGCCAATATTTTATTTAGTGAAAACTTCAGGCTGAGGCCTATGAAGGCTGCAAAACTTGAAAAATCACAAGGCATGAGGAGGAAGAGGACATATTTTGTTTCTCAAAACTCAAAATTTGGGGAGAGGGGAGTAGCCCAAGAAAGGCTGAGAACAAGACAAGCGTTGACCTCCTTGACCCTGAGGAAAGAAGCATTAGGAAGCCTAAGGCTCCGTGTGGGTGGTATCGGGAAGGCCTCCAGGATGCTTCAGATAAACCTTTGTCTGCCCTGGTTTGCCTGCAGGAAGCAAGAGTGTGGATGGAAGCTCTCAGCCCTTTGGTATCCATGTCAAGAAAATGGCCAGGGGGCGGGCCGCGGTGGCTCAGCGGGCAAGAGTGCTTGCCTGCCATGCCGGAGGACCCCGGTTCGATTCCCGGCCCCAGCCCATGTAAAAAACAAACAAACAAACAAAATATAATAAAACAAGAAAATGTTTAAAAAAAAAAAAAAAAAAAAGAAAATGGCCAGGTCCTCCCAGCTACTTCTGATGGTTTCTGTCACAGGGAATGGTCTGGGTACAAATTGAAGGGTCTGTGGGGGCTAAATCATGAGTGCTCATGCTCTTGTCAGCCCCTCAATCTGCCTTGCAGGTTTTCCATCAGGGTGTGAAGTTGGTTGTGTAAAGTAGCTGAAACATGGAACTTCCGTGAACTGGTAGCTAGGTTGGTGGTGATGGCGCTGAGGATGGTAATTAAAATGACAAATGCTGGTTGAATTGAGCAGATTTAATGGGAGCAAAGGGACATATCCTGTCTCCACCAGGAGAACAGATGGGGCTGATAATTTAAAGATGCCCCCAACCTGCCCTCAATAATCCTTACTGTTTCCCCATATTGCCTGCTGTGTAGGAGAGGATCCAGGAAACCCTTGGTTTTCTGAATTCACTTGAAGATTTAAGGGTGAAGTTGGCTAATTCCATCTCTGGGTATTGGCCACTGTTCTGCCTCCGAGGGAAAGGCTGGGTGAGGAAGCTGGGGAGATGCAGGTAGGCAAGGTGTGGTAGGTATGGGCAAGGGGGCAGCAGGTAAAGCTGTACCCCCCTGGCAGGTTAGTAGGACATTAAAGCAGCTGTCCCCTGAGATCAGTTTGTTTTCCTAATCTAATTAGCAGTGCAGATAATTAATCTCTGCATCCAACATAAGCCGACTCCCCTGAGAGTATTCTAGCTCTGATGCTGCTTAAATATGAAATGATTCCTGTCCTCAAGGCTGAAGTCATAGAGGCATAAATCAGAGATAGGAGCTGGAATTACCAGTTCTTATTACTCCATGTGAGTTAAAAACATAAAATAAAAATAACCACCACCCCCAAAATAAAAATAATTAGCAAACACGCTCAGTTATTTCTGCTCTACCTAAACAGCAAGGGCGTTTTAATGCTTTCCTCCCTCCCTGGGATAAAGTTCCACTTACACATCCAGGTTACTTACTGGACACTTATTTGTTCTAGGTGCAAGGGTAAGAAGCAAGCATGTCGGACAAGGTGCCCATCCTCCTGGGGCTCACAGTTGGGAAGGGGCCATGACCCTTCAAGGAGGAATCACACAGATGAGTACAGCTACACCTTGAGACATGGCCGATAACCCCAGGTACAGAGGCTGTGCAGAAGGATAGTGAAGGGAACTAACTCAGACTGGGGGGCTTTTAGGAACTCACACTGAAGTCGAGACCTGAAGGAGCTGATTATCTAAAGAGTGGAGCACAGAGTGATCTAGGAAGCAGGAACAGCATGTGCAAAGTTCCTGAGGTAGGACTCAGGTGTAGGACTATAGAATGGAACTGGGACCAGCTAGTAGGTGAGGAAAGAGCAGGAGGAGGGGGAGGAGACAGCAGCCAGACCCATGGGGACCCATGGACCTTGGACAGTGGGGCTCCGTTTATTCAAGTATCTGCCAACAGCCTTCCAAAGTTGTTTGTTTTATTTTAATAATGGTAAAATACCCATAATATAAAATTTACTGCTAGTGACATTTAGTACATTCATAATATTATGCTACTATCATGACTGTCTAGTTCCAGAATATTTTCATCACCCCAGAATGAAATCTCAAGCTCACTAAGCAGTCACTCCCCATTTCCCATTCTCACCAGCTCCTGGCAACTACTAATCTACTTTCTGCCTTATAGATTTACTTGTTATGGATATGTCATATAAATGGGATCATACAATGCGCACTTTCCCTGTCTGCTTATTTCAGCTAGCATAATGTTTTCAATGTGCATCCACATTGAAGCATGTATCAATACTTCATTCATTTTTATGGCTGAATAATACTCCATTGCATGTATATAACACAAGGTGCTACTTTATTCATCAATTGATGGATATTTTGAGTTGCTTCCATTTTTTGGCTATTGTGAATAGTGCTGCTATAAATACTCACACACAAGTTTCTGTCAACACCTGATTTTAATTATTGTGGGCATTTACCCAGGAGTTGCTGGGTCATATTGTAATTCTAATGTTCAGTGTATTGAGGAACTGCCAAACTGTACTCCACAGTGGCTGCACAATTTTACATTTCCACCAGCATATACAAGGATTCTAATTTCCCTATATCCTTGCTAACATTTATTTTCCAGTTTTTGTTTGTTTTGTAGCCATCCCTGTGAGCCAATATGGTATCTCCTTAGGGTTTTGACTGCATTACCCTAATGACAAGTGAGGCTAATCATTTTGTCACATGCTTACTGGCCACTGGCATATCTCTCCTAGAGAAATGTCTGTTCAGATCCTTTGGCCATTTCTTTTTTGTTTGTTTGTTTAAGCAATTTTATTGAGACATATTCACATACCATACAATTCATCCAAGGTGTACGATCAGTGGCTTTTAGTATAATCACATAGTTGTGCTTTCATCACCATAGTAAATTTTAGAACATTTTCATTACTCCAGAAAGAAAAAACCCCATTTCCCTCAGCAGCCACTTCTCAACCCCTCTATCCTTCCCCAGCCCTATATAACCACTAATCGATAGTCTATAAAAAAAATTATTTATATTGAAATATTAAAACATTACTGTTAATATGACCCACAGTTTGCATTAGGTGTAGTTTTCCCATATAGCACCTTATTATTAACACCTTTTAATAATGGCATACATTTGTCCTAGTTCTTGGAAGAATATTCTTATATTTTTACTATTAGCCACCATCATTATCCACAGCAGAAATCACTGTGTTATACGGTCCCATGTTTCATCCTCTAGCTTTCCTTCTAGTGACATACATGGCCGAAAATCACCCCTTTCAGCCACATTCACACACATAATTCAGCGCTGTTAATTATTTAGCAGTATATGTCATGCTATACAGTATAGTAGCAGTAATGTGCTACCATCACCTCTATCCATTTCCAAATATATATAATCAACTTAAAAAGAAATCCTGCACAAATTAAGCATCAGGTCCCCATTCTCTCCCTCCATTCCATCTCCCGGTAACCTATACTCTAGAATCTGAGTTTGCTTATTATATTTAGTTATATAGAGTATATGTCCATTGTATCTGGCTTATTTCACTTTCAGTTCTTCTGGGTATATATCCGTTAGAAAAACTGTCAGATTACATGGGAGTTCTATATTTAGCTTCTTGAGGAACCTGCCAAACTGTCTTCCACAATGACGGCACCATTTTACATTCCCGCCAGCAGTGAACGAGTGTTCTTCTTTCTTCACGTCCTCTGCAACACTTGTAGCTCATGGTTTATTAAATAGTGGTCATTCTCATAGGTGTGAAATGATATCTTGTTGTGGTTTTGATTTGTATTTCCCCAATGGCTAATGATGTTGAGCCTCTTTTCATGTGTTTTTTTTTTTTTTGGCTATTTGTGTTTCCTCTTTGGAAAAATGTCTATTCAAGTCCCTTGCCCATTTTTCAGTTGGGTTGTCTGTCTTTTTATTGTCAAGTTGTAGGATTTCTTTATATATTCTGGATATTAAACTCTTATCAGATATGTGGTTTCCAAATTTTTCTCCCATGCATAGGCAGCCTTTTCACTTTCTCAACAAAGTCTTTTGAAGCACAGGAGTTTTTAATTTTGAGGAGGTCCCATGTATCTGTTTTTTCTTTTGTTACCTGTGCTTTGGGTGTAAAGTCTAAGAAACCTTTCTTTTGGCCATTTCTTAATTGGATCATTTGTCTTTTTATTGTTGAATTGTTGGGTTCTTTATATGTTCTGAATACAAGTTCCTTATTAGATATATGATTCTCAAATATGTTCTTTCATTCTATTAGTCGTCTTTGCACTTTCTTAATAGTTTCCTTTGAAATGCAAAAGGTTTTAATTTTGATGAAGTCAAAACTATCTGTTTTTTCTTTTGTTTCTCATGCGGTTGAAGTCAGGTCTAAGAAACCACTGCCAAATGCAAGGTCATGAATATTTGTATTTGTGTCTATTATTAGTATAAATTTTATGGTTTTGGCTCTTATATTTAGATCTTTCATCCATTTTTAGTTAATTTTTGTGCGTTGTATGAGGTTAGAGTCCAAATTCATTCTTTCGCATATAGCTATACAATTGTCCCAGGACCATTTGTTGAAAAGATTGTTCTTTTCCAATTGAACGGTCTTGGTATCATTGAGAAAAATCAGTTGACCAGAGCTGAATGAGTTTATTTCTGGAGTTTTTATTCTATTCCATTGATCTATATATCTAGTCTTATTCAAGTACTATGCATTTTGATTAATATAGATTTATAGTCAGTTTTCAAATCAAGAAGGGTGAATTCTCCTACTTTATTCAACTTTTTAAATATTGTTTTTGCTAGTCAGAGCCTCTTACAATTCCATATGAATTTGAGGATTGGATTTTCCATTTCAACATTAAAACCATTGGAATTTTGATAGAGATGGCATTGACTCTGTAGATCACTTTTAGTAGTAAACATGAACATAGAATAGTTTTCCATTCACTTAAATTTTCTTTAATTTCTTTCAGGGATATTTTGTAATTTTCAGTATACAAGTCTTGCAGCCCCATGGTTAAATTTATTCCTAGGTATCCTGTTCTTTTGTGTACTGTAGTAAATGAAATTTTCTTAATTTCCTTTTCAGATAGTTCATTGCTGTTGTACAGAAAAACAACTGATTTTGCATGTTGATGTTGTACCCTGCAACTTTGTTGAATTCATTTATCAGCTCCAATAGTCTTTTTGTGGATTCCTTAAGATTTTCTATATACATAGGGTCACATCATCTGTGAATATAATTTTGCTCCTCTCTTCCAATTTGAATTCATTTTGTTAATTTTTCTTGCCTAATTGTTCTGGCTAGAACTTCCAATACAATGCTGAATAATAGTAGCAAGAGTGGAAATCCTTGTCTACTTCGTAAACTTAGAGGGAACGCTTTCAATTTTCACCATGTTGAGGATAACTGTGCATTTTTCATAAATGCTCTTACCATGCTGAGGAGCTATATTTCTAGTTTACTTACTGCTTTTATCATAAAAAGGTGTTGATTTTTTGTTAAATGTTTTTTTTTTTTTTTGCACCATTTAGGATGACCATGAGGTTTTTTTCCTTCATTCTTATGTGTTATATTTAACTGAGTTGCTTATACTGAGCTACTCTTGCAATCCTGGAATAAATCTTTTTAATATGCTGTTACATTCAGTTTGATAGTACTTCATGGAGGATTTTGTATCTGTATTCATAAGTGATACTGAAGTTTTCTTTTCTTGTGATGTCATTGTCTAGTATTGGATGTAGGGTAATATTGACATTAGAAAAATTAATTAGGAAGTGTTCCCTACTCTTCTACTTTTTTAAAGGGCTTGAGAAGGATTAGTATTAATTCTTCTTTAAATTTTTGGTGAGATTTACCAGTGAAGCCATCTGGTCTTGAACTTATTTTTGATGGGAGATTTTCTATTACTAATTCACTGTCTTTAGTTGTTAAAGGTCTGTTCAGATTTTCTATTTCTTCTTGAGTCAGTTTTAGAAACTTGAATGTCTCTAAATTTGGGTGTTTCATATAGCTTATCAAATTTATTGGTGTACAATTGTTTGGAGAATTTTCTTATCATCCTTTTTATTTCTGTAAGGTTGACAGTCATGTCCCTACTTTCATTTCTGATTTTAGTTATTTGCATCTTCTCTATCTTTTTTTATTAGTCTCCCTAGCTAAAACTGGCCAATTTTTTTATCTTTTAAAAAAAGCAACTTTGGGTTTCACTGATTGTCTCTATTTTTTTACATTCTCTATTCTGTTCATCTCTACTCTGACTTTTATTCTTTCCTCAATTATGTTAGCTTTGGGTTAAGTTTGCCCTTCTTTTTCTGGATCCTTATGATGTAAATTTTAATTATTGATTTGAGATCTTTCTTCTTTCTTTAATGTAGTTACACATTTTCTTCTAGTGCTGCTTTTGCTGTCTCCAACCATAAGTTTTGGTGTGTTGTTTTCATTTTCATTCATCTCAAGATGTTTTTTTAAATCCCTTGTGATTTCTTCTTCGACACATTTGTTATTAAAGAGTGCATTGTTAATTTACATATATTTGTGAATTTTCCAACTTTTTTTCTGTTGTTGATTTCTGGTTCATTCTATTATGGTCAGAGAAGATACTTTGTATGATTTAAATCTTTTAAAAATTGTTGAGACTTTCTTTGTGGCCTAACATATAGTCTTTCTTGGAAAATGCTATATGTGCGCTTGAGAAGAATATGCATTCTGTTGTTATTGTATGGAGTATTGGAGTGTTCTATATATGTCCATCAGTTGGCCTACAGTTGTTGCTTAAATCCTCTATTTCTTTATTGACCATCTGTCTCGATTTTCTATCCATTATTGAAAGTGGAGTATTGAAGTCTTCTTCTATTATTGAATTACCATCTGTTTCTTCCTTCAATTCTGTCAAATTTTGTTTCATAGATTTGGGGGCTCTGCTGTTATAGCAATTATGATTATAATTGCTATATCTCTTTGATGGATGGACCCTTTTGTCAATATGTGATGTATTTTATTGTTTCCTATAACAATTTTTGACTTACAGTCTATCTTAGCTGATATTAGTATGGTCACTCCAGATGTTTAGGTTAATATTTGCATGAAACATATTTTCCTATAATTTCTCTTCCAACATTTTTTTGTTTTTGGATCCAAATTGAGTCTCTTATATAGAGCATAAAATACGATCTTTTTTTTTTTTAATTCATACTGCCCATCTCTGCCTTTTGATTGGAAAGTTAAATTCATTTACATTTAAAGTGGTTTCTGATAAGGAAGACTTAACTATTTTGCTATTAGTTTTCTATATGTCATATCTTTTTCACTCCTGAATTCCTCCATTGTTGCCTTCTTTTGTATTTAATTTAATTTTTTGGTTGTAATGCTATATTACTCATCATTTCCTGTTCAGTTTATTCATTAGTTGTGCTTTCTCCCAGGTCAGTATCTTCTGGCTAACCAGCAATCTCTGTGGCCTTTTTGTCATATAGCAATGCACAAGAAGATGTCTTCTCCCTTCTCTTTTGTGTTCCACTGGCTTACAGCTTATAGCTTTTCCCCATGGCTTCCCTCTCTATGGACTTCTTTTTTTTAACTTTTTTTATTGTATCATATAACATATATGCAAAGCAAAGAAAGAAAACATCAATAGTTTTCAAAGCACTCCTCCACAAATAACTACAGGGCAGATCCCAGAATGTGTTATGGGCTACCATACCATCCTCTCAGATTTTTCCTCCTAACTGCTCCAGAATATAGGACGCTAGAATGGATAAATATTTTTTATCACCACAATTGACTTTTTTGTGAAAAATAACACACATACAAAAAAGCAATAAATTCCAAAGCACAGCACAATTAGTTGTAGAACAGATTTCAGAGTTGGTATGTGTTACAATTCCACAATTTTAGATTTTTTCTTCTAGCTGCTCTAAGATACTGGAGATTAAAAGAAATATCAATTTAATGATTCAGCAATGATATTCGTTTATTAAACCCTACCTTCTCTGTATAACTCCACCATCACCTTTGATCTTTCTGTTCCACTCTTTAGGGGCATTTGGCTATGCCCATTCTAACTTTTTCATGTGGGAAGGGGCTGTCAATAATATGGGGTAAGGAGACAGAATTAACAGAAAAAGCCAAGAGAGCTTAGAGAGAAATGGCCCAGAAAAGCAAGCAAGGACCCCAGAGCTGAAAGAGCCACTGAAGTCAGAACCTGAAAGCAGCAAGACCCGGGAGTGAAGGACAAGCAGCCACTGGCCATGTGCCTTCCCAAGTGACAGAGAAGTCCTGGATGCCAGCAGCCTGTCTTCAGAGTCCAAGCGTCATCCTGTTGATCCCTTAATTTAAACATTTTATGGCCTAAGAACTGTAAATCTTAAATTATTAAATCCCCATAGTAAAAGCCAATCCATTTCTGATATATCGCATAATGGCAGCTTTAGCAAACTGAAACACAGCTTATCAATTTCTTCTAAAAAAAGCTCACCAGTATTCTGGCTATGATCAAACTGAATCTATAAAACAATTTGGGGGAAATCAACATCCTAAAAAAATTGAGTTTTTCAACCCATGACCTCATTTATGTAGGTCTTCTTTAATTTCTCTCAGCAATGTTGTGTAGCTTTCAGTTTATAAGACTTGCATTTATTTTCCCAGATTTATTTCTAAATGTGTCTCATTTTTGGTTCAATTGTAAATTGATAATTTTATTTAAATTTCCAATGGTTCATTTCTAGTATATAGAAATTAAATTGTAGTCTGTAACCTTGTTAAACTCATTATTAATTCTAGCATTTTTCGTAAATTCTTTCAAATTTTCTACTTAAACAATCATGTTATCTGAAAATAGTTTTATTTCTTCCTTCCAATCTGAATGGCTTTTATTAATTTTTTCTCCTTTTTTTGGCCTTATTGTACAGGCTATACACCCCAGTATCGTATTGAATAAAAGTAGTGATATCAGACATCTTTGTTTTCTTCTTGATTTTAGGTTGAAGAATTCTGTTTCTCTCCAGTGAGTATGATGTTAGCCATAGAACTTTTTTTTTCATCAATGTTCCTTATTAGGTTAAGGAAGTACTCTTCTATTCTTACTTTACTAACAATTTTTTTAAATCAGAAATTGATGTTGAATTTTATCAAATTCTCTGCTGATCATGGATTTTTACTTTTTTTATTAATTAAAGAAAAAAAGAAATTAACACAACATTTAGAAATCATTCCATTCTACATATGCAATCAGTAATTCTTAACATCATCACATAGATGCATGATCATCATTTCTTAGTACATTTGCATCGATTTAGGAAAAGAACTAGCAAAACAACAGAAAAAGATATAGAATGTTAATATAGAGAAAAAAATAAAAATAATAATAATAGTAAAAAAACAGAAAAGGAAAAAGAAAAAAAAGACACAAACAAACAAACAAACAGACCAAAAAAAACCTATAGCTCAGATACAGCTTCATTCAGTGTTTTAACATGATTACTTTACAATTAGGTATTATTGTGCTGTCCATTTTTGAGTTTTTGTATCTAGTCCTGTTGCACAGTCTGTATCCCTTCAGCTCCAATTACCCATTATCTTACCCTGTTTCTAACTCCTGCTGGTCTCTGTTACCAATGACATATTCCAAGTTTATTCTCGAATGTCGGTTCACATCAGTGGGACCATACAGTATTTGTCCTTTAGTTTTTGGCTAGACTCACTCAGCATAATGTTCTCTAGGTCCATCCATGGTATTACATGCTTCATAAGTTTATTCTGTCTTAAAGCTGCATAATATTCCATCGTATGTATATACCACAGTTTGTTTAGCCACTCGTCTGTTGATGGACATTTTGGCTGCTTCCATCTCTTTGCAATTGTAAATAACGCTGCTATAAACATTGGTGTGCAAATGTCCGTTTGTGTCTTTGCCCTTAAGTCCTTTGAGTAGATACCTAGCATTGGTATTGCTGGGTTGTATGGCAATTCTATATTCAGTTTTTTGAGGAACTGCCAAACTGCCTTCCACAGTGGTTGCACCATTTGACATTCCCACCAACAGTGGATAAGTGTGCCTCTTTCTCCGCATCCTCTCCAGCACTTGTCATTTTCTGTTTTGTTGATAATGGCCATTCTGGTGGGTGTGAGATGATATCTCATTGTGGTTTTGATTTGCATTTCTCTAATGGCCAGGGACATTGAGCATCTCTTCATGTGCCTTTTGGCCATTTGTATTTCCTCTTCTGAGAGGTGTCTGTTCAAGTCTTTTTCCCATTTTGTAATTGGGTTGGCTGTCTTTTTGTTGTTGAGTTGGACAATCTCTTTATAAATTCTGGATACTAGACCTTTATCTGATATGTCATTTCCAAATATTGTCTCCCATTGTGTAGGTTGTCTTTCTACTTTCTTGATGAAGTTCTTTGATGCACAAAAGTGTTTAATTTTGAGGAGCTCCCATTTATTTCTTTCTTTCTTCAGTACTCTTGCTTTAGGTTTAAGGTCCATAAAACCACCTCCAATTGTAAGTTTCATAAGATATCTCCCTACATTTTCCTCTAACTGTTGTATGGTCTTAGACCTAATGTTTAGATCTTTGATCCATTTTGAGTTAACTTTTGTATAGGGTGTGAGATATGGGTCTTCTTTCATTTTTTTGCATATGGATATCCAGTTCTCTAGGCACCATTTATTGAAGAGACTGTTCTGTCCCAGGTGAGTTGGCTTGACTGCCTTATCAAAGATCAAATGTCCACAGATGAGAGGGTCTATATCTGAGCACTCTATTCAATTCCATTGGTCGATATATCTATCTTTATGCCAGTACCATGCTGTTTTGACCACTGTGGCTTCATAATATGCCTTAAAGTCCGGCAGCGAGAGACCTCCAGCTTCATTTTTTTTCCTCAGGATACTTTTAGCAATTCGGGGCACCCTGCCCTTCCAGATATATTTGCTTATTAGTTTTTCTATTTCTGAAAAATAAGTTGTTGGGATTTTGATTGGTATTGCATTGAATCTGTAAATCAATTTAGGTAGGATTGACATCTTAACTATATTTAGTCTTCCAATCCGTGAACACGGTATGCCCTTCCATCTATTTAGGTCTTCTGTGATTTCTTTTAACAGTTTTTTGTAGTTTTCTTTGTATAGGTTTTTTGTCTCTTTAGTTAAATTTATTCCTAGGTATTTTATTCTTTTAGTTGCAATTGTAAATAGGATTCGTTTCTTGATTTCCCCCTCAGCTTGTTCATTACGAGTGTATAGAAATGCTACAGATTTTTGAATGTTGATCTTGTAACCTGCTACTTTGCTGTACTCATTTATTAGCTCTAGTAGTTTTGTTGTGGATTTTTCCGGGTTTTCGACGTATAGTATCATATCGTCTGCAAACAGTGATAGTTTTACTTCTTCCTTTCCAATTTTGATGCCTTGTATTTCTTTTTCTTGTCTAATTGCTCTGGCTAGAACCTCCAACACGATGTTGAATAATAGTGGTGATAATGGACATCCTTGTCTTGTTCCTGATCTTAGGGGGAAAGTTTTCAATTTTTCCCCATTGAGGATGATATTAGTTGTGGGTTTTTCATATATTCCCTCTATGATTTTAAGGAAGTTCCCTTGTATTCCTATCTTTTGAAGTGTTTTCAACAGGAAAGGATGTTGAATCTTGTCAAATGCCTTCTCTGCATCAATTGAGATGATCATGTGATTTTTCTGCTTTGATTTGTTGATATGGTGTATTACATTAATTGATTTTCTTATGTTGAACCATCCTTGCATACCTGGGATGAATCCTACTTGGTCATGATATATAATTCTTTTAATGTGTTGTTGGATTCGATTTGCTAGAATTTTGTTGAGGATTTTTGCATCTATATTCATTAGAGAGATTGGTCTGTAGTTTTCTTTTTTTGTAATATCTTTGCCTGGTTTCGGTATGAGGGTGATGTTGGCTTCATAGAATGAATTAGGTAGCTTTCCCTCCACTTCGATTTTTTTGAAGAGTTTGAGGAGAGTTGGTACTAATTCTTTCTGGAATGTTTGATAGAATTCACATGTGAAGCCGTCTGGTCCTGGACTTTTCTTTTTAGGAAGCTTTTGAATGACTGATTCAATTTCTTTACTTGTGATTGGTTTGTTGAGGTGATCTATTTCTTCTTGAGTCAAAGTTGGTTGCTCATGTCTTTCCAGGAACCCGTCCATTTCATCTAAATTGTTGTATTTATTAGCGTAAAGTTGTTCATAGTATCCTGTTATTACCTCCTTTATTTCTGTGAGGTCAGTGGTTATGTCTCCTCTTCCATTTCTGATCTTATTTATTTGCATCCTCTCTCTTCTTCTTTTTGTCAATCTTGCTAAGGGCCCGGATTTTTACTTTTGTCTTATAAAAGTTTTGTTTTGAAATTTGCTTCTATGTTCATGAGGGATTGTATCTATAGACTTTTTTTTCCTTGTGAAGTCTCTGTCTGGTTTTGCTATCAGGATAACACTGGCTTCATAGAATGAGTTGAAAAGTGTTTCCTCCTCTATTATTTCATCCTTGAATGTGTTGTAGAATTCTCTAGTGGAGGCATCTGAGCCTGGAAATTTCTTTGTGGAAAGATTTTTAAGTACAAATTCAATCTCTCTAATTGATAAAGGAGAGTCTATGAAGATTATCTATTTCTTCTTGAATGTGAGTTTCAGAAGTGTATGCCTTACAATGAATCTGTTCATTCATCTAAACTGTAGAATTTATTGACATGAAGTTGCTCATAATATTTCTTTTATTATCACTTTAATGTTTGTAAAACCTGTAGTGATATCATGTCCTTCATTCTTGATACTGGTAATTTGTGTCTTCTGGTTTTTTCTCTTGATCCATCTGGCTAGAGGTTATATTGTTTTCTCAATGAATGAGCTTTTGGTTTCATTGTATTTCTGTCTTTCTTTTTTTCTACTTTATTGATATCTGGTCTGATGTGTTTATGTCTTTTCTTCTGCTTGCTTTAGGTTTAATTTTCTTTTTCCTGGTTTCTTAAGGTGGAAACTAAAGTCATTTATTTGTGACATCTTTCATTTAACCCCATTATGGACAGAGTATATGCCCTGTATGGTTTTTAGGCACTCAAAATTTCTGAGACTTCTTTTATGACCCAAAATATACTTGCCTTAGTTTGCCAGAGCTGCTATGACAAAAACTGTGCCATGGGTGGTGTAAGCAACAGGCATTTATTAGCTCACAGTTTTGGAGCTAGAAGTCAACTTCAAGGCACCAACAAAGTCATGCTGTCTCCATGATTTCTGCAGCAGTCTGGTGCTAGCCTGCTACAATCCCTGATGTTCCTTGAAGTTTCCTTGAAGTTCCTCTTCTTCATGACATAATGATGTCCTTGGTCTCTGCCTGTATCTGCTCTTCCTGTTTCCACTGACTTCTGGCTTCTTCCTGTGGATTTCTCTTCGTAAGGTCTCCAGTACCATGAAGCAAGGCCCACTGTGATTCAGGTTGGCCACACCTAAATAGGATCTTAGATGTCCTATTCGCAAATGAGTCCACACCTTAACTGATAACACATTTTCAAAGGGTTCTGTTTACAAATGGGCTCATACCCACAAGAACATGGGTTAAGATGAAGAACATGATATTCAGTGTGGCACATGATTCAATCTACTACAATAATCTATCTCTATAAATGTTTCATATCTTTCTGAAAAGAATGTGTATTCTCCTGTTTTTGTGTAGACTTCCATAAATGTCATATAGGTCAAGTTAGTCAGTAACATTGTTCAAATTTTATATATCCTTGCTGATTATCCATCAGTTATTAAGAGAAGGTATTGAAATTTCTAACAGTAATGGTGGATTTTTCTTTTTCTTGTTGCAATTCTGCTGGGGTTTTTTTCCTTCAAGTATTTTTAATATTTAGGATTATTAGGTAATTTGGAGGTATTGACCCCTTCATCATAATGAAATATGTTTCTTTTTCCTCTAATATCCTTTCTTCTGAAATCATATTGTCTGATACTAATACATCCCTCTAGTTTCCTTTTAATTAATGTTATCATGATGTAGTTGCCATCTTTTTATATTTAACTTATTTATGTCTTTATATTTAAAGTCTGTTTCTTATAGACAGCATATAATTGGTTTATGATTTTTAATCCAAACTCATAATGTCTTTTTTATTTGTGGAGTTTAAATCATTTACATTTAGTGTGGTTATTGGTATCTTTAGGTTTAAGTTTATATTTTTCTACTTCTTCCATTTTTTCCATCTCTTCTTTGTTCCCTTTTTCCTCTTTATCTGTCTTCTTTTGATTATTTTTCAGAATTCCATTTAATCTCCTCCATTGGCTTTTAATTGTAACTCTTTGTTTTGTTACTTTTGGGGTTGCTTTAGAGTTTATAATATATATCTTTAGCTTACAACAGTCTATTTCCAAGTGAAACTATACCACTTCACATACACCATAAGAACCTTACAATAGTATACTTCTATTTCTCTCTTACTAGCCTTTATGCTATTGTTATTATTATTACTGCAATTTTTTTTGGCATGGGCAGGCACCAGGAATCGAACCCAGGTCTCCAGCATGGCAGATGAGAACTCTGCCACTGAGCCATCATGGCCCGCCCCTTTATCCTATTTTTGCCACTTATTTTACTTATGCACATGTTATAAATTTCATAATATATTTATAAAATATTTGTTTAAACAATTAAGTTACCAATTATATTTTAAGGATGTTAAATAATAAGGAAATTATATTATATGTTCACTAATAGCAGTTATCATTTTTGACACTCTTTATTCATTTGCATAGATACATATTTTCACATGGTGTTGTTGTACTTCTTCCTGGAAAGATTTCTGTTTCGGTTTGCTAATGCTGCCAGAATGCAATATACCAGAAATGGATTGGTTTTTATAAAAGGGACTTATTAAGTACAATTTACAATTCTAAGGCCATGAAAATGTCCAAATGAAAGCATCAACAAGAGAATACCTTCACTCAGGAAAGGTGAAGCTCATCTCTCTGTCACATGGGAAGGCAGATGGTAAAATCTGCTGGCCCTTTGCTCCCAGGTTTCATCGCTTTCAGCTCCTGGTTCCAGTGGCTGCCCCTCTGAGCTTCTCTCTAAGCATCTCCAAACATCTCTGTCTGCTCTGAGCTCTCTCTATGTTTTCTACCTTTTATTCTCTGCATACAGGGCTCCAGTAAAGGATTAAGCCCCACTTTGTATTGGGTGAGTCATATTATCTAATCAAAAGGTTCTAAAATTGGGTGGGTTACATTTCCATGGAAACAATCTAATTAAAAGGTCCCACCCAACAATAGGTCTGTACCCACAAGATTGGGTAAAAAGAACATGGCTTTTCTGGGGTACATAAAAGTTTCAACCCAGTACAACTTCCTTCATCATTTCTTGTAGGATTCTGTGATTAATTCTTACATCTTTTGTATGTCTGAAAACATCTGCATTTTGCCTTCATTTTTGAAAGATATTTTTGCTCAGTATAGCAATCTAAATTGATGGCTCTTTCCCTCCTTTCAGTACATTAAAGATGTTGCTCTATCATCTTCTGATTTCCATTGTTTATGAGGGGAAATCTGTTGTCATCCTTACCTCTGTTACCCTGTATTTAATGTCTTTATTCTCTGGTTGCTGTTATGATATTCTCATTATCATTCATTTTAAGTAACTTTATGATGTGTCTCAGTGTAGTGTTTTCATATTTCTTCAGCTTATGATAACTTAAGCTTCTTATTTCTGTGTGTTTATAATTTTCTGGCTATTAATTTTTCAAATAATTATCTGTACCTTTCTCCCTCCTTCAGGGACCCAAAGTTCATGTATATTAGGCCTCTGGAAGTTAACCCATAACTCACTGATGATAATCAATCCTTGAAACTTATTTTTTCTCCATGTATTTCATTTTGGATGGTTTCTATTTCCATAGCTTCACATTCATTTTCTCTTCTGTAATGTCTAGTTTCAATGTTAATCCCATTAGTGAATTTTACACCTCAGGCATTGCAATTTTCATCTCTAGAAATTCAATTTGTGTCTTTTATACCTTTTGTACCTCTACTTACAACTTTTTGAAACTATGGAAAACTATTAATACTACTTTAATGCCCATTTCTGCTAATTCTACTATTGGTACTTGTTCTAAGTTGGTTTCAGTTGATTGATTATTCTCCTCATTAACAGTCATGTTTTCCAACTTCTTTGTATGCCCGGCAATTTTTGTTTGGATGGCAGACATTTTGAATTTTACCCTGGAGGGTGTTGGATATTTTTGTATTCCTATACAAATTCTTAAGGCTTTTTATTTAAATTACTTGAAAACAAAACTGTTTGGGGTCTTGCTTTTAACAGATAGTAAGCAAAAACAGTACCATTTAGCTTAGAGCTAATGATTCTCCACTATACTGAGACAGGACCCATTTGAGTACTCTACCCAACACCCCATGGATTCTGAGAATTTTCAATCTCGCTGGTAGCACAGACACTATTTCTGGCCCTGTACTTGTGCTGGCTGCCATTAATACTAATACTCTTGAATGGTTTTTTTCCCTATTTTTCATACACATGTGCATTGACCAGTGCTCAGTCAAAGGGTACTGAAAAAGGACTTCTGCACATCTCTGGAGTTTTCTCTCTCTGTGCAGCTTTCTTCTCTCTGGTTTTGTCCTTGTAAACTTCAGTAGACAAAGCCTTCCCTAATTCTCAGCTCCTCTCCTCAATTCAGCAATTCCATTGGGCTCTACCTAATTTTTCTCCATATGCTGTGACCTGGAAATTCTCCTAAGGCAGTATGCAAGGGACATCATAAGGTTCACCTTCTTTATTTCCCTCTTCTTACAGATCACTCTTTCATTGCCTGATATCTAGACTTGAAAACCATTGTTACATATATTTTTCCGTTTAGTTTTTTTTTTTTTCATTGTCCAGGTGGAAGTATAAATTCATTCTCTGTTAGTCTGCTTTGGACATAAGTCCCAAAATTATAATATTTAAAGCCTCAGAATCTGAAGGAGTGATATAATCTTGGCATAATTAAATCATAGAAACTCATAGTCTTAGGTTTTAAAATTATAGCAATTTTGAATCTTAGATTTCTCAAAGGCAATTAATACTTTCTGATCATGATAATATGATTATTTATTAAGTACAAATTGTTCCAGGCATGGTGTTAAGTGCTTTTCACACATTATGTCACCCAGTGTCCATGACATCCTGTGATATAGGAACTACAAATTTATCCAATTTTATAGCTGAAGAAAATTTTACATCAAACTGTGGATTGCTGAAGGTCAGACACCATGTAAGGAGCACAGCCAGGGTTTGGTACAGATTTTTGTCTCCAAAACCCTTGCTTTCAGCCACTCTGCTATTTCGCCTCCGCTTAGGCATCCCTGCTGAGGGCTTGTCCACCCTCTGCATATGCTTCCAGTGATGGGGAACTCATTAGCCCTCCCCAAGTCAATCCATCCATCCAACATCAGAAATACCACTCATTCACAGAGCATCTACACAATGGCCCCAAATCTCCCTAAGAGATGCCACAGAAGAAGTCCAATCTTCACTCAGAACTCCTGTAGGGAGAGTGGAGAACCTTCCAGAGGTGGGAGAGGATAGCAATTGCACAAGAGTGAAGAGTCTTGGGTTTGAACTCATCAGCCATCCTTGATGAAAGATAAAGGAGTTTATAGTGAGCTGAAGAGGAAGGAGAATGTGCTTAAAAGACAAATGAGAATAAACCCCTGAACAGTGAGCAGGTAAGGGTGAGGGATGAATTCATAATAGAGAAATACAATTCTCCTAGGGTCAGAGTTATGGGGCCTAATAAGATTGGAATCTAAGTGCTGTGCCTTTAATTTCTTGGCTCTTCTTCCCGAAAACTTATTCTACAAAATGTGCCCTGTGCCATCCATCCTCCCAGATGGCTTTTTAAGTGAAGCTGTTTGTTAAGTGGGAGAAGGAAAGGGAGATTGATCAGGAGGGGCGAGCAGACGGAGTCACTGCAGCCCTGGGGGAGGAGATGCTGCAGGAACAGCAAGTTCGGAGAGGGAGGTGCAGAGAGAACCTCATGAGGCCAGGAATGGCACAGAGCACGGCTTCCCAGATGCTACCTGCAGGGCTCAGCTGGGTCCACCATGACCAGAGTCCCAGTGACAGTTACTGACAGTGACGGGGCCTCATCTGTGCCCAGACCTGGGGTGAGCACTTTAGATTCACTGGCCCCCAAGTTCTTCACACAACCAGGTCAGTGGGTATCATTCCATACAGGAGAAGTTCAGAGAGGTACAAGGACTTGCCCAAGGTCACACAGCTAGTGAGAGACATATTTAGGATTTAAGCCCAGGTGTCTGTTCCCAGCCCCAGGATACCTTCCAGCTTCTGCCAGATTGTCAGCTGGAAGGGCCTTTAGAGGTCAGCCTCACCTGGGGTGCCTCAGCTTCCCTACCTGTACAGTGAGGCAGTTAATGGGGTTCAGGGGTTCTCCAGGCTGATGCTGCATCAAAATTTCCTGGAGGGCTTGTCAGCAACACTGATGCCTTACGTCCATGGAGTCAGGACCTCTGTGTAGGTATTTATATTTCTTAACAACCCCATCCCACCCGAAGACATTCTACACAGCCCCCACGAACAGTCATAGCGCAAGAGGGGCTAGTACCTGCGTCCAGTGCACTGTCTGGTAGAATCCTCAGGGTGAGTGACAGTAGACACCAGAGAGGGATAAGGAAGTAGAACTGGGCGTCACTGCGCATCCCTGGCAGGCCTGAGTGAAGGCCCACGTGGGATTGTGTTCCTACCTCCGCAACTGGAGGCATCTTTTGTTCCCTCCCTGCCTCGGGGCAGCGGCCCCGCCCCGCCCCACCCCCACGCCACACACACCAACCGGCCCTGAACCCGGCTGGTGATTGATCGCAGCTGTCCCTGGCCGCAGCCACCACCACCCGGTGCAGCTGCGCTCCCCATCTGCGGTGGCCACTGTGTAAATGGTTAAGGATGATGAACTCGAGAGGGACGTGCAGGGCGCGGGCGGTGCTCCCGGACGCAGAAGAGGCAAGGACATGCCGAGGCCGCCTCCTCTCAAGGCAGCCCGGGTCCTGGCCCTGCCTTATGTTCTCCCTGTTATCAAATTAAACACGCACACACATGCACACACAACTCACACACACACTGACACACATGCATTCTCACACACACACACACACACAGAGACACTCACATCTTTGTTGCCTTTTCTTCCCTGGGGACAAAGTACAACTGTCAGGCTCCTTAGCAATACCGCAAACGAAGTGGCGGAAGGACAGGAATGGCTGGGAAATTACATGAGCGAAGATGCAGGGATTTCCCGTCCACAAATAGGGGCTTTGCTTCTCAGAGGAAGGGGTGTTCGCCGGTTTCCCACTGGGACAGAGGAAGGCTCTCTCTCTCAGTCAGTGCCAGGGGGTCACACAGCCAACTCGAAAGTACTCTGAGGCCCCGGCTGGGAGATCCGGGGTCCTGGAAAGCTGCTGACACTGCACCTCGCCCAGGAGGCCTAACAGATGGAAGGAGTTTACGTGGTGCATCCACACGGCCTTGGTCCCGGGATGTCTGAGGAGCAAACGCTAGCTCCTGGGAGGCTTCCAGTCTCCTGGGCAATGAGCCTCTGCTAGCCAGCTCCCCTGTGGCCGGACATGCCGGGGCCTCTCCAGATTGAGATCTTGAAGCTGGACTGTGGTCAGGGCGTCCTGCCAAGGAAGTAGAGAGGGCAGCAGACGCAGCAGCGGGAATTCGGCTTTGGTGGAATCGTTTTCTCTCGGACCCTCAGAACTAACAACACATCAGCTTGGTCCTGACTCACCCTTGCTTCTGGGTGTGGAGCCTCCCTTAGGGGGCAGTCCAGGCCAGGGGAAGAATGAGCGTCTGACAGCCCGAGGGTGTCCGAGAGTGAGGACGGTGCTGGTAACCAGTTCCTGCCAGGCAGGGGGGCCCACTCCACCGTCTGTGTCACGAGAACTTGCCCAACCTCAGAGGAAGGGTTTCATGCAGGAGAGGGGACTGAGCTCAAAAGACCCATGGGTCTCGAGTCCAGGTGTCCATGCAAGGGTCCTGGGGTGGGAGGTAGGAGTTGAAGGAAGTCCCAGCAGGTAAGACTGGGACCACCATCTGTGCAGTACCCCATCTCCGACCCTTTCAACTTGAGGAGATCTAGGAGAAAAGATGAAAAAAGAAGGCCCATCTCTCGCCATCCCCAGTTTGTGTTTCTCTTGACTCTGGTGTCGCCTGAGCCCTCCAGAAAGGACAGTGACACCACCTTATCTGAGAAAGGGAAAACCTGCCCATATGGCGACTATCCTTTTGAGAGAAAGTCTGCAGAGGCTGGTGTCAGAGACAGTGGGGCTTGGTGCATTCCGAGACCAGCCTTGTGACAGGGCGTGCTGGGGGACAAGTGTAGCCCAGCTGCGCGCTAGCTCAGGGTGAGGAAATTGCTACGAGGACAGCAGATGAGAGGGGCCCGGTCAGCCCCAGGCAGGGCAGGGCTGCCCCTGCTCCTACAGCCCAGCTGGAGACAGAGCAGTAGGGCTCTGGCTGGTGGGGCCGAGCAGCCAGGGGGAGCAGAGGTGCGCCAAGTCTGCTCCAAGACAGGAAGCGCTGGGTTTGGGTATCACTTCTGACTCGTATTTGTCCCAGGAGATCCAATTCCAGGATGTTTGCTTAACTGCTAAAGGGAGAGAACCCGTCTCTCTTTCCCATGAACTTGGAATGATGAGAAGGCGTGTCTGGAGCTGTGGGGTCCTTGAGGAGGGGGAAGGCTGGGTTAGGTTAAAGCCGGAAGCCGAGAGGTCCTGCCTGATGCCATGTCTGGAGCCATCCATGCCTGAAGCTGTCCCTTTTGCAACTTTAGTCAGTTTGAGCTGAGTTCTTGTCCCTTGTATCTGAAAGAGTGACCACTAACTTAAAAATATAATTGGATAAGGACGTTAACAGATAAGATTTGGATGAGAGAGAAGTAGCTACCCAAAAGGACCCAACTAGAAAACAAGAGCCAGGACTGGAACCCAGACTGCCTGCCAGGACAGCTGTCTCCCACGTGGAGTCCACAAGGAGACTCAGTGCCCCAGGCCACTGTAACCTTGTAGCTCCGTCATCTCAAAATAAAGCCTCTTCCATGATCCCTGGGGCAGGGAAAAAGGGAACCGGGTGGGGGGAGGGGTCTCACACAGGCAATTAAATGCTGAAGAACAAATGTGACAAACATCTCCTGGGCTCATGACCCATTGGTGAGCAATAGTCATATGAGTCCAGATAACTTCAAGGGAGAGAGGAAGTATGATGGAAGAAGACACCCAGATATGGTGAGTCTCTGCCACATGCCTGTGAGTCAGTGGGGAATAATAATCAAAGTAATAATCATAATAACAAGAATTTATGTAGTCAGTATAAATGCCTGTAGCTGTTCTAAATACTTCACATGTAACTCTATCACTGACTCCTCACCACCTGTGAAGCAGTCAGTATTATCCCAATTTTATATAGTGGGATAGCACAGAGAGGTTAAATAAGCTGCCCAAGCTGATACAGCTACAAAGTCCCAGCACCAAGGTTCCTGCCCAGGCTGTCTGGCTCTGAGTCTAGGTTCTCGAGCTCCATTTGGTTGCACCTGATGAAGTACAGTGAAGAGGGACTAAGCAAATAAATATGAGATGGGCAACTCGAGCAAAAGATGTAAGCAAATTACATGGCCAAGCAGTCTTTTTGAAAGAGCACTTAGAAGTTCAGGCTTGGACACATATTCTCTGAGCTACAGCTGCTACAGTGTGTCTGTTCTAGGAACTGGCTGAGCTGGAGGGAGGACGGCCAGCTGGGAGGCTTTTGCCACAGGTGTACAAATGACCACATGGAGAGGGAAAAGGAACAGGCAGGTAAGGGCAGGGTACGGCTGGACCAGCTCCAGCCTGTCTGCAGCTCCTCTGCCCCAGAATCGTTCTTGTCCTTGTCAAGAACCTTCCCCGGGAAGCCCCAGAATTTAATTTCATTATCAAGTTGCTAGGAAACAGGAGACACAAGCCAGGATTCTGTGTGACCATGGCACAATTAAATATCACTTGGGGCTCATCAAATCAGTTAAATAAATAAGACAGGAACAGTCAGTGTGGTAAGTGTGTGGTGAGCCGGACATTGTCATGCGGTGCAGCTGGAGAGAGATTCAGCAACAGCCATCTTTCAAGAAAGTAATTGGGGGCTAAATATCATGAGACCAATCTATGTATAGCCTGTGATGAAGTGACCCCATTTTTGGAAATCTGTCCTGAGGAAGTGATCAGGGATTTAGGCAACTAGGACCTCCCCAAGATGTTAATTGCAACCTGTTGATGAACCGTCGTCACCACCACACACTGAGTGAAGCGCGGTAGCCCCACGAGTATCTGAGCTTCAATGATGGTGATGTAAATTTTGCTGCATCTCAGTGTTGGTCTGTAACGCAGTTATTAACATGATGCTCCTGAAGGCTTTTTAATGATGTGGGGGAAAAGTGTTCTCAACATAAGCGTGAACATGAAAAGAAGTTAAAGAAAAGCATGGACTCAATGACATAAAATTTTATATAAGCATAGTGAAACATAATAATAACAATCAGAATAATACATGCCACTGTTTATTGAGCTCTCAATATCAGCCTGGCACTTTACATGCATTATTTCGTTTAACCTTCATAAAATCCTGCATGGTATGGGGGAAAGGCAGAATAACGGCTCCCCAAAGACGGCCACGTCCTAATTCCCAGAGTCTGTAGCCAGGTTACCATACGTGGCAGAGGGGACGCTAAAGATGTGATGAAGTGAGGGGTCTTGAGATCAGGAGATTATCCTGGATTAGCCAGTGCAATCACAAGGGTCCTTTAAGGGAGAAACAGGAGGGCCAGAGTCAAATATGTGACAATGGAAGCAGAAGTCGGAGGCAGAGAGAGAGGGACTAAAAGATGCTACTCTGCTGGCTTTGAAGATAGAGGAAGGGCCCATGAAGCCGCGGATGCAGGAGGCTTCTAGAAGCTAGAAAGAGCAAGGAAACACATTCTCCCCTGACGCCTCCGGAAGGGACACAGGCCTGCTGACCCATTTTAGATTTCCAACCCCCAGAACTGTAAGAATAAGTTTGTGTGGCTTTTTAGCCACTAAGTCTGCGGTATTTTGTTGCAGCAGCAATAAGAAATGATTACAGGGGGGTGCTATAATCTCCATTTTGTGGATAAGACAAAATGAGGCACAAAGATGTTAAATGACACGTCTGATGTCAAAAAGCTAAGAGGCTGAGCCAGAATTTGAACTCAGGTCCGGCTGACAACAGCCTTTGCATTATCACTCCTACTCGCCATATTTGCCTAATTGGGGAAACTGAGACAGGGGAAATGAAGCTGGGGATGGGGAGAGCCAGAGTGCAGAGGGCCTTTTGAGCCCTGCTAAGTCTTTGGATTTCATCCATTAAAAGGATTTAGGGATGTGCAGGATTTAGGGATGGGAGGGACATGGCTCAGAACAGAAGATCTTGGCCCAGCCCTTGAGGATCTCATGCCAGGATAATGAAAACCCAAAAAGGTTGATTGGGAGCCCACCCCTTGGGAAGCATGAGGGTTTCCTCCTGTTTCCTCACTTCCTGTTTTACCCTCTGTGCCCCAGCTTTACTAGCTTCCTTGTGGTTCCCTACACTCCAAAAACTGTGTCTTTTCTCCATGCCTTTGCTCATACCATACCTACTGCCTGAAATGCCTTCTGCCCTGCTGTGCTGGATTGAAAGGATGCATGTCCCCTAGAAAAGTCATGTTTTAATCAAAATCCCATTGCATAAAAGTAGAATAATCCCTATTCAATACTGTATGTTTGAAACTGCAATCAGATCACCTCCCTGGAGATGTGATTTAATCAAGAGTGATTGTTAAGCTGGATTAGGTGACGACATGTCTCCACCCATTTTGGTGGGTCTTGATATGTTTCTGGTGTCCTATAAAAGAGGACACATTTTGGAGAATGAAGGAGATTCAGAGAGAGCAGAGAATGCTGCAGGGTGATGAAGCAGAGCATCCACTAGCCAGCGCTTTGGAGATGAAGAAGGAAAACGCCTCCTGGGGAGCTTCATGAAGCAGGAAGCCAGGAGAGAAAGCTAGCTGATGACGCTGTGCTCGCCACATGCCCTTCCAGCCAAGAGAGAAACTGTGGTTGTGTTCACCATGTGCCTTCCCACTTGAGAGAGAAACCCTGAACTTCATCAACCTTCTTGAACCAGCTTATCTTTCCCTGGATACCTTTGATTGGACATTTCTATAGACTTATTTTAATTGGATATTTTCTCGGCCTTAGAACTGTAAACTAGCAACTTATTAAATTCCGCTTTTTAAAAGCCATTTCATTCCTGGTGTATTTCATTCCAGCAGCTAGCAAACTAGAACACCTACCTTGTCGTAACTGCCTGGTGAACTCTTCTGCATCCTGCAGGGTCCCAGCTTAAATGACATTTCCTCTGGGAAGCTTGCCTTTTTGCCCTGAGATGGCATTTGGCACTTATGTATACCTCACGAATGGTCCTCAGCAGTGGGGGTCGTTATTTAAGGATCTGCTGCTCCACTAGGACATAAAACCCTTGGGGTCCGGCCCATGTCTTATTCCATGGAGTATGGTAGAAATCAGGGGTCAGAGCTTGGGCCCTGAGTGCAGACAGCTTCAATTCTAGCTCCAGTTTCTAGCACTTATTTTGCTTGTTTATTGGAGAGGGTTTTATTTTCCAACAGTTTGCCATGGAGCAAATGACTTTTTCATTGCGTACCTCAGTTCCCATGTTTTAAAACTCGGGGTGATGCTGGTATGGTGCCTCCTAGGGCGCTGAGAGGATGAGAGGAATGCTGCAGGTAGAATGTCAGAACAGGGCCTGGCATGGAAATGGCACTAAATAAACATGTGCTGTGATTTCTCTGATTCTCCTGGGTCCCCTCCCACCCCCATCCCCACCCCTGAGGCTGAATTTGAGTTAGTGAACAGTTTTTAAGTGATTGTGTGACTGTTCTTGGCCTGAGTTATATATCTCTTCATTGAGACATATTCATTTATTGTATATTCCATCCAAAGTAGACAATATCTCAAAGTATCATCTCTTAGTTGTGCAATCATCATCATACTCACTTTTCTTGGCCTGCTTTTGAGAACCATTTAAAGCTCCCTATCTCCAAGAGCCTAAGCTCCTTGCTCAGTGTCTCTGCCCACCCCTATTTGGAGGCACCAAGGGTCTCGCAGGCCCTCTCGCTTCAGAAGGGCTTGGCTACTAGGGGTCACTAGCAGGAGATAAGAGGGCAGGAGGAGAGAGGCCAGGCATTTATCTCCCTGATGCCCTCCCTGCCCTGTCACCCCAGACCAGCTACATCCCTCTTCCACAGGCCTCAGGCAAGGTCCAGGGCCCTCCCTGTGCACCTCTCACTGGGTTCTGCGACTGCACCTGCTGGTGTCCCTTCAGGCCTAGGTGCAGTAAGGACGCCCCTGCTGGTAGTATAGGGTACTGCACCATCCCTTAACTTCCTACAAACCCTTGTCAATAGTTTCATGCTCCCCCATGTGGAGGAGCCGTCTCTGTGGGGAAGCCCATTCTCTTCTGCAGAGACCCTAGTTAGCACTACGCTGCCTACCTCTCTTTACCACCCTCCGTGCCCACCTGTCTGCTCACTGACCTTACCTGAACACTGCCTCTCCAGCCACCCCAGCTCCTAGTTCCACATCCTCCCCCTCCACCTGGCCTCACCTCCTGTCCTCTGACCTCAGAGCCCTCTAAGTCCCATGGCTGGGCACATCCTGCTGGGTCTGTGTGGCTGCTCATGTTTGAGTTGCTGTTAAACTGAAGCACAGCTTGATGTACTTGGGCTTTGGGGGCAGTGTCCCATGTCCACTGCTCACTGACTGGATGAGCTTGGCCAAGTCATTTCACTTCTCTGAGCTTTGAGTTTCTTACCTGTGAAAGAGGTATGACCACCTGGGCCTTCTATATGGAGGGTGACCCAAAAACCCCTTCTGCACAGTCAGTGCCTGTGCTGGGGTCCCCTGGGGAGGGCCCTCTTCTCCTGACCCAAGGAGAACATCTTGGCTGTAGGAAAGGGGTGAGGTGGAGTCCATGAGCTACCACCTGCTGGATCTGAAGGCCGCAGGCATGCATCCTGGCTCTGCTGCTTTCCAGGTGTGTGGCTCAGACCAGGTGACTCACCTGTCCCAGCTGTGAAATGGACCATAAAGGACCTTCTCATTAACACAGGATGGTTGGAGAATTGAATGAGACCAAGTTCTGTCTCAACTCTTGTTAGGTTGCTTCATGACATGTACCTCCTTCCATCACTATTTTGTTTGTTTATTGGAGAGGGTTTTATTTTCCATCTTCTTCATCTGAACATCAGCTCCATGAAGGTGGGGACCGCATCTGCTTCACATATGCATTGTGAACCCCAGATTTCTCAATCCCAGCTGAGTCTCTATGCCTCAGTATGGGCCGGCCACATAGTAGGTACTCAGTGAAAACTGAATAAATTATAGAACATGTAAACTGTCTGACACACAGTAGGTGCTCAGCAGACGTGGACATTTATAAGTATTCTCCGAATCCCTGCACACACTGTGGGTGACCCTCCCCCCACCCCCTGCCCCCGGCCTCTCCCTCCTGGAATGCTGTTTCTAGGCAGGGCCGTTCCTCTCAGACGGAGCCTCCCAGGACTCCACGTCCAGATGGGCGTCCTTTACAGGCAGCTCCAGGGAGGCCGCGGGCTGGCACCTGGATGCTGGCCTTGCCCTCAGCCCTCCCAGGACTCCTCCCAACTAGTCGCATCTGAGCTCCCGTAGAAGCTACATCAGCCAACCCGAGTCAATCTAGAGTGAGGGGTGGCCCTTGAAGCCCCTCATGGGAACCTCTCTCTCTCTCTCTCTCTTCCTGCATCCTGTAGGCCAAAGTTCCGCAGCTGATCCGAGGCCAACCCTAGCCTTGAGTGTTAGTGGTCTGATGCCACAGACCTTCCGTCCACTCAGCTCCACCCACACACTGAGGGCCTACCTGTGCGGGACACCCCTTACCCCATGAAGGCCCTGGAAGTTACCCCCTTCTCTTCTCCAGGGACCTTCCCCTGCCCCTCACCTGTCTTGTTGGAGGAAGGGACTGGGCCCCTTACACCTTAGCCTTCTCTGCCAATGCACCCTGTGTCAGGGGCCCTCTGGCTGTGTGGGGACCAGAACTGAGCGTGTTCAAAGTTTTATTAAGCAGCCTCTATGTGTCCAGCATCTGCCCTCAAGTCAGCTGTTCCCAAGTGGCCAAAGTCTCAGGGTCTTACCAGCCAGGGGAGACCAAACAGGGTCTCCCTTGCACACTAAGCACATTCCAGCCTCGAGGCTTTGCACTGGCTGATAGCTCTGTCTGGAAGGCCCTTTTTGAATGGCTCTCCTCTTCACTCACTCAGCTCTCTGCTTAAAGGTCTCTTCATGAGCAGAGTCTGGGATTATGGGGGATCTGGCCAGGTTAGAGTGTCAGGGAGGGCTTCCCTGAGGAGGTGGCCTTGGGGCAAGATCAGAAACCCAGAAACCAGTTGTTGAAATGTTGTGGAGGGGACCTGGGTGCTGGTGGAGGCCTGGGCAAGATGATGGTTAAGTTCCCTGAAATCCTAAAAGCCTGGGATTCTGACTTCAAATTTTATGCTTTTAAGATTCTATCAAGTAACAATTCAATAATTGGGGAGTCTAAGACTCTGGGATTTTGGCACTCTGAGGTTCCAAGATGAGGGGAGTCTCATGTATGGTCCTTTGCTGGTGGATAAAGGCCCATCAGAACCTTCCCTTGCCGAGAGGAGGCTTTTCTCCTCCCTCCCCACCCACTCACCACCACGTAAGCATTGCTGTCTGTGGTTAAGCAAATGTACGTTTATTCTACATTTCCAGTGTCACACACTCACCTTATCTGCATGTTCCAGTTTCTAGAATAAGTATTAGGAGACAAATCTTTGGAGATTTTCTGCATGTACATGAGCTAAATACTTTACCCGGTGGTTAATCCAAGCAGGGATTTTAACACAGGACATTAGTCCTGCACTAAGGATAAGGCAGAGCTGGTAACTGAGACTGAGAAGGGCCCTTTGTGTACAGAGGCTTGGGGCTGAGATGGGGATGGGGCAGGAGGGAGAATGTCTCCCAGTGTCTCCCAGCAGGTCTGAGCCATGTGTGCACAGATGGAGCTGTTCTCCACTGAGCATCTAGGAGTCTCTGCATGAACCCCAAGGTGTGGGTTTCCTGGGGTCTGGTGCCATTGGAGCCTCCCAGGGGAAGGGAGAGGGCAGGGCAGCCCCTACCCATAGATCAGACACTGTGCAGGGCACAAAATCAGACCAGTGGGGGCAGATCTCAGCTCTCCCACTCGCCAGTGTGACCCTGAGGAAGCCACTTAACCTCCTTGTAACTCAGTTTCCTCAACGTAACTAATGACCCTGTCCCCCCATCCGGCAGTTTTGAGGGTGAGAGGAAACCCCCACCAGGCCACAGGCTCAGCGGGCATGGGACCCACAATGAGCATCATCACAGAAGATGCTTTCCTAATACCTGCTGGGAGCTGGGCCCTGCATGAAGGGCCTTAACCCTCTTCCAGCCCAATGAGTGGGCACTGCCTTTATTCCCATTTCACAGATGAGGAAACTGAGGCATAGAGAGGTCAAGTAACTTGCCCAACATCACACAGATATAAAATGTTGGAGCCAGGATTTGCATTCGGGCAGTTAGCTCCAAAATCTGTGAATTTAAACATAACATTTTCCTACCTCTCAGGGGAATGCCCAGAAGTGGATCACAACTCATCACTGGCGCCCTCGGTTCTGGCCCTCACTTTTCCTGGTCTCTGTTGCTCCAGTTTTAGCCAAACTGTGAAGGCAGTTTATGTGTCCAGCCCTTTGCTCACGCTGTGCCCCCTCTCCAGGATGTCCTTCCCCTTTCTCGTTCATCCAAGGAACTCCTGCTCACACTTCAAGGCCCAGACGTCATGTCCCTGCAGAAAGCGTCTCCCCACCGACCACCCGGCACCCTGCACATCCATCATTGGAGCACCCTGCACCCTGCGCATCCATCATTGGAGCACCCTGCACCCTGTGCATCCATCATTGGAGCACCCTGCACCCTGCGCATCCATCATTGGAGCACTCAGAGGGCTGGCTGCAGGAGTCCTTCCTCGGCCCTCTCTGCTTGCTCATTCCTTTCTTCCATCAATATTCATCAAGTTTGGCCCCTGTCCCAAGGCCCACATCACAGGAAGGTAAAACAACCCCATGATGTTGGCTTTATGGCAGCCATTTTAGAGATAAGGAAATTTCTACCTAGAAAGGGTTGGTAATTTCCTGAACCTAGTTAGAAGGCTGCAGTCCAGAACTCTAGTCCCAGCAGTCTGGAACTCCAGTCCACTCCAGCCTGCAAAGATCATCTTATGGGAATTAATGGAGAAACCTTTCAGAGGGTGCAAAAGTGCCCACTTACTTCATTGATGTCAATGACACCTTCCTACAGCTCTGGGTGTGGGAAACACTCCCCCTCCATGTCGCATGGCACACCATTCCCCTTAATCAGCAAGGAAGTTAATGTGAATTGATTGTAAAAAGCATTATGAGAGATTTTAAAAAGATACATTTGGGAGGGTCATGGTGGCTCAGCAGGCAGAGTTCTCACCTGCCATGCCGGAGACCAAGGTTCGCTTCCCAGTGCCTGCCCAATGGAAAAAAAAAAAAAAAGATACATTTAGGCACTATTAATTAACTCAAAACAACAGGCAATAAACATGGAACCAAGTTAACAAATTAACTTGGAGTTATTTAAAATTCTTCTTACCCCTTGACTCTGAGACCCGCTAGCTGCTGCTCAGTTCTTATCACTTAGCAAACCTTTACAAATTAATAGCTGGAGAAAATTAATTGACCACAATGATAAATGAATTTGAGACAGGCCTGGGGATCTGTGGTCTAGTTTCATTGAGACTTTGGGACAGAGAAAACTCTGTAAAGGCAGCACTGGCCACATGGACACCCTCGGGGTCATTGTTCCTCGAATGGCTCTCATGAGGTCTGCATTTGGGGCAGGGCTCAGGCACCAGCCTCCCCCACCTGCACCATGGCCGGCCTCCCGTTCTGATGGCTCCAACACACCCCCACAGTGGCAAACTGGAGCAGAAACCTACCATGGCTCCCTGTCTACCCCCAGTCTTAGCCTGGCATTGCAGGCTCTTCAGAGTCTGCCTGGCCTTTCTCCTTCCCCAGGTCCCTCCACACACCCACCCTGTATGGGGCACACCCAGCCTATTTGCAGGGCCGCCAGTCCCCTGAAAGTATCACCCAGGGTGCCACCTGGTCTTGGGCCAGCCTGGGGAGCCATGTGGACCCTTTAGCCTGAACGCCGCTCCTTTCCCTCCTCTGTTCCCCAAGTGATCCTCCGTCACCTACTCCAGGAGCTCTGCAGCCTGCAAACCCCACCGTGTCAGGCGAGGGCAAATCTGGACCCAGACGCAGAAGACCAGAGCAGGGGGCAGAGGCTTCTGGCCTGGGAGTCAGGGCCTGGACACAAGTCCCGTCCCCCCGTAGACCTGGGCCTCGGCATTTTCACACTCAATGAGGGCATTTAAGCAGATCATGCCTTGGGTCCTTAAAATTCTGGGACTTTCCGAGGCAGGTAATAGTGACAATATTGTCATTGCTACTACCGTGAAATGATGACAGTGATGAAGGCAACAAGCCAAGTGTTGCTGGAGCACACACCCTGCTTGGGGTTGTATGGCCACATCGCACACATACACCCTCTCTCACTGTACAACACCTGTGCAAGAGAAGTGTTCTTCTTCCTATCTGTCAGATGAGGAAACTGAGTCACAGAGAGGCCCAGTGTCCTGGCAAGGCCATGCAGTCCCAACCACGAAGGCAGCAGTACTCCAGAGGCTCCGTGCCCCACCTGGTCATCTGTGAAGGGCCTCCTGCAGCCACATTGCTAGGCACAGAGGGACAGGCACCCGCTGGCTTCCCTGAAACCAGGGCTTCCTTCCGCTCTGCAGTGTGGCCTTAAGGCTGCTCTGGGCCCATCATTCTCTCAGCCTCGCATGACTTCTGCATCACATCCATTCTCGTTTGTAAGATTTGTCACATTGAGTTAAGCATCAAAACTGCCGACCCATACAGGCAACTCAGCCATCCCAGGAGGCTCTCTCAGCACCTTTGTCACATCTGCAGCGTATCTGGGACTGCAGTGGGACCTAGGCCCCAGGGGGATGGGGAGAGAACAAGGGAGGCCAAAAAGCAGCTCCCTGGAGACCCCCCAGCTCACAAATCCTGAG
This sequence comes from Tamandua tetradactyla, assembly GCF_023851605.1. Classification (NCBI taxonomy): domain Eukaryota; kingdom Metazoa; phylum Chordata; class Mammalia; order Pilosa; family Myrmecophagidae; genus Tamandua; species Tamandua tetradactyla. The sequence goes on along the minus strand of NC_135328.1, from coordinate 195,476,470 downwards.
GCAAGAAGGGGACTGGGTGGACCCAGACCCAGGCAGAGACCTGACAGCACCTGTCACTCGGCACACAAGCCTCCGAGATGGGACGAGGACCCACCATCCCGAGCCCCTCCCAGGGAGGGGGTTCGGTCATCTCCCCATTCTCTCCACCTGAGCCCAGGCTCCTGGGGTCCCCTCTGACCTCTGGGGCTCAGGATGGTGGGTCCTGCTTCCAAATGAGTACCCAATGCAGGGGGTTGCTTAGTAACTATATATGTATTCATAATTAAATGCCAATAAATCCTTCTACTAAAATGAAGTCAATAGTAATGGCAGGAAATGAATCCTCCTCTCAAAGATGACGCCCTGACCTCTAAAGGGATGATTCCCAGATTTACAATTACCCTTGGAGACTAAAAGTCCCATTTACTATCCTGAATAGGACTCCTTATTTCTTCCCTGGAACCAGCTTCTCCCTGAGCCTTCCCAGCTCAGCCCGTGGCCCCCCATCTCCAACCGATTCACCCCTCAAGCCCAGTAGTTGATTGTTGCTGTTCTTTGACCCCATATCTGATCCATCAGCCCGTTATGAGGTTCTCCTTCCAAAGCACACAAATGCATCCCAATCTGGCCAGCTCTCTTCACTGCTGCCCAAGGCCTCATTCCAGACCTTTCCTCTGGCCTGGCCATTGCTGCAGGCCCCCCTCCCCCTCCCTTCACCCCATACCCCTCCACCGTCAGCCTCCACCCTGCCCTCTTCGAGGTCATTCTCCCCACAGGCGAGTTAGATCAACTCACCAATTGCCTCCTACTATGCTGACAGTAGGGCCCATGTGTCTTAGCTGGCCCACACCTGCTGGAGACGAGGCCCTGGCCTGAAGCTGCCTTCACCCTTGTGTCCACAGGGCTCTCTGCTCTTCTGATTCACTCCATGGCCTCTGCTCCCCCTGCACCCTCTCCCAGGAACACCCTTGCCCAGCTCTTCTCACAGCCGGTTCCTTCTCATACTGAGATGGCAGTTCAATGCTATCCCCTCTGAGTGGTCATCCCCAAGCACCTCACAAAAATCACACTTCCCTCATTTTGGGGGGGGGGCTCCAGATCCTTCTCCACCCTTCTCCCCACCTCTCTTAGTCCTGCAGGCTGACCCAAAAGACCACATCAAAGGGCCCCTGCACCCACACTTCCAGCTGGGCTCAGTCAAAGGGGAGCCTGATTAGGAGATCAGAGAGGGAGGAGTGGGAAACTGAGGTGTTCCTTTCTGTGGTTCCCTCCCTGCTGAACACGTGGGCTGGCTCTGCCCTTAGACCACAGGTTTCACCTGCTGTCAGGTGGGCCTTCTCCACCTGCCCCCTCCCTATGGCCCCCTCTCCACAGCCCCCTCCATCTCTGGGTTCCAGCATTTCCTCCTCCCCTTGCCCCTGTAAGCCTAAGCCTGGTGCGGGGCCCCTCCACTGCTCGGTGCTGGGAAACTGCACCACCTCTGGGGCTTCCTTACTCCCTGCCCACATCTTTGAAAACAGTCTCCTTTTTAAACTCACTTCAGATTAGCCAACATACACGTGCTGTTTTGTTTGTCTCCTGCTGGATCCCTGACTGATATGCTGCCTGGCCTCATCACTTCTACCTCGTCATCCTCTTCAATCCCCCCAGAGCTTCTCACTCTCTGTAGTTATTGCTTATTTCTTATCTGCATTCCCCTGTCAGAATACAAGCTCCATCTGAGACAAGGAGATGCGCAACCTCAGATGTCAGTGGAATAGAGCAAACACATGCTTGCACTCTTAGCACTGCACCCAGACTGGCAGAGGAGCTCAGCCAATGCTGGGAAAGTTCATGGTTAGATCACAGTGACTTTTAAATGCCTTAACATGGCATTTCCCAAACTGGGATCAGAGGAATGGTCTTTGGGAGGTGTTAAGAGTTGGCAGATGTTAAGAGTTGGCAGATGACACTGGCTTATTTTTCTTATTTCATCACGAGCCCATGACAATTTCACCCAGGCTGCTGCTGCCTGAGGTTCAAGTCCACCCATAGACCCCAATGGAACTAGAGAAACCCTCATTCACTGGCCCCTCCAGAGCCCAGGGACACTGTGCAAAGGCTCAATTTCCCTGCTCTCCACCGAGCTCAAAACTCCCCTGGCTTGGGATTGTGGGACCAGTCAGTGCCCCAAGCCTGGGACCTGTGTTGGCTCAGGCAGATCTGAGAAAGCATTGGCCGTGGGGCAGGAGGTCAAGCCTTCACCCTTCTTCTGCCACCAGCTCACTCCATGACTTTAGGCAGGTTGCCTCCCCACTTGGGACCTCAGTTTCCCTAACTTCCCCCGATGTTCCTTCTCCCTGGAATTCCGTACTCATGAACAGGTTGGACTGTAATGCTCTCCTGGAAGTCATGCTGCTCTGAAGGCCAGGTTTGGCTCAGAAAGAGAAAATCAGGTTCTATTGATGGTCATCTTCTTTGGTAGGTGGCAAAGGAGAAAAAATTTCAGCCAGATTATGATGCACAATGATTGTGCTCAGAAAGCAAGAGATGCAACCTCATGCTGGTCACCCTGGCCTGATTGCTAGGATGTGTTGAGTCCCAGTATCATTACATTCTGCCCTGCTGAGCAAGATGAAGCCCTGAGGGGAAAAAAAATTGCCTCTCTCATCTGATACGTGAGTCTGAGGATTAACTAAGCCAATGAGAAGAAATGAAGCCCCTCCTTGATGGCAGAGCCTTGGGGAGGATGAAGCCTTGTGGGGGGGGGCACCACCTGATGAGAGGGGAGAGGGGCAGGGATGGGAAAGTCATAGTCGCCATCATCGCCACCATCACTGTCATCATGGCATGTGACGTTTACATGGGCCTACTGGGCACAGCCTCTGTTCTGAAGCCTTCACAGGTAGTAACTCACCCCCATTTTCCAGATGAGGAGACCAAGGCTTGAGGTATGATGTTGAGTTCTGGTGTCAACTTGGCCAGGTGATGCTGCCCGGTTGTCTGGTCAGGCAGGCTCTGGCATGACCATTGCTGCAAGGATATTTCCTGACTGGTTGATAAACTAGAAGGCTGGTGTTTTAAATCATCAGTCAGTTGATTGCAGCTCTGATTGATTACATCCATGTTCCACTAAGGGTGTGTCTTCCGCAGTACAAGAATCCAATCAATTGGGCTTAATCCAATCAGTTGAAGACTTTTAATGGGGAAAATAGAAGTTTCATTTCTTCATCAACCAGCCAGCCTTTCCTGTGAAGTCCATCAAGGACCTTCATAGGAGTTGCCAGCCTTGTGGCCTGTCCTACGGATTTTGGACTCTTGCATCTCATGGTTGTGTGAGACACTTTTATAAATCTCATATTTACAGATATGTCCCATTGGTTCTATTTCTCTAGAGAATTCTGACTGATACAGCTTGGTACTAGTAGTGGTTCTAGAGAAACAGAATCTTAAAAATGGATTTTGCAATAGGCTTTCTATTCTAATTAGATTCAAAGGCAGTAAAACTCTATTTCCAAAAATCAAGATGGCACTAACAGTCTTTGGTGTGATCAAATAATACCATTTAATTGTCCTAATCATATTCTTGTATGAGGCAAGGCTCTGGGTGAGGGTGTTTTTGACACCTTACCAGAGTTTCATGGAGTTCAGAGCTATAATGATGTTGGCTGGTTGTTCTTACCTACGCTAGATACAGTTATGAGAGAAAGGGATAAGCTGAAGGCTTCAAATTTACAACTTAAATGCCATATGAAAGACATAAAAGTTTCCATGTGTGCCCTGAAAGAAGCTCTAATTTCCTGTGGTCTCAGTCTTGAGATTTCTGAAAACCAGACCCAAAGTCTCACTGTGCAAGTAGCAGATTTACAATGTAAACTAAATTCTCAACCTTGCGAGGTATCTTCGGTTAAAGTGAGGGCTTTGATTGGAAAACAATGGGATCCTGAATCCTGGGATGGGGACTTATTGGGTTGATAATGATGGCAGCAAAGACATGGAAATCCTAGATTCTACTGAGTCTCTGCGATATAGACCTGCAATTGTCTGTCCTGAGGAACTAGCCATCCAGGCTCCAGCCTGTTCTGAGGAGGCAGTTCCCTGGCCTCCAGGCCACCCTGAGGAATCTGCCATCCAACCTCCACCTAAAGAGATTAACCCTTCAGTGCCTTCTAAACCTGTAACAACCTCACCTGGGGCAACAGTCCTACACACCTGTCTGGAGCAATTAATTCTGTTTCCCCAGATGAAATTGTAACAGAATGCCCTGAGATAATTGGCTTGAAAGACACACCAATTCTTTTCATACCCCACCCCCACCTACCCTCTTTAAATAGGCTAAAGACCCAACAGGCCATGAAAGGTGAGGTGCAAAGTTTGACCCATGAGGAGGTATGCAAAACTTCAAAAGAACTGCATGAGTTTTCCAATCTATATAGACAGAAATCAGGAGAATGTGGTGGGAATGGATTTTAAAGGTGTGGAACAATAGTGGATGTAATATAAAATTTGATTAGGCTGAATTTATTGATATGAACTCACTAAGTAAAGATTCTGCATGCAGTGTAGCGTGAGGGGTTAGAAAGGGTGTTAACTGCTTGTTTGGGTGGCTGGCTGAAACATAATCAAAAGGTGGCCCACATTACTTGATGTCAAAATGCCAAAAGAATGAAATGCTGGGTATAATGTAGATGAGGGGGATCCAGAGGCCTGGAGAGATTAGAATGTTAGAGTGGATTTATCATGGAAGACCTGATCACCAACACAGGAATGTCCAGAGGACACATCTTTTACTAAGATTTTGAGGAATTTTTGTGAGACTAGCTCTATCAATCATCCCTGAAGAGCTCTGTAGCTAGCTGCCTCTCTCTGTAGGTCAGATATTACTGTGGGAACTGCTGTTACTGAGCTGGAATCCTTACACACTGGGGATGACTGGATCCGGAGTTGGCAGAAGCCAGGTAGTGACAGTTAATCACCATAGACAAGGTGAGTGTGGCTACCAAAATGGATGGCAGCCTCAAAGCAGCAGTCTAAATAATCTGACTCACAGAGACTATGCCATTGGCTAGTAAACCAGGGGTAACTAGAAGTGAAATAGTTGAGCAGTCTACTAAATTCTTGTGTGAGCTGTTTAAGCAGAAGAGTTCTAGGTCAAGTAAACAGAAGTCTAATTTGAATTACAAAAACAGAGAGTCATGGCTCCTTAATCAATTCCCTGACTTGAAGGTTTACAGACCCAGAGTCCCTTGAATGAGGGGAAAGCCAGGTACCCTTGGGGAAGGACCCTATTACACTGTCACAAATTTATACTGTTGACCTTCCTCCCAGCCTTCTCCAAGAAGACTTAAGACCTTTTACCAGGGTGACTGTGCACTGGAGAAAAGGAAATGATTAGATATTTCATAGATTATTATATACTGGTTCAAAAGTGACACTAATTCTAGGAGGCCCAAATTTTACTCTGGCCGACCGGTCAGAGAAGGGGCTTATGGAGGTCAGGTGATCAATGGAGTTTTAGCTCAGGTCCACCTCACAGTGGGTCCAGCGGTTAATTTCCCAGTTCCAGAATGCACAATTGGAATCTACATATTCAGCAACTGGCAGAATCTCCACATTAGTTCCCCGACTTGTGAGGTGAGGGCTATTATAGTAGGAAAGACCAAGTGGAAGCTACTAGGACTGCCCCTACATAGCAAAAGAGTACATCAGAAGCAATATCAGATTCCTGGAAGAATTATAGAGATTACTGTCACTTTTAAGGACTTAAAGGATGCAAGGGTGGTGATTCCCACCACATCCTCATTCAACTCTCCTATTTAGCCTATGCAGAAAACAGATGGGTCTAGAAAAATAGCAGTGGTTTATCATAAACATAAACAGGTGGGGATTCCAATTGCCAGCTGCTATTTCAGATGGCGTATCATTGCTTGAACAAATAGACACATCCCCTGATACCTGGTGTCATGGTCAGGTTCATGTGTCAACTTGGCCAAGTGGTGGTACCTGTTTGTCTGGTTGGGCAAGTGCTGGCCTGTCTGTTGCAATGAAGACATTGCTTAGAATTAAATCATGAGCACATCAGCTGTATCCCCAGCTGATTCCATTTGTAATCAGCCAAGGAGAGTGTCTTATGCAATGAGTGATGCTTAATCTAATCACTGGAAGCCTTCTAAGGAAGATTCAGAAGAGACAGGCTCTCTTCCTGCTTCAGCCGGCAAGCCTCTCCTCCTTTGGAGTTCATCCAGACCCTCCATTGGAATCGTCAGCTTCACAGCCTGCCCTGTGGATTTTAGACTCAGCGTTCCCAAGGTCACGTGAGACACTTTTATAAATTTTTTATTTGCAAGTGTTCCCTGTTGATTCTGTTTCTCTAGAGAACCCTAACTAACACACCTGATATGCAACTATTGATATGGCTAATGCTTTTCTCTTAACAGCTGTTAGTAAGAACCACCAGAAACAATTTGCTTTCAGCTGGCAAAGCCAGCAGTATACCTTCACTGTCGTGCCTCAGGGGTATATCAACTCTCCAGCCCAATGTCATAATCTCATCTTCAATGAACTTGATTGCTTCTCCCTCCCACAAGACATCACACTGGTCCACTATATTGATGATATCATATTGATTGGACCTGGTGAGCAAGAAGTAGCAATTACTCTTTTTTTTTTTAACATGGGCAGGCACCAGGAATTGAACCCAGGTTCTGAGCATGGCAGGCAAGCATTCTCACCTGCTGAGCCACCGTGGCCCGCCCACTCTTGACTTATTGGCAAGGTATTTGCATGTCAGGGGATGGTAGATAAATCAACAAAAATATATGGGCCTTCTACCTCAGTGAGATTTCTAGGTGTCCAGTGGTGTGGGGCATGTCAAGATACCCTTTGTAAGTTAAGGATAAGCTGCTGCATCTGGCCCCTTCTACAACCTAAAAGAGGCACAATGCCTAGTCTAGTTAGCGTCTTTAGACTTTGGAAACAACATATTCCTCATTTGGGTGTGCTACTTTGGCCCATTTACTGAGTAACAGGAAAAGCTGCTAGTTTTAAGTGGGGACCAGAATAAGAGGAGGCTCTGAGACATGTCCAGGCTGCTGTGCAAGCTACTCTGCCACTTGGACCATATGATCCAGCAGATCCAATGGTGCTGGAAGTGTCAGTGGCAAATAGAGATATTACCTGGAGCCTTTGACAAACCCCTTTAGAAGAATGTCAATATAGACCCTTAGGATTCTGGAGTAAAGCCTTATCCACTGTAGATGACTACCCTCCTCTTGAGAAAGAGCTTTTGGCCTGCTACTGGGCCTTAGTAAAGATTGAACACTTAGCTATGGGCCACCAAGTTGCCATGAGACCTGAGTTACCTATCATTAGCTAGTGTTGTCTGATCCACCAAGCCATAAAGTTGGGTGTGCATGCAGCACTCTATCATAAAAAAGAAGTGGTATATAAGAGATAGGGCTTGAGAATTCCTGAAGGCACAAGTTACATGAAGAAGCGGCCCAAATGCCCATGGCCCCCACTTCTGCCACATTACCTTCTCTTTCCCAACCAGTACTATGGTCTCTTGGGGAGTTCCATACAATCAGTTGACTAAGGAAGAGAAAACGAGCTTAGTTCACAGATGTTCTGCATGATATGCAGGTACCACCCAAAAGTGAATAGCTGCAGCACTACAGCCCATTTCCCAGATGTCTCTGAAGGACGGTGATAAAGGGAAATCTTCCCAGTGAGCAGAACTTTGAGCAGCGCACCTGGTTAATCATTTTGCTTGAAAGGAGAACTGGCCAGAGGTGTGTCTGTATACTGACTCATGGGCTGTTGCTAATGGTTTGGCTGTATGGTCAGGGACTTGGAGCATGATTGGAAAATTGGTGACAAAGAGATCTGGGGAAAAGATATATGGATATACCTTTCAGAGTGGGCAAAAAAACATGAAAATATTTGTGTCCCATGTGAATACCCACCAGAGGGTGATTTAAGCAGTGAAAGGTTTTGATAATCAAGTGAATAAGATAAAACTGCCCTGTGGATACAAGTCATCTTCTTTCTCTAGCCACTCCTGTCATTACCCAGTGGACTCAGGAACACAATGGGCATGGTAGTAAGGATGGAGGTTATGCTTGAACTCAGCAACGTGGACCTCCACTCACCAAGGCTGACCTGGCCACAGTCCCTGCTGAGTGCCCAATCTGCCAATAGCTGAGACCCATATTCAGTCCCCAATATGGCACCATTCCCTGATGATCAGCCTGCCATCTGGTAGCAGGTTGATTACACTGGATCCCTTCCATTATGGGAGGGGCAGTTATTTGTTCTAACTGGAATAGATAAATTCTGGATATGGGTTTGTCTTCCCTGCACATAGTGCTTCCACTAGACTACCATCTGTGGACTTATGGAATGCCTTATCCACCATCACAGTATTCTACACAGTATTGCTTATAATCAAGGAACCCACTTCAAAGAAAATGAAGTGCAGGAATGGGTGCATACTCATGGAATTCTCTGGTCTTACCATGTTCCCCATCATCCAAAGGCAGCTGGGTTGAAAGAACAATCCAATGGCCCTTTGAAGACCTAAATACAGCGCCAACTAGGTGGCAATGCCTTGTCGGGCTTGGTCACTGTTCTCCAATAGGCTGTGTATGCTCTGAATCAGCGTCTACTCTATGGTGCCGTTTCTCCCATAGCCAGGATTCATGAGTCCAGAGCTGTGTATGTTCTGAATCAGCATTTACTCTATGGTGCCGTTTCTCCCATAGCCAGGATTCACGAGTCCAGAAATCAACAGTTGAAATGGGAGTGGCACCATTCACTAATACTCCTAGTGATCCACTAGAAAAATCCTAGTTTCAGAAGGAGGAGCTCCTACTAGGAGACACAACAGTGATCTTATTGAACAGGAAGTTAAGACTGCCATCTGGTCACTTTGGGCTACTCGTGCTTCTGAATCAGCATGTGGAAGGATATTTCTGTACCAGCTAGGGGTGATTCATCCTGACTATCAAGGGGAAATAGGACTTCATCTACACAATGGAGGTAAAGAAAAGTTTTCCTGGAACTCTTACCAAGAGTCCTCTAGGGCTTCTCTTAGTACTACCATGCCCTGTGATTAAAGTCAATGGAAAACTGCAACAATCAGGGCAGGTCTACCATTAGCCCAGAAACTTCAGGAATGAAGATTTGGGTCACCCCACGAAGCAAAGAGGCACTGCCAGCACTGAGTAAGTTAAAGTGCTTGCTGAGGGTAAAGGAAACATGGAACGGCTAGTAGAAGAAGATAGTAATAAATATGAACTATGACCACATAACCAGTTACAGAAATGAGGACAATGATGATATGACTATTTCCTCCTTATTCTGTCATGCATATGTTTATATTTATACATAAAGCAAATATCTTGTTTTCTTCTTACTATAGGACATGTTGTATTGTTCATGTTAGACTATTTAGTTATAGGTTATCAAGTGTAAAAGTGAAAGTTACCTAAAGACTCACACCCTATTCTGGAGAGATTTAGTGAGTTTCTGATTGCACACAGGACAGTTGAGTGAAACTTATGTTAGGTGAAACATGTCTGTTATTGTGCTCTATTTAGAGGTTAAGAATGGTTTGGGTGATATGTATAGCTGCCAATTGACAAGGGGTGGACTGTGATGGTTAGGTTCAGGTGTCAACTTGGCAGGTTAGGCTGCCCAGTTGTCTGGTCAGACAAACACTGGCCTAACCATTATTGCAAGGATATTTCATAGTTGGTTAACAAACCAGAAGGTTGCTTTACTATTAAATTATCAGCAGTTGATTTCATCTGTGACTGATTGCATCTATGATCGACTAAGGGAGTATCTTCTGCAATAAGAGAATCCTATCAGGTAGATTTAATCTAATCAGTTGAAGACTTTTAAGGGATAAGAGAAAATTTTCACTTCTTCTTCAACTAGCCAGCCTCTCTGGTAGAGTTTGATGAGGAAATTTATCAGAGTTGCCAGCCTCATGACCTGCCTTATGGATTTTGGACTCTTGCATTCTCATTGTTGCATGAGACACTTTTATAAATCTCATATTTATAGATATCCCCTGTTTGTTCTGCTTCCCCGGAAAACCCTGACTAATGCAGGAGGTTACATCACTTACCCAAAGCCACCAAGCTTGTAAAAGTAAGACTATGAATGTTCTAAGCCCCAGGCATGAGCTTGCTCTGCCTATTCTCATGATGTGCTGAAATCTGGCACGGCCACTTACTATCCCCTTTTGGTCAAAAAAAGGGTCCACCAGCTATCAGAGTCAGGGTCTAGAAGGGGTCACTGACACTACACCTGTCACATGGTTCAATCTCCCAAACCTCGATCATGGGGGTAGAGTTGGGGGTTAGGCAAAGGATTGTTGGAACCTTACTTTCTTCTTCACATGAAATTTGCTGTGAACCTCACACATTTGCTTCTCTTCCATTTTGACAAGACTGATGTCATGAGGAGGGAATTTCTTGACCCATGGATGCACAAGGGCAAATGGGGTTGAGCTGCTTGTCCTAGCCCCGGTTCCATTTACAGCATCAGAATAACACTCTAACTAATGTAAGAAAAAGAGACAATAAAGGGAAATATTGGATGAATAGGGGTGGCCACATGTTTGAAGAAAAAAGGACCAATTCAGACCCAGGAGGACAGCAGCCAAGTTGGCTGCCAGATCTAGAAGTGGGAACCAGTGGTGCCCAATATCCCCAGAGCTTAGGCTGGGATGAGAGAGCTACCACCACCACCTTCCTTCTTCTCCTCTGGAGCAGGTGAGAGCACCTGGTGGAGAGCACAGTACAGACCCTGGCCTTGAACAGGCTGGGACACCTCCAATGTCCCTCTCTTGGAGACTCCCCACCGTGGGAGTTAGGAGGTTCCCCAAAAGGACAACCAAAAATCTCTTAACAGAAGAACATGGACTGTAGGAGTAGATTCCCAGGGATGAATCTGGCCCTGGCGCCATGGGATCAACAATGTCATCCTGCCAAAAGAGGGAAAAGAAGTGTAACAAATAAGATATTAGTGGCTTAGAGAGTTCAAATAGGGTTGAGAGGCTACTCTGGAGGTTGCTCTTCATGAACTTCAGTTAGACATTGCTACCTACCATAATTTGCCAACCCCCAATCAAAACCATTCCAGTCAATCTGAAAGAATACCTAGGGCAATATATAAGATTTTACAAAGATTCCATGCACTAGAGTAACTTTCCAGAAACCTACAAACTCCAGATAATTCCCTAGACCAGATAAGTCCTGAAACCTAGAGGGACCAGCCTTTCCAGAGCATCAGCTAGTTGCATCTCCCTATCCCATATAAGTGACAGCCCCTTCCAATATGACAAAGTTAGAATGGCCATAGCCAAGATACCCCTACAGAGTGGGATAGAAAGATCAAAGGTGATGGTGGAGTTATACTGAGAAGGTAGGGCTTAACAAACGAGGATTGCTGAATCATTATGTTTCTAATACTTCTTTTAGTTTCCAGCATCTTAGAGCAGCTAGGAATAAAAACCTAAAATTGTGGAAATGTAACCCATATCAAACTGTAAAACCTGTTCTACAACTAATTTTTGTACTGTGCTTTGAATTTATTGCTTTTTTGTATATATGTTATTTTTCACACAAAAAAAGTGATGATAAAAAAATGTATATTTCTTATAGCCTCCAATGTTCTGGAGCAGTTAGAAGGAAAAATCTGAGAAGATGGTATGGTAGCCCATGACAAACTCTGGGATCTCTCCTATAACTACTTGTTGAAGAGTACTTTGAAAATTGTTGCTTTTTTCTTTCTTTGCTTTGTGTATGTGTTATATTATACAATAAAAAAGTTTTCTTTTTTTAAAAAATGAACAGGGGTCAAGATGGTGGCTTAACAACGTGTGCATTTTAGTTCGCCCTCCAGAATAACTACTAAATAACCAGAAACAGTACAGAACAGCTCCTGGGGCCACATCAGTGACCAGACACACAGTGTACCCTGGTCTGGACCAGCTGGACCGGCTGCGAGCACCCCCCAAACCATGAGTTCCCAAAGCTGCGGCGGCCAGCATCCCTCCCCAACAGGCTGCTTCCCAGAGGGGAAAGGAAAGGACTTTACCAGCAGCAGGGCCTGGGCACAATCAAACGCCAATTGTGGAACTAATTAACAAATTCTGACTACTAAAAATAGGGCCCCAGCTTAGGTGAACCCGATCAAAGTGGAGGTTGTTCATTTTTGCCCCAGTGCCAAGGGGGCAGGACTGACAGAAAAAGGGGGGAAAAAAGAAGGAAACAGAGGTTTTTGTGGCTGTGTATCTACAAAGGCTTGACTGCCTCTGGATACAGCGGCAGGACTTTTCAGGCTGCAACTGCCCCAGGCATAGGCAGAAGTGAGCTCTTTTGGGGTATTGTCTGGAGCCTGTGCCTTCCCCAGGGGAGGTGTGAAGCCCAACTCAGGTGGAATACCTCCATCAAGGAATTCAGACACCAGGGCTTGGTAATTTGAAGCCATTAAACCCAGCCTACAACCTCTCCTCTGTCTCCACCACGCCCCCAGCAGGGAGAGTCTGCCAAAGTTAAAGGCAACGCATCATCTTATGCTGGTGGGACGTGCAGTCAGATAAGCACCACACACAGGGGAGGAGGATAAGAAAACAGAGTCCAGAGACTTCACAGGAAAGTCTTTCAACCTGCTGGGTCTCACCCTCAGGGAAAACCGATGCAGGTGACTCTTTCCTCCTGATAGGAGGCCAGTTAGGTCTGGGAAAATCTGGCTGGGGTATATAATATCTAAGTAGACCCTTCTAAGTGTGTGTGTGGGGGGGAGGCTCCACACAAGCAGGGCAAGAAACAAGAAAACAAGAACTGAAAAATTCTCCTCTGTTAAACAAAACTTAAGCTAAAGGTCCAGATAAAGCTGAATGGAATGTCAAAGAACAGATAGACAACAAATTCATCCAGCAAGAAAACCCTAGATAAAAGAAGTGAAAGCAATCTCCAGAATAAACTAATTAAGGTAATTAAATGCCTAGGCGCCAGCAAAAAATAACAAATCACACTAGGAAAACTGAAGATATGGTCCAGTCAAAGGAACAAACCAACAATTCAAATGACATACAGGAGCTGAAACAATTAATTCAGAATGTTCGAACAGACATGGAAAACCTCATCAAAATCCAAATCAATGAATTGAGGGAGGATATAAAGAAGGCAAGGAAAGAACAAAAAGAAGAAACTGAAAGTCTGAAAAAAACAAATCACAGAACTTATGGGAATGAAAGACACAGTAGAAGAGATGAAAAAAACAATGGAAACCTACAATGGTAGATTTCGAGAGACAGAACATAGGATTTCTGAACTGGAGGATGGAACATCTGAAATCTGACAAGAAACAGAAACTATAGGGGAAAAAAATGGAAAAATATGAGCAGGGACTCAGGGAATTGAAAGACAATATGAAGTGCACGAATATATGTGTTGTGGGTGTCCCAGAAGGAGAAGTGAAGGGAAAAGGAGGAGAAAAACTAATGGAGGAAATTATCACTGAAAATTTCCCAACTCTTATGAAAGACTTAAAATTACAGATCCAAGAAGTGCAGCATACCCCAAAGAGAATAGATCCAAATAGACATACTCCAAGACATTTAATAATCAGAACGTCAGAGGTCAAAGAGAAAGAGAGGATCTTGAAAGCAGCAAGAGAAAAGCAATCCATACATACAAGGGAAGCCCAATAAGACTATGTGCAGATCTCTCAGCAGAAACCATGGAGGCGAGAAGACAGTGGGATAATATATTTAAATTATTAAAAGAGAAAAACTGCCAACCAAGAATCCTATATTCAGAAAAACTGTCCTTCAAAAATGAGGCAGAAATTAAAACATTTTCAGACAAAAAAATCACTGGGAGAATTTGTGACCAAGAGATCAGCTCTGCAAGAAATACTAAAGGAAACACTAGAGACAGATACGAAGACAGAAGAGAGAGGTGTGGAGAAGAGTGTAGAAAAGAAAACTATGAGTAAAGATAAAAAGAAGAAAAATTAGATATGACATATAAAATCCGGAAGGCAAAATAGTAGAAGAAAGTACTACCCATGCAGTAATAACACTGAATGTTAATGGATTTAACTCTCCAATCAAAAGACATAGTCTGGCAGAATGGATTAAAAAACAGGACCCATCTATATGCTGTCTCTACTCAAAGGACACGAGGCCAAGAACACAAATGGACATTTACACACCAATGTTTATAGCAGCATTATTAACAATTACCAAGAGATGGAAACAGCCAAAATGTCCATCAACAGACAGTTGACTAAACAAACTGTGACATTTACATAAGATGGAATATTATGCAGCTGTAAGACAGAATAAAGTTATGAAGCATGTAACAACATGAATGGACCTTAAGGACATTATGCTGAGTGTGATTAGCCAGAAACAAAAGGACAAATACTGTATGGTCTCACTGATATGAACTGACATTAGTGAATAAACTTGGAATATTTCCTTGGTAACAGAAACCATCAGGAGAAAGAAAGATATTGGATAATTGGAGCTGAAGTGATACAGATTGTGCAACAGGACTGAATATAAAAACTCAGAAATGGACAGCACAATATTACCTAACTATAATACAATTATGTTAAAACACGGAATGAGAAGCCCCAAATTTGGAGGTGTCTTAAAGCTTCCCAGAAAGATTGCCCAGAGGAAAAATGTTAACCCATCATCTTACTACTGAGCCACAAATTCTGATCATAAAGAAAGAAGAGGAGGAAAACATGGAATGCATGGGGAAGAATATGTGGGGAAATAAGAGAGAAAAAGAGGAAGAGGAGGAAAAACAGAGAGAGGGAGGAGAAGGAGAGGATTCTTTGACATTTGCCCATGTGTGATAGTTATAAATTGGTTTCTTCCTGCACATCTCATTTGGCCCCCCAATGTCCCTTTAAGCTCATATGAAACTGCATATGAGAATGATAGAAGGTTGAGGGCTGGGGACATAAATGAAATCAGAAAGAAAGATAGATGGTAAAGATCGAGATGGTATAATCTAGGAATGCCTAGAGTATATAACAATAGTGAAATGTACAATGTACAAATTTTTAAAATGTTTTTGCATGAGGAAGAACAAAGGAATGGCATTATTGCAGAGTGCTGAAAATAGATGATAATTAATACTTTAAAATGTCATCTTATGTGTGAGACTAAAGCAAAAAATGTTTATTTGTTACAAAATTTATATTTGACTAGAGCATTTCCTAATATAACTCATGTAGATAGTATGATTGAATGTCATAAGTACTTGGAATCTCAGGTAGGACATGAGATTTTGTTGGTTTGTCCAGAGTGATGCCCCGATGAATCCCAGAGTGATTTGATCAGTGACTGGAAAAGTACTTGCAAGCCCCCTTCAGGGAATGGTGAGATTGGGGAGAAATTCAACTTCCCCAAGTTGAATTCTTGATATTCTCACAAGCAGTGTGGACAACCAAAGCTATAGGCTGAGCCCCCAGTCTTGGGGTTTGTTCATATGAAACTTAACCCCACAAAGGATAGGTCAAGTCTACTTAAAATTTAGGCCTAAGAGTCACCCCCAAGAGAGCCTCTTTTGTTGCTCAGATGTGGCCTCTCTTTCCAGCCAACATGATGAGCAGTCTCACCACCCTCCCCGTCTCTGCATGGGACATGACTCCCAGGGGTGTGGACCTTCCTGGCAACATGGGACAGAGATCCTGGAATGAGCTGAGACTCAGCATCAAGCGACTGAGAAAAACCCTAGAATGAGCTGAGAATTAACATCAAGGGATTGAGAGAACCTTCTCGACCAAAGGGGGAAGAGTGAAATGAGACTAAGTGTCAATGGCTGAGAGATTCCAAACAGAGTTGAGAGGTTATCCTGGAGGTTATTCTTACGCATTAAGTAGATATCACCTTGTTGTTCAAGATGTAGTGGAGAGGCTGGAGGGAACTGCCTGAAAATGTAGAGCTGTGTTCCAGTAGCCATGTTTCTTGATGATGATTGTATAATGATATAGCTTTCACAATGAGACTCTGTGAATGTGAAAACCTTGTGTCTGATGCTCCTTTTATCTACTATATCAACAGAAGAGTAGAACATATGGAATAAAAATAAATAATAGGGGGAAGAAATGTTAAATTTAGTTTGAAATGCTAGTGGTAAATGAAAGCGAGGGGTAAGGGGTATGGTATGTATAATCTTTTTTTCTCTATTATTGTTTTATTTCTTTTTCTATTGTCTTTTTATTTCTTTTTCTAAATCAATGCAAATGTTCTAAGAAATGATAAATATGCAACCATGTGATAATATTAAGAATTACTGATTGTATATGTAGAATGGAATGATATCTTAATGTTTTGTTTGTTAATTTTTTTTAATTAATAAAAAAAATTAAAAAAAAAAAATGAACATGCACTGGATGCTGAGCAGGCAAAAGCTCCAGAATCCCCCTGCTTCCCTGGGCACAAATGCTGCTTTGTATCAGAGTTCAGGCCTGGATGAGGGGGTGAGTCTGAGAGGCACCAGGAATGAGAAGCCCCAAATTTGGAGGTGTCTTAAAGCTTCCCAGAAAGATTGCCCAGAGGAAAAATGTTAACCCATCATCTTACTACTGAGCCACGAATTCTGATCATAAAGAAAGAAGAGGAGGAAAACATGGAATGCATGGGGAAGAATATGTGGGGAAATAAGAGAGAAAAAGAGGAAGAGGAGGAAAAACAGAGAGAGGGAGGAGAAGGAGAGGATTCTTTGACATTTGCCCATGTGTGACAGTTATAAATTGGTTTCTTCCTGCACATCTCATTTGGCCCCCCAATGTCCCTTTAAGCTTCACATGACACAATCATTAAGAGGAATCAGAGACTCAAAGCAGCAGAGTGACTTGCCTAAGGTCATAGTTAGTAAGAGGCACCAACAGGACATAAACCCAGGGCTCACCCCCCTTATTGAAGGCTTACTGATGTAAGCACCCAGGCCCAGAGTCACAACTCGCCCCAGGAATGTCAGCACATTTACCTTCATCATCAGACATCCGTGATGCTGTTACCACTAATGACACCTGGCATTTGGAGAAGAAGCAAACGTCATGAAGTTCTTTCACAATCATTCACCATGAGTGCGTGCCCCAGCACAAACACAGTACAAACTATCTCCCTGAGAGGCAGTTTGTATCTTTCAAAGAATTTGTTGATTTCATATATGTTGTTGAATTTGTGGCATAAAATTGCTCATAATATTTCCTTTATTATACTTTTAATATCTGTAAATCTGTGATGATGTCAGCTATCTCATTCCTGATGTTGGAAATGTGTGTCTTCTTTTTTTCCTGAACAATTGACCAAGGTTTTATCTATTTTCTTGTCTCAAAGAATCAATCTTTTGTTTCATTGAGTTTCTCATTGTTTTTCTCTTTTTTATTCAATCAATTTTTAATTTAAGCCTATCTGTGTCTTTATATTTTAATTGCATTTTTTAGGTAGCATGTTGTTGGGTCTTGCTTTCTTATCCAATCTGATAGTCTACGTGTTTAATTGGCTTTTATTTACTGTGTTTGGTGTCTATCTCTCTTCCCTTTTTCCTCTTCTTCTGTTTTCTTTTGGATTAATTGAAATGTTGTTATGATTCCAATTTATGTCTTTTATTGGTATTGTCTTTTTGTTTTGTGATTTTAGTGGTTGGCTTAGGGTTTATACTATATACCTTTAACTTATCACTGTATACATTCATATAATAACTGTACTGCTTCATGTAGAATATAAGAACCATAGAATAATATGCTTCCATTTTTCTCCTCCGAATATTTGTGCTAATGTTACCACATACTATAACATTAGCACTGTTATATATAATGCCAAAACTATAGGATTGTGCTAATGCTATCACATAGTATATAGTTATACATAAACCCTATACTGTTTTATTATTTTTGTGTGAGCATTCAATTATCTTTAAAAGGGATTGAAATAGTAAGAAAAGAATTTTTCCTATTTGCACATGTAGTTACCATTTTGAGTGATCTTTTTTCCTTTGAGTTGATTCATATTTTTATTTGGAGTTATTTTACTTCTTCCTGAAGGATATCCTTCAACATTTCTTATAATGCAAGACTGCTGGCAATGAATTCTTTCAGCTTCTGTATATCTGAAACAGTCTTTATTTCATCTTTGTTCTTTAAAGATAATTTTCTGGATATACAATTCTAGATTGACAGTTTGTTTCTTTCAGCATTTACAAATGTTCTTCCACTGTATTCTTGCTTACACTGTTTCTGTTGAGAAATCTGCTGTCATCCTTATCTTTGTCCCTCTGTACATAATGTGTCTATTTTTTACCTCTATTTGCTTTTAAAATTTTTCTCTTTGTCACTAGTTTGAAAAGTTTGATTAAAATCTGCCTTCATGTATTTTTCTTCAGTTTTCTTTTGCTGAGAGTTTATTCAGCTTCTTGTATCTGTGAGTTTATAGTTTCTTCATCATATTTGGAAATGGTCCAGCCATTTTTCTCTGTGTATTTCATTTTAGTTTCACTTACTATGTCCTCATATCCACTAATCTTTCCTCTCCAATATCTATTCTGTCATTAATTTTGTAGGGGGAAAAACAGTGCCTAGCACATATAGAAGCTAAGTAAGCATTTATAAAGTATAAAATAAATGAATCCAGAAAACTCTCTTTTCCTAGCCTTTCAATGTTTCCCCTTTCCCAGGAGCTCCAAAGTAGATCATGGCCAAACTGGGACCATCAATCAAAGATTTACAAAGGAGGCTTGACAAAAAATCTGCTTTTCCCCACAGCAACAGAGGAGGCCTGTGTTTCTTCATGGGAGCAAGATCCCAGGGAGATATTAGAAATGGGCTCAGTCTGTCAGGGCTGTAGGATTGAGAACAGACTCTCCTCAGATAGAGGATGCTGTAGTAGAAGGATAATAACGTTAACTCTGATCATGTCCCCTTCATAATATAAGAACAATGAATGCAACAAAAGAGACTGGATTTCGGAGCTAGCCAGACCTACCCTAAAATTCTGGCTTACCACTGCCCAGCCATTTGATGTGGGCAACTGATATTATTATTATCCCCATTTTATAGATGATATATAGGATGCTAAAGGTGATGTGACACACCCAGGATAACCCAAAATTTAGGAAGAGTGGTGTTCTAGTTTGCTAGCTGCCAGAATGCAACACACCAGAGATGGATTGGCTTTCAATAAAAGGGGATTTATTTAGTTAATGTATAGTTCTTCAGAGGAAAGGCAGCTAACTTTCAACTGAGGTTCTTTCTTATTTGGGAAGGCACAGGGCGATCTCTGCTGGCCTTCTCTCCAGGCTTCTGGGTTCCAACGACTTTCCTCGGGGTGATTCCTTTCTGCATCTCTAAAGGCCTGGGCTGAGCTGCAAGTGCTGAGATGAGGTATTCTGAGCTGCTTGGGCTGTGCTACATTACGCTCTCTCATTTAAGCACCAGCCATTTAAATCAAACATCATTCATTGCAGCAGGCATGCCTCCTAGCCAACTGCAGATGTAATCAGCAACAGATGAGGTTCACATGCCATTAGCTTAGGTCCACAGCAATAGAACTAGGTACCTTCACCTGGCCAAGTTGACACCTGAACCTAGCTACCACAAGTGGGGTCTAGGCTTTCATTCTGTGACTCCCAGGCAAGTGTTCCACCCACCGTATCCTGGGCTTCCAGGACAGAGATAACAGGACACTACCTGATTTCTCCCAGAGGAGCCAGGCTGCCTGAAAATATACCATCCCAGATGAGTCCTGTGATGCCTAGAAGGGCTGGGTGCTCTACAGAAAACATTAAGGGCAGGTCTACCAAGAGAGAAACTAGACACACAATAGCCAGAATATCACCCCTTACACTCCCACTGAACACATGCTTTGACAATACATTTATATTCATCCATGCATTCAAATATACCTATTGACCCAGGAAATAGAGAAAATGGTCACAGTACCCACCTCGGAGAGTCTCATCATCCCATAGAGGAGACAGACCTGGAAACACTAAGGAAGTAGCAGACAGCCATCTCTGTTCTTATTTCCCCCATTTTATATTGAGGAGACAGAGTCCCGGAGAAGTTAAGTGATTTTTCCCAAGTTCACATGGCTCAAGACGGCAGAGCAGGGCTCAAACCCATGCTTTCTACCACCAAGGCCCGTGATCCCCCTCCCACCCCATGAGAGGAACCAGGCAAAGAAGAGGCCAGCATGGGCTGGAGGCAGTGGGAAAGGCTTCTTAGAGGAGAGGGAGCCCAGCTGGACACTGAAGGACAAAATGGAGAAGATCCAGAGAGGGAGGAGCAGCCGACAACGTGCTGCTCTCAGATCTGCAGGCCTCTGGGTCAAGAATGCTCCTTGAAGAGCTTCAAGGTTTTCCTTGGGCATGTCCCCCAATGGGGTCCCCTCTCTCCAGAGCAGGTGGAGCTGTGTCCCAGCTCAGGTTAGAGACAGTTCTCAGGTACGGGTGATGGGCACGGCAGACGAAGAGCACCTGAGAACACACCATTCACTCAATTTCAGGCCCAGGTGTGCCCGAGTGAGAGCAGGGATGGCAGCTTCTCCCCCAGCTGCTGTGAGGGGAACAATGACCTCAAGCAACTCTGATGAGGCTATTTGCCCATATACCATCCGCCCAATGAGCCCCATCAGCAAAACTGACAATCCCTGCAAAGTGTCTTATAAGCCTGAGATTTCCTGTGATTTCCCTTGCAAATGCTCAGTGTGAGCAGCATCTGGTGCAGGTATGAATCCCTTCCATTATGTCCACAATTGGTGAAATTGGTCTGTGCCCCTTCCCTGCTCTGCCATTTGCCTATAATGAACCTGCAGAAGTAAAACAACAACACCGGGAATGAAAACATGGGTCCACTCAGCTGATACCAGGAATTCTTGGTACGCCCATGGAGCTAACAAAGTCCAGACTATTTTAGGAGCCAGATGCCTGCACTGGTGGGAAGCGGCCCCCGATCTGTTCTCCCAGGAAGCTGAGTTGGTGATTCCTTTAAATCCCAAATCCCCTTTCCTCCCTGCCCACCCACCCTCCTCCTCTTCCTTTCACAGATATTTACTGACCCCAAGTAGGGGCAAACCCTGGGGGTGGGCACCGGGCTATGGGGATGCCTGTGACAGATTTCCATTCTTTGGGATCTGCTTGTCTGGTTGGGACAACAAGTGCACTTACAAAGGGAGACCCTGCAGTGATGGCATTCATTATTAAGTCAACACATTTGTTAAGCACCTACTATGTGACAGCTACTGAGAAAGGGGTATTGACAGTGAGAAAAACCATCATGTTCCCTGTCCCCATGGGACATGGAGCTCACAGTCTAGAGGGGGAGACAGCTTCATCTAGAATCACACAATTAAGTGCATATGATGCAGGCCACAAAGGAATGGGCCACGTTACTAGGAAAACACATAATGGGAGATTCTATGAGAAATCTAGGGAGGTGGTTTCCTGAGGACTCTAATGCCTGAGATGGGATCCGAAGTGTGTTTAAGAACTATCAGCTGGGCTTGAGGCTGAGAGAGTTGGACATAAACAGCGTATGCAGAAGTGCAAAGGCCCTGTGGCTGGAGGCCTCTTGGACACCATGAAGAATGCCAAAGCCTCTGTGGCTGGAGGGCAGGGAGTGGGTGGGTTTCTGAAGTTGAATGAGATTGGGGTTGGGGTGTGTGTGTGACTACGTTAGGGTTTTGGGTCTTTGTTCCAAGAATACTACGATTCCATTAAAATGTTGTAAGTGGAGGCCACAGGGCAGGGAGGGGGATTGACATGCTTATTTGTGTTTCCATAAAAATCCTGCAGCCACCTCAACTCTGCAAGTGAAATCATTGCCCTCCCCACTACGTGGGACATGACATCCAGGAGTGAAAGTCTCCCTGGTGACAGGGGAGATGACTCCCAGGAATTAATCTGGCCCTGGCACCGTGGGATCAACAATTCCATCCTGACCAAAAGGGGGAAAGGAAGTGTAACTAATAAAGTATCAGTGGCTGAGAGAGTTCAAATAGTCAAAAGGCTACTCTGGAGGTCCCTGATATGCAAGCTTCAGTTAGACCTTGCTACCTATAATAACCTACCAAACCCCAACCAGGACCATTCCAGCCAATCCTAAAGAACACTTAGGGCAATATATAAGATTTCACAAGGATTCAATGCACTAGTGTCACTTTCCAGAAATCTACAACCTCCAGATGGGTCCCTGGACCTGATAAGTCCTAAAACCTAGAGAGAATCTAGACTCTCCAGAACATCAACTTGTTCCATCTCTCTACCCCATATTATTGACAGCCCTTCCAACATGAAAATGTTAGAATGGCCACCCCTAAAGAGAGGGATAGAGAGATCAAAGGTGATGGTGGAGTTATACAGAGAAGATAAGATTTAACAAATGAATATGATTGCTCAATCATTAAATTGATATCTCTTTTAGTTTCCAGTATCTTAGAGCAGCTAGAAGTAAAAACCTAAAATTGTGGAATTGTAAGCAACGTCAAACTCTGAAATATGTTCTACAACTAATTGTTGTGCTGTGCTTTGAAATTTGTTTTTTGTATATATGTTATTTTTCACAAAAAAGAAAGAACAGAAGTTGCTTGTAGTGATAAAAAAATATTTAAACCTTCTAGCCTCCTATATACTGGAGCAGCTAGTAGGAAAAATCTGAGAGGATTCTTGTTATGGCAGCCCATGACAAACTCTGGGAGCTGTCCTGTAACTACCTGTTGAAGAGTGCTTTGAAAACTATCGCTTTTTTATTTCTTTGCTTTGTATATACGTTATACTATACAATAAAAAAAAGTTTAAAAAAAATCCTGAGGCCGCAACGAGGTGAGCTGTGATGGAGGAAGCGTGGGGGTAGTGAGACCTGAAAGAGGCACAGGAACTAATGAGCACATGCACCTGTGTGATGGACACTCAGTCAACAGACCCATATTTACTGAGCACCTACTATGTTCCAGGCCCTGTGCCCCGTACACAGGATACAATGAAGAAAAAGAATGATTGAGTCACTGTACTCATGACTACATTCTATTTGGTGGAAGGGAGACAGACTTTCCCTAATGTCTCAGGGAGGTCAGCCCTAGAGGAACACCCAGAGAAGCTGTAAGAGGTCTCTTATCAGGTGAGCAAGAAAAGGTAAGCCTCAATATCAGACATGGGTGCTTCCAGATAAGGTCAGAAACCCCTTCCCAATGGTACAAGAAAAGAGACCTGGTGAAAGGACATAATGAACTGTTTGGGAATTGAGGTAGAGCCAGGCCTTATGAGACCTGGAGAGTTATCAGGCACTCATCCTTCTCCCTCCGTGCAGGTCCTGTGGTCTTGGCTGTCACATGGTCCTTTGTGGTCTAACTGGCACCCTTACAGGTGGGCTGGCCACATCCACTCATTTTGGGTCCCACATCCACACTGCAGCAGCAGGAACCTGAGTAGGCTCTGCTTGGGTGGTTGCAGCATCAGGGAGTCTCCCAATTCTTCATGACGAATATCTTCATCCCCTCCCCACACAGGAGCAGGTTAAAGCTCCAGGAGGTGAAGGCATTTGCCCAAGGACACAGAGCTACTGAGTATTCCCAGCATGGTGCCCAGGCTGCTAATGACATGAGGAGGTGTCATTGCTAGTGCTAAGGTTACTGCCCACCCATACCTTCCCTTTGATGACAAAGACAAGCAACTGGAAGCCCAGAGGTAATAAATATAGCTAATTTCCATTCGAGGCTTACTATGTGTCCAATGATGATTCCAAGCCCTTTATATCTACTAGTTTATTTCATCTTTTATGAGAACATGAAGAAGTGTATATCAGTTATCTACTGCCAAAAAAATGCTGTGTAACAACCAACCACATATGCAATGGCTAATAGTATGTGAATTATATCTCAATTTTAAAAAAGCATTGGCTTTAAGATGAAAGCATTTACTTTGCCTACGAGTCTGGGGTCAGATGGGCAGTTTTATGCTGATTATGCTTGGCTTGCTCAAGTAACTGCAATTAACTGGAGACCCAGCTGTGGGTTGGTTTTGTTGATCTTGGCTGAGACAAATGGACTGACTCTCTTGAGTTCCCCATGGCCTCTTAATTTTCCAGAAACCTGGCACAGTCTTGTTCACATGGAAGCCACAGGATCTAAGAGAGTCAGCAGAAGTGTTCAGGACCTTTGGAGGCCTAGCCTCCACCATCGCTCCCACCACATTCTGTTGGCCGAAATAAATGACAAGGTCAGCCTAGATTTAAAGTGTGGAGACCGAGACTCCACTTCTTGAAGGGAGAAGGCAAAAATTCACATTGCAGAGAGTGTGTATACAGAGAGCAATGGAGAATTGGGTTCCTTGAAGCAGAAAATCTACCACAATGTAGGTATTATAACATCCCAGTGAAGCTCAGAGGGGCGCAGTGACTTGCTCAAGGTCACAAGGCTAAGAAAGGGCTGAGCAGGTTTGAATCTAGTTCTTTGCCTTCCACCACAATTCCACTGCCTCTTCTAAGCTATGGAAAGACCCAAGGCAGAGAACTCGAGGGCTTCCAGGATTCCAAGCCCAGGAGACATCCAGCGTGGAGGGAAACCTTTGTCTGACTATGGCAAGTAGCCATAATCCTCAGGAAGGTAGAGGTGCTGCCTGGGCACAACGAATTCACCTGGCTCTCACAGAGGACATCAGACAAGCTCTGCTGCCAAAAAGAAGGTCTAAATTAGTTCATTCAGTCAGTCATTCACTCATTCATCTATTTAATAAATATGACTTTGGAAGGGAGCCCCCTTGACATGCTCTCCTCTGGCATCTTCCCACCATCTTCCCCTGGTTGTGCCCACTTATCTGTTAAGGCTCAGCCAGGGCATCTTCTCTAGGAGGCCACCTCTGATCTTCAGAGTTAGCACCCTCTTCAGTTTGTTTCCGCAAGCCACTGGGATTGTCCTCGAAATATCAGTACCCATTGCTGTACTACCTCCCATTGCTGAGAGCCTGATGACTTTCCAGATCCCATAAGGCCTGGCTCTGCCCCACCTTACCCCAGGGCCTCAGTGGAGACGGAAACTCTTGAGGTTAGGTAGAGGTCACTTCTTGATCTCATTCTTCTTCTTGCCTCAAGACTGGAAGCCTGGGATGCTTCCCAGGGCCTGGCACATGGTGGAACTCACAGCAGAAGCTCATGAGCATTGGGTAGAAAGGAGAGGGAAGGAGGGGGAAGAAACTAAGTGCACATGCCTCAGAGGCCCAAGTGGAACTGGAGACAAGAGAGGAAAAATGGAAATGAATAGGTTGTGGGAGTGAGGAGAGCAGAGAAGCCTCAATATTAAAAGTGGCCACACAGTGACCTGTAACAATTTGCTTAATCAGGAACAAGTTATTCTGGTAGATGGGTGAGCTCTCTAGTATCAACCATTTCTTACACGGCATTTCATGCTGAGCTGGATGCATCCCAGATTCCAGAAGCCAGAGAAACCCCCTCGCCTTGGAGCCTGGGAAAGAGTAGGCAGTCTGTCCCTCCCCCTCTTGCCACTTCCTTTCCCCACCTGGGGCTATCTCTGAGGATTCAGATCAGGCCCAGCCTCCTCCAGGAAGTCCCCTAGACTGCCCCCATCCCTCTGGACATGGGAGCTCCAAGTGCTTGGTTTGCAGGTTAAATTCCAGACTAAGAGGTCAGATCAGCTGGACTCAAATCCAGGCTGCTCTGTGTGCCAGACCCTTACTGATCAAGTGGTGACCATCATCATCATCATCCACCATGAGTTTGTAGAAATGCATATTCTCAGGCCCCATCTCTGACCCCAATTGGAATTTGCACTTTAACAAGTTCTTCCAGGTGATCCCTGCATTGGAGGCTTCTCCAGGGTCTCTGACACTCACAGACACATTCCTTCACCTCTACAGGCCTTGGTTTCCTGGTTTATAAAATGGAGATACTTCATTCACCGAGTAAATACATACTGAGGACCAGGAGCCAGGCACTGTTCTGGGCGGGGTGCTGGGGACAGACCGGAAGGATAGATGGGGTCCCTGTTTCCATGGTGTTCCCGTCTAGCAGACAATCCTCCTACCACCACAATCCCTAGATGTGGGAGGGTTAGGGTTGATGGCACAGAGTTCAGCAGAGAAACAGGCCCTGGGCTCTGAGGTTTTCAAGGTCACAAGGTCACCCTCATCCCTCTCAGTCTTCTTCCCAACCCTGCAGCAAGGTGCTGCTCCCCCATTTGGGAGATGAGGAAATTGAGGCACAGAGGGATACAGTGTGCCACTAGCACACAGCTAGCTGGGAAGGCCCAGCTGGGTCCTGGCCCTGTACACTTCCCAGGACCCCAGGCTGCGTTTCTGGTCCCAAAGGCGCCTTCCACAGCCATTGGGGCTGTATCCCTGGGGTACGGCAGAGCCATTCCACAGGACCAGACTCCAAGCTCTTCTCCCTCCCAGGCCCTTCCCCATCCCTGCTCCATGAGAGTAGGATTGTTTCTTGTCCCCTCCTCGGTGGTTGCTATAGGGACAAAGCAATGTAATTTCCCAGTAAAGCTGGGAATACCGGGCTGATGCACAGTTGGCTGCTGTGCTGCTGTTCTCCGCAAGAACCTCCTCCTGCTCTTGCCAGCTTCCTGTTGCCCTCAGGCACTGTCCTATCACCCTCTCACAGTGGTCCCCAACACCCAACCAACCTCCCCAAATCTGCCATGTGCCACTTCATCACCCTGCTTATCTCTTCACAGCACTTTTCACAACATGTAATTGTTTATTGTTCTTAATATACTCATTTATTTGTCTGTTTTCCCGACTGTTCTAAGAGCTGCTTCAGGGCAGGGACCCATCAGTTGTGTTCATGGTGATGCTTAGCTTACAGTCTGGGATGCAGGAGAACCCAATAAGCACCTGCTGGATGAAGGGTCTGGTGAGGAGTGGGACTGGGTTGTACCAATCAGGTAGGTGAGGAACGATAACAAATGCCCCCAATTCCCAGTGGTTTAGCCCAATGTTTTCATTTTCCTGCTGCAAATACCATACAATGGGTTAGCTTAACAACAGGAATTTATTGGGTCATGGTTTCAGAGGCTAGAAGACTCATTTCATCCCAGGGTCAAAATCTTCTGGCTGACCGGCAGTCTCTGCAGTTCCTCGGCTTTCTGTCACATGGAAGTATCTTCCAGGTTTTGACTTCCAGCTTCTGGCTGCTCCCTGTGGCTTTGCTTCCATGTCCAATTAACTTTGCTTAAAGGACTTCGACCTTTTTGGATTAAGTCCCACCCCATTCAGTTTGGGCATAGCTTAACTAATAACAACTTCAAGTTCCTACTTACAAATGAGTCACACCCACAAGAATATCACCAAAATTAAGACCATGTTTTTCTGGAGTATTAATTCGATCCCCAATAGTTGGCACTCTGGAGCCCCAAAATACACGTTCTTCCCGCATGCAAAATACACTCATCCATCACAAAATCACAAAAGCCTTACACCATTTCAGAAGCAATCTAAGTACAAAAGTCTCATCAAAATCCTTTATGGTCATGGTTCATGCTAGAGAAAATTCCCCTGTCTGATGGACCTGTGAAACCTAGTAAACAAGTTATCTGCTTCCAATATACAATGTTGGTACAAGAATAGTATAAACACTTCCATCGCAGAAGGGAGGAATTGGAAGGAAAACAGGGATTAAGAATCCCAAACAAGTCCAAAACTCAGCAGGGCAAATGCCATTAGATCTCAAGGTCTGAGAGCCATCCATGGCTTGAGGCTTTGTCCTCTGGGTGTGATGGAATGTCAGCCCCACCCCTTCCAAACTCTTGTTCAGCAGCCTTGCTTCCCAGAGCATTGGGGAATAGGCGCCACCCTCTCCAGCATAGGAATGACAGCCAGGTTCTCCAAATGCCAGGACACAAGCCCCACTATCTCTGACCATTTGGGGTGGTGGCACTCTCCCTCAACAACTGAGTGCAAAGTCCACCCCCTCCAAGCATAGGGACAGACCTGCCTTTTCCACACATCTGGACGGTCCCCTGTCTTCGCCCAAGGAGATCTTTTCAGTCTTAAATATTTTTCCATTGTTTTGCCCTTGAAGTTAGTCTTCTTTCAATTCATTTCTTCTCTGTCCCTTTCAGCTCAGGCTGGCAGTAGTCCTGCTTATATAAATTTTACAAAAACCTAGTCATCTCATGTGCAGTTCCAGGAGGTCCAAAGCACCAGACAACAGGACTTTCCAAAGATCTTTCCAGGATAATTGCATTTCCAATCTTGACTTCCATTGAAATATCTGACTGGATCTATATTTAGCCTCATCTTCTTTAGCAAAGGGTTGTTCAGTTAACCCTTCACATGGAACCCTGTTCTCTGGAAAGTCACTTTCCAAAAGCACACCAAGTTCCCTGGTCGAGCCACTTCTGGCCCTAGTCTCAGAGCACACTGTATGGATAAGCAGAGAATTTTCAGAATTATCAATTACTGATTCCTTTGTCCTTATAAGTCTAATTCTTAGTTTCTCTTTCTTCTCACATTTTACTATAAGCTGCAAGGAGAAACCAGGCTGTACCTTTCCCACTTAAATTAGAAACTCAACTAAATATCCAAGTTCATTGCTTTCAAGTTGTGCTTTCCATCCAACAACAAAACACAATTTTGCCAAGTTCTCTGCCACTTTACAACAAGGATCATTTTCCCTCTAGTGTCCAATAACATATTTATCATTTCCTTCTAAGGCCTCATCCTGGGTAACTTTAACATCCCTATTTCTCTTTAAAGCAATCTAGACATTTTCCATCAAGTGCCTCACATTTCTTTTAGCCTCTACCC
The DNA here is from genome assembly GCF_023851605.1 of Tamandua tetradactyla. Classification (NCBI taxonomy): domain Eukaryota; kingdom Metazoa; phylum Chordata; class Mammalia; order Pilosa; family Myrmecophagidae; genus Tamandua; species Tamandua tetradactyla. The sequence goes on along the minus strand of NC_135328.1, from coordinate 195,447,704 downwards.
ATTACCCAATTCCAAAGCCATCTCCACATTTTTAGATATTTAGAGTAGCAGCACTCCACCCCTCATGCCAAATCCTATTTTATTTTCCTGGCTCCTAAATCAAATACCATACTACGGTTGGCTTAACAATAGAATTCATTGGCTCATTGTTTCAGAGGTTAGAAGATTTACTTCCTCCCACAATTGGTATTATCTGGCTAGCTGGCAATTTTGGGGATTCCTTGGCTTTCCCATCATATCGCAATGCACATGGTAGCATCATCCCCTTTCTTTTCTGGGTTCTGTGGACTTGCAACTTCTGGCTTCTCCCCTGCTACTCTTTGCATCCAATTTCCTTCAGTCTCCCTCCCCTCCACTTAAGGAAGGTAAGGGTCTCTGGGTTGCCAATCAGGGGTCCATGAAAATCTAAGGCTGCCACCATCCCAATCCTAGTCTTGGCTCCACCCCTAATGCCTGACTTCCTGAGGCCCAAAGGCCTCCAGAGCTTCTGGGAGCCTCCTCTTTCTCAGAGTTTGCTGCAAAGACCGAGTCATCCACCACAGTGCTGAAGAGCCTCATGCTTACAGCAGCTCAGTCTAAATTAGAGTCCTGACTTTGTCCATTCTGGTCATGCAACTTTGGGAAAGTTCCCCTCTCCCTTTTCTGTACCCTGAGCTTTTTGTTTTCTCTTTCTTACTTCTGGGTCTTTGCAATGCTGTTCCCTCTGTGGAACACTTTCCACACCACTACCCTGGCTAACTCTTATGCATCCTCAATCTCAGCTTAGGCCTTCCCAGAAACCTCCCCAGACCAAACCCCAGTCTGGGTTGGGTTCTGGCCCCAGTGCTTCCCTCTTGTCATCACCCATTACTCCCTTTCAACTTCCCAGTGCAGGAACTGGCTATATATTGGGCACTGTCCCATTCTCCATCCTATTAGTGCCCAGGGTACAGAGAATCCCTACAGATGGCAAACAACACTGGGAGGAGTAAGTGGAATCACTGTGACATTGGGGTGGCCAAGGGTATTAGATTATGCTGAATCCTGAACAACAGGAACTCAGAGGAGATGGGGAGTGAAAGAATGAAGGGGAGGAAAGGAAGAGAATGGACACCCCACTTATTGGGCAGCATTCATAGTGTCAGGTATCTGTGGAAGACGCATTTTTAACATTTTGGCCTTTTAGAATATGAGCTTTCTGCTTTTCTTTTTCCTCTGCTAAGAAATGCTCAGAAAGTAGCAAACTGAGAGGTGAAGAGTTGACATGAAGGGAAAACTCAATTTTAAAGGATCTGGTAAAATTCCATCAGCCACACCCATGCTGAGCAGAGCTAAGCGGCAAGCGGCCTGATGGGTTGAGCCAAGCAGACCCATGCTGAGTGGTGGGAGGGGAAATGGGTTCTATGGAGCTGAGCTGAAGGGATGTGAGATGGAAGATGGGTAGCTCTGACAATGGGGCATCAGGGTAGGCTTGCTTGGGTCTTTGAGCACAGGTCAGGAATTGGGAAAGAGAGAACCACCTTTAAGCCAAATCAGGAGGGACTCTGCATTTTAGAAGTCCCCACTTGAGCTCTCTTTTGAAGATTCTGTAGGCCCAAGGGGACACACTTATACAGACCCTGAACCCCTTCTAAGCACATTCTGAGGCCCCAGAATTCTCTACCCAAATGGCCTGAGCCCATCTCCAGGAGCCTGCCTGCTCCTCCTTGCCCTGGTCTGGGTTTCTGAGGCAGCCCTAAGAGTATACACAGCCCTCAAAGCATATACCTCAGCCAGGGGCAGCCAAGGGTCCACACCCAGTCAGGTTGCTGTACAGCCTGCCCTCTCCACCTCTACCTAGAACCTCCAAACCTGTGCAGAATGAGTTGGAAATGTGTGGGTAGACCCCTGGGGCCTCCAGGTGGGGCTGGGGCAGGCAGAACCCCTAGCTGGATGCTCTCACCAAGGGATCAGCATTATCTAAAATTCCCAGGGTGCCAGGAAAATACTGTCCTTTTCTGGATGGGCCCTGATGACTGGAAAAGTTTAGGGAAATGTGGCTCTGCTCTGTGCTGGGCATCCTCTCATGTAAGCATTTCACTAAGGAGGCTTGTGTTATTGTTGCTGGTGTTTTTGTCATCATCAAAGCTACAACAGACATGGTTACTCAGAACATCTGCACACAAGGGAGTGCCAGAGAACTGCCTCCATGTAAAAATATAAATACCTCGTCTGCAAATTCCTAGTTAGCCCTTTTCTGAAGACTTGGATCAGGCCCTATCTGAGCTTCCTGGGCCTCTTTTATTCTTTAGTCCACACAGATAGGATGCTCTGCTCCCCATTTGTCCAAGGCTCCCATGGGCCTTCAAGGAGTGAGACTTATTTTTTGTCACCACAGTGGGTCTGGCTGTGAACTCCATTAATTATTTACAAAAATAAGGAAGGGAGACATCAGTTATAGGGACTTTGGGGTTAGAGAGCCATAGGCTAAAATTCCAGTCCTTCCTGTGCTTCAGTTTCCACCTTTGCAAGGCAGGAGTGGCAGCAGCTGTAGCGTAGAATTAGATGAGAGCTAAAGAGCCCATAAGACAAAGGGTCTGGAACAAGGGTGGTCCTGGTCAGAAGTGCTGCAGTTATCTTCTCTTGGTCCTTTGACCTTGGTGCATTGTCTCACCCCTCTGAGCTTCAGTTTCCTCATCTATAAAATGGGAGAATAATAAAATTTCCCTCCTAGTTTCTTTATAAGGATTAAATTTAATAATTACATCCCTGATTCCTACATCTGTCACCTCACCCCTCCCAGGAACACTGACTTCTCCTATGGCCCCATCCTTGGGCTCTTCATCTTCTGAGGCTGGGGGTAGGGAGGGAAAAACAAAGAGGTATTGATGCCTCCGTCTCAGACCAGACTACACTTTCCCAATTACTTGGAGTTAACTTAATGCTTTACTAACTTCTCATAAAGCAAAAAAACCTGTCATAGAAATACCAGTGTCATCTCTAATTTCTTGACATACTTTTAAATGCTGTCATTAGCAAAAGGCACCAAGCTTTTAGAGAAACAACCAACAATATGGCTATGCCTTCTCTGCATGTGGAATTATGTTCTAATCTGGAGCCCTGTGTACGTTGCAGATGTTTAGTTTAAAACCAAGCGGCCTGGGGCCAGTGCCAGAGTTCAGATTGACCCAGGGATGAACTGGTAGGAACATACAAGGATTAGGGTCACAGACAAACTCCAGAGCCAGTCATGGGGGTCAAATTCAGCTGATGTGGGTCAGAATCCCAGAGATCTGCAGAGACAGCAAGCAGGAACCACAAGAGTGTTTTAGTTTCCTAGCTGCTAAAACAAATGCCATACAATAGGTTAGCTTAACAACAGAAATTTATTGACCCATAGTTTCAAAGTCTAGAAGGTATGCTTCCTCCAAGGGTCAGTATCTTCTGGCTGCCCAGTGATCTCGGAGGTTCCTTGACTTTTCCAACACATGAGAATGCAATGGAGGCATCTTCTCCTTTCTCTTCTGGGTTCTGTGGACTTCTAACTTCCAGCTGCTCCCCTGGCTTCTCTCTGTGTCCACTTTCCTTTGCTTATAAGGACTTCAGCTATATTGGAGTAAAGCCCACCCTCATTCAGTTTGGGCTCACCTTTAATAAAATCTTCAAAGGTTCTATTTACAAATGAATGAGGGGTTGAGACCTGAATATATCCATGTGGCAGATATGATTTAATCCCCAATAAGGAGTTCAATGATTAATAACCAGCACTTATTAGTTAGGATGGGTCAGATACTATTCTAGGATTTCTACATTTATTGATTGGTTTAATCCACTCTTCATCCCATGAAACATAGATTTTATTATTTTCCACAATTAGCAGCTAAGGAAACTGAGGTGAGAAGGGTTACATGACTTGCTTAAATTCCTGCAGCTGCTTAGCAACAGAGAGCTGAGATTTGAACCCTCACCCTCTGGTTTCAGAACCTGCACTAGAGCGGCTGCTTTTAGTGTCCAGAATTTCCACCCCAGTACAGAAGAAACTCCATAATCTGGCCTCTTCCCACATGTACCAGTTAGTTCTCGCTTTGTAGCCAACTACCCCTGAACAAAGCGGCTTAAAACAGCAATCACTCTTTTTTCACAATTCTGTGGGTAGGTTTAGTGACTCTTCTGATTCAGGGCCATTTCAACTGGAGCTGGATAGTCTCATATGACCTCACTCGCCATGTCTGGATCCTCAGCTGGAATGGAGCAACTCAGCTAGCTGGGGCAACTCTCACATACTCTCTCATTCTCCAGGAGGCCAGCCTTCTTTAGTGTGCTGGTTTAAAAGGATGTATGCCCCCTAGAAAAGCCATGTTTTCATCAAAATCCCATTTCATAAAGGTAGAATAATCCCTATTCAATGTTGTATGTTTGAAGCTACGATAGGATCGTCTCCCTGGATGATGTGATTTCGTCAAGAGTTGTTGAACTGGATTGGGTGACGACATGTCTCCACCCATTTGGATTGGTTTATTGGAGTCCTACAGAAAAGGAAACACTTTGGAGAATAGGAGATTCAGAGAGAGCAGAGAATGCTGCAGAGAGTCCACCAGCCAGCGATCTTTGGAGATGAAGAAGGAAAACGCCTCCTGGGGAGTTTCATGAAACCAGAAGCCAGGAGAGAAAGCTACCAGATGACGCCATGTTTGCCATGTGCCCTGTCAGCTGAGAGAGAAGCCCTGACTATGTTCGCCATGTGCCTTCTCACTTGAGAGAGAAACCCTGAACTTCATCGGCCTTCTTGAACTGGGGTATCTTTCCCTGATGGATGTCTCAGATTGGACATTTCTAAAGACTTGTTTTAATTGGGACATTTTCTTGGCCTTAGAACTGTAAACTAGCAACTCATTAAATTCCCCCTTTTAAGAGCCATTCCATTTCTAGTATATTGCATTCCAGCGGCTAGCAAACTAGAACAGCTAGTTCCTACAGTGGCAGTTACAAGGTTCCCATCCCAGAAAGGTCTGGCGCCAATGGACAAATGCTTTTCAAGTCTTTGCTTGTGTCACTTTTGTTAATATCTCCTGGGCCAAAAAAAAATGACACCAGGTCAAGTCCAAATTCAAGGTATGAAAAAGTAATTTCCAACTATTGATGGGAGAAGCTTAAAGTTACATAGTAAAGGGGCATGCATTCAGAGGAGGAAGAAATTGAGACCATGATGCACTCTACCACACCACATCCCTAACTTCATCTCGCCACCCTTCCTCTACCTATCTACTGTGGCACTAGCCCATTTCCATTTCCCAGGGTATATACTGGCACACTGCTCCCTCCACACAGAATGCTGCTCCATCAGTTTACTTCAAAAGTCTTTCCTTCAGAACTTGGCTCATGAGGACATCACCCTTGAAACACATGCCTCTCAGAATACCCGCCTCAATTACCCAGAATGAGAGAGGCACTTTTCTATATTCCCAGCACATCTATTCTCGTGATGCTCACAGCACTTGTCACTCCATAGTATGTGCCCTAATAGTAATAACAAGTTAATTCAAACTGGACCCTAGACCTGAGTATGTCTATAAGATAAAGATGAAACTCCTAAAAGAATATATGGAAGTAAATCTTTGTAATCTTGAGGTAGGCAAAACTTTCTTAAATGGATGCAAAAGCTCAAACCACAGCGGAAAAAAGGATAAACTGGACTTTATCAAAATTAAAAAATATATTTTTCTTCAAAGGCATACTTAAGAAAAAAGGCAAGCCACAAAATGGGAAAAAAATATTTTGATACATGTATCTGCAAAGATGTAGTATCTTTAGTAGAGCAAATCAATACAGTTTGCTGCACTTGGTATGCAGCTATTTAACTGGTTAATGCATTTTTCTCCATACCAATTTTCAAGGACCCAGCAGAAGCAATTTGCTTTTACCTGGCAGGCAATGTACATTCAATGCTGCCTCAAGGCTCCATTAATTCTGTTACTTGCCATATTTTAATCCACAAAGATCTCAATCCCCTTGACAGTTCAGAAAACATCGCATTAGTCCACTATATTGATGATATTATGTTGACTGGAGCTGATGTTCAGGAAGTAACAAGACTTCTAGATGCCTTATTGAGATGCCTGCTAGAGATACCTTAGAAAAAGCAAGTTTGGAAGATTGGTGACACAGGAGTCTAAATAAGAGATATGTGGATATACCTTTCTGAAAAGGTACAGATTGTGAAGCTATTTGTATTTCATGCTAATGTGGGCAAAATCATACATTCTATAGATGTCAGTCAGGTTTTTCCCCGATGGCCACTCCAGTGCTTGCTCAATGGGTCCATGAACACTGGTGGCAGGATGATTATTTTTACTTTTTCTATGATGGCGTGATTAAAGATTAATCCTCACAAGAATAAACACACGTTCCGTATATGCACTTGCTTTTCCTGCCAATAATTCCTCCTCTAACATCATCCCCCATGAACTCACAAAAAGCCTTACCCATCATCACATCATTCCTCATGGTATTGCTTCTGATCAAGGAATTTATTTCATAGCAAAAGAAGTACAGCAACTAACTCATGTCCATAGGATTAACTAGTCTCATCACATAAACGGCTGGCCTAATTGAAAGGTGGAATGAATTGTTGAAAGTTCAGCTGTAGTATCATTTGGGAGACAATATCCAGAAAAGATGGAATTCTGTTTATTGGGATGCAAAATGTGTTTTGAATCAAAGACCATTGCATGGTGCCATCTTCCCCATAGCCGGAACACATGAACTCGGGAAACAAGGGGTGGGAGTGGCTCCTATCACTATTACAACTAATAACCTGCTCACAGAATTTTTGATACCCATCCTAACATTTGTTTGCTAAAGCTGTCAAAATACAATATACCAGAAATGGGTTGACTTTTATAATTGAGATTTATTAACCTAGAATTTACAGTTCTTAGGCTGTGAAAATGTCCAACTCAAGGCATCAATAGGATAATACCTGGACTCTAAAGACAGGCTGCTAGCATCTGGGACACTTCCATCACATGGGAAGGCACATGGCCTGCATCTGTTGGTCCTTCGCTCCCAGTTTTTGTTGCTTTCATCTTCTCGCTCATCAGTTTCCTCGCTTAGCTTCTGTGGATCCTCTCTGAGCTTCCCTGAGGCTTTTCTCCATGAGCTTCTCTCAATTTCATCTCTTTTCTGTGTTTCATCATCTTATAAAGGACTCCAGTAAAAGGATTAAGACCCACCTTGAATGGGGTGGGTCACATCTCAATTGAAATTACTTAACCAAAAGGCCCCACCCACAACAAGTCCTTACCCACAAGAATGGATTAAAAGAGCTTGGCTTTTTCTAGGGTAGTAACAGCTTCAAACTCCCACACCTGGCAACTTTGAATTCTTCTTTTTTGGGGAACTGAGTTCCAAGTGGTGATAACAATAGGGAAGTAAGGAACACAACCATAGTTCTACTAATTGGAAGATGAGATTGCCACTGGCATTTGGGGCTCCTTATGCTACTGAGCCAAAAGGCAAGAAAAGAAAGAAAGGAGCAACTCTACTATCTGGGACGGTGGGTCCCAAATACCAAGAAGAATTTGATTACCTGCTACACAATAGAGGCAAGGAGAACTATGTCTAGAACTCAAGGGGATCCTCTGTGTCCTGTCTTAGTACTTCCATGCTTAATAGTAAAAGTTAATGGAAAACTACAGAAACCAAAAAGGACAGAACAAATACTCAGACCCTTCTGAAATGAGGGTTTGGAACTAAAGATCTAGTAAAGAACACTGACCACATGAAATTCTGACTCAGACAAGAATCTGACTGAGGGCAATGGAAATATGGAATGAGTAATGGATTAAGGAAGCAAAATTGGCACAGAATTGGTCTCAGGACAAATGGTAGAGATGAGAACCCCTATAGTTTTGCATACCTTTTTCTCTTTGTTTTATGCCTGTGTTTATTTGTACATACGAAGCATTTTCTTCTCGCTCTCCATCCTATTTTTATCTTACATAAAAGTTATTAAAGGTTAACTTTACAACTTAGTCTTTATGTAATTGAATGTTCATGGAACCACCACTAAATTTCCTCTGTAATTAATATAGCCCCTGATGGATACAATGACTGATAGGGCTATCCATCTTCTCATTGTGGGAAAGGGTGAGAATTTCTTTACTTCTAGGGACAGCTGAATCATGTCAGGTACTAATACAGAATAGTTTTATTGTAGTGCCAGAGGTCAGATGTATGTAGAAGGAAATACATGGAAGCTGGGTGGCCAAAGGGCTGGAACATGTCAATTATCAATTTATTGCCTTTCACCACAAAACTCACCCTTCAGTACCAGCTCTGCAATAATGGACTGGGTTCTGTAAACATTTATTCTTTACAGTGAGCGTGATGTTAAGTTTTGGCAGTAATGAGCACTGGAAAGGACACTGCAGGAAGAAGGGGACTTCCCTTCCTAGTCCTGTTTGCTGCATTTTCCTTGTTCTTGGTTCTGCTGGATAGGCCAACATCGGGGCTTCTGTGTGCAGATACTTGGAAGTGCTCTGCCCCCATCCAAGGCCAAAGTGCATAGTCACTCAGTAACCTCACAGCCCCAGCCCATGTCTGATGGTCACCTTTCTTGCACCCCTGACACAAATACCACATGATCCAGCCTCATGCTCAGAGCAGCATGGCACCTTCTGTGTACCTACCCTCCAGCCTCAGCCTAACTGAACCCCAGGAGGGTTTTTCTGCACACCTGGCAACTATGGTAAGCATTCCCATGAAAATCCCCCCCATCCAGTGGACTGCAAGGACACATTCTCCAATGAAATTCCAAGCCCAGCCTCGGGGAGGGTTCTGCTTCCAAGTCTATCCTTCCTTGGATAGTCTCTCTTAGCCCTAGGATATTCTTTAGAGTTCTCCTTCACATCTATAATTGCTTCCCTGTTAGAGTAAATAATCCTTTATACTAAACTTCCTCTGTTTAAATTACTGTGAGCATAAAGTGATACAGGCACCTCCCTCACTGTGCTGTAGGGAAGGATGTCTGACACTATTTGTTTATAATAATAGGCCTGTGGAAATCACTCAGCAGTTGTTAGCAATTCTCATCATGAACCAGAAAGCATATCTATTCACGTTGCAGGTATGCAGTGGGATAGAAACTGACTTGTTTCATCTATAAGAGAAACTACTGAACTAAGTTCTTGAAGGATAGTGTGGTCTGAAGTGGGCAATTTGTCTAAGTAGCCCAGGGCCTTCTGGGAGGGAATAAACAAGCAGATCAACCCCTCTTCCCTGAGAGTCAAAGTTCTTAAAGGACATCAGGAAAGTCCAGGCATTCTGACTGAGGCCCAGTGGTAGGAAAAGCAATGAGTCCCCTGAAATGAGACATCCATGGGGTGGAGGGTAGGAGGGAACCAAAGAATGGGCCCAGAGGGAAGGGAAGTGGCTAAAAGCACTGAGAATGGTGAATGTGTCAGGAAGGAATTGGGCAGTAGCCCTTGTATTCACCTGTAAGGTGACATGGGGTGGGAGTGAAGGGTCGTCACACTGGAAGCCCGCATGAGTCAAGGGGGGCAGCCTCCATGGTGTGAAGAGCCCTGAAAGCAGGAATCACATCACCTGGAGAACCTCTTGGCCCACAGAGATTAGAACTGGAGACAGCTACAGGGACAGAAGCAGGAGGTCACATTCACAGACATGTTCCTTGGGGCAGAGACAGGACCCTTTGGATTGCTCAACTCTGGGGTCAGCATCAATGACTGTGTTGGTCCCCTAAGGAGCAACCAACTGTGACGATTTCGCAAAAGAGAAAAATAGAGGCCCAGAGAGAGGAAATAACTGACCACAGGTCACTCAGCAAGTTAGCCTATGCCTTGGTTGGACCCAGATCTCTCCAATAAACTCCTATTCAGACAAGTCAGGGTGAAGGACATACTTAGAGACTTATTGGGAGCCGGCAGCATATAGAACAGTGATTGGCAACTAAGACCTACATAATAAATTTTAACTGAGGGAAAGGGCTGAATAGGTTGAGATACAGAAAAAATAGAAGTACAAGATTATGACACAATAAATAGATGTGTAAAGGAAGAGGCCAAGGATCATTTTACAGATGGAGGAACTAAGAACTGACAATCAGTTGCCTAGGGAGATGGTAGAGAGGAAGTGTCTGAGCAACTTTATTAACGGTACATCTTGGGCTGAGAAAAAACTCTTCAATTACAATTACCAAGCTTAAAGGAATAAAACTGAAAATGTTTCATATAATTGATTTTGTTGCATGAGCGGCTGGGCTAAAAATAAGAGTCAAACCGTGGGGAGCACAACCATAGCCAGCCAACAACCAGCCAACCCAAGACACGAAGGCCTTGATGAATGGCACCCACTGGCATAAGCTCTGACTCTGGTTGGCTTTCGTACAAGAGCCTAGAAACCCTTTTCCCCGGTTTTATCACCATCATCTGCCACAATCCAGGAAGCTCTGTTCTGGCATGGGAGAAAGAATACTCCGAGCCCCTGACTCCTCATCTAGCCTCTTCATCCCGTGCAAGAAAGATCCTCCGGCATCCCCCATGCTCTCCCTGGATCTGGGACAATGCCTTCCTATTCACCCTCCATCTTGTTTGTAACCTCTGATACGATCCTGTCATTTCCACTTGCACACGTGCGTGCACACACACACACACACATACAGAAGCAGTACAATGAGTGTTAAGCGCAATGACTCCTACATCACACAGAGCTGAATTTGAATCCCAGCTTTGCCATTTATTCCAAACGACACTCTGTATGTGACACACTTTAGTTCACAGTAAGTACTTAATAAATACTTACTCTCGATGTCATCATTGTCCTATTCGAGATAATGTCAGATGACTTTCATTTCTAGTTATGATAAAGTGGCAGGGACTAGATTACCCTCCTGTCTTAAATAACTTACAAATAAGACAAAATATATGATCGAACAGTTTCCAGATTGTGCTGGTTTGAGAAGATGTATGTACCCTAGAAAAGTCATGTTTTAATCCTAATCCCATTTTGTAAAGGCAGCTGTTCCTTCCAATCCCTATTCAGTACTGTATGTTTGAAACTGTAATTAGATCATCTCCCTGGAGTTGTGATTTAATCAAAAATGGTTGTTAAACTGGATTAGGTTGAGGTGTGTCTCCACCCATTTGGGTGGGTCTTGACTAGTTTCTGGAGTCCTATAAAAGAGGAAACTTTTGGAGAGTGAGAGAGATTCAGAGAGAGCAGAGAATGCTGTAGTACCATGAAGCAGAGTCCGCCAACCAGTGACCTTTGGAGATGAAGAAGGAAAATGCCTCCCAGGGAGCTTCATTAAATAGGAAGCCAGGAGAGAAAGCTAGCAGATGACACTGTGCTCGCCATGTGCCCTTCCACTTTGGAGAGAAACCCTGAACTTCATCAGCTTTCTTGAACCAAGGTATCTTTCCCTGGATGTCTTAGATTGGACATTTCTATAGACTTGTTTTAATTGGGGCAATTTCTTGGCCTTAGAATTATAAACTAGCAACATATTAAATCCCCTTTTAAAAAGCCATTCTGCTCCTGGTATATTGCATTCTGCAGCTAGCAAACTAGAACACAAATGTTGAATAGTTGGCGGCATAGGAAAGTGAACTCTGAGAGAATGAATACAAAGGGAGTGACCCCTACGACTTCCCCAGCTTTACTGACCGGAGAGAGTTGCCAGACCGCAGCACAGGGAGGAGAACCAAGGCAGAGCCCAGAAATCTCCTGGAAGAGGAGACAATTGAGAAGGCAGGGAGGTCAGGGTAGCTAGAATTTACAGAGAGGAGCAAGCTTCTCAGATAGAAGAGTGATACACAGTGATGGGACTCCCAAGAACTGCAGAGAATCCCATTTAAGCTTTTATCAGATCATCACAGGCATGTGAGTAAACTGAGGAAGGGGGGAAAGTAATGAAATGGAGCAGGTGGAACAACGATCAGAACTCACACAGGGCTCAATAATAGTTCACATCCCCACCATCTAGAGTAGCAAAACCTCAAATACATAGGACATTAGGGAGAGTACTCAGAAGGGGATTATCTAGTAACCGGGGGGAATCAAACCCAGATTAAATGTTGCTCTGGTCCTGCCAAAAAAGGCTAAAAGCAAATCTCAAAGGATCAAATAGTTTCAAATAGTTTCAAATAATTTAACAGCATCCAAGTACAAAGATCAGGAATATTTAAAGAAATAGAAAAATATATAGTACTCAACAAAGCAAAATTTACAATGTCTGGAGTCCAACAAAAATTACCAAGCATGCAAAAAAGCAGACTCATATGATCCATAATGAGAATAATAATAAATCATTACAAACACACCCAAAAATTACACATTGAAAGGATGAGAAGATAAGGATATTAAGACCAATCATCTAACTATAGTTCACACTTTCAGCAAGACAGAAGAAAATATGTACAAATTAAGGAGAGTCATGGAAGATTCAGGTTTAAAAAGACTCAAATAAAATTTCTAGAGAAGAAACATGCATTGTCTGACATAAATCCCACTGGATGAGATTAACTACAGAAGACAACTTTAGTGAACTTGAAGGTAAAGCAATAGAAATTATCCAAAGTGAAGCATGGAGAGCAAAAAAGAATGGAAAGAAAAGATTACTAGAGTATCAGTTGTACTCTGGGACAACTTAAGTGGCCTAACACATGTTTCAGGGAATCCTCCAGAAGGGGGGGTCAGGAAGATAAAATATTTGAAGAAATAATGATCAAACTTTTCAAATTCAATAAAACTATAAACCAAACAGATTTGAGCATCTCAACAAAGCTAAGCACAAGAAGCATGAACAAAAATATCTCATCACATTATTTTAAAAATTGCTTAAATCCAGTGATGAAAAGAACATTTAAACAACAGCCTGAGGGAAAAAAAAATACACTTTATGTACAGGTGAACAAAAAAAGGCAAAAAGACAGTAGACTTCTCCTCAGAAACACTGTAGGCCAGAAGACAGCAGAGCAACTAAAAGGGAAAAAAGAAGCCTATCAAGTCAGAGCTCAATACCCAGGGAAAGCATCTTTCAAAAAATGAAGGTGTAATCATTTTTTTACACATAGAAGAGCTACAAGAATTAATCACCAGCATACCTCTACCATATAGAATATTAAAGGCAGTCCTTCCAGAAGAGGGAAAATACCCAGTTAAAAACTAGATCTATAACAAATATTGAATACCTGAAAATTGCAAATATGTGGATAAATACACAAAAACTTTTATATCATTTTAAATGACTTTAAAAGACTGTTTAAATAAAAATGATATTCTATTGTGGGGTCCTTAACATGTATAGAAGTAAGATGTATGACAACGGTAACACAATGTTTAAGAGAAGGAAAATGGAAATATATAGTTTTAAGATAGTTATACTAGGGAAGTGATGTAATGATACCTGAATATAGACTGATAAGTTAAAAAATATATAATTTAGGACAGGCCATGGTGGCTCAGCAGGCAGAGTTCTTGCCTGCTATGCCAGAGACCCATGTTAGATTTCTGATGCCTGCCCATGCAAAAATAAATACATATACATATATATTTATATATATATGTATATATACATATATATTTATATATATGTATATATATAAATATATATATTTGTATATATATGCATATATATAAATATATATATTTATATATATATAAATATATAACTCAGAAGTTATCATAAATCAGGTATGAAGCTAATATTTGATTAGTCCATGAAACAAGTCTTGCAGAGCTATTTTAAAAGACTCAGTAAAACTGTGAAGGGGATGTTCATCCTAATTAAAGGAGTGCACTGTTTTCAGGCCATTTCTATTCAGAAATTCACAGGCCTGAGAGAGACTTCAGTGGACTATAAGACCACAGCTTCATTTAACAGATGAGAAAACTGAGACTCAGAGTGAGGAAAAAAGACTTGCGAAAATCATTTACTGTGCTGCAAATAGATCCTGGGCAGGAACCCAGCTCTCCTGGCTCCATCACATCAATTTCTAAAGTAGGAAGAGGGGCTCCCATAATCTGTTTATGGGCGCATGAATTGGCACCACTTTTCTTGAAGGCATTCTAATTACAACAATAACCATTTTAAAACAATAGCAGCAGCTACTAATGCAGTATGGTAAATGCTTTAAATCTTAACAATCCTAGAAGGTGGATACCATTATTATCCACATTTTATAGATGAGGAAATTAAGGCCCAGAGATGTGAAGAATTTTGCGTACTATGATAAAGTTTATAGATGGCGGAGCTAAGGTTTGAACCCAGATCATCTGTAAGATGTATCAAAAGCATTTTGTGTTAAATATATGTTACCACAATTTAAAAAAAAAAAAAAGGTTGGTTTGATGGATCTGCTTCTAGGAAATTCTTCTAAGAAAAGATCCTGTTGTGGGCGATGACACTTATTTGCAACAAATGACGCTGAGTTTCTATGAATACAAACCACTGAGAGATCACTCTCCACCAACCAACAGATATCTGTGCCTGGTCCTCTGATGCGAGCATGTGACTGTAAGAATTCGAGAGTTTTGCCACGCAAAGGAGGACTCCAAGAGACGTTCTCTCATGCAACACGCAAGGGGTTTATTTACCACACATGTGTGGGGCTCACTGAACACGCAGGAACAGAGAGCCCCGAGCCTGGGTTTGGGGAAGTTTTTAAGGGGTAGGAGGAGGGGGGTGAGGGTCGAGCATGGGTCACGAGTGCTGCTTCATGCAAGAAGCAGATAACAAACACTTTTGCAAGAAGCAGATAACAAACATTGTCGCAAGAAGCAGATAACCGCCCCTGGGAAGTTTCAGGTTGTTTTTCTTAGCCTGATGGGGCCCATAACTCTTTTCTTTACAATTCTTATCTCACACCAAATGCATAGCAGTGAATATAGAATGACACAAATGCTTTTGCTGGATATTTCTATCATTCAGAAGCTAAAATATATGTAAATAGCTAAATTAAGCAGGAAAAATTAGCTACTGTTAAGCTTTATAAAATCCCTTTTTACATGACGGTTAATTTTAGGTTTCAACTTGGCTGGTTGACGGGGTGCAGTCGCTGGGTCAAACACTGGCCTAGTTGTTATCATAGAAGTATTTTGTGGAAAGGATTAACATCTACGAAGTTACCCTTAGGTAAAGGAGATAACCTTCCATAATTTGGGTGGGCCTCATCCAAGCACTTGGAGGTCGTATCAGCAAGAACTGAAGGTTCCAGACAGAAGAAGGAATTCTGCCTCAAGACTATGCCCTCCACTCCATCCTGAGCTTTCAGCCTAAGGATTTCGGTCTCAAGAATTCAACATCACTCTCACCAGAATTTCCAGCCTCTGGCCTGCCCTATTTGAACTTGGAAAATCCCACAATCACATGAGCCAATTCCTCATAATATACACACGTGCATGAATGCATGCATGCATACATACATACATACATACATGCATACATATATCCTGTTGGTCCTTTCCTCTGGAGAATTCTGATAGAAGGCATCATGGGTGCATTTTCCTCTAGCTCTGAGAAAGGACATTTCAAGCCTCTGAGAATCTCATCTTTCCTGAGGTCAGGAGTAAAGTCCCCCCACCCCCCCACCCCCGGCCCCAGGTCAGCGACACAGTCCATAGCCTCAGGGTGACGTACCAGGAAGCTGAGGACGTGTGTCCACATCCCAGCCACTGCCGAGTAGCCTGTGGCAGATAAAAAGCATCTTGCTATCTCCAGCCTGACATCACCCCACATCACTCACTCATAACACATCTCTCACTATTTGTTGAATATTGAGACACAGATGGGGAAGAAAGGGGAGGGAGGGGTGGGAGGAGGCACATTTCTTCAGGTTAAAGAGATCTGTTTTGTAAGCAGGCCTTGGAAGATACAGGGATGAGCTGGCAGGAGCTGAAATGGCAAAATGGTGAGGTTTGCCTTACAATGGAATGTGGCAGCCTTGGTGCTTAACGCTGGGGAGCCAGGCGTGAGGCAGACAGGAGGACAAGACTCCTGCCTTCTCCATTCTCACTGGAATAGGGGTGAATGTCAGAGATCCTGAAAAAAATTCCCCAACAGGAAAGCCAGGTGTTGGTCTCCACTTCTCTCCTCACCTGGTTTTATATTTCAAGACCTTAAGGAGTCCCCTAATGTGAGCTCATTGAAATGTCTCCACCCTACGGTTTCCACTGAATATTATGCACCTCTCATTTTCATCTTTTTTTTTTTGCTGCAACTTTAAATGTCAGGTAGCGCCTTTCTGGAAGCACTGAACAGAAATAAAAGGGATTAGGGGAGAAATCCTATTTCAAGGTAACCTGGAGCGAATGGGAGTAAACAGACACACTTGGAGTTCATCACCTCATCTCTGTCCTCCCTCTTGGCCCTTGGCCTTCTGCCCCCCTTCCCACCTCATCATGGCTGCCCTGGCAGCCCCTGACCCAGGGAGGATTAATGTGTCCTCCCCAAGGCCTGCCTTGCAGAAATCCAATTCCCATATTAGCTCTGACCTGTGGCATGTGGCCAGCAAAAGTCTCTGATTTCCAGTGGGAAAATGTGGGAGGCCTCCCATGACTTGGAATGAACTTCCAGCAACAGTTTCTCAGTGGCAACACCTTGGAAATCACTTGTGCTGTGCAGGCCTGAGAGGATGCCAGATTTCGGATGGGTTAGCAGCAGGCTATTAAAATCAACTGACAGGAGCTCAACAGAAACTTATTAACTTTTAATGCAGAGAAGCAAGGCCACTTGAATACATAAAATATAATGCATCACTTAAAGGGCCAGTTAGGGCTTCAGAGAGGTGCTAGTCTTCTGGAATCTCTATTACTACAATGTTAGCCTTCTGGAGTATCTTGCTAAAGCCTGGGGACCATGTAGTTAGTTTCATTTATTGAAATCCTACTATGTGCCAGGAACTATGTGCCAGACTTCACATACTGATGCCATTTTATCTCCACAATAACTCTGAAAGGCAGAGACTATGTTACCCCTTTTATATTTGAGAAAGTAAAAGATCAGAGAGGCCGAGTGGCATGCCCAAGATCCCACAGTAAGAAACTAGCAGAGTCAGAATCTAAACTCAAGTGTGTCAGACTCTAAAACTCATAATTTTGACTTTTATTTTGGTCATTATAAGTAACTGGTACTGTACTTGCACAAGTAACTGGTACTGTACTTACCCCACAACCATCCCATATACAACTGAAAAACTGGACAACCCTCATGAAACAGCTCTATCAGACACTGCGCTGCAATCAGTGAAGAACTGTGATCTCTGAGAGAAGAGAAACAAATGATGTGAGCCCTATAAGATCCCTAGCTTTCAACCTAGAGGCACTTTTCAGACCACAGCACAGGAAGATGGAAACACAAATAGATCATAGCTGTTTAGCAGAGTTTGGAAGAGACAGATCTGAGTTTGGGAAGATGTACGTGGCTGAAATCTGCAGGGCAGAGTAGGAGAAAAGAGGGAGCTAAACCAAGAAAGAACTCCAGAACTCTGCATAGAGGTCCCCTTGAGTTGGTTTGTAAATACTAAGCTGTGAAGCATGCAGTGAAATGCCAAGAGGCCAAGCAAAACATAGCTGTAGAACACAAATCTCAGAGCTGACATAGGACCATGTGACATTTGAATTCTGACAATCCAGAGTAGAGCGATCTCACTGAGCATTTCAAGTAAGGCCCTCAAAAGGCTTATGCCTTAGAAGTGGAGCTAAACTAAATCTGAATAAAAGCTACTGTGGACCCATAATAACAAAGCTGAAACATAAGCTCAAATGGCTCAAACTGGTCTTCAAGTAAATTAACTACTTGCCAAAACAAACTCTAATACTCCTTACAAGAAGGCAAAATCCAGATACTCAAAAACAAAACATCAGGATGTCCAGCACATAATCATAAATTTCAAGGCATGACAAGAAACA
Source organism: Tamandua tetradactyla (assembly GCF_023851605.1). Taxonomy (NCBI): domain Eukaryota; kingdom Metazoa; phylum Chordata; class Mammalia; order Pilosa; family Myrmecophagidae; genus Tamandua; species Tamandua tetradactyla. The sequence continues at coordinate 195,429,818 of NC_135328.1, read as the reverse complement.
TAAAATGTGGCCTAAAGCCAGGAGAAAAAAATAGTTAATAGAAACCAAGCAAGAAGTAATAGAAATGATGGAATTAGCAGCCTATTATTTTAAAAACAGCTGTTATAAATATGTTCAAAGATTTAAGTGAAACGACATACATAAGGAAGAGATAAATGAGACATATTAAAAAGAACCAAATGAAAGCAAAATGAAAGATTTGCTAGATAGGATTAACAGCAGAATAAACACTGCAGAAGAAAAATTTAGGAAACATGAAGACATAGCAATGAAAACTATTCAAACTAAAGCACCCAGAGGAAAAAGACTTAAAAAAAAAAATAGAGCATCAATAACCTGTTGTACAATATCAAGAAGTCTACCATATGTGAAATCGTAACCCCCAAAAAGGAGGAAGAGTATATAAAAACATAAATTTTCTTCAAATTTTATGAAAACTATAAATTCACTGATCCAAGTGTTTCAACAAAACCAAACAGGATAAGTATAAAAAAAACCTATAGTAAGGCACATTATAACTAAATTGCTAAAAACTAGTGAGAAAGGGTAAAATTTAAAGCAGACAGAGCAAAAGGACACATGATACACGGGGAAATTGTAAGGGATCAGGAGCTCGACCCCAGCCGAGTGGAAAATCCCCCCCAGGCCCATGAAGAACACCTAGTAATGGGGCCAGGATGTGGGAACTACACATACATGTTTTTTGCAAAAGCTAATAGCACTATTTTGCTTCTGTAGATAAGCTTGCTTGTTACAGCTGCAAAACCAGGATGTGGGTCTATGAAACTAACGCCATTTCTCTGCTTCTGTGAATAAGCTTGCAGTTTCAGCCTTTATAAGCCCACCCTGCAAGCCCCACGGGGCTGCTCTCTGAATCTTCCTTCTTGGGATTTCTGAGGCAGTCACCGGCCAGCTAATAAAGACTCCAAATTGACTTGCAGGTTTGGAATTTCTGGTCTCTCTTTTGGTGCGCCCCACAGCAGAAATGAAGGTAAAAATTCCACTACAAACTATCAAAAATGATGCAAACTAACAAAAAACTAGGAATCATATCTTGGCAGTGCCAAAAGGAAAAAAAAACGATAATGTATAACTATTTCTAGAGAAAATATCCTTAAAAAATGAAGACAAAATAAAAATGGGTCCTTTCTTAAGTTCTCTGAGGCTTTTCTATGTGAGATTCTCTTGGCTTCATATCTCTACTTCTGTGTGTGTTTTATCCTCTCATAAAGGACTCCAATAAAAGGATTAAGAACCACCTTGAATATAATACAATTGAAATAATGCACCCCTACCACAGGCCCACACCCACAGGAATGGATTAAAAGAGCATGGCAGGTACACAGGTTGTTCAGTGGTAGAATTCGCACCCGCCATACAGGAGACCCAGGTATGATTCCCAGCCCATGCACTGCCCCCCCCCCCCCAAAAAAGAGTGTGGCCTTTTCTTGGGTACGTAACAGCTTAAACTACATCTAATAAGAAAAACAGAGAAGGAAAAATAGAAAACTAAAAAATACACACTTTATTCGAAAGGTGTCAGGAAAAGAAAGTAAATTAGAAGAAAAATGGATAGAACAAATAGAAAATAAATAGCAGATTAGTATATTTAACTATCACATATTGTTAATTATATTGAATGCAAATGGTCTAAACACTCAAAAAACAGAAATTGTCAGACAGGATAAAAAAGGTTTAACTTTATGCTGTCTATATGAAACCCACTTTATATACTGAAAACACAGACTGATTAAAAGAAAAGGATGGAAGTAGATATACCACGCAAACATTAATCCAAAAAAAGAGTTGGAGTGGTTATATTAATGTCAACAAAATAGACTTAAGAATAAGGAGATTAAAAGTGATAAAGAGGGGTAGAGTGCAAATGCAAACTGAGAGTAGGAAGTTTCACAGATCATTCCCTTCACCATAAAAATGAAGGAGCTAAAAAAAAGAAATCAGATTATCTAGATAGTTTCTCTGGAAACATATTGGAGCAACCAAGGAGTGTTAGAGGAAGGTAGAGACTACTGAGATCTCAGCTTTTGTAAGTGAAGGCAAGTGCAAATCTTCTGCAGCCAGAGCTGCGGAAACATTGGCGGCTGCCTGGACTCTGGGAGTGGCTGGCTGGAGCCAGGGTAGGCAGAGGGTAAGTCCAAGGTATCCCTGAGATGTGAGCCTCAGTGTCAGATGTGAGCCTCAGTGTCAGCTCTATATTGGCAGTAGAGACCGCCCATCAACATCCGCTGGGATGTAAAGAGCCACAGCAACCTCTCTTTAGTGGGTTTTATTTATTTCGTGTGTGGGTGTTTCCTGGTCTGGCGGATCCCTGGTGGCCCAGCAAAAGCAGTAGTCTCAGTTTCAACCCTCTCAGCAGCAGAACTTCTGGCCTCACAACTACAGAGGCATAAAGAGCCAGTGCACATTTGTTCATGTTGATTTTCTTTCTCTTTCTTGTATTTTTGGATCTGGAGGATCCTTGAGGGACCAATGTGGATGCTAGTTTTGGTTTCAGCCCTTTCAATAGCAAGAGTTCCAGCCTCCCACCAGCATCTACCAGGACATTTCGGTTGGTTTTCTATTTCTTTATTTTTTATGTGTGTTCTTGTTTCTGCATATGCATTTCTTAGTTTGGTGGATACTGGAGGGACCAGAACTGATGCTAAGCTCAGTTTCAACCCTCTCTGCAGCAGTTGCTTTGGGCCTCACATCAGCATCTACCAGGACAATATGGCTTTTGTGATGGTTAATTTCATGTTTTGACTTAGCTAGGTTACAGTGTCCATTTTGTTTGGTCAAGAAAGCACTGACCTGATTGTTACCATGAGGGTATCTCATAGATGGGTTTAAATCATCTTTCAACTGGTTGCATCAATGTCTGATTATATCTACATTAAAAAGGACAATGCCTTCAGCAATGAGAGGCGGTCCTTCATCCAATCAGCTGGCAACCTTAAAGTAAGAATTGAGGATTTCAATTCAGAAAATGAAGAATTTCTTCCTCTACTTCATTCTCCTGAGAAATTTAACATCCTCTTCATCAGAGTTTCCAATCTGTAGCCTGCTCTGTAGAATTCAGGCCTCCCAATCCCCATGGTCATATGAGCCAACTTCAGTAATAAATCTCTTAATATTTGCATAAATATGTAATTTGGTTGGTTCTGTTTCTCTACAGAACCTTGACTAATAGTTTTCTTTCATTCTCTTTTGGGTCTGGCAGATCTCTGTAGGACCAGTGCAAATGCTGGCCTCAGTTTCAGCCTCAGGAGCAACATCCTTTGGCTTCTTGTAGAGACAGTGTAAATTTGGGGGGGTTTTGTGTGTGTGTGTGTGTGTGTGTTGGGGGGTGTTGTTTGTTAGTTTTTTTCTTTTTTCTTTCTATTGCTTTCTTTCTGTCCTTTTTTTTTCTTTTTTCCTTCTTTTTTTTTTTCTCTTGGTCTGGAGGAATGAAGAGTGGGGAACTAGATTTCCAGACTGACCACAATGTAATACTCAGAATGTCTAGTGCTCAACAACCACAAAAATACAAGTATATAGGAAAGTATGACCCAGTCACAGGAAAAACAAAATTCAACTGACACTATCCTGAAGGAAGCCTAGTCATTGGAATTTTAATCAAAGATCTTAGACCAAGTCCTGTAATAAGATCACTGAACTAAAGGCAAATAATACATGAACAAACTCAGAATTTCCATACTGACGTAGAAATTATAAAGAGAAACCGAACAGAAATTCTAGGGCTGAAAATTATATCAACTGAAATGACAGTAGAGGAGCTCAACGACAGGTTAGAGCAGACAGAAGAAACAATCAGTGATTTGAGGATAAGACCACTGAAATTATTCAATCTGAGGAGCAGAATGAAAAAAAAATTGAAATGTTAAAAGATTTATGGATAAACAGAAGGAGTTCAATACCACTAGACTTCCCTTACAAGAAATACTAAAGAGAGTCCTTCACATTAACAGGAAAAAATCACTACACGGTAATTTAAAGCTGTATGAAAAAAATATAGATTTCTGTTCTGGTAATTATATGGATAAATACAAATTCCAATATTATTACATTTTCATTGGTAATAGTTTTTCTTATTATATGGATTAAAGTTTAAATGCATAAAAAGTAGAATTCTTTACTACTGGGCATACAGTCTATAAAGATGGAATTTTTTATAAAAACAACATAAAGGTAAGGTAAAGAGGGAGAGTGTGTGTATGCTATTGAAGTTAAGTTTTAATAGATTTAGTATGTTAAATGTAATTAACATTATATTTACAACAATATATGTAAATGTAACTACAAAGAAATATCTTAAAAATCTACACAAAAGAAAAAGAGGCATGATTCAGAATTGATTATCTAAACAAAAAGAAATGAAGTAATGGCGGAAAGAAGAAATGTACAAAAAATATATATAAGACTTATAAAATACAGTTAGAAAATGGTAGAAATAAGTCTTACCTTCTGAATAATTACCTTAAAATATTTTTAATTTAATTGGTATAACTGATTGGTAATTATAATTACCAATATAAATGAATCAATTCTCCAATCAAAAGAAAAAGATTGGCAAAATGGATAAGGAAGTATAATACAGTTACATGCTATTTACAAGAGACTCATCTTAGATCCAAGGACACAAGGTTGCAAGTGAAAAGGTATTCCCTGAAAATAGTAGCCTAAAGAGAGCTGGACTGGTTGTACTAATATCACACAAAATAGACCTTAAGTAAAAAAAAAAGTTATAAGAAAAAAACAGGAGTGTACAACACAAAACAAGTACAATTAGAATAATATTCTTTCATCTGCTGCAACAAATGAAGCACCCTAGTGAAAGTTGTTGATAATGGAGGTTGATAATGGAGGAACTCCGCATTTTATGCATAATATTTCTATAAACCTCTAACTTATCTAATAAATAACTGCTCAAGAGGCAAAGGGGATATTAAATATTGGTCAAGAGGTTAATTCAACAATTAGGGCAATATCTAACAACAGGGCCTCAAAATATATGAAACAAAAACTAATAGAATTGAAGGGAGAAATAGACAGTTCTGTAATAATAGTTGGAGATTTCAATTCACCACTTGTAATAGTGCACAGAACATATAGACAGAAGATCAACAAGTGAATAGAGTATTTGGACAACACTGTAAACCAACTAGACCTGACAAACATATATAGTATAGTCCAACCATCAACAGCAGAATACACATTCTTTTCAAGTACACATGGATCATTCTCCTGTATAGACTGTTAAGGTGTAAGACAAATCTTAATACATTTAAAATACTTGAAATCATACAAACTAACTTATACAACTACACCATAATAGAACCAGAAATAATTAACAAAAAGAAAACTGGAAAATTTGCAAATTTGTGTGTGTTTTTGCAAGCTGCCAAAATGCAATATACCAGAACTGGAATGGCTTTTAAAAAGGGAATTTAATAAGTTACAAGTTGACAGTTCTAAGGAAGTGAAGATGTCCAAATTAAGGCACCAACAAGATATTAACTTCAGTCAAGAAAGGTCGATGGGTCAGGAACACCTGTCAGCTGGGAAGTCATGCGACTGGCATCTGCTGGTCCCTTGCTCCTGGGCTCCAGTGCTTTCAGCTTCTGTCCTATGGGGTTTCTCACTTTGCATCTCTGGGGCTGGCTTTCATCTCTTGGCTTCTCTTGGTTCTCTCCACGTTCTGGTTTGCTTAACATCTCATGGGAAGGCACATGGCAATGTCTACTGTGCTCCAAACATCTCCAAACATCCATGTCTCTTCTCTGTCTGTCAGTTCTGAGGTTTGTGCTGTTTCTGTCTTTTCTGACTCTCTCCAAAATGTTTCCTCTTTTAAAGGACTCCAGTAATTAATCAAGACCCACCTGGAATGGATGGAGTCACATCTCCATCTACTCATGGGTCACATCCACAATTGGGCATGTCACATCTTGGTGGAGATAATCTAGTCAAAAGTTTCCAACCTACAGTATCAAATCAGGATTAAAAGAAAGTTTGCCTCCCCAAGATTGACCCAGGATTAAAGCATAGTTTTTCTAGGGTACATAATAATTTCAAACTGGCACAATGTAGAAATTAAACAACCAATAGTTCAAAGAAGAAATCACAAGGGAAATTAGAAAATACTTAGAGATGAAAGAAAACAAAAAACAAAAAACAGCATTCTGTCTCTTTGGGGTGCCATAAAGGCAGTGCTTAGAGAAAAAAATATATGTATAACTATGAACATCTATATTATAAAAGATCTCAAATCAATAGCATAACCACATTTGAGAAATTTGAAAACTTAAAACAAAGAAATCCCCAAATTAACATAAGAAAGGAAACAGCATTAGAGCAGAGAAAACTGAAATAGAAACAAAAGAAAAATTGAAAGAATCAACAAAACTAAAAGTCAGTTATTCGAAAAAAATCAACAAACATTTAGCTACACTGATAAAGAAGAGAAAAGACAAAAATAACCAAAATCAGAAATGAAAATTATGGCATTACTACCGACCTTAAGGAACTAAAAAGGACAATAAGAGAATATTATGATTACTTGTATACCAACAAATTATATAATCCAGACAATATGGAAAAATTCCTAGGAACACAAACTACCTCAAATGGAGTCAAGAAGAAACAGAAAACCTCAACAGATCTATAACAAGTACAGAACTGAATCAATAATCAAAAATCTTCCACAAAAGAATAGTCCAGGACCAGATGGCCTCACTGGTGAATTCTACCGAGCATTTAAAGAGAATTAAAACCAATCCTTCTCAAACTCTTCCAAAGATTTCGAGAGGAGGGAATACTCCCTAACTCATTCTATGAGGCCAGCATTACCCTGATACCAAAAGTTTGGTAAAGACATCACATGAAAAGATAATTACAGACCAATTTTACCAAGATTAAAAACTCTTTAATAAAATACTAGCAAACCAAATCCAACAGTTTATTAAAGAGATTACACACTATGAACACATCCTAGGAATGAAAATCAATCACCATGATACATCACATAAATAGAATGAAAGGGAAAACCACATGGTCATCTAAATAGATGCATAAAAGGCATTTGACAATACCCAGCACCCTTTCTTGTAAAAACACTCAGAAAACTAGGAAGAGAAGGGGAACGTTCTTTCAACATGATAAAAGCCATTTATGAAAACACAGCTTTCTCCCTAACATCAGAATCAGGAAAAAGACAAGGATGTCCATTTTCACCATTACTATTCAATATTGTTCTATAAGTTCTATCCAGAGAAATTGAGAAATAACAAAGAAAAAGAAATAACAGGTATCCAAACTGGAAAGGAAGAAGTAAAATTCTATTTATAGACAGCGTGATCTTATATATAGAAAATCCAAAGGAATCCATAAGAAAAGTACTAGAGCTAATTAAAAAATTCAATAAGGTGCCAGTATCCAATATGAGCATGCAAAAAGCAATTTGTTTCTATATACTAGCAATGAGCAATCCAAACAAGAAATTAAGAAGACATTTCTATTTACAATAGCATCTAAAGGAATAAAATATCTAGGAATAAATTTAAGATGTTGTTTTGGTCTGTTCAAGCTGCCAAATGCAACATACCAGAAATTGAATGGCTTTTTAAAAGGGAATTTATGAAGTTACAAACTTATAGTCTAAGGCCATAAAAATATCCAAACTAAGACATCCAGGAAAAGGTTGACTCAAGAAAGGCCAGAACACCTCTGTCAGCTGGGAAGGCACATGGCTGGCATCTGCTGGTGCTTTGGCTTCTGGTTTCAAACAGTTTCCCAGAAGGTGTTTTCATTCTGCATCTCCAAACATCTGGGTCTCGTATTGGCTCTGAGCACTTTCCAAAATGCTTCACCTTTTAAAGGACTCCAGTAAACTAAACAAGACACACCTTAAATGGGCAGAGTCACATCTCTATCTAATCAAAATGCCACACCCAAAATCAGATGTGCCGCATTTCCTTGGAAACATTCCAATCAAAGTTTATACCCCACAATACTGAATCAGGATTAAAAGAAACATGGCTGCCCCCACAAGACTGGATCAGGAAAAAGGACTTGGCTTTTCTGGGGTATATAACAGCTTCAAACTGGCACAGATGTGAATGATGTACACTGAAAACCACAAACACTGCTAAAAGAAATTAAAGAAGATCTAAATAAATAATAAGACACCCCATGTTCATGGATTAATATTGTTTAATACTAAATCTTAATATTGTTAAGACATCAATACTACCCAAAGTGATCTACAGATTCAAAGCAATCCACATCAAAATTCCAGCAGCCTTTTTTGCAGAAATGGAAAAGCAAAAACTCAAATTCATAAGACCCCAAGGGGACCCAAATAGCCCCAAAAATTTTGAAAAAGAATAAAATTGGAGGACTCATGCTTCCCTGTATCAAAATGTACAACAAAGCTACAGTAATCAAAATAGGGCTGTAATGGCATAAGGCTAGACAAATGGGCCAATGGAATAGGATTGAAAGTCTATAAATAGATCCACACATTTATGGTTAATTGATTTTCAACAAAGGTGCAAAGTACAAACAATGGGAAAGAATAATCTCTTCAACAAATGGTGCTGGGAAAACTTGATAACCACAGAACAAAAGAACAAAAAGTTGGACCCCTATCTCACACCATATACAAACATTGACACAAAATGGATCAAGAACCCAAATATAAGAACTAAAATCATAAAACTCTTAGAAGATAACATTGTGACAAATCTTCATTACCTGGTATTTAGCCATAGATTCTTAAACATGACCCCAAAAGCATGAGCAACCAGAAAACAAGAGATAAATTCAACTTCATCAAGATTAAAAGCTTTTGTGCATCAAAGAACATTACAAAAAAATGAAAAGACCACCTATAGAATGAGAGAAGATAGTTGCAAACTATATATCTGATAAGGGCTTAATTTCGAGAATATATAAAAATTTTCATAGCACAACAACAAAAGAAAAGGCAAATAATTTTAAAATGAGCAAGGGACTTGGGCAGACATCTTTTCCAAAGATAATATACAAGTGGCCAGTAAGCATTTGCCATAGGGAAATGCAAATCAAAACTACAATGAGATCTCACTCCTACAACTACAAGGAAGGCTATTAAGTAAAAGTGGAAAATAACAAGTGTTGGAGAATGGACTGGATGCAGAGAAACTGGGAATCTAGCGCACTGTTGGTGGGTATGTAAAATGCTGCAGACACTTGTGGAAAGCAGTATGTTGACTTCAAAAAGTTAAATATAGAATTGCCATATGACTGGGCAATTCCATTCATATATATATATATATATATACATATATATACATATATACATATATATATACCAAAAGAAATATTATATATATATACCCAAAGAAAGCAAAAACAGGGTCTCAAACAGATACTTGTACACCTATGTGATGGGAAAAAAACCCAAGTGTCCATCAACGAATGAACGGATAAACAAAATTTGGTACAAAATTTGTATGTACCAAATTTTGTTTACTTAGCCATAAGAAGGAATGAAGTCCTGAGACATGCTGCAACATGCGTGAACCTTGACACATTATGTTCAGGGAAATAAGCAAGGCACATGAGTACAAATATTCTGTGATGTTACATATGATATATCTAGAAACAGGAAATAGATTAGAGGTACCAGAGGATGGTGGGAGCAGGGAACTCGAGGAGTTTTTTCTTGATCAGTATAGAGTGTTTACAAATAAAAATTCATTTTAACAGAAGAAATCAGGAAAGACATTTCATGAAAAAATGGTCAATTCATCAATAATGTATAGCACTTCTAAATATGTATGCACCAAATCACTAAGTAACAGAGTCTCCAACGCAGGAAGCAAGCACTGAGAGAGCCGGAAGGCAAGGCAGACAAGCCCACAATTGAATCGGAAAGAACCCAGATGACCTGAGCGACACCGTCGGCCAACTTGACCTGTTGATATTTATGGAACACTTTACTCATCAACAGCAAAATACCCGTTCTTTTAGAGTGCATGCGGCACAAATGCCAAGAGAGGTCATATGCTGGGCCAAAAAACAAGCCTCAAAACATCCAAAGGTATTTTATGAACTTTGATCACAATACATGGAAACAAGATATCAATAATGTTAATCAAAGTGAGCAGCACTGGTTATCACCTCAGGGGAGGGAGTCCCGCTGCACGGAGGGCAGCAAAGAGCATGCCAGTGTCTGCCACTAGGAACAGCTTTCCTAGGGTCCCAACCCACTCCATGGTTTGCAGGTGTCCTGGGCGTCCATAAAAGCACAGCACACAGCACTGGAGGAACAGCGTTTATTCGCACAGAGAGGAGATAAAGCAAGATCAGCTTCACTAATAGGCAGTGGTCTCCCGTGGCCAGTGGGTCTCACGCCACAGTCAGTGCACGAAGATGGAGGATGCACACCCCTCTCTTGTGTGCCAGGGTGGAGGGGCTCCATTCCCTCCCGCCAGGAACAGATAGAGCAGTGGGGGTGAACCAGGTGCCATAAAGCATATGTACTCACCCTGCAGTCTCCAGGGACAGATTCCCTATACATCGGGCCAAAGGCAAAGGAATGTGCTGGTAAGTCACTATCTGCTGGGAATGGGTTTTATTTCCAGGAGGCCCAAGAAGGGAGTCAGCCCACATTCATACATTCATCATCTGTCCTACATGCCAGGCTGACACACCAGGTCCCAAACACAGGGTTTATCTGTGGGCCCCAGGGAAAGGCAACAGGCCTTGCTCAGACTGTCCTCTACCACAAATAATAAACAGATATCTGTATGATTTCTAAATATTTGGAAACAAACAACTCACATCTAAATATCCATGAGTCAAAGAAGAAACCACAAGTGAAATCAGAAAATATTTTTAAATGGATGACAATGATAACACAATACAGAAAAATATATGGGATGCAGCTCAAGTCATACTTGGGGAGAAATTTGTAACTTTACTTAGAAAAGAAGGAATAAAACTTATGTCCTAAGATGTTTTTTGGTTTTTTGTTGCTGAAGAAGTTAGAAGAAAAAAAAAGCATGTTAAATTCAAAATAAGAAGAAGGAAGGAAATAATAAAGATGAGAGTGGAAACTGTTTTCTGATAACAATTAATAGCGGAAAAAACAAAACTAAAAACTAATTCTTTGAAAACAGTAATATATTGATAAACCTCTAGCTGGAATGATCTAGTTCTTTGAAAAGAGTAATATATTGATAAATCTCTAGCTACAATGATCTAGAAAAAAAGAAGTCTCAAATCACAAATATTGAAAATAAAATAAGGGATGTTACTACAGAACCTGTTAATAATAATAATATGCTCATAAATTTGACAACTTACGTAAAATGGTCAAATTCCTTTAAAAGCACAAATCATCAAAACTGCTACCAGGGGGATCCAAGATGGCGTCTTAGTAAGGTACATGCGTCTTAGTTCCTCCGACTCCAAATCAACTAATAGGTGAACAGAAACAGTACAGAACAGCTCCTAGGGCTACAGCAGGGAATGGACACACAGCGTAACCCAGTCTGGGCTGGTTAGTCTGACTGCGAAACTCGGCTGCGGTGAGTGAGATCCCCGAGCGGCGGGCGATTTCCCGAGCAGCCGCAGCTGCGGCGGTCCGAGCTAATCCCTCCCTCCTTCCCGGGCTGGCTGAGAGACTCAGAGAGACAAGCTTCCCAGCCAAGGCGGCCGGCGCCACACTTTTGCGGGCGGCTTCGAGTCTCGGCTTCGAGTCCGCAGCTACGAGTCTCGGATCAGAGGGCTATCCAAAGTCTGGGCTGGCAAGTCTGACTGCGACTTTTGGCTGCGGCAAGAACCCCGAGCAGCGCGTGATTTGCCGAGCAGCCGCAGCTGCGGCGGTCCGAGCTAATCCCTCCCTCCTTCCCGGGCCGGCTGAGAGTATCGGAGAAGCAAGTTTCCCAAGCCGAGGCAGGCGGCGCCCTTCTTTTGCGGGCGGCTTCGAGTCTCGGCTTTGAGTCCGCGGCTACGAATCTCAGATCAGAGGGCTATCCAAAGTCTGGGCTGGCTAGACTGACTGCGAGACTCGGCTGCGGTGAGACCCCCGAGCAGCGCGTGATTTCCCGATCAGCGGCAGCTGCAGTGGTCCAAGCTACTCCCTCCCTCCTTTCCGGGCCGGCTGAGAGTATTGGAGAAGCAAGTTTCCCAAGCCGAGGCAGGCGGCACCCCTCTTTTGCGGGCGGCTTCGAGTCTCTGCTTCGAGTCCACGGATACGAGTCTCGGATAGGAGGGCTATCCAAGCCGCGGTAGCCCCCCCCCACGGGAGGCTTCCTGGTCCGGTGGGGAATCCCCCAGGCCCGCTGCGGCCCGCAACCAGCCACAGGGTCCCCTCAAGCCGTGGCAGCTGACGCCCCCACCACGCGCAGCCCCTGAACCAACGGAGAGAATTGGATCCGAAATCCCCAGGCCACGGAGATCGGTGACTGGGGGAGACCCATTCCAAACACTTGAGACAAACGTGTGCCACGTACTGGGCAAGATAAGAAAAACAGATCCCAGAGATTTCACAGAAAAATCTTACAACCTTGCTGGGTCCAACACCAAGAGAAATCTGAATAAATGCCCAGACGCCAGCAGCAGAAGATAACTGTCCACACTCAAAAGATTGAGAATATGGCTCAGTCAAAGGAACAAACCAATAGCTCAAATGAGACACAAGAGCTGAGACAACTAATGCTGAATATACGAACAGAAATGGAAAACCTCTTCAAAAATGAAATCGATAAATTGAGGGAGGACATGAAGAGGACATGGGCTGAACATAAAGAAGAAATAGAAAAACTGAAAAAACAAATCGCAGAACTTATGGAAGTGAAGGATAAAGTAGCAAACATAGAAAAAATAATGGATAGCTACAATGATAGATTTAAAGAGACAGAAGATAGAATTAGTGATTTGGAGGATGGAACATCTGAATTCCAAAAAGAAACAGAAACTATAGGGAAAAGAATGGAAAAATTTGAACAGGGTATCAGGGAACTCAAGGACAATATGAACCGCACAAATATATGTGTTGTGGGTGTCCCAGAAGGAGAAGAGAAGGGAAAAGGAGGAGAAAAACTAATGGAAGAAATTATCACTGAAAATTTCCCAACTCTTATGAAAGACCTAAAATTACAGATCCAAGAAGTGCAGCGCACCCCAAAGAGATTAGACCCAAATAGGCGTTCTCCAAGACACTTACTAGTTAGAATGTCAGAGGTCAAAGAGAAAGAGAAGATCTTGAAAGCAGCAAGAGAAAAACAATCCATTACATACAAGGGAAACCCAATAAGACTATGTGTAGATTTCTCAGCAGAAACCATGGAAGCTAGAAGACAGTGGGATGATATATTTAAAATACTAAAAGAGAAAAACTGCCAACCAAGACTCCTATATCCAGCAAAATTATCCTTCAAAAATGAGGGAGAAATTAAAACATTCTCAGACAAAAAGTCACTGAAAGAATTTGTGACCAAGAGACCAGCTCTGCAAGAAATACTAAAGGGAGCACTAGAGTCAGATACAAAAAGACAGAAGAGAGAGATATGGAAAAGAGTGTAGAAAGAAGGAAAATCAGATATGATATATATAATACAAAAGGCAAAATGTTAGAGGAAAATATTATCCAAACAGTAATAACACTAAATGTCAATGGACTGAATTCCCCAATCAAAAGACATAGATTGGCAGAATGGATTAAAAAACAGGATCCTTCTATATGCTGTCTACAAGAAACACATCTTAGACCCAAAGATAAACATAGGTTGAAAGTGAAAGGTTGGGAAAAGATATTTCATGCAAATAACAACCAGAAAAGAGCAGGAGTGGCTATACTAATATCCAACAAATTAGACTTCAAATGTAAAACAGTTAAAAGAGACAAAGAAGGACACTATATACTAATAAAAGGAACAATTAAACAAGAAGACATAACAATCATAAATATTTACGCACCGAATCAGAATGCCCCAAAATACGTGAGGAATATACTGCAAACACTGAAAAGGGAAATAGACTCATATACCATAATAGTTGGAGACTTCAACTCACCACTCTCATCAATGGACAGAACATCTAGACAGAGGATCAACAAAGAAATAGAGAATCTGAATATTACTATAAATGAACTAGACTTAATAGACATTTATAGGACATTACATCCCACAACAGCAGGATACACCTTTTTCTCAAGTGCTCATGGATCATTCTCAAAGATAGACCATATGCTGGGTCACAAAGCAAGTCTTAACAAATTTAAAAAGATTGAAATCTTACACAACACTTTCTCGGACCATAAAGGAATGATGTTGGAAATCAATAATAGGCAGAGTGCCAGAAAATTCACAAATACGTGGAGGCTCAACAACACACTCCTAAACAACGACTGGGTCAAAGAAGAAATTGCTAGAGAAATTAGCAAATACCTCGAGGCGAATGAAAATGAAAACACAACATATCAAAACTTATGGGACGCAGCAAAGGCAGTGCTAAGAGGGAAATTTATTGCTCTAAATGCCTATATCAGAAAAGAAGAAAAGGCAAAAATTCAGGAATTAACTATCCATTTGGAAGAACTGGAGAAAGAACAGCAAGCTAACCCCAAAGCAAGCAAAAGGAAAGAAATAACAAAGATTAGAGCAGAAATAAATGAAATTGAAAACATGAAAACAATAGAGAAAATCAATAAGACCAGAAGTTGGTTCTATGAGAAAATCAACAAAATTGATGGGCCCTTAGCAAGACTGACAAAAAGAAGAAGAGAGAGGATTCAAATAAATAAGATCAGAAATGGAAGAGGCGACATAACTACTGACCTCACAGAAATAAAGGAGGTAATAACAGGATACTATGAACAACTTTACGCTAATAAATACAACAATTTAGAGGAAATGGACGGGTTCCTGGAAAGACATGAACAACCAACTTTGACTCAAGAAGACATAGATGACCTCAACAAACCAATCGCAAGTAAAGAAATTGAAGCAGTCATTCAAAAGCTTCCTAAAAAGAAAAGTCCAGGACCAGACGGCTTCACATGTGAATTCTATCAAACATTCCAGAAAGAATTAGTACCAACTCTCCTCAAACTCTTCAAAAAAATCGAAGTGGAGGGAAAACTACCTAATTCATTCTATGACGCCAACATTACCCTCATACCAAAACCAGGCAAAGATATTACAAGAAAAGAAAACTACAGGCCGATCTCTCTAATGAATATAGATGCAAAAATCCTCAATAAAATTCTAGCAAATCGTATCCAACAACACATTAAAAGAATTATTCATCATGACCAAGTAGGATTCATCCCAGGTATGCAAGGATGGTTCAACATAAGAAAATCAATTAATGTAATACACCATATCAACAAATCAAAGCAGAAAAATCACATGATCATCTCAATTGATGCAGAGAAGGCATTTGACAAGATTCAACATCTTTTCCTGTTGAAAACACTTCAAAAGATAGGAATACAAGGGAACTTCCTGAAAATGATAGAGGGAATATATGAAAAACCCACAGCTAATATCATCCTTAATGGGGAAAAATTGAAAACGTTCCCCCTAAGATCAGGAACAAGACAAGGATGTCCACTATCACCACTATTATTCAACATTGTGTTGGAGGTTCTAGCCAGAGCAATTAGACAAGAAAAAGAAATACAAGGCATCAAAATTGGAAAGGAAGAAGTAAAACTATCACTGTTTGCAGATGATATGATAGTATATGTCAAAAACCCGGAAAAATCCACAACAAAACTACTAGAGCTAATAAATGAGTACAGCAAAGTAGCAGGTTACAAGATCAACATTCAAAAATCTGTAGCATTTCTATACACTAGTAATGAACAAGCGGAGGGGGAAATCAAGAAACGAATCCCATTTACAATTGCAACTAAAAGAATAAAATACCTAGGAATAAATTTAACTAAAGAGACAAAAAACCTATATAAAGAAAACTACAAAAAACTGCTAAAAGAAATCACAGAAGACCTAAACAGATGGAAGGGCATACCGTGTTCATGGATTGGAAGACTAAATATAGTTAAGATGTCAATCCTACCTAAATTGATTTACAGATTCAATGCAATACCAATCAAAATCCCAACAACGTATTTTTCAGAAATAGAAAAACCAATAAGCAAATTTATCTGGAAGGGCAGAGTGCCCCGAATTGCTAAAAACATCTTGAGGAAAAAAAACGAAGCTAGAGGTCTTGCACTGCCTGACTTTAAGGCATATTATGAAGCCACAGTGGTCAAAACAGCATGGTATTGGCATAAAGATAGATATATCGACCAATGGAATCGAATAGAGTGCTCAGGTATAGACCCTCTCATCTATGGACATTTGATCTTTGATAAGGCAGTCAAGCCAACTCACCTGGGACAGAACAGTCTCTTCAATAAATGGTGCCTAGAGAACTGGATATCCATATGCAAAAGAATGAAAGAAGACCCATATCTCACACCCTACACAAAAGTTAACTCAAAATGGATCAAAGATCTAAACATTAGGTCTAAGACCATAGAACAGTTAGAGGAAAATGTAGGGAGATATCTTATGAATCTTACAATTGGAGGCGGTTTTATGGACCTTACACCTAAAGCAAGAGCACTGAAGAAGGAAATAAATAAATGGGAACTCCTCAAAATTAAACACTTTTGTGCATCAAAGAACTTCATCAAGAAAGTAGAAAGACAGCCTACACAATGGGAATCAATATTTGGAAACGACATATCAGATAAAGGTCTAGTATCCAGAATTTATAATGAGATTGTTCAACTCAACAACAAAAAGATAGCCAACCCAATTACAAAATGGGAAAAAGACTTGAATAGACACCTCTCAGAGGAGGAAATACAAATGGCCAAAAGACACATGAAGAGATGCTCAATGTCCCTGGCCATTAGAGAAATGCAAATCAAAACCACAATGAGATATCATCTCACACCCACCAGAATGGCCATTATCAACAAAACAGAAAATGACAAGTGCTGGAGAGGATGCGGTGAAAGAGGCACACTTATCCACTGTTGGTGGGAATGCCAAATGGTGCAACCACTGTGGAAAGCAGTTTGGCGGTTCCTCAAAAAGCTGAATATAGAATTGCCATACGACCCAGCAATACCATTGCTGGGAATCTACTCAAAGGAATTAAGGGCAAAAACTCAAACAGACATTTGCACACCAATGTTTATAGCAGCGTTATTTACAATTGCAAAGAGATGGAAACAGCCAAAATGTCCATCAACAGACGAGTGGCTAAACAAACTGTGGTATATACATACGATGGAATATTATGCAGCTTTAAGGCAGGATAAACTTATGAAGCATGTAATAACATGGATGGACCTAGAGAACATTATGCTGAGTGAGTCTAGCCAAAAACTAAAAGACAAATACTGTATGGTCCCAATGATGTGAATCGACACTCGAGAATAAACTTGGAATATGTCATTGGTAACAGAGTTCAGCAGGAGTTAGAAACAGGGTAAGATAATGGGTAATTGGAGCTGATGGAATACAGACTGTGCAATAGGACTAGATACAAAAACTCAAAAATGGACAGCACAATAATACCTAATTGTAAAGTAATCATGTTAAAATACTGAACGAAGCTGCATCCGAGCGATAGGTTCTTGTTTTGTTTTGTTTTGTTTGTTTTGTTCTTATTATTATTACTTTTATTTTTTTCTCTATATTAACATTCTATATTTTTTTCTGTTATACTGCTAGTTCTTCTAAACCGATGCAAATGTAATAAGAAACGATGATCATGCATCTATGTGATGATGTTAAGAATTACTGATTGCATATGTAGAATGGTATGATGTCTAAAAAAAAATGGTCAGCACAATACTGCCTAACTGTAATGTAATTATGTTGGAACGCTGAATGAAGTTGCATCTGATCTATAGTTTTTTTTTGTTTTTTTTCTTTCTCTTACATATTTTTGTACTTTTTATTTTTATTTGTGTTTTCTCTGTGTTATCACTTTATTTCTTTTTCTGTTGTCATGCTATTTCTTTCTCTAAATCGATGCATATGTACTGAGAAATGATGACCATACACCTATGTGATGATATTAAGAATTACTGATTGCATATGTAGAATGGATTGATTTCTAATGTTGTGTTAGTTAATTTTTTTTAATTAATAAAAAAAAAAAACTGCTACCAGAAGAAATAGAACATCTTAATCATCTTGCATCTACTAAACAAATTAATTTGTAATTTTAAATCTTTCCATAAGGAAAACTCCATGCTCAGATTGACTTACTGCAAAATTCTAGCGGCCATTTAGATAGAAATGATACCATACTACACAAAGTTCTTTCCAGAAATAGAGGAGGGAGCACTATCCAACTGATTTCCAGAAGGCAGTATTACCTTGAGAAAAAAAATCGGAAATTTAAACAAAAGTAAACTATGCACACATATTCCTCATAAATATAGATGCAAAACTCCTTTTAAAAATACTAGCAAATCAAATCCAGCAATATATGAAAATATATATATATTTTTTTAATATTTGGAGGTGGGAGTAGGGAATGGGAAGTTACAGCTTAAAAATGTACAGGGTTCCTATTTTGAATGATGGAAATGTTTTGGTAATGGATGGTGATGATGGTAGCACAATAATGTGAATGTAATTAATGGCACTAAAATATATATATATATGAAATTGATTAAAAGGGAAATGTTAGACTGTATATATGGTAACAGAATATAAATGTTTAAAAAAATCCATGGAACTTCAAACAGTGAACCCTAAGTTAGAGCACGGACTATAATTAATAGCACAATTATAAAAATGTTCTATCACCAATTATAACAAATGTTCCACACCAATGCAAGGTGTTACTAATAGGGTGGTATACGGTGTGGTAGTTAGATTCAGTTGTCAATTTGGCCAGGTGAATGTGCCTAGATCTGTTGCTGTGGACATGAGTCAATGATACGTGAACCTCATCTGTTGCTGATTACATCTGCAGTCGGCTAGGACGTGTGCCTGCTGCAATGAATGGTGTTTGACTTAACTGGCTGGTGTTTAAATGAGCTCAGTATAGCACAGTCGAAGCAGCTCAGCATACCTCATTTCAGCACTCATAGCTCAGCCCAGACCTTTAGAGATACAGAAAGGAATCACCCCGGGGAAAGCTGTTGGAACCCAGAGGCCTGGAGAGAAGTCCAGCAGAGACCGTCCTGTGCCTTCCCATGTAAGAAAGAACCTCAGATGAAAGTTAGCTGCCTTTCCTCTGAAGAACTAACAAAATAAATCCCCTTTTATTAAAAGCCAATCATCTCTGGTGTGTTGCATTCCGGCAGCTAGCAAACTAGGGCATATGGTTGTAATGTATTTTATGCACGATTGTTCTATAAATGCACAGTTTCTCTAAGAAAGAAAAAGGGTTTATCTCAGAAGTGCAGGGTGGCATCTATCTTGGCCAGTTCCCTAAAGTGGCTGTGTTCATTGTCACGTCAGTCCCATTGCTCATGATGTGCGCTTCCTGAGCTCCCTCCCCCCTCACTCCTTCTACAGAGGCTTGTTGCCTGCGTACAATGGACCAGGCTCCCATTTGCCAGCAACTGGAAGAGTCACATATGACAGTGTGGCTGCCCTTGAGAACCTGATCATGCAGTGTGGATGCCTGGTATCCATATATGAAAGCATATGAGAGTGCAGAGAAGTGAGAGCAAAGTGCTCTGAAAGCACTGAGGGGGAAGCTATTCATTTTCTCCCAGTGGGAGCTATGTAAGAGGTGGCACTTGGGCCTCAAAAGACAAGTCAGAACAGGGAGTCCATCATATGTGCATTTGATTTATGTGCTTTCAACTACATATATTCAGCTATTTTTTAAATGGAGAGAGCAATGGGCACGTAACTAGTGGCAGCTATCTGCCCAGCACTCCTCTCCACGTGAGTGTGCTCTGAAAGGATCCCAAGGTGAATGTGTGTTTCCTCAACTCAGTCTTTGTATCAGATGCCAACTCAGAACATGACATTCCATGAGACGCCAACTCTCTGCATTAGCCAGGTGGGAGAGCTGAGGGTGGGGGTCAGGGTGCGCAGAGGGAGGGGAGATGGGAACAGCGTGAGGGGTGATAAGGCGCCGTGAGGAGCCCTGAGGGGCAGACGCACCAACTTTGGAGGAGAGGCAGATGAGGCTGAGGTGGCAAAGACGTTAAACTCCAGCATAAAGGGCTTAAAAGATATCCCCGGGGTTATATATATATATATATATATATATAATGGGGAGTGGGGAGAGCTAAGTCCCACTGAGCGCTGGAATTCTGGGAGTCCGAGCCAGTGCTCCTCTGCTGTCCTGGGACAGGGGCTGAGGTGGGTCCTGAGGCTCCGCAGGGGCCAGTCAAAGCCCACCACGCAGGCCCATTAGTTCAAAGAAGTTTTAAGAAACACAAAGCTCAATCCCAAACCTCTTTAACAGCCTGGCAATTACTGCAGCCCCTCATCTTCTCTTGGTGAGGCTGACAGCACTCAACGGCCTACGCCTCCTCTCCCTTTTAGAGCCAACACCAGCCAATCACTGCCTTCTCTTTGCCGCCCATTGTGGTTGACATCAGCCAATGGCCTGTCCTTGCTACAGCGCAGATCTACTTTGACCAATGACCAAACTCCTCTCATTCCAGTTTGAATGCTGCACCAACCAAAGCCTCTTTCTGAAGTCATTCCTGGCCAATCACTGGACCCCATAGGCGGGCCTAAAATGGAGAGGGGGCGGGGAGGAGGACCTGGAATGTACTGTCCCCGGGAGGTAGACAGAGGCCCCAGAGGATCCTCCAGGGTTGGGAGTAAGGAAACAGGTTGAGAACACGGGTCCTACAACCCAGAGGGGAGACCTAGAGTCCGGGATCCAGCCTATGGCCTCTGCTTACCTCTTCTGCGTCCAGGAACAGGTGTCCAGGAGAGGCTGGGCCTGGCCATGCCCTCGCCCCTGAATTGGGGGTCAGGAAGGCCCTGCCCCCAGGGTTTCTCACCCGGGCTCTGCTGGACCTTGGGACCCAGGCCCGG
This sequence comes from Tamandua tetradactyla, assembly GCF_023851605.1. Lineage (NCBI taxonomy): Eukaryota > Metazoa > Chordata > Mammalia > Pilosa > Myrmecophagidae > Tamandua > Tamandua tetradactyla. The sequence continues at coordinate 195,408,774 of NC_135328.1, read as the reverse complement.
CCCATGGAGACGCCTGCAGCTGGATTAGGCAGAGGAATCCTTTCTCCTCCCTCCAGAGCTGGGTGAGACTTGAGGGGTCATTAATCCCACCTGCTCACCCAGACAGGGAGTCAAGGCCCGGGAGGGTAGGGGTCTCGAACCAGTCAGCACTGCTTTCCAGTCTTCCTTTTTGGTGATTAGTGGGTCTAAGACTCTGCCATCTAGCCTTTTGACATGAATGGTGTATTTCTTCAATTCTGAAGCATATTTTAACCTTTCTAAAACAAAGAAGCAGCTTTCAATTGATCTAAACATTTAATTTAATCTTTCATTTTTGCTTTCTTTCCCCCTCAGTTATTAAATGGTTGGCGTCTCTTCTGATAAGTGGCATCTTAGAATAAAGCATATGGGTTAATGGTTAATGGTGACAACTAAAGCAAGGCTGGTAACTATTATTCTATTTGGTTTCAGTGTTTCTGGCTCTGTGCTCAGCGCTGTGAATGCACACTTTCTCATCCAGTCCCCCAGCAGCCCTGTGAGGTGGGAACTAGCATAGCCCCATCTCACACCTAAGCAAACTGAGGCCCTGAGAGGTGGGTCACTTGTCATGCAGTCAGTGGTGGAGTTGAGGTTCTGTTAAACCCCAGACCACTGGTTCCAGAAACTGCACTGCACACCTCACACTTGACCGCCTTATTCCTTCCCTCCCTCACTAATCCCCACTGGGACCTGGAGTAGCCAAAATGGTAAGTCCTGCAGGCTCCTTAGCCTCTTAGGCTGGGCAGAGGCACCCAGCACGGAAACAGTGACCCGCCTCCTGCTAACACCAGCTCATGCACATAGGTGTCAACTCACTGCCGGTCGCCCAGGATCCTTAGAACAGGTAACTTGCACATAATTGGAAATAACTTTAGTGCCCTATTGATGTCTCTGCACCCCCTCACTCTTGGATAAGATGTTGATTTTCCAGGACTGAACTGAGAGACCAAAATCAAGGCAAGGAAGAAGGGGGTTAGGGTGTAGCCTAGATCTTAAAATGAAATTATGGTTATTGTTCTCCTGGTAGCACTTCTGTGTCGCTATGACAGATGGCTCTATGAGTGAGGAGAGATTTGTATTTCATTAGGACACTTTAGTCAAAAGATCAGTGATGCTTCTCAGGGCCTCTCAACCAGCCCATGTGGGCAGATGAGCCTGATGAGAAGGCTGCATAGACCCAGCTAAAATTAGGCAGCTGCTCAGAGACCTGGATTAGTAAATCATAGTGTATCGATTTCCAAAGGGATGCTGAAACCAAGTGATTTTAATCGTCTCCTTTTTCTGTCTTTTTGAAGATGGCCTTCTCTAATAAAGTGGTTCTCTCGCTAGGGAAATGGAGCTCTTTGAAGGTAGGCTCAGTCTTTGCAGAGGTGGGTGAGGCGATCGCAGGACTTTGTGGTCTGAATAATCACAGGTCACCTAGAACTTAGTTGTCAGAGCTTGGGCTTCTGATGATGCAAATTATACACACCCAGCTACTGATTCAGCTACTGACAGCTGAGTGACCTCAGCCAGCAACTACTCTGGCCTCTGTTTTCCTTGTCTAATTAGACATAAGCGTAGTCCCTCATCACTGGGTTGTTCTGAAGATTGATATAATTCAGGTGAGGCGACCGGATCTGGCACACATGATCTGCTCACTGTCTGGAGTTGTTTTGGTTAGACACCTTGTACTACCACACCCCACTGCGTGCCAGACCATGTGTCTCCCATACTTCATCTCACTCAGTCCTCAGAATCATCCTATGAGGTCTGATTTCTGTTTCACAGATGAAAGGAATGAGGCTCAGCAAGCTGAAGAAATTTGCCAAATGGTCAAGAAGGTGGCAGATCTGGGTTTCAAGTCCAAGTCCGTCCGCTGCCCCTGCTCTCCCTTCTTGTTCCCCAGAACATGTGGTCCTTGGACCACCAGCATCAGCCACCCCTGGGAGCTCTTAGAAATGCATGCTCAGACCACACCACATCTAGGGAATCAGAAACTGTATTCTAACAAGGGAATTTAATTCAGAGCAGTCTTCCCTGACCCACCAAGCATCAACTAACCTCAGCCTCTTCCACATTACCCCCTCCTCCTCCTCTTTCCTTTCCTCTTCCTCTCTCATCCACCTGGCCAGGCCATCTTCTCAGGGATCCTCCAGCCCCTGGACCCTTGTCACCTCCGCCTGGGCATCTGCTGGCCCTTGCCGCTTCTCAGCCTCTCAGTCTGTCCACCCGTCAGGACTCAGGCCCCCCTGAATCCCTCTCCAGTTCCAGGGCACACAAGTGGCCCATGGCACTGACCATCTGCCTCCCAGCCTCTCAACCCCACCCCACTATGTTTTTACAGTGTTTTTTGTTTTGTTTTGTTTTTTTGACAGTTTTGAAGGGTACCACGGTTAACAGAGAAGAGGACTGACTTTAGAGACAGACAGACCCTGCTTAAATCCTGACACTTTCAAGCCTCACCAACTGGGATCTTATGGGGGGGAAAATAAACTCCTTCCCCTCTGAAACTATGAGCAATTTAGGGCAGGCCAGAATGGGGCTGAGGTCTTTTCCACTCTTTGGGCATTAGTCATTGTTGCCATTTTCCCAGTTCTTCCCACTTTAACCCCTTCTGGGGATATGGTAGGGTGGCACCTTGGCCCTCTTTTTCTGGATAAATTCATGTGACTAGTACCAGCCAATGAATTGTGAGCAGGAATGTTACTTGTCACCTCCAGATCCAGCATTTCATTGCCGACATGAGCCCCTCCAACCTCACCTTTCCTCTGGCACAACAACCGAGATGGTGGCTGTTCAGGTACCTGGGTCCCTGGGTGACCATACTGAACAGAGCCTCCCCCACCGACTCACAATGGACATGCTGCATCAGCAAGAAATTCCCCTTTGTTGTTTAAGCCACTGAGCTGTTACACAGGCAGAGTCTTACCCACCCTGGTGTTGAACTCAGAGCACTGTTTGGCCTGATGGTGCTGCCCCAACGGCCAGGAACGGGTGTGGGTGGATTAGCACCCCCCTTCAAGCATCGCACACCCACAATACACCAGGCCCTGTGCGTGCGGGCAGCGCAGATGGAGATGGATAAGACCTTGCCCTTGAGAAGCACACAATCTGGTGGTGAAATCAGCTGCTGCGGAATCAAATGTTTTCTCACCCCTGCTTCCTCTCCGACCTGGTTTCCCCTTAAGTGCTCCGACCCTGACCCCGGCCATTCTGGCTCACCTAGAATCCTGACTTCATCCTGCTTTTACACCTCTGTCCCAACTCTCACCACTCCTTGGGAGCAAGCTCAGAGAGCCCCTGTTCTCTGAAGCTACTTCCCCTAAGCCAAATGGAGGTGGATGCCTCCCCCAGGGTCCTGCCCTGTAGGCTCTAGGACTCGCCTCCATCATGACCTTCCACTCTGTGTTGCAAGGGTCTGTCCACCCGACTGTCGTCCCAGATGGGGGCACACTGCATGGGGGCCCCATTATCTGTCTCCCCAGGGTTACGCCAGAGTGGGGATCCATATATGCTGCAGAATGAATAAACAGCCCTGCAGAGGGGAAGGTTATCTCCCAAGGGAATGAATTCCCCAGTCACTGGGCCAGTTCAAGCACAGGCTCCTGCAGGTCACTTACCAGCATCACGTGAAGGGGGTTGGGGAGAGAAGCTGGAGGCAGTGTGGGTGGCAGACACCACAGAGGCTACAGAATAATCGTTGAAAGAGCTTGGATTTTGGAGCCAGACTGCCTGGGTCTAAACACTAGCAAATCCACTTGCTACCTGTAAGACGAAGGGTAATTTGACCACTCTGTGCCTCAGTTTCATCATCTGTAAAATGGCATGACCCAAGACAGACCCACCTCATAGGATTGTGAGGGAAATGCTGAACACTCCATAAATGCCTACCGTTGTTTTTAATCAGTTAGTCCTAGCTCAAATTGAGGCTCTGCCACTTCCTGGCTCTCCATGCTTGGGTAATTCACTTAACCCCTCTGAACCTCAGTTCACAGAATGCAATAGGAGGTCAGGATCCCCACCTCACAGGGCTGCTGTGGGGAAGGGGTATCTCCTGAACGTGAAGCACCCCACTCAGGGCTCAGTCCAGGTATGGAGCCGGTGACAAGATGCCCAAAAGTCCCACCTCCGAGAGGAGAGCCCCCAAGAGAGGAGGCAGTTACTTGCAAGAAAGGTGGTTGGTGATTCCAGAAAGGATGTGATGGAGGAGAAAGAAACCACAACCCTCCCCATCAGTCCACCCCACCCCCACCCCACACCTTTGATTCCAGAAGCTACTGGCCTTGCAGGTATAATGACTGAGCCCAGGAGGGCATTGACTGCAGAGTGATCTGTGCTCCATACACGATTGGTTCTGAACCTGCCCTCCCTGTGCACTGATTCCAGGGATTAAAGATGCCCATAAAGCTGCTCGAGGAGGTTCAGGGGCAAAGCTGGCTGTCCAGGAGCATCAATAGCACCTGAAGGAAAGACAATGACCTTGTCGCGCTCCCACTGGCAGAGAGGACTGCAGGGCGTACCCAGCTGCTGAGGCAGGGCCAGCAGCCAAAGGGGGCTGCAGAGGCTCCACGTGAGATTTCTGAGCAGACAGACAGACAGGTTATGTATGTGCACAGTTGCAAAGCAAAGTGGTTCATGGCTGGACTTGCTGTCTGGGTTCAAATCTCAGGTCCACTACGGTTTTTGTTTCCAGCTGCTATAGTACTTACACAGCGGGTTGACTTCACGTTGGAATAATGTCAGAGGCTAGAAGGCTTTCTTCCCCCAGGGCTGGGTGGAGGATTCCTCAGCTTTCCCCTCACACAGCAGTGCACATAGCACTGCCTTCTCTCTCCTCTGGTTCTACTGACTTCCAGCTTCTGCCTGCTCACTGTGGCTTCTTTTTCCGTATACAATTTCCTTTGCTTAGAAGGACCTCGTCCACTTGGATTAAGGTCCACCCCTACTTAGTTTGGACACACCTTAACTAACATCTTCAAAGGTCCTATTTAGCAATGAGTTCACGCCCACAGGACATGATTCAATCCCCGCTTACCAGCTCTGTGATGGCATGCATCAGATGCCTGCTCCCCTGTGCCTCAGTTTCTGTCCCTGAAAAACGGGGTTATGAAGAGTTGCTCCCTCATGGGATGATTGTGAGAATTAAACGGGTCGTGTGAAAAGCATTTAGAACTGGGCCCCTGTGCATACAGCACCACGGGGACTTTATTGTTATGGTTGTTGCCTGGGGAAGGAGGAGGGAAGGGCAGGAGACCCGGAGTCGGAGTACTGGCCTCCACTGGACCGGCCGGGTCTCTTTCAATCACTGGTGACAGGACACCTAGCTGGAACTGGCTTCAGCCTAAAGAGGAGGGATTATCGGATCACGAATCAAGAAGGCCACAGTTAGATCATTCTGGGGTCTCCATTGCTATGTTGAGGCCTTGGCCTGAAGATCCCATGTTCGGGCAGAGTTCCTCCTCACAGTCATTGCCATGAACCCCAATTCACAGACCCACCTGCACTAGGGATTCTCTTTCCCAGTGATGCCAACAGGAAGCCTTATGACTGAAACTGTCTGCCTCTGATTGGCTGACATGGGTCATGTGCCTGGATCTGACCCTATCCAGGTGGTGAGTTAATCTGATTGATCCAGAGTTGGCCATGTACTTCCTCCTCTGTGCCGGGAAGAAAGATCCCCCTGGAACTGAGAAGGGAGTTGTGGTTCTCCCGGGAAACCAAACCACTAAAAAAGGGAACGATTTCTACACAGGGAAAAATATCAAATGCCCGGTGGAATTACCTAGAACTGCAACCTTCAGTTGCCAAGTCCCCTCCCCTATAGGAGCCTTGATTTTCACATCCCTGACATGCAGGTAGTAATTCTTCCCTAGCCAACTTCTGAGTTTGGCTGGGGGATAAGAGGAGAAAATGACTGACAAGCCCTAGAGGCTCTATAAATGTCTAGGGTCTACACGGGGAGAAAGCTGCAGCTGAAGGCTTACCTCTGTGAGGGTCACATCTGCCAAAAGGATCAGCATCCTCACCTCACCTAATTTTCAGGGACGTTTTGAGGATCCAGCAGTGCTTGTGACTGTACCCGCACTTTGTAGACTGTAATGTCCTGGGCCCAGCATCGACTGCTCCAGCTGCTGCCAAGTGGGGACAGATCCATGAGAATCCATTTGGTGCTTTTGCTGGCTAGCTGGTCCCTGTGGGACAGGGAAGTGTCAGCTGGCCGTGTAGGTTGGGACCACCGTGGGCTGTCACACCACAAGGAGTGGCACCTTATCAGCTGCTTCTCTGAGCCACAAGACCTTCCAGGCCAGCTGGATCATTTCCTTCGACGGCGCCAATTGTGTTGTCAGTTGATTAGGCAGGAAGTGGGAAACCTCTAGCCCTGTGAGGCCTCAGCTTACGCTTCTGCCCTCTGAATCTGAGCTGGGGCTGCTGGTGAATTCCTTTTAATACTTAAGGGAGGCAGGGAGGCACATTGGACAGGACTCCATGTGCTGGAGTCGAACTGCCTGTATGCTAAGTATGACTTTGGCCCTTGGACCATCAACCATATCTAGGCCTCTTTTCCCTTACCTAAAAACTGGAGATAATATATAAAATATAATAACCATAAAATAAAAATCCTATAATGATGATGAAATGAGAACTGGGCTCAGGAATTGAACTCCCTGAGGTCAAATCCCAGCTCAACAGCACTTATGCCTATGAGACCTGGTATGAAACTTAACCTCTCTCTACAGTCATATTGAACTACTGGTGGTTCCCGGAAGATACCAAGCTCTCTCCCACCTCCACCCCTCTATATGTATTATCCCACCACCTAGAACAGCATCCCAGCTCCCTTCCCCAGGTCACATAGTTCGTCCATCCTCAGCTTGGATATCACCTCCTCTGGGAAGTCTTCCTGAACCCCACTAGGCCCCGTCTCTGTGCTCCAAAAACAGATACCCAGGGCTTCACCTGTCATAGCACCAGCTATGAAAATGCTGCCAAAGGATTTGATAAGTCCCTTCTAGGCACCAGATATTGTTCTGGGAGCTGGGGATTCAGCATTGTACAAAATAAACAGAAATCCCTGCCCTCGTAGAGCTTCCGTTCTAGTCTGTTTTCCCTCATGTGTCAAAATTCTCCATTCACACTGTGTGCTCTGACTTGAGGGAGTGTATCTGCTTCAATAGGTTTGGCACATAGTTGGGGTTTATTCTTTGAAGGAGGGGAGTCTTGTCACTATTGGGTTCCGAGCGTCTGCCTGACTTGGACCCCGGGACCTCTCACTTCTGGAACTCTGGCACTGGAAGCATTAGAGAAGGTCCAGGAGAAATTAAGGCTCAGCAAGTGAGTGGCTCAGGCAGGAGTGGATCTCAGGGATCCTAATGCTGAGTGCACCACTGCTTCCACATCTGGCAGCGATACGTCTGAACCGGAAACAGTGGCATGGCTATCAGACCGTGCAGATTGTTTTCCCTTGAAGATAATGACTGAAGAAGAGATGCAAAAGTTTACAAATGTGTAAAAACACATTATCAGTGGGAGCTCTGCCTTTTATACATGATCTTTCTGTAAACCTACAACTTCTCTAATAATAATAACTTCATCATACAAAGTAAAGAAACATACGGGGAAATCGCTCCAAATTGCCAGGCAGCAAGAGAACTCATTCTTTGGATGTTTCAAGGATCGCTACGCATCCATTAAACCTAGAGGGAAATCACACGCGCAGAGGGAACAGTAAACCCACCAGAATAACGAGTTTCAGATGTCTTGACTATTTCAACTCAACAGCAATAAGAGAAGACAAATCTAAATTATCTTTTGAAAGTACCAAACTAGAATCTTTCACAGAAAGTCTTAAACTATTTTTACTCTACGCAGGAAAATTGGCTGCTTCTCATGTAGAAGATGACATGCCCTGACAGAAAAGAAAGTGTTATAAAGCCAGAAGGAAAAGAGAATATAATTTCTTGAGGACTTACCGTGTGTCTACACAGGGCTGGGCACTGCTAGCTTATTGTTTAAATCCACATGAAACCATGTGGACAGGTATTATTATCTCCAAAGTCCAACTCTGTACCTGCTCTACAAGTATCTACTGAAGAATAATGAATGCCCATTTGACAAGTGAGGGTATTGAGATTCAAAGTGACTAATGGCTCAGTGGAGGCCTGTTGTGCTCCTAGACTTCCCCATCTGCCTCCCCAAGGCCTGATCTCAGCTTGACCACTTAATTGCAGGGCAGTGCTGGCCAAATCAGGTCATTGCTCTTTGCCTCAGTTCACCATCTGTACATGGGGACAATAGCATCTGCCAACAGCTGGCCTAGTACAAAGGGGCTGAGTGGGTGTTGGAGAGATTGTTAGTCCTAGGTGGAACCAGTCCATCTGACACAAAGCTGGGCCTGTCCCTCTGCCTAGCTGTCTGGGGCACCACAGCAGACCCAAAAGGGTTATCTACTTGAAACTTCCATAGACAGGAAAGGGGGGAAGTGACCAACAGCTTTTTCTTTAAAATATACAATGTGAAAATTAAGAGCTTGGGCTTCACAGTATAATTAGTGTCCCCAAAGGGCAGCAAGCACTATCTCAGGACTGAGGCTGCAATGAAAAGCCATGCTTTGCCCCATCTTTCATAATACTGCAATAACCAAAGCCCATGGCTCTAAGTTAATATTTTTGACAACCTTAAGTTGGTGGTAGAGCTGAGAAATATGCTGCATGCCTTGCAAAGTCTGGAACAAATTATACACACACAGAAAGTACTGGATACTTGAGCCCAGATTGCCAGGCTGGGCCCTGATGGTCTGCTTTCTCTGCTTCCAACCTGCCTTGACACCCACCAAGTGCTGGCCCCCAAAACTCAGTCTCTGACCCCACATGATCTTTACAAGCTCCCCTAGAAATACTGGGTACTTGAAAAAACACAAGTACATTGGCCTCAGGGAGACCTGGACTCAAGCCCTGGCCTTGCCTCTTACCAGCTATGAGGCCTCGGGGGAGTCCATCACCCTCCCTGAGCCTCTGTTTCCTTATCTGTGAAATGGGCTCAGGAAAGCTCCCTAGTACTGCAAAGGTTGAGAGAGATGGCTTGTTTGAAAATGCCTTACACCAGATGCAGCTGATGGTCAACTCTCAGTAAACGTTCCCTCTCTTCTACCCTAGCTCAGACCCCGTAGTCCATACCTGCAGCCCTTTCCCCAGATGGCAGCAGTGGCTCTGGGGTGGATGGAAGCAGGCACAGAGCGTCAAGGATCTTGTAATGAGGTTGATGAATTGAGAGAATGGATGAGAGAAGTCAAAGAGTAATTCTGATTCGACTTATTGGAGCACCAGCTATGTGGTAGACGTGTGATAAACGTTTAGCATATAGAATCACATTCCATCTTCCCAACCACCCGGCAAGGTATGTGCCATTCTAGAAGACAGGCTGGGGCTCAGGGACGTGAAGGAACTTCCCCGAGGTCACCTCCTAATATTCGGTGGAGCTAGAATTTGAACCTAGGTCTGCATGGCTGGAAAGCCAAAGTTCTTAACCCTTCCATTGGCCTCAGCTGGTACCTGAAATACTACCAGTCACTCTCCTGAGAAGCAACGAGAAAGAAGTGTGAAAATACATACACAATGCTTGGGACTTGGCAGAACACCCACCCCAGGCTGGCTGAGGGACCAGTGGACGTGATATCATGGATACAGAGGCTTGTGAGCAGCCCAGTGCTGTGATATACTTGGCTGCCCCTGTGGCTGAAACCTGGGGAGCCAGCTGGCCAGAACAATTCTCCCCAGGGCTGGCTTCATGACCTCTCTGTCCACCCAGGCCCTGGCTCAGCAGAACAAATGTTTTGGGTCGAACCCTGTGACTTAAGATGCTGTTTAAAGTCTCATTTCTGAGACAGAGAAACATCCTAACACATGATTTTGCAAAGAAGACCCAACCTCTTTTCTCCACTGAGTCTCCATGGCACGGTCCAGAAAAGGGAGGGCCCCCTCATTTTGAGATTAGTTGAAGTCAGTGACCTTCTACTCTTTAGAGTCAGGTTAAGCGAGGTGGCTAAATGAATCTCACATTCTTGTTGGATGTAAATGTGTGATGGGAAATGTCTGCCATTTCACTTTAATAAGTGATAAACAAGATTTATTCCTTATGCTTGGATTTGGGGTAGATTCCAATCCCTCACTGCGCTGGCATGTATCAGTTACTACAAATGCAGTGTCACGCCCAAAGCCCCAGAGGAAAGGGTTCTGTTCCCAAGACAACGGTAGAAGTAACAATGCAAAACCTTAGAGTATATCAGCATTAAATTAGCACCCATTTACAGTAACACCTAGAGGCTCCTTCCAAAAAGTACAGAGAAACAGAATCCTGGTAGCATTTTATATTTTGTAATCATTTTATGGCCATAATAAAACAATCTCCATTCCACATCCCATCCCTTTTGTCTAGATCAAGGTAAAACGATTCTCATTTTCACGGGGGAGTTGTACGCGTCCATGTTGAATGAAAAGAAATCCTGTTCAAGTTGCGGCTGTTGTCTCCTCAGCCGTGTCCACGCAATTCCAGCAGATTTAATATCCGCACATCCTTGCGACGCTCTTCAGACCAACTCAGATGTGGGACTCTCAACCTTGTGTCAATAAAAGAGCGGAATTCGTAGACTGGACAAAGACCTGTTCTTCCTTGCCACACTGGACTCGTAGACGCCTTCTTTGGTTCGGGTTGTAGAAGATGGGCTGGAGAAGTGAAGATGTCTCTCGGCCTGAATCTAATAGCGGAGATGGAGAAGAAGTGAAAGCCACAGCAGGAGGACACTGACTGTAGATAGAGAAGCTACCATCCCGGGGGCGGAGGATTCGGCTGTCGCAGCCGGCGTGGTCTTAGCCTGGGAGTCCACCTGCGGGGTTAGGAGCAGCGCCAGAATCAGCAGCCCCAGCCCCAGGCGGACCAGCACCTCTCTGCCCATGTCGGCTCGGTCGGTGGCGGCGCGTGCCTCTCCCTGCTCCAGCCACTGGGTCCCGGCGGGGCGCAAGCAGCCAGAATAGCAAGCGCGGCCCCCTGCGGGTCCGTATATACCGGGGGCGTCACAATGGCCGTGACGCGGCGCCGCCCCCCCCCACGCCGGCCCGCCCCCCACCCCCACCCCCAGTACTTTGTGTTGAAACAAACAGGGTCAAAGCTGTTGAAAGAGCCTGTCCCTTGCTCCTTAGAAGTTTGCTTTCCGCCCCCCAACCCCCGCCCCGTGCCTTTTTTTTTTTTTAATGATTCCAAATGGCTTCATTTTTTCCGTGTTTTTTTAAAGTGATGTATGTGGTTGTTTGAAAGTTAGTAGCGCAGACTGTGAGAAGAGGTTTTATACCCCGGAGTTAATCGCTGTAAATACTTGGCATGTTTTTATACTGTACAGTTACAGATCTTTTACTCAATAGAGATTGTACTTTGTGTCCAGAGTTTTGGCTGAACATTTGATCATGAGCATTTTCCTCTCATTAAAATCCTAAAAAAAAAAAAAAGTTTTCATCAAGTTCTTAAAACGATTGCAAACAGAACTCTGTGTAGATAGTTTTATCCTCATTATCCTTAAAAAATCAATTTAAGAATTTTTATGCTTTTTAAGATTTTCCAACTTTTCTGCCCCGGTTATATATTTCTTTTAAAGATTGAACAGGTAGTTTGGTTTTTGTTTTTGTTTTGTTTTGTTTTGTTTTTTTGATGGGTGGTGTGGGTGAAATTCAAGCTAGAATAGACCAGAGTGGAAATTGCTCTGAAGAAAAAAAACAACATAAAAAGTAGACTGTGAACATTAAAGAATTAAAAAAAAAAATAGGAAACTCATGGCTAATAATGAAGCATTTATAATTGGAATGGGAACTTGACCCTTTTGGATTACCAATTATAATTGGTAATGGATAAAAATATACCTTCACTGATGTTTGAAATTTGAGAAATGGCATAAAATTTTTAATTAAGAATTTAAAAGGTTTTACTCCATGCTCTGTTAACAGCTTAAATAGGAATTTGAAAGTTACCCAATATCCCATTTGTTCTTTATTTTCCAGAAGGTAAATATTTTCTTTATATTCCAGAAAATAAAAACTTACCTTCACTGTGCTTTTCCTAACCCACTGCTTCCTGCCTCTTCAGGAATCTGTTTTTCTGAATCATGAGGGGACTGCCCTGAAGAGTTGTCTGATTCGTTTGCCTTTTGGGAGTTAGCCCCACACGAACTGGAGCCAAACCTTCTTAGTTTTTACTTTCCTCCAGGAACACAAGGCGATGGTAGTGGCAGAGGTGGAGGAAGCAAACAGGTTCCTGGGAGCTGGGAAGGCCACCTCTTTTCCTAGATGTCTGGGACACTGACGGCTTCAGTCCACATTAGGGTCAGACGGGAGGAGAGGAGAACAACAAGCTCAGCTCCTAAATGAAGGGTGTTTCCAGAGACAAGGATCCTATTTTTTCCTCCTGTTTTTTAGCTAATTTTAAGCAAGCACTTAGAATCGATTTGCCCAGGCCCAATCTCCTTCACTTTCCTGTTGGCTCAATAGGGATCCAAGATGCATGATTTCGGTAAGGATGGAAATTTGCGTTCTGGTCTTTCTGCCCCAGCCAACGTGTCCTGAGTGTTCCCTCCTCTACACTCATGAATTTGCTGACCTCTCAGTTTGAATGTGGAGTGTTTACCATTCTTGGTAGTCACCCAGCAACAGAAACTTCTTTCTACAATTAGGAGAACTCCCTGTTTTAAGAGACAAAAGAGCCTGAAAATGCCAGAGGTTTTCTTTCCCATCCTCCTTTACAGCTTGGATGCAATCATGTCATGAGTTTCCTCCACTCAGTTGAATGTTCAGTCCACACTTTGGGCTGAACGCTTCCGACAACCTTTCTGCTTACATTATGTGAATAATAACCCTAAGAGAGGTGGGACAGTTTTGTCTGTTTAAAAACTCCCTACTGGGCGGTTCAACAGTGGCTCAAGTGGCAGAATTCTTGCCTGCCATGCGGGAGACCCAGGTTCAATTCCTGGTGCCTGCCTATGCAAAAAAAAAAAAAAAAATACCTACCTTTTAGGACTGAGTTAAAATGCTGCTCCAGGAAGCCTCCTCTCTTCCCTTGCCCAATTTTCTTTTGGGCTTTACCCCATGGCATTGTAGCTCCTTGAGGGCAGTGACAGCCTCTATACACCTCAGTCTTCATATTACTGTAGCAATACCTTATGTTCATGGTGTGGGTTGGTTTGCCAGTCAAAGACATCTCAGTCCTCAGTTTTAGATTTTTCCTTTGTGCTTTGCCTTTGCAACTTTGCGAAGAGAGGGTCTCTTCGCATTTTCTGGCTCCCCCTCTGGCCCTCTCCCAGTAGTACTGTTTTGTTACTTGTTACTGAAAGCTTAACAGCTTGAGGGTAAGGGACAGGGCAGGGGAATGTTCTCTGTTTAAGCTTCAATCTTGGGCAAAGAAACCACGTCCCTGGTCTCGAGGTGTGGCCTTCTCATTTCTCCTGCCCTATACTAGCTGTGGTTTGGTGTCTAGCATGTGTTTATATTCCTCCCTGAGAAGTAGGCTTATGGAAAAGGGAACACTCATGTGCGGAGGCACTAAAGTGGGAGGGAACATGGCCAGGATGAGATGCTGAAGAAGGTCAATGCAGCCTGGTGGAAAGAAGTCAGAAATGATGGGAGTTGAAGCCAAGAGAAGTGGGGCCGCGGTAGGGTGGAGTTTAGCCTCCATTCAAAAGACTAGAGGTTACTGAGGCTGTTCTCTGCCTCCTGTTCTGCTTCTCAGAAGGAAACAAAAGCTAGGGGAGTTGAGAAGGAGAAGGCAGAGAATGCGGGTCATAAGTTAGTGTCTTCTCCTCCATTTAGCCAGCAGTAGTTACGTGTTATTCACTATTTTCAGAACTTGGACCCATCACTCATGGCTGTCACCTCCTTTGTGCCATTTTCTTTTTTTTTTCTTTCTTGGAAATGGTTTTGTTCAAAGACATTCAAAGGCCTTCATTTTGGCATATTGTGTTCCCTAGACCTGCCCCTTCCCCACACCATCCACCTTTTTCTAGTTAGATACGACAGGACTTGCTCAAGTGCACACTGTCAACACCCTGTTGTGAGCAGCACCCACAGCCCCATCATCATCGGCCACAGTGGTTGAAGTTGCCTGGCAGCTGCAGGCATTGTGTGCTCAGCACGTTGCCCTGTGCGGTGGGTGTGGGGAGAACCAGCTCCTCTGACCCTTGCCACCACCCCTTCAGCACTTGTTCCTTCATGTCATTCACATATTTTCACTGGGCTTAATTTTCTCATCATAGGAGAAAATATAGGCTTGTTTTAAAGGATTCAAATATAGAGAAATGTAAATACCAGAAACCAAGGGCCCCCAACCTCCCAATGCCCTTCTTCCTACCTTGCAGATGAGGAAACTGAGGCAGCCGGCGCTTTCTGCATGACCTCGCGCGTTCCCTCTGAGCACACAGCTGTGCTCTCCATCTGCCTGATGAGATACCAGCAGTTCAGCACATCTCAGGGGAAGCCAAGGCCCTGGGGAGGTCTCAGGAGTTGCAAACATGTGGCTCACCTGGGTGGGCTGTTTCTCTTCTAGTGCATTGCCAGCAAATCAATATTTGACTGTGCCACCCAGTGCAGTGCCTGCCTCGCCGCTCAGGGATGGTAGAGAGAAACAATCTTGTCAAAATCTAAAAAGAGGTAATAGCATGAGTGACATCCTCAAAATGGCAACATAAGACATCCCTTGGAAAAATCGCCCCTCAGAAACAACTAATAAAAAGACAAATCTCACTTGCTTGGAACTCTGGAGGAAGATAGAGACTGGAGAAGGACTCTATAATCACTGAATTAAGCAGGGGGGTGGGGAACACCAAAAAGGAAGGTAAGAGATCTACGACTCAGTCTGGACCCCTCCCCTCACTCCATCCCACATGGCTTGGGAGTCACACAGCAGCAGCGCTCCAGCACAGGTACCTCCTGCCATGGACGCAAACCACAGAGCAACTCACACGTGTGTTAGAAGCCCTCTCATATCCAGGCACCAAGACCCAAGGCCACCTCGACCTGGGGAGGAAGCCGGCTGGCCAGCACCAGCCGTGCAAAAGGGCCCCCAAGAAACAAAAGAGACCCACGCAGAACTGTTGGCAAAAGGTAAGCACAACCAACTAGTTCTTTAATTGCTGGAACATTTAAACGCAAAAACAGGCATTTTCATCACTGACCCTGAGCAAGTTACTATAACAGTGCACCGTGGGGACATAGGCTCAGGGCAACAGAAACGTTCAGCAAGTGATCCCTTTATTGACCAGAACAAAGAGTCCCAAAAGGGCACATCTCCTTGTCACTTACTTAGTACAAAGGGTCCACAAGAGCAAGGGAGGAAGTCACACCACAGTCAGTCTCCCGCGGTGACCAAAAACTGCTCCAGGTCGGCGTTGATAGATGGCAGGCAGATTTGCGCTCCCTACTTCATGCCAGAGAAGAGAGACTTTATACTGTTTGCGAGTGGTTTATACCCACCTTGCGGGGAGGACGCCCTGCCACTGAAAATTCCTGTTCTAATAAGCATTTGGGGCTTCTCATTCCCTGATTCTGGGTTTAAGGTCCTGCAGGTCTGTTTCGTTAGACTTAACGTCTCCCCCAGGTTGTGGAATGGCACACAATAGAAAAGGAGGTGGGGGTAATGGAAGACCAGAGGATGGCCACTTAGCATGTATTTATGACTGCCCCAGAGAAGTAGGTGAGGGCAAGTGAGGTCTCCTTGATGGCCCTTTAACAGGTGTCTGTGACATCCTTAACAGTCCACCTCCCAGTCTTTTGACCAGGCCCAGCTTATTCCTCTGCATTTTCTATTGCAACATAAACCTCCCTCCTATCTCAGACACAAAGGTGAGGAGGGTTGGACCTGCTAGCTCAGAACCTTCAGTGATGTTCGTGATAAAGGTTTAGGCTGAGCCTGAAGGGCTCATGCTGTGAACTCAGCAGTGCCAGCTTGGGTGGCTGACAGATTGCATGTCATATGTTCCCTGGTAGAACAAACTGAAAAGATGACTGAGACATTCACAGGTTTCATTGCATGGAGAGTTGTTGCATCTCTATGGGTAGCAGAAGAAAAATGCATAGCCAATGGATATGCCAGTATTCTTGTTGGAGGGACTTCCTAGTGTCAGGCCAAACGTGAGGCAGGGAAGATCAGCTCCTCATATGTCACTCTGGGCTCAGCAAAGAGGAGATAGAGAGCAAAGGAGCACCGTGGCAGGTCCAGCAGTTGGTCAGGTTCCCCGCCTCCATGATGGTCTGAGTCAGTTGGACAAAGGTGTCTTCCTTCCAGGTTGTTGAAGGTTAAATCTGTAGAAAAATGAGAAGGGAGCAGTCACTAGTTCTGACAGGGTGTTTGCACAACCATTTCCACAGCAGGCATTTTTCTTGGCCTATTTGCAAAAACTTATTTTGTCTTTCTGAGGCTACCCAGTCTGTCTGCCCCTTTCCCTGAACTATAACTTCACCTTTTCCCCATTTACCTGAGTGTCTTTCTTGTATCTTCTGGCCCATTTCCACCCTTCCTGATGGATGGGAATTGTCAAGATTCATTGAAGGTGTCCCCTGACCATTCCCAAAGAGGGTTTATGGACCAACCAGAGGTAGGCATCGCCCACTAATCTACAGTGTGCATGTGTGAGGCTTGGAGGTTCCCACCCACTGGATTGTCAGCCCTTGTATGTTAAGCACTTACAGATCTGTTTCTTCCATCACACCTCTAAACCTGGCAGCCCTAACTGCCCACCATCTTGGGAATCATGTAGAAGATATAATGGAGTAAAAAGCAGAATGGTCCCCTGACAGTGGTTGGAAAGGACTGTCCCTAGTGGTATCTGCTTGTTCGTCCTTTTTTTTTTTTGACCAGTCTTCATTTTGATGGAGGTAAGGGCAGACCCAGCAAAACCTGGGTTGCTCACCCACCCTTACCCCCTCCCCAGCTTAAAGAATGAAATAAAACTGTGTTTCCCATTCCAGTAAACTGCTGAATTCAACTTCCAGAGAGCCTGAGAAAGGTGGACAGCCCATCCAGAGAGAGAGTTATCAGGGTGTAAACACTGAAGCCCCTTTTTCAGGCAGCCCTAAAGTTCTCCACCATGCCGTCTGCCTGCGGGTGGTGGGTGATAGTCACGTGAAAGGTGTATCTGATTCCATGGTTCTGGGCCTATAACTTAGTGGATTGTGTAGTAAAGTGTGGTCCTTGGTCAGAGGAGTTGTCCTCTAGATATCCAAAGGGGTAGAAAATCCACTTTTCCAAGGTATCCCATGTGTGTATTGCATCTTTATGAAGAACTGGAAAGGCAGAGCCACAGCTTAAGTAGCTGTTCACCACAAACAAGGCACAGGACGTACCTTGGGATGGTGGCAGAGGGCCAAGGTAGTCCACTTGACCTGAGCAGTCTAGTACAGCCCCTCTGGAATAGCTTCTAAATGCCTCTTTTTTGGGATCTGACTTGTAATCGACATATCTCACATTGGTAAATGGTAGATTGAGACTCTTTTAGTGAAAAAGCTCCTTGTGTTCTTGGGCCTATAATTTTATGGTGTCAGAATGTCCCTTGTATTTTGCTGGGTGAATGAATCCACCCAGCAACAGAAACATCCATGGGAAATTCAGCTGTTTTGACACTGTCACCATGGGTAAATCCATCATCCTCATCCTCTGGGCAGGGCTCACCCTCTGCTCTTGCCCAGGAAGATCTCCAGGCTCACTGGATGTGAAAAGCAGTTCAGAGCATCCCTTACCAGCCAGGCCATTCCAGTGACGTTCATTGTGATACAGGTCCTTGCCCTGTGCATCACCATGGGTAGCATAAGTGGTGCCTTTCCATGCTGCCAATTGTTTCCAAAACTTGCTTCTCCACACCAGGAAACCTATAATTCTCCAATCACGTTCCCCCCATGAACCTCACCAAACTGCCAAACCATTGGCTATGGGGGGGAGGGGGGCGGTGGGAGCACGTGCCATTCCCAGGATGGGCTGCTTGGGTTTGGGTGTTTTACGGATAAGAGGATTGCCCATAGTTCAGCCCACTGGGCACCTTTTCCAGTGCCCCAGGTAGTATACAGTCTGCCTGAGGTGAGAGAGACAGCGGCTGCTGCCTAATAAATGCCAGATGGAACGTACCACTTCCACTGGGTGATGTTCTGTCGCTGGGCACTGCGTGGGTAAGTGTCCTAATTGCCCAGGCCCCAGGATGATGAGGATTTCTGGCCTCAGGAGGACCAGAGAGCTCTCCATGATCCCTTCCACTTCCACCAAGGCCCAACAGCATGCCAGAACTTGCCTCTCAAAGAGATAACCATGCTGGGCTGCATCTGGGGAAGTCTTGGTCCAGAAACCAAGGAGTCTGCAAATTCCTGTTGCTCCCTCTTGCCGGGGAGATCAGTTGGCATGGTTCTGGGAGGCAGAAACCTGTAACTCAAATGGAGATCCAGGCTCTAAACATCCTGGAGGCAGGTAGCTGAACAGAGGCCTGCTCCTTCTCCACTCCCCGGTGGAAAGCACCTGCTTTCCATGTTCCTCAACACAGGAGTGCCCGGAGGATACCGAGATGAGACCGATAGGCAAATAGCACAACATCTGAGGCCGCAGATCCCAAAGGGGGCTCTGGTGCATTTAAGACCCAATTGACTAGTTAGTCACCATGCTCCATTCTCTTTTCTCACTGGCCACACTGGGTTTTATGGGCAGAGACACAAGAGCCGAGGACACCTGCAGATAGAAAGCCCTTTATGAGTTCAGTTATGTGCTTTTCCTTACCAGGGAGGCAGTAAGATGCCACTATTGGACAATGTGGCAAAGATAGGGGAACACTGAGGGTGCACAGCTAGTCACTCACCTAAACATAATGGCCAGAATTTGCTGGGTTGGAGGGGCACATGCCTGCAGTCACCACTGGGACCTCAACCCCTACAAAGCTTTCTGCATTGGGAAACACGGCCATCGGAGGGGAAAGGGGGCCAAAGGGCCTGACTCACACAGTGGCAGTAACCTCTCATCGCCACGCCCAAATGGAATGCCCCAAACTTTCCAACTCTATTCACTGTCCTCTCTCCTCTGCACTTCCCAGAATGATATGGCTTGGGTGCCTGTATCTGAAAGCACCATAAAGGTTTATTTACTACCCCTAAATTGTTAAAGTACTGGGACAATATGCTTTTTGTCCCCAGGGGGTGGGCAGGGACCTTGGCCCCACCACTAGGCCATTTTTAATTTAGCCAGGTCTGGGTATAGAGGCATCTCCCAGACGCTGGACTCCTCACCCAGGGCTGAAGGGGGAGGTTGGGGATATGCAAACTCTACCTCCTCCTCTACCAACCAGACCTGAGCTCCATGAGTGGGGTTGCCAAGGGGCACAGGTGACCCCCACCCTGTTCTGTGGATGCAAGAGCCTGCCACGTAACTAGGCATGCACCCACCACCTACCAGCTGCCCTGCCAGTCACCATGAGGCCACTACCTTGGCATGGGAGCCCCTCCCCCAAGCAAGCGGGGTGGGGTTAACATACTCAATCACATCACCCACTGGAAGCACTGTGGAGAGAAGCAAAATAAGCTTGTTGCCCCACTCAGGAGGCCCCTTTCTAATAAAAGCATCAATGTCCCACTGCGAAATGGAAATCTGGTGAGGGGAAAAATCCCTCTGATGAGAGCGGAATATCCACGCACCAATACAGAATTCTCACAGTGTACCACAGCTCCCTCCTTCTTACCCCAAGGCTTAGCTGGAATTCAAGGGCGGTTTCCCAGAGTGGGGCATGCTTGCCTAACTCCCAGTCAAAGGTCAGAGCCGTACAACATTTAACCACGGCTTAGCCCTGGTGGCAGCTGCCAGGGCCATAGCTCCTTCCCTAATCCCTACTTCCTACTTTCAGCTCCAGCTGGCTGAGAGCCTACTGGAGGATAGGGTTGAACATGAAGCAACCAAGACTTTTCTACTCAGCCTGGTTAATCAGGGCCCTTACAATCTTCTCTTCATCATAAAGGCATGGCAAGAATTTCTCTCCTGTCTTCGGCCCGTGTTTAACTTTCATATCGCACATCTCCTTCTCCATAAAAGCTCCCACCTTCATTTTCACCTCCAGTTCCCCATCTTCAGTTCTGACAGCCTCCTGAATAATAACCACTCCCACACTAACCTCAGAATCTGTCTGGGTAGTCCCATTAGCCAACTACCTGGCATTCATGGAGGGATTTTCCAAACCTCATTTATCACTGCCTCTCTCCCCAAGACAATGGAGGCAGCATGCCCTACATCCCCAAGCCATGGTTAGGCACCTCCACCCAAACTGGTGGGTAAGGGTAACCCCTCAATTTAGCCCACAAAGCCCTGGGTACTGAGTTACCCAAAAAGATATCCTTGTACACAAGGAACACAAGAGCAATAAGAAAAGGTTCAAAATATTAACCCACTCCATATTTCCCGGGCACCCTGCTTGCTGCGGGTTACTGCAACAGTGCACCATGTGAAGACAGGTTCAGGGAACAAAAGAAACTTTCAGCAGAATAAAGAGTCCAGAAGAGACACATCTCCTTGTCAATTACTTAGTAGAGAGTCCCAAAGAGCAGGAGGAGAAATCCCATCATGGTCTCCTGGAATGGCCAAAAACTGCTCAGGGCTGGGGTTCATAGATGGCAGGCAGTTCTGTACTCCCCACTTTATGCTGGAGAACAGAGATACATTTATACTGTTTGAGTATGGTTTTTATCCACTCAAGAAGGAGGACGAGGCCCTGCCACTGAGAACTCCTGTTCTGATAAGCATTTGGGACTGCTTGCTCTTGGTTTCCGGGTTTCGAGTCTGGCACGTCTGTTCCCTTAGATGTAACATCTCCCCCAGGTTGTGGAATGGCAGACGATACGGAAGGATATGCTGGTAGTGGAAGGCCAGAGGGCGGCCACTGTTTTAGCTTCCTAGGCTGCTCCAGCAAATAACACGGAGTGGAGTGGCTTAACGATGGGAATTTAGGCCCTCACAGTTTGGGGCCAGGAATATGTCCAAATCAAGGCATCATCAAGGCAATGCTTTCTTTGCAGACAAGCTGCTGGCAGTCCTTGGCTCCTCTGCCACTCGGTAGGATCTGCTGGCCTTTCTCTTTTCATCTCGATTCTGCTGATATCAGCTTCTTACTTCTGTGTCTTTTTCTCTCTTTTTCTGTATTCATTCCATTTATAAAGGACTACATTAATAGGGTTAAGATCCATCCTGAATGATATGAGTCACACCTTAACTGAAGCAGTCTCATTAAAAGTTCCTACTTACAATGGTCCACACCTGCAGAACTGTATTAAATTTAAGACCAACTTTTTCTGGGGTACATACAGCTTCAAACCACCACAGCCACTTAGTGAGTGTTTGTGACTTCCCCAGAGAAGGAGGTGGGAATATGTGAGGTGTAGGAGAAGGCTGCTTAACAGATGTCTGTGACTTCCTAACAGACAAGTTTTGGCTCCCTGGGATGAGATACCGTAACATGGAAGTTTTTGTTTGTTTGTTTGTCTTGCTTATTTTCTGTTTTTTGGGAAGTGTGTGGACCGAGAATCAAACCTGAGCCTCTTGCATGGTAGGTGAGAATTCTACCACTGAACACTAACCTTGCACCCCCTCCAGTATATTTTTAATTCCACCTACGATGTCTTTTATTTCCATAATGTCTGTTATTTTTATATGTATTCTTTCGAATTCTTTTTTATGCTCTCTAGTGTCTTCTTAACATCTTTTCTCTATTTATACACATTTCCCTTCATTTCTTTGAATTGATTCAGGAGATTTGTTTGCACATCTGTGATTAGTTGTTCCAGATTCTGTGTCTCCTCCAACTTTGATTTGTTTCTTTGACCGGGCCATTTCTTGAGTTTTAGTATGCCTTGTGAATTTTGGCGAACAAAATTATCTTCTGATTATCTGATTATCTTCATGGGGCTATTCTGAAGGTCAATTTCTCTCTTGTCTAAGATTTAGTTGTTGCCTGGTGAGCTGGTTTGAATCTGTGGTGGACCCCAGAAAAGTCATGTCCTTTAATCCTCATTCAATGTTGCTGGGTGGGAGCATTTTGATCGTTCCCATAGAGATGTGACCCACCCAGTTGTGGGTGGTAACTTTTGATTAGATGATTTCCATGGAGGTGTGTCTCCAACCATTGAAGGAGTTGCTTATTGGAATCCTCTAAGAGAAGAAACATTTTGGAGAGAGTCCTTTTTGTAGAGCCATGAGAAAGCCAGCAGATGCCGCCATGTTCGCCATGTGCCCCTTTCAGCTAAGAGAGAAACCCTGAACATCATTGGCCTTCTTGAACCAAGGTTTATACATATAATATATATATATATATATTAAGGCATTCCCTGGATGCCTTAAATTGGACATTTTTGTAGACTTGTTTTAATTGGGACATTTTCTCAGCCTTAGAACTGTAAACTAGCAACTTATTAAATTCCCCTTTTTAAAAGCCATTTCATTTCTGGTATATTGCATTCCAGCAGCTAGCAAGCTAGAAACCTGGGTTTGTATTAGGACATTGCTTTGACAGTTGAGTCTCAGTCAAAATGGGCCAGGTACCTGTGCAGGGGTTGTAGAGCAGCTCCAATGGTACTTAGATCTGGAAAGACTCTGAAAAGCCCTGCAGTTCTCCTGCAGTTTATGGCCTGCTCAGCAGATGGTGCTGTTTGGTGGGTGATTTAATCATCCTCAGACGCTGTTTACTTCCTGCAGCCTTGCAGTATCTGACCAGGTAGGGCTGAAGCTACGGAGGTCCTATGCCCTCACTTTGCCAGCAAAAGTCTGGCTCAATGTGGGTCTGTGTCCCTCTTTGTACTTGCAGCAGAGGATTCCCTTGGCCACCCAAGTCTACAGCCATCCCCCAAGCAAGAAGCCCACCCACTGCTGTTTTCCTTAACATATATACAAAGCAAAGAAAGAAAAAAGCAATAGTTTTCAAAGCACTTTTCAACAAGTATTTACAGGTCAGATCCCAGAGTTTGTCATGGGCTACCATACTATCTTCTCAGATTTTTCCTTCTAGCTGCAATATTTGAATCTTTTACTTGCAATTGTAAATGGCATGTTTTCTTAACCTCTTCCTCTGATTGCTCATTACTAATGTACACAGACACTGATATTCGCATGTTGATCTTGTACCCTGTCACTTTGTCAATTTCATTGATTAATTCTAGTAACTTTGCTATAGACTCTTTTTGGACTTTATATATATATATAGCGTCATGTTGTCTGTAAATAGTAAGCTTCACTTTTTCCTTTCCAATTTGTATGCATTTTATTTCTTTTTCTTGACTAATTGCTCTGGCTAGAACTTCCAGTGCCATGTTGAATAACAATGTTTATAGTGAGCATCCTTGTCTTGTTCCAGAACTCATAGGGAAAACTTTCAGTCTTTCATCATAGAGTATGGTGTTAGCAGTGGGCTTTTCGTATATTCCCTTTATTATGCTGTTATATTATACAATTTTTTTAAAAAGTTAAAAAAAATATTCAAATATCTAGGAAGAAATTTAACCAAGGATGTAAAGGACTTATACATGGAAAACTGCCAAACCTTGTTAAAAGAAATCAGAGAAGACCTAAATAAATGGATGGATATCCCCATATTCATGCATTGGAAGAATAAATATTGTCAAGATGTCAACTCTATCCAATACGATTTATAGATTCAAACAATCCAAATCAACATTCCAACAGCCTTCTTTGCAGAAATTGAAAAGCCAATAATCAAATTTACTTGGAAGGGTAACGGCCCCTGAATAGCCAAAACCATCTTTTAAAAAGAACAAAGTTGGATGACTCGCAACACGTGTCCCAATTATAAAACTTATTACAAAGCTACAATGCTCAAAACAGCATGATACTGTCACAAAGATGGACATATAGACCAATGGAATCTAATTGAGAGTGCAGAAACAGACCCTTGTGTCTATGGCCAACTGATTTTTGACAAGGGGGCCAAGCTTACTCAATTGGGAAGAATAATCTCTTCAACAAATGGTGCTAGAAGAACTGGATATCCATATGCAAAAGAATGAAGGTGGTCCTATTTCACACCATATACAAAAATTAATTCAAAATGGGTCAAAGACCTAAATATAAGAACTAGGTCTATAAAACTCCTAGAAGAAAACACAAGGAATCACCTTTAGGGCACTGTATTAGGCAATAGTTTCTTATACTTTACAACAGAAGCACAGGCAACAAAATAAAAAATAGATAAACACAACCTCATCAGAGTTCAAAATTTTTGTGCATCAAAGGACTTCAGCAAGAAAGTAAAAGCACTCCACCAGGGAAGTAAAATATATTCCCTATAGAATAGAGAAATATATTTGGAAACCACATATCTGGTAAGGGTTCAATTTCCAGAATCTATAAAGAACTCTGATAACTCAACAGCAAAAAAGACAAACAACACAATCAAACAATTGTCAAAAGACTTGAATAGACATTTCTCCAAAGAAGATGTAAAAATGCCCAAAAGGTACATGGAAAGATGTTCAACATCATTGGTCATCAGGGAAATGCAAATCAAAACCACAATGAGACAATGCTTCACACCTATGAGAATGGCTACTATTAAAAAAGAAAAAATAACCAGTGTTGAAGAGGCTGTGGAGAAACAGAAATACTCATTCACTGTTGGTGGGAATTAAAATGGTTCAATTTTTTGAGTATATACGTAGAAGAGGGATTCCCAGAGCACATGATAATTCTACTTAATGTTTTGTAGAACCATCAAACTGTTTTCCACAGAGGCTGAACCATTTTACATTCCCAACACCAGAGACCCTGCCATGTGCCTTGCCAGGTGACAAACTAAAGATGAAGGATCGCCAGCAGCCAGTCCCAGAGTGCCAGTCTTCACAGAGAAAGCATCATGTTGATGATGCCTTGATTTGCACTTTCTTTTCACCTCAAAGCCATAAGCTAATGAACTTCCATTCTTTAAATCGACATATTTCATGGTATTTCCTTGAGCAGGCTAGGAAACCCAAACACCAGGGGCTGGGAAGGAGGTAGGGGAAGGAGAGTTAGAGCTTAATTGGTACAATATTTCTGCTGGGGGGGGGGGGGATGGAAAAGATGTAGTGATGGATGATGGCACTAATGGCATAATATTGTGAATGTAATTAACAACACTGAATTGTATATCTGGATGTGTATGAAGGGGGACCTTTTAGATTATATACATGTTACTAAATTTAAAAAGTTTTTTTTTTTTTTATCTAAATTGAGGTTTCCTGAAGAACCTGGAAGGAGGACCAGGTGCAGGCGGCTCTCAAGGCGCTGTAAATCTGCAGCTGATGAATCACCTGGGCAGGTGCCTCTGCCGCCCACCTCCTCGTTCAGGACAGGGGCAGCATAATTGCTTCTCGGCCGTGGTTATCTGGACCGAGCCGGTCCATTTTTCTCTTTTATTACCATTGAATTTCAGGAATGTGTCCATTGAAGGTCCCTTATCTAAATGTGGGATTTATTTGATGACCACTAGGCTTGGGTGGTGAGGTCCAGAGCGTACTGCGTAAGGAGGACTCTCCCCCTGAGGCTTCCTGCCCGGAAGCTTCTCTTGGTGGCGGGTTTGGTGGGCTGCTGGCAGCCAGCCATCCATAACCAGTGTCTTTCCTTCCCTGCTCCCCTGTTCTGTGGACTGAACGTGCCCAAATATGAGGGAGTGAGGTGGGGAGTTCTTCCGAATGTGGTATGGGAGCAGGTTTCTCAAAAGGAGGCCCCAAGTTCCCTGAGGGGTGAGTATTTCACGTCTGCACAGCAAAGCCTCCTGACCCAGCTGGGACATGCTGGGGGATTTGTGTCCCATTGACGCTCATGATAAGTGACACAGATAGTGCTCCCCACAACCTATGCCCCATGCTATGTGCTTCCTGAGTCCAGTCCTCAGATGAGCAGCCACTTCACAGATGAGGATCTGAGACCTGGAGAGGTCAAGCACCTTGTCAAAGGGACTCAAGCAGGAAGTGGCCTCAATGGACTCCAGCTCAGGCAGAGGACTCTGCACACCTTTGCCAGAAGTTATCCATGGGCTGCCGGGCAGCAGTCAATGTCATTGACCCTACATGTAGCTGCGACTTGTGGACTAGCCTTCAGTGCTGCAGACCATGTCCCCACATGACTGTGAGCTCCCTGAAGTGGGGGTCACACCAGTCTTCTCCCCAAAAGAAGAACCAGAGGGAGAGCACACAATAGGTGCTCAATTAATGATTTCAGGAAAGTGGAAGAACAAATGCATGAAAGGAAGTTCCTGTGCATTGGTCCACAAAGCCCATTGTCTGTGTTCAGAGTGGAGGACACATGGCCAAGCTGCAGCACTTGTTTTCTTCACTCATTTACTCATTTATCCTTCCTTTCTTCATTCCTTCATTTATAAGCATCTATAAACCTCCAGCAATCCCTCAGAAGCAGAATTACTTAGTCCACTTGCAATTGACCACAGACACATGGAGGAACTCACCTTAGACCAGAAGAACTGCCAAGCTGAGCCAAGCCAAAGTTGTTAAGTCTCAGAAATGTGAACTAAATAAAAGGTTGTTGTTTAAACCATAAGGAACCTTGCCTAGGTTTTCCTGACAGAGTTCATCTACCCTGGAAAGTTGCTAAGTGCATTGATCAATGTATTATTAAGCCATGGTTAATAAGACTTAATACATCAGGGGACTTGAACAAGACAGAAGTGTATTTCTCCCTTATGTTATCCCTAGTATTAGCCAAGTAGGTAGGGCTGACGGCTCCACTGGGCTGGGAATGAGGCTCCTTCCTTTTTTTTTTGGCTTTGCCATTCCTCAGGTATTGGCTCCATCCATCTGATCAAATATGCCATAATACCTCTTCATCCACACTTCAGCCAGAAGGAAGGGTGAATGAGAAGATGTTGAAGGTCCTTCCCTTTAAGGACACACAGACACATGCACATGTGTAGCTTCTACTTACATGACATTGGCAGAACTTAGTCACATGGCATTATCGCGCTGCAAGGGAAGCTGGGAAATGTAGTTCTTTATTATTCAAAGCCATGTAACTAGCTGAAATGTAACATTCTCTTACAAAAGGAGTATGAACATATACTAAGTTATCTTATATAACTGCCACATTAGGAAGCAGGGACTGCCACATTAGGAAGGTCGATAAGGGGACTGTTTCTGGGAATTGGAATGAGGACTGGTAGTGGAAGGGGGAAGGATATAGGTCCATTTTATCCTATTTGCCTTGTCTCTCTCCCCAGGGCCTCCTTTCTGCTCCTGTGAACATTCTCAAACTTCACACTGTTTTGGGTCTTTCTTGCCTTAATTTGGCTCTCTGCTTGTAAACATTTAGCTCTGGGATTCCCCAAGCTAGTGATACGCACCTGAAAGTTTAGATAATTTAGTTAATGAGGGTGTGCCATTTTTACAGGATGCAGTCTTATTCATCTTTGATAATGATTCTTGAAATTTCTGATCCTTCATTCACTGAACTAGTATTTACTGGGGACCTGCTCTGTGCCAGACACTATACCAGATGCTGGGGATACCATAAAATACATGCTTCACATCCCCCTGGAGACTAGCGTGGAAGCTGATAACATTACTATATATATATATGCATGTATTTTTACTGTTGCATATATATGGTAAATTATAACATAAAATTCTAGCTGCAGAAAGTGCTACAAAATAGCAGTGCATGGTGCTCTGTGCAGGGAGGCCAGGGAAGGGATAATTTAGGAGAGCAGTGAATAATGAATAGGAGTTTACCAAGTTGTTTTAGCCAAGGTTCTCTACGGAAAGAGAACCAACAGGAGATATCTGTAAATATGAGATTTTATGAAAGTGTCTGTCATGCAACTGTGGAGTGCACAAGTCCAAATTCCATAGAGCAGGCTAATTCCACAGCTAGCAACTCCAATGAAGGTCTTCAATGAATTGCGGAGGAAGGGTTGGCTGGCAGAAGTGGAGAGAGCAATTCTCTTTTCTGATTTCTCCTTTTAAAGCCTTCAACTGACTGGATTGATTGTCTGACTGCTGAAGACACTCTCCTTAGTCGATTATAGATGTAATCAGTCAGTCATAGATCCAATCAATTTATTGATGATTCAAGTCCATGAAATGTCCTCACAGTAACCAAGAGACCAGCGTTTACTTGACCAGACAACTGGGCACCATTACCTGGCCAAGCTGACACGTAAACCTAATCATCACCCAGGTAAAGACATAAGAAAAGAGCATTTAGGTAAAGGGTTGTGGTGGTTTGAAGCTGTATGCACCCATCAAAAGGCCATGTTCTTTTACTCTATCCCTGTGAGTACAGACTTGTTGTAGGTGGGGACTTTTGATTAGGTTATTTCAATTGAGGAGTTGCCCCAAGGTGGATCTTAATTCACTTACTGG
This sequence comes from Tamandua tetradactyla, assembly GCF_023851605.1. Taxonomy (NCBI): domain Eukaryota; kingdom Metazoa; phylum Chordata; class Mammalia; order Pilosa; family Myrmecophagidae; genus Tamandua; species Tamandua tetradactyla. Next base: position 195,380,374 of record NC_135328.1, on the reverse strand, counting down.
TGTCCTTTATAAAAGGATAAACGATATGCAGAAAAAGCTTAGAGAGCTCAGAGAAAAGCCCCAGAGAAGCTGAGAGAGGACCCACAGGAAACAGAGAGGAAGCCACTGAAGCTAGAAGCTGAAAGCAATGAAATCCAGGAGAGAAGAACCAGCACGTGCCTTCTCATCTGACAGAGGTGCCCCAGATGCCAGCTACCTTCTTCAGAGTCCAAGTATCATCCTGTTGATGCCCTGGTTTGGAGGTTTTCATAGCCTAAAAACTGTAAACTATAAGTTAATATATCCCCATTGTAAAAGTCAACAATTTCTCATATATTACATTCCAGCAACTTTAGTAAACCAAAACAAGGGTATAGCATGTGCAAAGGTCCATTGGTGGAAGATCAGTGTAGTGACAAGGTAAGACTGAAAAAAAAAAAGTAAATGCTGCTGGAACAGATGAAACAAAGATGGAGTGGGACTGAGACAAAACTGGAAAAAAGTCTGGACTCAGGCCGGGAAGGACCTTCAGGGCTATTATGAGAGATTTCTTCTTTACAGAGCCTGGCCTTGACAGGACCATAGGAAACCTTCAAAGGTGTTTGGGAAGGGAAATTTGGGCCCTGCAGTAAGGCAGATCTCCCAGGACCTTGTCCATATCTACACAGGGTCAGGCTTGAAGTGGTCAGGTTGAGGAAGACACAATATCTGAATGTCTGATACTTATTCCTGAAATAGTGAAAGGCCCCAAATCCTGAATCTGTCTTTGGGATCATAGCTCATTGCCCAAGGTTATGTGGAGGGAACTGTGCTGAGATGAAGGGGACTTCCTTGGCCATCTCAAAACAGCCTGGATCAGATGTAAACTACAGGAGCAAATGAAAACTCTAGAGCTGTGACAGTAGACAGTGGAATGACAGGACTAACTGAGACATGGGGACCCCTGGAGGTGGCAAAAATTAACCTGTACCAGGCACCAACTCTGTCGGTTTATCCCCAACACTGCCTGGCCTATGGAGGCTCTGACTCCAAGCAGCAAATCTGGTTCCCCATGCTACAATGTCACAATAAGGTGGAAGGGATTCATCAGATGTCCTCATGGGATGGAAATACTGCTGCAAGATGCCCCCCTCCATTCGCTCAGGCTTTTCCAAGTGAGCCAAGCTCTCAGAGAGGGAGCGTGTTAGCCTGACAACCCGTTGCCCTCTCTGACCCATGGGCCATTCCAGACTGGCTGACCCACTGAGATCAGGTGGGGACCTCAGGGGCATCAGGACAGAGACCAAAGCCATGGTCCCCAGATCCAGGGCAAAGGGAGGGAGAAGAAGTAACACCAACTGCTGTTCACTGTGCACCCACTCAAGTTCTGCATGACCTGGGACAAAACCTTTGCCTCTAGGTGTACAAATGGAAAAGTCATCATGTGATTTGGTGAGTCCCTTAACCTCCCTAAGCCTGTTTCTCCATCTGCAAAATGGGGAAGAGAATGAGTCTGCTGCAAGGGAGACATGAGTTTGCTTATGTAAAGAAATGGCCCATAAAGATCCTTCCAGAACTGGGAGTCTCCTGCCCCACACCTTCCCTCAATTCACCACTGAAGACACCAGACACCCCTGCATGGTTATCTCTTCTCCCCCTTCACAGTCGCACAGCCTTCTAGACCGCAGGAGGGAGATTGGGAATGGTTGAGGCAGCTGGAGGCAGATGAAGAAATGGAGACCCAGAAATTGTAAGTGACTTCCACAAGGCCACTTAGCAGCTTGGTGGCCAGTGGGGTCCTGACTCCCCATTATCAGTATGAGACCCTCTTCTCTGTGCTGAGTCCCCGAGCCACTGAAATTTACAGCTGTCAGCCACAATTACTGTTGGCATTGTTCCACCTTGGAGCTCAGTGCTGTCTCATCTTCATCATCTCCATTAGCATTATAGTTGTTTTTATTAGAAGATTCCTTTTTGGCTTTTTTTGTTACAGCTTAATTGAGATATAATTCACACACCAGAGAATTTACCCATTTAAAGTGTACAATTCAATGGTTTCCAGTATAGTCAGAGTTGTGCAACCATTACACAATTTTAGAACATTTTCATCACTTCAGAAAGTTACCCCACATACCTTAGTCACTTAGGCTACTTTCTGTCTACATCTATCTTCCCATTCTGGACATTTCATATCAATGGAATCATGTAATATCTGAGCTTTTGTAACCAACTTCTTTCACTTAGCATAATGTTTTTTAACACCCATCTGTGTTGTAGCATGTATAAGTACCTCATTCTTTTTTATGGCCAAATAATATTCCATTTTATGGTTCTACCACATTTTACTTACCCATTCAACAAGTGATAGACATTTAGGTTATATTAGGAGATTTCCTATTGTGAGAGAGATAAAACATATCCTAAAAGTATGTATTTCCATTCTCTCCCTGTCATAATTTATTTCCCTTTCAATAAAGTCTTTCTTCTTTTTTTTGTTTTTGAGTCAAATTTCAAAACCTGCAACATCAAAGACCAGCTAGAAATGCCCTTTCCTGAACCAGCGTCTTTTCCCCAGCACCTTCCTGACCCTCCCAGGGGCCAGGTCTTCTCTAATGATGGCCCCTCCCATCTAAGCCAGGAGTGCTGCACCACTGACTCACTGCAGCCATGCGGGGTGGATGTCAGTGTACCCCACTTACAGATGCACAAACTGAGGCTCAGAGAGATGATGGAACATGCCTGAGACCACAAAGCTGGTAAGGGGCAGAGCTGGTATTTGAACCCACATCTGCCTGGACTCCTCACCATGACCCATCCTCCTCCAGTACTGGAGAAATTATAGGTAATGATGGCGGTAAAAATGGCCATGGTAGTGTTCATGCAGAAATGATGATGATGAAGGTGGAAGTGGGTGTGAGGGACTGTGCAGAGATGTTGCACAAGGAAGTGGCCACCCAGGTAGGGACCATACTTTTCAGCACCCCTTGTATCTAGCTGGGCCATGGGGCCAGTTCTCACTGGTGGGTTGGGAGAAGTGATGTGGGTGTCACTTCTAGGCAGGTGTGCTTCCTTCACTCTCTCTTTCCCTTCTGCCAGTGGAAGCAGAGGAGACTGAGACTTTGGGGGAGGACAGAACCATGAGGTGGAAGGAGCTTGGGCCCCAGAATCACTGGATGAAAGCTGCCTGCTACCCACCAGTGTTAGAGATGAGTGCACGGAGGGATTGAGTGAGTGCATGATGGGAAGATTTAACCCAGCCTGGATATCAGGGAAGCTGAGTCTTGAAGAAGTTAGAAGATGACCAGGAAGAAGAGTGGAAAGTACAGTAGGTTGCAGGAACGGCATATACAAAGGCTTAGACTAGAAACATGATGCACTGGGGAACCCAGAGGGATTCATTGTAGCTGGAGTTATTCCTGACATAGGAGAGAGGCAAGAGATGAGTCTGAAAGAAGTGAGTGGAAGTGGGATCATAAATGGCTTTTGTGCCAGATGTAGGAGTTTGTGAATTATTCTTAGTGCAGTGGCTGGTTATTAAAAGGTTTTAATCATATGACCATCTTTGAGTATTAAAATGAACTCTCTGGAGAGTGAGAAGGAGAGACTAGAATGAAAAGAGCAGAAGGGAAGCTGGTCCAGTGGACCAGGAGAGGGTGTGGAGCAGAACTAGGGTAGAGGGATGGATGGCTTATAAGAGGAATCAGGATTTAAGGTCAATAGCTCCAGTGACTGATATCAAGTCTACCCTAGGATTCCCATCAGTTGAGCCAATGCATTTTCTTATAAGCTCAGTCAGGATTAGCTATGCTTTCTGCCACTTGCAACAAAAGGGCCCTAACTCACGCAGGCCACAACTGCCTCTCCAACTGTGCTCTCTCTTCCCTGTTGTGGACCTCAATGGCAGCCCCTCAAATGCCCCTTGTTTCCAATTCTTTCTTTTTCCTTTATTTTGCTGTTGCCTCCACCTGGAATGTCCTCCCTCCCAAATTCTTGGTCTGCTCAAATGCTGCACATTGTTTAGTGTACCGGTAAACTCACGAACCATGGAGCTTATAGCAGGACTTCTCAGCCTCAGTGCAATCCGCATTTTGGGCTAGATAATGGGGTGGTGGAATGGTTGTCCTGTGCATTGTCAGTAGCTGCATCCCTGGCCTCTACTCATTAGATGCCAACAGCATCCACTAATTGTGGCAATTGAAAGCATCTCCAGACTGCCACATGTCCTCTGGGAGACAAAATCATACCTGGTTGAGAACCACTGATGTAGAGGAAAGAAATAGACTGTGTGTGGAGAGACAGCAGTTTTTCCCCCTTCCTCCCCTCCTTTAATGCAGTGACCATAGACTTATTTAACTGCTCCAAGCCTTGGTTTATTCATCTGACACATGGAGATGGTAATACCAACCCCATGGGGTTCTCAAATGAATTAAATGTGAGAACTCATGAGAAGGGGTCTGGCGCACAGTAGGTGCTCCATAAATAATGGTTGTCATAGTTCACAAAGGCCAATAGTGTCACCAGCACCTCATCTCCAGAAGGTCAGGCATGAACCCTGGGGACATGTCATCTACCAGTCTCACTCTGTGAAAGAAAAATAGAAAATATTCTAATTCCAATGTGTAAATGTCATAGGTTAGGGTAGGATTAAACAGCCTGCACAGAAGAGAATGGAAGGCAGGAAAGAAAGGAGGGGGGAAGATGGAGGGGCAATGTTTAGACTCTGGAATGTCACACACAAATCTCCAATTTTGCTTGCTCTTGAAAAATCAGCAGGTCAGAAATCAATAGGGGATTCTCTGGAGCTGGGCAGCTTCCGGCCCTTAGAGAGGCTCAGGCTCTCTGTTCACAACAGTCATCACTCAGGACCTCCCTCAGCTCTGGAGCTGAGCACCCATTGCCCTTGACATCACAATTGCTCTATTGTGCTCCTGATGCCTGTACATGGCACCTCCAAATCCCTGGAGGAGTCCAGATTGTGACCCCCTGGATGGGGGGATCGAACTGTAAAATCTAACCCTCAGTTGCCATGAAATTCTATGACTATCTCACCTCAACATCACCTCCTCAGTGAAGCCCTCCTGGACCATCTGAGGCTGAATGGCCCCTGCCTTTCTCTCCTCTTTTGGTGCTCGGGGTGCTCCACAGTCAGAGGCCACATAGACCTTCCTGGGGTGGGGTCCCCAGGTGGGGAGAGGACTCGGCCCCTCAGCCCCAGCTTCTTCCCTCAGGCGCTTCAGGAGGACCTGGACCTGGGGAGCTAGGGGGCGGGTGGACCAGTTGTAAATCAGCCAGGGTCTCTGATCAGGTCTGGTCAAAGAGCAGCCTCCAGAGGGCCCTGGCAGGATGGGGCATCATGCAGAACTGTGAGGATTTACTGCCCAGGGTGTCACCTATTCCACATTGCAATTATGTCCAGAGGCTGCTTGAAAGATGCTCAACAGCCAGAAATGCTGGCTTTGGAGGGGTCAGGGATGCAGAGGGGGAAACCACTGTTTAATTGTTTCATTAATGGACAGTTCACCAGTGAAGTCATTTCCCTTCTCTGAGCCTCAGTTTCTCTCTCTGTGAAAAGTCATGGGTCTGAAAGGCAGGTCTCTAAGGTCCCTCCAATTCCAGTGTTTGTCTCTGAGCCTGGGTTTCCCCCCCATGAAACAGGGTGCTAACAGTACCTGCCTCACTGGAGATGTGTGCCCTGGACTCAGTGCTCTGTTCAGTGCCCATGCTAGGATGGGCAGGGCTATCAGGGCATTGGGCCCAAAATACTGGCCTTCTTCTCACTCCACCCTCCTCCACCCAATGATATTTGCTGCCATTTCCTAGGAAACAGTTCTGTGTCATCGTTGGTCTAAGCTCTTTAGCAGCATTTTGCCATTTTATCTTCATAACCCCTAGAGATATTGAGATAAAGGCCTGAGCTATCTGTTTGAAATGCAAAACCATCCTGTTCTCCAGCTATTTAAAGCAGTCAGTGGCTCCCACTGCTCCTGAAGCAAAGACCAAACCCTTTAGCATGGCTTTTGGGATGCTAGGAGCTCCAGTTTTTGACCCAGTCCCCTCCAGCCACATCCACGTTGGTCCAAAGGTTGGACTTAGGCTCAGAGGTGGTGATACTCACCCCACATCACCCAGTTTGAAGATGGCTTTTCAAATCCAGGCCTGTGCTAAATCAGTCCCTGGGGCTCAGTTGGCCTGTACAGGCCTTCCAGAACTTCCCACCTCCTGGTGGTCAGTGGCCATCCAATGGATCTTTAATAGCTAACCAAACTGCTTCTTTCCATATCCATATTTGCTGGCATCATGCTGCCCACAGCCCACAAAGTAATGCCAAGGGCATTTATTGACCCACCTGTAAGCACAGCTTTACCCATTGGAGCTAGGCCTGTCTATCTGCCTCCAGATTGGGCCCTCCCTGCACTCTGACACCCCAGCTTGCTTCCCCTCAACTTCTGTACCTCTATTCAGAAAAGATTCAGAGAGGATTCAGAAAGAAGCCCTTGGGATGTGGCAAGAAATTCTGTCCAATCTCTCATGATTGTGTTTGCTAAGAACATGAGAGCCTTTGAAGGGGATCAATAATTCATAACCACTGTGATTTGGGTCTCAGCTTTTGGCCCACAAGGACACTCCCTGGGCAACTCATTAAGAAACTAATGGGATAGTGCACAGGTGGTTCAGTGGTAGAATGCTCACCTTCCATGCACAAGACCCGGTTTCAATTCCTGGACCATGCACCAAAAAAAAAAAAAAAAAAGCTAATGGAATTGAATTTAGGGGAGCTGAGGAGGCTGGCTCAGCTGATGTGTCTGTCCTGCCTTTTTCTGGGTCTTCAGAAGCATTTAAATGTGGGCATCAGAGTTTGAGGACTGATTCTAGGTGGCCTTGCTGACATAGATGGCCAAATGGGAGCCACTGACTGCTTTAAACAGCTGGCTCATCAGTGGTGGCCTTGCTCAATACATAAGAACCATGTGCTGAGGGGAGCTGACTGCCTTCCCTGATGTTCCCTCTAGCCCTTCACCCAGCAACAGCCCCAGGCACCACCAGGCTCCCTCAGTCAAGGGTTGATGAGCCAGGACTCTTGGCTGTTACCCCTTTCTTCTCTCCTTTATTCATCATCAGACAGTTGAGGAACCCTTAGGCTAAGCTGGAGGAATGCAGGGTACATATCACAGCATTCACTCTTAGGACCTCACAGTATAATAGGAAGACAGATGCAAAAATGCACAGTTATGATACGGATGTTAACCCCTATGGTTAGGTGAGTGTAGGAATTTTAACAGCAGTTTTAGCATCACCAAAGTGATTTGATTTAGGTCTGAGAGACATAGGTTTCAGATTCACTCTGCCATCAACTGGCTGTGGGACTCTAGGCCAGTTATCCCTTTGAGCCTATTTTCTTATCTCTCCAATGTGGATTATGCTAGTCTCTACACCATGGAACTGTAGGAGAAACAAATAAGATAATGGATTATTGTGCCTGGGCACAGTAGGTACTTATTAAGCAGTAGCCCTTAGTAATCCATCTCATCAGTAGATACTTAGTGGGCATCTACAGTATGCCAGACTGGAAACTGAGAATTCACCAGATACAGTCCTTGTTCTTAAGGATCTTAGTCAGAGTCTATCGGAGGAAGAGGAGGGAGATGTTGATTTATCATAGGGCAGAATGTGAATCACAAACTGAGGTCAGCTCTAAACGGAAGGGCAGACTCCTAGAAGATCCTGTAACAAAGGGTCCGAGCCAAGCTGGGGGGAAGAGGGGTGGTCAGAGAGGGCTTCCACAAGGAGGTGACAAGTGAGCTGGGATCCGAAGGATGAGTGAAAGTGAATTAGATGGAGGAGGTAGAGAAAGATACGTATTTCTAGACTAAGGGAACAGCACGTGCAGAGCCCAGAGGTAGAAGAGCCCCTGTCATACCTGACCTGAGAGGTGGTCAATGTGACTGCAGAACAGAGGGCCTGGATGAGTAAGGAGAGAAGAGTGTTGAATGCCAACAGGGTTCTCAGGCTATGGTTAGGTTCTACCTTATGCTAAGAGTAGTGGTAAGACAGAGGGATGATGTGGTCCAATTGGCATTTCCACTTGGAGGGCATATGGAGATGCTGGCACCTGAGCATTTGGAGAAGGTGGGATCTCAGTCGGGTATTTAGGAAAAATGTGGTGACCACCCCAGTGCTCAAAGTGGATGCAACTGCTGCTCCCGCAGGCCTGGAAGGCAGAGCACCAAACCACAGATTACTCTCAGGCCTTGAAATCTAATGGAATTTTTCCATGTAGGTTTCAGGCTTGCTTGGAACCAAAAACCCTTCTTTCCTTCCAACTTCTTCATTCTGGGATGGGATGTCCTATCTTGTGTCTGTCATACCATGGTATTTTGGAAGCAGATAATTTGTTTTCTAGTTTCACATATCCACAAATTAGAATTTTACCCCAGGATGGATCACACCTATGACTGATTTAGATGAGAGTTTTAGACTTAGTCTTGTTATTGAAATGTCTTAAGGCTTTGCAATGTTGGGATGGAGTGAACGTATTTTGCATGTGCTAAGGACATGTCTTTTGAGGGTCTACAAGGTGGACTGTTATGGTCTGACTCATGTCCCCCATAAGGACATGCTCACGTCTTAATTCCCATCCTCATGAATGTGGTCTTATTTGGAAATAGGATCTTGGAAGATGTTATTAGTTAAATTGAGGACAAACTGAATCAGGGTGGCCTTAATACAACACTACTGGAATCCATATAAGCAGAGTAAATTTGGACAGCATTGTAGGAGACAGATGACCATGTTGCAGAATCAGAGATTAAATCCTGAAAAGTCACCACCAGAACACTACGGACTTCAGAGAAAGATTATTCCACCAACACCTTGATTTCAGACTAGCATCCAGAATCATGAAATAATCAATTTTTGTTGTTTAAAGCCAACTACTCCATGGCTCAATCTAAGACAGATTTTGGTACCAGGAAGTGGGGTGTTGTTGAAAGTGAGTTCCCAGAAAACAGGGTTCCATGCAGACATGTGGGTCAACAACAATTTGCTAAAGAGATTAGGCATCTTGCTCATGGATCCAATCATCCATCTCAAAGTAAGTCAGGAATGGAAATTCTGGCAACAGCCAATGCTGAAGTTGAGGCAGAAATTCTTCTGACCTCTGAAACCCTGAGTTCTTACTTTTAAGACTTCTGACTGAATAGATGAAAAGAATACCGATATCGCTGATGGCAATTTCCTTTGTTGACTATAGATGCAGTCACTAATTATAGATGCAAATCACACTTATGAAATACTTCCACAATAACAAGTTGGCCCAGTATTTGACAAAAAAAAAAACAAAACTGGACCCCATAACCTAGCCAAGTTGATAACTTGATAGTACCATCACAGTTCACCCCCTGCCAACTTGGCACCCATATATATCTCTTTATACCTTAGTCTCTAAATACAGACTAACAGGATATGACTGTCCTGCATACAAGTGAAAATGCACTAACCCTTTCCCCAGAAGAAGATGCAAGTATTTGGGTGATATTCACTCTTATCCTTAATATTCTATAATTTTAACACTATAATGTAAAATTAATTCAGCTTATATTACATAAGGTGATAGGAAAGGGAAGAAAACAAACATTCATAACAAAATATGGAAAAAATACTCAACAATTACAGTCTTCATTTCTGTGCTTGGTCACAATCCATTACATATTCCCTTGACCTTCAGCAAGCACCTAAGCCAGTTGTTTTTCTTTGCCTGGTGGGGTGACCCACATCTTCATTCCTTAAAAGTCTGGGCCATTGTAATTTTCCATTGACTTTAGTCACAGAGCATGGTAGTACTAAGAGACACCCTATGGGATCTGCTGCATTCCAGACATACTCTTCCTTACCTCCATTATATAATGGCAGTCCAATCTCTCCCTGGTAATCAGGATCAATTATCCCAGTCAGTACAGTAATTCTTACCTTTACCTGTTAATTCAGAGGCATGATGAGCCCAAAGTGGGTAGCTGGCAATCTTAACTTCCAGTTCAGTGGAATCATTGTTGTGTCTTCTGGTTAAAGCACTCCTCCCTTTGTAACTAAGATGTGCACACCAGATTATGGAAGTAATCTTAATTGTTCATGAATGCATTGGGCAATGATATGAGTGGCTGGAGAAAAACTCCACTGGACTGGTATCCACAGAATGGGTCATCCTAAACACTTGATTACTAAAATCCTCCATTGAGGTTACTGTGTGGTGAGCATTCACATGAGACACAAATACCTTCATGTTTTTTACCATTTGGAAAGATTTATCCACCTATCTCTTCTTCAGAACTCCTTGACACTAATTTTCCAATCATGTTCCTTCTAAGTCCCTGACTAGAAGTTGTTTCTTAAAATAATCTTCCTCATCTACAGAGGATGACAGGGCTTTGCTCCAAAATCCTAAGGGTCTGCACTGTGAGTCCCCTAGAGGGGCCTACCAAAGATTCTAAACTATATCTCTATCTGCCACTGGTATTTCAAGCAACATTGGATATGCAGGATCATATGGTCCAAGTTGCAGAGCAGCTTGCACAGCCTCATGGACCTGTTGAACACCTTTCTCTTATTCTAGTCCCTACTCATACCTAACAGCTTTTGGGGTCACTAGGTAAATAAGCTTGAGAAGCAGACCTAAATTCACAGAGGTCAAGCAAGTGTTGTGGAGAAGCCAGGTGCAACTGCTTATCCATCACTTTAGAAGGGATAGATCAGCATTACTCACACCACTGGATGTTTAGAAATTTCACTGAGTTGGAAAGCCCCTGAATTTTTGTAAGATCTATTTCCCACTCTCTGGCATGCAGATGTCTTACCAATAGGCCTAGAACAGTTGCAACTTCTTGCTACTAGGTCCAATCAGCACAATGTCATGAATGTAATGAACCAGTGTGATATCTTCTGGAAGGAAAAGTAGTCAAGGTCCCTGTGGACTAGTTTACGACATGTCTGGAGAGTCCTGAGACAGGGCTGTGAAGGTGTATTGCTGGCCTTACCTGAAGAAAGCAAGCTTTTTCTTGTCTTTTTAAAGAAGCTTTATCATAGCTATATACCAGGTACCAGGGAATGTGTTAATTTGCTCAAACAACGATACCACACCTGGTAGAGCAGCTGAAATTGGCATTACTTCCTGGTTAAGTTTATGGTAGACCATTGTCATCCTCTATGATCTATCTGTTTTCTGCACAGGCCAAATGGAGAGCTGAAAGGGGATATAGTGGGAATAGCTATCCCTGCATCATTCAGGTCCTTGATGAGGACACTAATCTCTTTGATTCTTTCAGGAATATGATATTACTTTTGATTTAATATTTTATTAGCTAGAGGCAGTTCTAGCAGCTTCCAGTTGGCTTTTCCTAACTCCAAATGTCAGAAAACCAGTGTGGATATTCTGCCAACTGACTACATCTATTCCACTTTTTAATTCTAGAGCTAGGCAAATAAGATGGGTTGAGGGACCTGAGCTTAAAATCCTTTAAGCACTTGAACTCCATAAGTCCCTACTCTGACTAGTGGTCCACAGACATTTTGGGTCTCCTGGAATTAGTGTCAATTCAGAGCCAGTGTCCAATAATGTCAAAAGACTGTTTCTTTTTCCCAGTGCATAATCACCTTGGTAAAATCTATGAGTCCCTTTAGGGAAGGCTAGGAGAAAGATTAGCAGTATAAATTTTGGGCAGTGTAACAGCCCATCCTCAGGAAACTAAGCTTTCCTTTCATTCAAGAGGTTCTGGGATTGTAAACTGTATCAGTCTGGGAATTGAATGAAGGCTGTGACTCTCTGTTTTGTGATTCAAATTAGACCTTTGTTCACTTGACCTCAAATTCTTCTGCCTATAGAGATCATGTAAGAATATAATAGAATGCCCATCTATCTCACTTCTAAGTACTCCACAATCACCTAGCCAACACCACAGGTCTCTGTAAGTCAGACTGTTTGGATCACTGCTCTTATTGTGCAGCCCATTACAGTTAATATGCCCACTAGGTCTTTGATGATTAAGTATGGTTTAAGGAAATGTGTACGGATGCCAAGTTGAAAAGGGGTGGATTGTTATGGTTGATATCATATATCAGCTTGACTAGGTTATAGTGTCCAGCTGGTTAGTCAAACATTGATCTGCTTTCTACTGTGAAGGTATTTCATAGTTGGGATTTGCTCACTAATCAGTTGACTGCATCAACGGTCAACAAAGGAGATTGTCATCAGCAATGTGGGTAATCTACAATTAGTCGGAACTTTTAAAAGTGAGAACTAAGAGTTCTGGAGATCAAAAAAATAATTTCTGCCTCAACTTTAACATGAGCTCCTGCCAGAATTTCTAGCCATCCAGCATCCCCTGGAGAATTCAGACTAAGGACTTCAACATCACCTGCTTGCCTGCACCCACAGTCACATAAATCAATCCAGTATGATAAATCTCTTAATATATATGTATACATACACACACACACACACACACATCCTGTTGGCTGTTTCCCCTGACTAATAGAAACACCATCCTTCTGGCTGCTGTGGAAATGGACGGGGACAGAGGTGGGGGCAGACTGGACTCAAATAGGATTGATGGCAGTCCCGAGATGACAGCGCCTGGATCAGTGGCCAGGAAGATGAACAGGAGAAGATGGATCCAGAGACATTAAGGATAAAATTGACAGAACCAGATGATAGATTGGGTTGAAGGAAGAGAGAGAGATGTCAAGGAAAAGTATCTGTTTCCTGGATGGAGTAACCAGACACAATAGATGGTATCATTCATGGGGAGAGGAGGCTTGGAAGAGGCTTTGTTTGGGGACAAGTTGCTCATGAGCTTGAATTTGTATGTGACAGGTTTGCAATGATTTTGAAAAGCTGCTTACTGCAAATTTGGCAGCTGTGCTGTGCTGTGTGGATTCTTGGCCAAGATGCCCTGAGGAGATCAGAGGAAAAGTCCCTGCCTTGCCCTCAGTAGAACACACATGGGATTCCTTGTGCCATAAATTTTATGGTTTGGGCAGAGCTGACACCCATACAATGGAGGTGTGGAGCAGAGATCAGGGTCAACTCTGCAAGGGTCACCTCTAGGCTGAGTCCCCAAGAAAGAGCAGAATTCACCAGAGAAGGAGATGGATACCACGGGATAAGGGACCAAACATGCAGAGTTCCAGGTGCAGGGAAAGAGCATGGCATGCTTGGAAACCAAGAGGCATTCGCCATGGAATCATGTCTAAGAGGGTGAAGCAGCACAGGAGTCAAGAAACTAGCAGGAGTCGAAGCCAGATGCTTTGAATGCCAGGGACATAGTTTACATTTTAACCTGGAGCCACAGGGACTCATCAGCCTTTACTTGTTTCAGCAGCAAGGTATGTTCAGGGCTTCATATGAGGAAGGTACTGGGTGCAGGTGAAATAGCGATGGAAACTCTGGAGGCAGAAAAACTCAGTTGAGGGGTCTATGTGGTGGGACAGATGACAGATGAGAGCCAGGGCAGCTATGATGGAGATGGCAAGAGAAGCTAACACATGCTAAGCAGGACTATGCAACCATTAGTGGGGAAGATGGTTATATCCCCAGAGAACCCTTTTCACAAGGAGTCCCAAAAAAGTGGAGCGCACGTCAGGGACCCCAGGGTCCACAGGTGATGATGGTAGTGATGTTAAAGGGGGTGACAGAGCACCTGTTTAGTGTTTCCTATAAGACAATTAGCACTGTCTTCAGTGCATCACATGGACACATGCTAACACTCATAATTACTCATGGCCCTTTAAGGAAGGTAATTTTATCATCCCTATTTTAAAGACAAGAAGATGGAAACACAGGGTTATAACAGGCCCAAGTTCAGAGCTAGTTAGTAGCAAAGCTGAGGCATGAACCCACTCAATGGCTCCTACGGCTCAAATGTAACTCAACTCCTAACTGGATTACTTCAAACTCCCTCACCAAACACCTGGTAGAATAAATGGTGTGTTAATTTCCAGTCATTAAAATTATTTGCTTCAGATTCTACTGTCTTAACGAGATGCCCAAACTTCAACAAAAAAATTATAAGGCAAGTAAAGTGACAGTCTGAAGTGGCAAATCAGTCATCAGAACCATACTCAGATATTGCATAGATGTTGGAACCATCCAACATAAAACTTAAAATAACTATGATTAGTATGTTAAAGGATCTAATGAAAAAAATGCTGACAGCACGTAAGAGAAGATAGATATTTTCATCAGATATATAGAAACCAGAAGAAAAAAATCAAATGGAAGTGCTCCAAATGAGAAGTATAAGAACAAAGATGAATGCCTTCAGTAGGCTTAGCAGTAGACACAAAAACAAAAAATAGAATCCATAAACTTGAAGAATCAGTAAACTTGAAGAAATCACTCAAAAAAAAGTGAGAAAAAAAGCAGAGCATCGAAGTAGTGTGGGATAATATCCATCCCCCTAGCATGCACAAAATTGGAATCTCAGAATAAGAATAGAGGAGAACTGGGCAGGAGAAATTGAAGAAATATGGCAGGGAATTTTCTAAAATTAACAGGAAAAATAAAATTACAGACCAAAGAAGCTCAAAGAGCATCAAACAAAACAAAACAAAATCATATTCAAACTGCTGGGAAAAATAAAAGACAGAGAAAATCTTGCAGGCAGACAGAGGAAAATGCATTATATACAGAGGAAGAAATACAAGAATTACCTCAGGCTACTGTTATAAAGTACGCAAGCCATATGAAAATGAAATGACACCTTTAAAGAACTGGAAGAAAACAAATATCAATGCAGAATTCTATACCCAGTGAAAATGTCTTTCAGAAATGAAGGATAAATAAAGACTCACTCAGATAAACAGAAAATTTGAGAAATCATTGCCAGCAGACCTACTCTAAAATAAATATTAAAGGGATTTTTCAGGCAGAATAAATATGATATCAGAGAGAAGCTAGGATCGTCACAAAGAAAAGAAGAGTGCCAAAAATGGCATAAAGGTAAAATGAATTTATTTTTTCTTATTTTTAACTACTTTAAAAGATAACTGAGTGCTAAAAGTAAAAATAGTAGCAATGTATTATATGTTATCATACATGTAAAAGTAAAATGTATGACAACAATAGCACAAAGAATGGGAGGGGGATTTGGGAATATGCTGTTATAAATTCCATACATATAAATCCCATATACATGTGTGTTCATGTATAATACCATTTGAAGGTAGAGTCTTATTAATTAAAGATATATATTACCAGGCAGGCCACGGTGGCTCAACAGGCAGAGTTCTCACCAGCTGTGTCAGAGACCTGGTTTCAATTCAGGGTACCTGCTCACGCAAAAAAAAAAGATATATATTACTGAGAGCAACTTCCAAATATATATTTTAAATAGATATAAAAAAGAAGTCAATAGAGGAGATAAAATAGAATCATAAGAAATCTCAATTATTACAACAGAAGACAGAAATAGAAGGAAAAGGAAACAAAGAACATATGGTACAAATAAAAAACAGCTATCAAATGGTAGATTTTCATCTAATCACATCAACAATTACATTAAATGTGAATAGTCTAAACATACCAGTTAAAAGACTAAGAAAGTTAGACTGGGTTAAAAAAATCAAAACCCTGTTTTACACTGTCTAAAAGAAAACCATTGTAAATATAAAGATATAGTTAAGTTGAAAGTAAAAAGATGAAGGAAGATATTTGAAGCATATATAGTGTCCTTCTTTGTCTCTTGTAACAGTTTTGCATTTAAAATCTATTTTGTCCCATATTAGTATAGTTACCTCAGTTCAACCTTTCACTTTCAACCTATTTGTGTTTGAGTCTGAGATGAGTCTCTTATAGACAGTATACACATGGATCCTACTTTTTTATCCATTCTGCCAATCTGTGTTTTTTGATTGGGAAGTTTAATCCATTAACATTCAATGTTATTACTATAAGATAATACTTCAACCGTCTTATTCTTCAGTTTTATATAGTCACATCTTATTTTTATCTCTCTATTTACTCTTCTATTTACCCTTACTGATTATATTCATTTCAACACTCTCCTCAGAAACCTTCTCTCTTGTCCTTTCCTTTCAGCTGGCTGAACTCCCTTTGATATTTTGTATAGGACACATCTCTTTTGGACAAACTCTTTCCGTTTCCATTTTTCTGTGAATATTTTAAACTCTCCCTCATTTTTGATCAACAGTTTTGCTGGATAAAGAATTTGGGTAGGCAATATTTCTCTTTCAATACCTTAAGTATGTCATACCACTGCCTTCTCACTCTCATGGTTTCTGATGAAAAATTAACTTAAATTAAACTTAATCTTATTTCACTTCCCCTGTATGTGAACAATCACTTTCTTCTTGTTGCTTTCAGGATTCTGTCTTTACCTTTGGGATTTATAATTCTGATAAATAATGGTCTTGGAGTAGGTCTATTAGGATTTATTCTGTTTGGAGTATGTTTTGCCTCTTGGACATGTATATTTATGCCTTTCTTAAGAGGGAAATTTTCAGCCATTATTTCCTCAAATATTTTTTCTGCCCCTTTTCCCTTCTCTTCTCCACTTGGGACACCCCAGATGCACATACTTGCATGCTTAATGCTGTCATTCAGTTCCCTAAGATTCTGCTCCATTTTTTTCAATTCTTTTCTCTATGTGTTCTTCTGTCTGTATGATTTTGATTGTCCTATCTTCTAGTGTGCTGATTCTTTCTTCTCCTCATTCAGATCTGCTGTTGTATGCCTCTAGAGTATTTTTAATCTCTTCTATTGTTCCTTTCATTCCCACAATTTCTGTTATATTTCTTTTCATATTTTCAAATTCTTCTTTCTGCTCATCTAGTATTTTCTTAATATCCTTTTTCTCTTTAGCCATATTTTCTTTCTTCTTCTCAATTAAGGAGATTTGTTTAAACATCTTTGAATATTTGTTTCAAATTCTATGTCTCCTCTGAAGTTTTAGCTTCTTCCTTTGACTGGGCCATGTCTTCCTGTTTCTTAGATAGCTTGTAATTTTTGCTAATGTCTATGCATCTGATTATCTTGATGAGTTTACTTTAAAGGTCAGTTTCTCTCTCTTGCCTAGGCTTTTATTATTGATTTGCTTTGTGTTGAGGCTCTTCTTCGATGCTTGGTTCAACTTATTCTAGACCTTTAGAATTGCCTATTTAACTGATCAGATTTATTCCCAGCTCTTCTTCATCTCATTCGTGCCCTTGGTATGTGGTACAATTTTAAGATTGCACTATTTATGCAATTGTTTCACCCCAGGAAAAAGCTTCCTTTCCTCTATTCCCTCTCTGGGAATCTTGATCTGTTCTGTTTGTTTGTCTCTGTGTGTTTCTGTGTGTTTGTTTGTTTGTTTTTTACTCTCCTTTTATTTCCTCTAGCTACTTTTGCCTGAAGGGCAAATTCTTGGTAGGGAGTGTGGGGAGGAGAGTCATATTGGAGAGAACTTTCCCAAATCAGTATTTCCAAGCCAAAACTTGGCCAAGGACCAGGAAGGGGGCATAGACTACTTCCAAAGAGCCCTTGGGAGAGGGTCAGGAAAGACATTAAAAAAAAAAAAAAAAAAGCCTTTTTGATGGTTCCCCAAAGGTTCTCTTTCCTGGCCTGTCCAGCAGATGATGCTCTTCAGCAAACTGCTCCCCACAGCACTAAGGAAGTTCTGTGCCTTTAAACCTCCACCACCTTCACCCCTGTTAGGAACAGGGTTGAAACAACATCCCAGTGGGCTAAAACAGCAAGGACCCAGTGATCTAAATTCACTGATCAGAAGCCATCATCAATAAAATTGGCCATGCCACACTTTCTTCCCCCACCCCTAGTTTTGGGTAGGAGGGCTTCCACATCCCTCTCCATCCTTAGGCACCAGATAGGGATCTGATGCAAGGTGGTTTGCCTCAAGAGTGGAGTATGGGTGGTGGCAACTGCTGCAGAGCAAGTTACTCACAATTTTTTACTGCAGTTTCTCAGTCTCTTCTTCCTGCTCTTCTCTGGATGCTGTGCAGAGGTTCCCTGGCCTCCAAAGCCCCAGAACAGTTGTGTCAGACAATTTCTGCCCCTTGATTAGCTGTTTTTGGAGGACTGATACTCTGTCATCTTCCCCAGAAGTTGTTAGGTGAGGTAGCTTTCAATATTTCTCTTTTTTGTGCAGTTGTTTCTCCTCCAGGAGAAAGCTCCCTATCTTCTGTTCCTTCTCCAGGAATCTTGGCCTTGATCTTGAGGGTGGGGAGGATGACCCAGGAGGCAGAATAAATTGCAGGGACTCTCCTTGGTTGGTGGGGGACTGAAAAACTCTAAAGGTGCCTCTCCCTCTTCACTGCCTTCTCTAGAGTATCTGGGACTTACTTTCACAGGCTTTCTCTAGTGGCTTTTTGTGACAGCTTCAAAAGCCATCATTACCCTGTTTTGTTGTTTATTGCTTTCTGGTAAAATAAACAAATAAATAAAAAGCCATTTTTATGGAACATGCCCTGTGGTGAAGAGAGCAAAAGAGCTGTTCCTCTCCCTGTTCCAGGTAACTGTCTGCCTATGGTAGACCCTTCTGGCTAGCCCAGCAGCCTTGAGCACTTGGAACCTCTTTAGGCTGAACTGCTGATTGGATTTGTGGACAATGCTGAGTGTTTTGCAGAGTTGCCCCTAATGACAGCTTCCCAGGCACAATTTTCTTTAAAAGCCTCTATGAGAGCATGTACATAAATGTGTCAGTTTCCTTTTGGATAGCTCTTCTTCACCTTTGTTCCTTCACAGTGCCAAGCACAATGCTCAGCACTTAGCAAGAATTTGGAAAAATGCTGCTTGAAATGGTTAGGACTTGATCCGAAATGGAACGTGCTTTTAAAGTTGCATCAGAGCATGAAAATAAAATGTTTGAAAATGTAAATCCTTTTCTATGGGTCCTTGGAAAGCGTATCAAAAAGGCTTTGGAAAATCCTTTTGTAAAGTGCAGACGCCTAGAATCTCTCTCTACAGTCAATACCCCTCACTCACGACATTGTCAATTTAAATGTGTATGCATGCGTGTGTCTGCGTGTGTATAAAGTATCAGTATATGTAATGCAAATATATGGTGACATATGAATCATCTTCACGCTCATCCTCCTCGTTCCACCCCTCCAGGACACTCACTATTATATTTGGGATGTTATTTAGGAACTTTCAAGGCTAAAAATATAAACATTTTACTCTCTCAGAGTCAGATATATTTTGATAATTTCTTATCACAATGAGAGGAAATTCAGGAAACCAAGCTAGAAATTTCTCTGTCCCTCTCTTTCCTAGGAAATGATGATTTCCAAATATGCAGTTATTACCCCACCTGCCAGTTTGAATCCGTAGTGGACCCCAGAAAAGCCACATCTTATAATCCTTATTCAATATTGCTAGGTGGGAGCTTTTGATTGTTCCGTGGAGATGTGACCCACTCAATTGTGGGTGGTAACTTTTGATTAGATGGTCTCCATGAAAACGTGTCTCCACCCATCCAAGGTGGGGTTACTTACTGGAACCCTTTAAAAGGGAACCGTTTTGGAAAAAGCTTTACAGCCACCAGAGCCGAGAGAGCCAATGCAACCAGAGATCTTTGGAGAGGAAGAAAACGCCGTAGGGGAGCTCCATGAAACAAGAAGGCTGGAGAGAAAGCTAGCAGACATCCCTATGTTTGCCATGTGCCTTTCCAGTTGAGCGAGAAACCCTGAACATCGTCGGCCTTCTTGAACCAAAGTATCTTTCCCAGGATGCCTTAGATTGAACATTTCTATAACCTTGCTTTAATTTGGACATTTTCACAGGCTTGGAACTGTAACCTTGCAATTTAATAAACTCCCCTTTTTAAAAGTCTTTCAATTTCTAGTACGTTGCATTCCAGTAGCTTGTAAACTAGAATACCCCACCATTTCCACCCTCAGCCTTCACAGGGAGCTGTTATTTACCTTTTTGGTCTGAAGCCCAGAATAACTGATGGCACTAAGTTTTGAAGGACAGGTAACTGGGTGAGAATCTGTCTTCAGCTGAGCTTCTGCCCACATGTTTGGGCAACTGGGAATTTTTACACCATTAAGGGCTGTCCTCTGAGCAGGAAGTGGGGGCCAGCATTAATATCTACTTGTATCTCTCTTACCTTATTCAGAACACTGAAAAGCAAGAATTATTTTGTTTTACATGTTCAGCAGAAATGTTAAGAAACACGAAGACACATAAAACGCTACCAAGCATTGTACAAAGATGACATATATGGCCTGTGGCAGTTTTGAGCCATGTCTGCCAATGCTTCAAACCCTCCTCCCATAGAGAGGTAGGTTCTATGTCCCTTCACCTGGGACCTGGATGACCCTTAGGACTGGTCAACCAGTAGACTATGGCATACCTCCCACAGCAGAACATACTCATCCTCTCCCTAGATCTCCCCAAAGTCTCAGTATGGAACCAGATTTGGAACCAGGCTCAAGTCCAAGAGCCATTCATCTAGACTGGGTCCAGATTCAGATGGGGCTCTCAGATGCAGTTTTTCAGGTCCAGCTCATGGAGTTCAAGCTCCCTAGGGGATGAGAAGTTGGGAAGAGCAAATATGTTATTAAGGTGGCCACTGCTGCAGACAACTGTGGCACAAACCCATTGGGGCACTATGTGGAGGGGATGTAAAACCCACCTCAGAGTCGTCCCTCCTTAGGGATGAGGAGACTGGAGAATTTACCTCCAGCTCCCAACCTTCACTAGAGGAGGGCTGGGACCTCCACTCCCTAGTGCTCACAACCTGCCCCGCACACTGGCCAAGGGAAAGCCCCAAGGTGGAGCATCAAGCATACTTGGAATAGGACACTCAGCAAATCTAGAACAGGGGGTGGCAAGGGGATACGGGTGGAGCATCAACAACACCTCTTACTTTGCCAAGATTCCCACAGCCTGGAGCCTCACTCTGAGCCCAAGATCTGTGCCAGGGACACTGCTCTTTATCTCACATCCTGTGGACCCAGACTCTCACCTTCGAATCCTAACAGGATCTCCCTAGCAGGCACCCTCAGTGTTCCAAGTCCCCCATAATGGATGCAGCTCTGGCTGTCTGCAGGGACCACCTGTTTACTACTGTCTTAGTTTCCTAGGGCTGCTGTAAGAAAGCACCACAAACTGGGTAACTTAAAATAGCAAAACTTTATTGTCTCAGTTCTAGAGGCTAGACTGCAACATCAAGGCGTCAGCAGTGCCATGCTTGCTCTGAAATCTATAGGATCCTGTTGATGACTTGCATTCATGGTGTTCGTTGGCTTGTGGCATAATTCAGTCTTCTGTGTCACATGACTGTCTTCTCTCTCTGTGTCCAAATTTCCTCTTCTTACAAGTACTAGTTAGATTAGATTAACTTCCCCAAGTTTAACTTGCCTAATACCATCTAGAATGACCCTATCTCCAAATGAGATCACATTCTAAGATACCAAGGAGTAGCATTTCAACATACCATTTGGGGGGACACAATTCAATCCAGAGCAGCTACCCTTTTCAGGAACTCCTGACCTGACATATCCAGCCATCTCCCACACAGATTCTCACATCACAACAGATTCTAAAAATGTCAGGTTCAGTTTCTCATCCCCCAAATCTTCCTGCCTACTCGGTGAGAGAACCTCATTCAGTTCCTTGTTTTCCCAAGCCTGGCCCATCTCAACGTCTACCCACCCTACTGCTGCCAAATGACAGACGATGATCAATAGGAAACCAGAGAATTGGATCACCATCCCCAACGTTAGCTAAACAAATCATCTGTGCATCCAACTCAAGGCAACAGCCACTTACTTATTTGAATATTAGCACCTGCTGAGAGCTTCCCACAGATCTTCCACTGGGGCCCTAACAACTGCCCTATTGGGGAGGTCTCTATTTTCTAGGTGGGGAAGCTGAGTTTCTGTGAAACTAACTCACCATTCAAGGTCACCTACCTGATCCTAAAGGACCCTACAGTGTCCCTAAGAGGACCAAAAAGACACATCCCCTCCCACCCACTTCCCCTGTCTGCTGAAATGTGGCAATCCCACTGAGTAAATGTCAGAGATCATCTCTTGGAGCCTGCAGCCAGTGACCATCTGGCTGGCAGACCCTAACCTTCATCCCAAAGGGACGTATTCAACTGACAATCACTAGTGCATTGTGCCTACAGAGAAGCCTTCTCCACTTTGGACTTTGCAGTCATTACGAGACGGTTTGTTATCAAAAATGATTTATGGCAATTAAAAGGCTTTGGATGAAGATCTCACTGGTGGGACTGCTGCACTCAGACAAATATGTTTGCAATCAGCTATTTGGGTAAAATGCAGCAAGGATCATGAAATTTTAATTCAACTCTTATTTGTGTTGAATAATTGAGCATGGGATGAAATCGCACTCTTGCTCCTAGCTGGTCTCTAGTGGGGAAACCAGAGACAAGCCTGCTTCCAGTGGAAAACTGCAAATGTCCCAGGTGCTTGGGGGCTATGAGAATGAGCCTTCTTCCTCACCAGCCCTGGGTACCACCCCCGTATCTCCCCTCTCAGGGAGTTCGCTTCCTGATTCCTGCCCTGGTTCACCAGCAGGAAGTGAGTGGATGGCCAGAACAGACTGGGGGAGGCCATAGAAGAACTGTGGGGACAGAAGTTATGGAAAGACCATGGAGTTCAGAGGCTCAGTATGAATCTTGTTCTACAATTTACCAGGTGCTGATGCTCAAATAAGTGGCTGTGAGTTCTTAGAAAGTCACTTTACTTCTTTGAGTCTGTTTCCCTGTCTGCAAAACACAGATTGTACTCCCCTCTGTGTAGAAAGGTGGATTATTTTTTCTTTGCACGTCCTTCTGATCAGCTCACAACCCTGTGAAGGGTCTCCCTCCCAATCCCTGCAATTAAACAGGCCTGGAGTGGAAATGTCACCCAGGCTCGGCAAAACAGGAGAGTCTCTCCTAGGAATCTCAGTTAGGAACACGGGAGCAAAGTCAAACAACTGTGCAGAACAATTCACACCAGCTCAAGGTTGGAGGCCACCATTTCAGCTGGGTTGTGAGTGAGCAGAGAAGCCAGTCTGCAGAGAGAATGATGATGAGCAAAGGGAAGTACGGTTGAGTCATCCTGCAGACTGAGTCAGGAAGGAAGAGAGGGATAGGTAAAGAAAGAGGCAGAGAGTCTTCCCAGCTCTTCTCAAATAACCTTCCTCCTGACTTGGTCTAGGAAGCTGGTCATGGTCTGCCTCCCCCCCACCCCTCGACTCCGCCTCTTGCCCCTCCCTCCTTCACTTTCTGCACATGGACCTACCCTGAGACCCTAGTTCAACCAGAGAAACCTGGGCAGGAACCCCTTCCCTTCCATCTCCGTGCTGGCAGTCTGATTAAGATAACCCTGGGAGGGGCTGAGACAACTGGAAAAGTCACCCAATTGGGCAGGAGGCTGTCGAGAGTCAGGAGAAGAAGGTGAGCTCCTGTGAACCTCAAACCGGGTCAACTCATTCCTATTTCAGATGTGGAGAGCATCTTCGGGAGAATTCTGGCTTTTTCTCCATCAGTTTTTCTGATGCTGGAGAATGCCTTCCTTGTAGAGTATCAGCCTGCCTCCGCAGGCAAAGGGGAGTGAGCTGTGGGGTGATTACAAGGATTTAGGGATCTGAATGGCCAGTGGGACAAAACAAGACTGACCTGCTCAGCTCCTTAGAGACAGCCCGGGGCTTGTGGTGCCGTAAGAATGAGCACGTTGCATGTCTTCTCTCCTGGGACATCAGGGAATGGTCTGGTCCCTCTTGAAGGACTCCTCCATCTCCAAGACACCAGGATTCTCCTCATTCCTCCAGCTGTGGCCCCTTCCCTTCGCAGGGCTGTGGGGGCAGCCAGTGGGGGAGGGTCACAGGTTCAAGGCCACACAGCGACCGCGGGGTGGGGCCGGTGTCCAAACATGGCCTCCTGGCACCCTCTCCAGGGCTTGGGGTCCTCTCTGCACACAGAAAGTCAGCCACGAGTGTCTCCCTCAGGAGAAGGCAAGGAGCCTGTGCTGTGAGAGGGGAGCACGAGTGTCCTCACCTCCTGTCCTCATACGGAGAACAGGGACAGAAATGGGAGGTGCCCCTGGAAACTGGGTGTCAGAGAGGTCAGGTCATTTCCTCATGATCCTGCAGGAAGGAAGTGGCTGAGCTGGGATTTGAACCCGCATCTAGGAGACTCCAACAGGTGAATTCTCAGCCAAGGGTCTGGGCCCTGCTGTGCCTGCTGTCTCCTGGATCCAAGGAGCCCTGCAGGGCCAGCCTGCTCCCCTCCCTCATGTTGAGCCCACATCGCGGCCTGTCCCTCTGCCATCTCCCACAGCCTTTCCCACTGCACCTCACCTCCAGCCCTGCAGCTGAGCAAGCCCAGTCCCTTTAGTCTATGATCCGCCCCCACCCCCACCCCAGAGACTCTACAGCTGGCCTGGGCGACGCGTCTGCGTCCCACAGGTGCCCGCTGGGACCTGGCAGTGGATTCTGGCTGCACTTGTGGAATCTCATCAGCCGGGTCCTCATGCTGCCTCAAAGCCGGCGGCTCCTCACTGCTCCTGGGAGAGGCAGAACAGGCAGACCAAGCTGCTGGCGCCTCTGCCAGGTCAGCCTTGTCACAAGACACCGAATGCCAGTCTCCACCAAGTGCCAACCCCACCACAGAGGCAGCCAGGCCCAGAGAGCTGAGGCCCCACCGAGCAGAGAGCCCAGGGTCAGTGACAGAGGCACGGTGCCCAGCCCCAGCCTGCCGGCTCCCCATGATAGCGCTGGGTGGGGGCTCAAGGTGGGCAATGGCAGTGCCAGGGACAGCCACGTGATGGTGCGTCTGTCTCTCTGGCCCGGGCTGGGTTGGCATCATCATCAAAGGGATGAGTTGCTGGTTCTCGGCATCCCCGCCCCAAGGTGATTTCTCAGGGATTGTAGCAGCCCCCACAGGTGCCCTGCCCAGGTGCCCTGAGCCCTCACCCTCACAACAGAAGTTGTGCCCCCAACACCTGCACCTCTCGGTGTCTCCTGCTACCCCACTGGAGCGGGTTCAGTTTATGAAATCACCAGAGACAGCACTCGGCCGGCGCTGTTCCAGGCACTGCTCCCGGCGCTGCAGACCCAGCTCTGCGCAGGGCAGAGGCAGCCCCGGCCTCGTGGAGCTGACATTCTGGTGGGAGAGACGGACCTCAGCAGACACACCCAGGACTAGAGTCACAGGGTGACCCACTCTGAGAGGAGCAAAGCAGGGCAAGGGGCAGAGGGGATGCAGGGCCGGTTGGGGCTGAGGGGCCAGGCTGTGGGGGGGGATGATGGGGGGGACTGGGCCTTCCTCCCTCTGCAGCCCCTGCCCAGGGCCGACCTTCAGGGAAGGGGAGGGCAGGGCCTCGCCTCAGTGACCCCCTCTCTGGTGAGATCCCGCTACACTGACACCCTCCCCTGAACCCCTTTTTTTCCCAGTGTCTCGGGGCTCATCCCTCAGCAGATGGCCTGTGAGGGAGGGGAGCTGAGGAGAGAACAAGAGCTCTCCCCCTCTCCCTCCCCATCCTGATCACCCCCAGGTGGGAGGAGAGTGACCGCTGACACCAGCTCTCCCTGAGAGGAGCAGACTGGGGTGGGGACAGGAGCAGGGGAGGCCGCATCACACAGCCCGGAAAACGACCCAAGACCCAACAGCCCCTCAGGAAGCAGGTGCCCCAGAGAGAAAGGGGACCAGGGCACCGGGTCTCGCCTCGCCCTCCTGCCTGGGGCCCCCGCCCTTCCTCCCCTCCTAGCGCAGGTTTCAAGTGCATTGTTTTTCCCTGCTTGAAGAAGAGTAATTCATTTAAGGCTCTCCAATGGTTATTTCATGTCTCCAAAGCATACTCTTCACAGGAAGATCAATTCCAAGAAAGCACTTAAAATCTGTGGAAGTTAGACCTGGTAACAAGTGCTAAGTGGCCCATCCTTCACCCAGGGGCCTTTGACTAAGACCAAGAGATGATGAAATCTGAGCAGGCCGCTCTGCAGGGGCGCTGGCATTTACAACAAGGCTTTACAAGTTTTAATTACTTTTCCTCTGGCTGAAATTAAAGTTCATGCATGAGTATGGTTAAGAGAAAACTCATCAGAGAGCATGTCAGCCCACGTGGTGGACACAGGGGCCCCTTCCAGATCACCTGGAGAGGGGCCTCTGCTCCTCACAGGCTGTGGCCATGTCAGAGCAGCCTCTGTCCCCACAGCCACCACCCCCCCCCCCGGTTTGGCCGTCAGGCATCCTCATATGTACAGGGCAGTGGGAAACCAGGAAACCCAAAATGCCACCTCGATACCACAATCCATCAGAAAGGGAGGCCAAGTGGGGCATTCTGAACCAGCAGAGACCATTTCTGGGGAAGGGAGAGGGCCTGGGGAAGGGCAGGGAGGAGGAGGACAGTCCCCTAATTCTAGCACCTTAATAGAATTATCATTTCCAATTTTTTTAACAAAGATTTTAATTAAATTTCACAGTCACTAAGCAGTTTTGAAATTTCGATTTCATTATCCTTTTGACCTCATACTTTTAAATGGAGTCATTGTACTACAAAACATGACAAATTACACAATCCATTAAAACTTGTTTTATTCAAATTGTCTTCCAAAAGAGAGAGCTCTGTACTAGTCATCTTTGAAAGTTTTCAGACCATTTTAGAACCACATTTGCTGGAATGAACATTTCAAATGGACTTGGTGTCATCTGGGCCAAAGACTCTGACTGCTGTAGGGGGCAAGGGGCCTCTTCCGATGCCAGAATCCCTGATAAAAGAAAAATAAAAGAAGACTGTATTATATGTCCCCAGTGCTAGTGGTAGTGCTTCCCACGTACTACCTTATTTAAGCCTCACAATAATCCAATGCAGTAGAATTTTTATCCCCATTTTAGAGAATAGGAAACTGGTTCACAGAGTTAAAACCCTTTTCTCTGAAACACATGCAAGCTGTAATTCCTAACCAGGTCTGCCCGATACCAAAGCCTGAGCCTTTCACTTCACTATTAGGTCTCCCACTGATGTTGGCTTGTAGTCCTCCAAGGATGGGGAGCTTACCTCCTCTCAAGGTAGCCCACTCCATCTCCAGACACTTGTGGCTGTTGGAAAGTCCCTTCCTTCAGGCCACCCTGAGTCATCTACTTTCTCCTCTGTGTGTCAGCCTTTTCTGTATTCAAAGAAAACTGCCTGATTCCTCCAGAGATATTCTTTTCTCAGATTCTCCTTCAGTGTTCTTCATCAAATGGACACTTCACTAAGCTGGTGGTGTTCCTTTGGCCAAGCTCCAGTTTCCTGACCTCCTTTTGCACTGTCTGACCAGGGAAAGCCTAAAAGGCTGCTTTCTGTCCCAAGGTTGCAGAAGGGCCCTGGGCCAACTTTCTCAACTTTTCTGCTGACTCTGAAAGAGGAAGCATCTGTCCAGACATGGGGTTGGTCATCATGAGCTGGATGAACTCTCCTTGATCCCCAACCCTGTTCCCCTGATTCTTGTTAGAAATCATCCCTCAGAACAGAAGCTAGAGCTCTGAATGCAGAGATATGAAACCGTTCAAAGTAGATTAATTGCATTAAATTGCAAAGTTCCCTACTCTTCTTTGTGTCTGTGCCCTTTGCAGAATGACCTTATAACTCTTTCCATCAAGAGGTAAAATCTATTTCTCAATTTATTAATCTAGACTGGCCCTGCACTTGTTTTTGGGCAATAGCATGCTGCAGAAGTGACACTGTGCCATTCCTGAACCTAAGCCTCAAGAGGCTTTGTCACTCACTGCAGAATGGGAGAACATATGGAGCAGAAATAAACCATCCCAGCTAGGGCCATCCTAGGCCAGCCAGTCTCCAGCCAACTCACCAGCTGACCCGATCCACTAGTCATCCAACTAACTTCAGCCAAGCCAAGCCTAGAGCAGCAGAACCACACCTCTGGTCTTCCAGACTCCTAAGCTAAATAAGTTTGCCATTTTAAACCACTAAGGGTTGGTATTGTTTGTTATGCAGAAATAGCTAACTGATACACTATATCTCTTTGATTCTGAAGTTTTTGTGCTCAGTCATATTTCAACACTGCAAGTAGTACCTTGCTTCTTCCAAATTCTTCCTTTCTACCATCTTTGCTCCTGAAAAACCACAGGAATTTCTCCTATGTCTAGTAAGACCCTAGTAAAACAGTTGTTCAAATCTATTCTCCCCTTTCATTTATTCCTTCATTTAGTCATTCAACAAATATTCATTGCATGTTTCCAATATGGGCCAGCACACAGGGGATATCAGGACTAAACAAATTAATTGCTGAGCAAAAAAATATGGGAAATAAACATTAAGGCCTGAAATTAAGTTTCAGTCCACTTAATAAAAGAGAAGGTGCTCACTGAAAGGAGAACCCATAAACAAACAGCTGGGCTCAAGCCACATCATGGGAACATCAACTCAGGACTGTAGGAAGAGCTCACAGGCCCATGCCAAGGTCCTTGGGCCTTTACTGCCTCTCCATGGGGCTTCTACAGAAAAGGTGGGAGCAGTTTATCAAGTCTTTGTGTCCCCAGACAGAACACATCCTGACTTGGCACCAATCCCGGGTGGAAGAAGAGCCTGCGGCCAGAGGTTCTCAGAGAAAATACATTGCCCACTGGACCTGCAGGGGTGACAGGCACCTGATGAAATACAGCCGTCAGAGTAGCCACGCGGGGAGCAAAGCATGGCTCTGCCACTTGTGAGTGCTATAATCCTAGTCCAGCTACTCAACCACGGTGGACCCCCGTTTCCTTGCCAGACACATGAGCATAATAATAACTCATTCTCAGGTCTTTTGCATGTGCAGGAATCAAATGAGATAATAAATAAAAGGAGGGTGCATAGGTCCTGACACACGCTTAAGCCACATCCAACCTCTTGTTAATAAATACACGGGAGACAGAGCACGTAGGCACTAAAAAAAGAGGTTGGGATGTTGGGGACTGCAACTCTGAATTTCCATTTTTTCCTCTTGTCTCGACCTTGGACAAGGCCCCTAATTTCCATTCCCCTTTACATAGAGTCCTCTTCGGTCCCCAGGGGAAGGCTCATTTGCTCAGTGTACACAGAAAAAGCACCTCTACAAGTTACCTCCCAAATTCTCTTCTGGCCATTTTCATTGGTTTTACCTTTGTTTTCAGGTCCTTTCCTGTCTTCTGTGCCCCATATTTGGGCCTGATTCTTTCTGTGTCATTTGTTCATCTCCCCACTCACCTGTGGAAACCCAGCGATTAAAGACTATGCCCTGGACATCTCTGTGCTCCTCCTAGCACCTGGTCCTGACGGGTGTTCAGTAAACGTGTCCAGACTGTGGGGGTGGGACAGACCTGCAGGAGGGGCAGCTCTGGTCCTCCACCATCCACCCACCTGGCCCTTTACGAAGGGAGGACCAGGAGCCCAGTACAGCAGGAGGGACCAGGCCTTTCTGAGCACCCACCGTGTGCTGGGAACTTTCTTTTTTTAGCTCAATTGACCTCAGCGACCTACAGAGTAGGAATGATCAGTCCCATTTTGCTGATAAGAAAACCAAGACTCAGAGAATAAATTGGCCAAGGGCTCAGGGCTGGTAAGTTCTCAAGTCTGGGATCCATACCCGGGTCAAGCTAGTTCCTAAATACACATAATTTCCCTACACCTTATTGATTCTTGTGGTTTACAGATTCCTAATAAACTACCCACAAGGGGTGTAGGGTGGGGCTATGAGAGGGTCTCTCCACCTGGAATCAAACCAGCCTGGGTTCAAATTTCAGTTCCGTCTGCAAGCTGGGTGATGTTGGGCATGTCACAATCTCTGAGACTCATTTCCTTGCATTCCATATTGGGGCAAAAATATCTGACTGGATTTCCACAAGGGATCCATGAGGTGACATATGTGAAATCACATGTCTTGGCCCTATAAAGCTTGGCTGAACCTGATACTATAGATGCCCAAGCCGAGACCCCTACTGCCCTCCCTTGTTTTAGAGGCTAAAACCAGCTTCCTCCAGTCTTGGGAACAATGAGTCATGTCACACGAGAATCCTCCCTTACTCATGTGCCCTTTGCAAAGTGGCCACAGCGGCCTGAATCAATCAGGGATCAGCCAATGTGCCGGGATCAGCCCTTTCCCTCTGTCTCCTATTGTCTTCTCTCTCCCTCCCTCCCTCTCTCCCTCTAATTCAGATAGTACAATAGCTATAACTTAGCGTGTTTGCAGAGAACTCCTGGTGGTGGGTGGGCCCCTCTGAAGACATTGCATGTTCCTCGGGATGACGTCCGTTAGTCTGCTGGCATCAACACTGTTCTCAGGCTGGTATGTTCAACTTAATGAGGCATTTCTTTTCCGTTACAAAACTATTGAAGAAGCATGTTTTCTCCCAAAGAGCTTAGCTGATGAATAGATTAATAACAGACTTAGAAAATGTGTCTAACTGGCTTGTTTTTATTCTTCAGTTGTAACTAGGCTTCAATTAATTTGAAAGAACCTGTTATTTCTCATGGAAAGAAGAATGAAATTCCCCACATGGCTCAATGATTTGTCCTCTATTTACCTGCCTTTTTCCCTTTCTACCAGCTCCAAGGAAATAAAAAAGCCAATACCAATGTATGATGAGAGGAGAAAGTCCTTGGAATTGACCAGCTAGAGAAGCCAGAGAGAGTAGGGAAGGGAGTTCTCACATGGCAGTAGAGACGGCAGTGACTGTGGACAGAGCAGGAAGACCAGCTTTGTGGGGTTCATTATTATAGCCCCCGTGCCTGGTACCCAAATATTTATTGACTGAAATTGATGTTCCTAAAATGGTGGCTCTGTTATTCAAGGAATCCCATGATCCCGAGAGGGAGATGTTGACTCCTGGAGCGAGGACCAAGGATGACCCAAAGACTGATTTTCCTGTCAATTTGACCAGAGGTCATGGCCACATCCCTCTCCTGAAGTCTCTGAAAGCCACCGTCAGCCACGAAAGATGACAGACAGTACACACTACCCTTCCTCTGAGGATTGCTCCCCAGGTCATGTCAATTCACTGACCCAAAGGACCCATCTGCATCCATTCTGCTTGCCCAATGACCAAAATTCACTCTGGTGGCAAGGCTAGCCCTGTTTCATTGTGGTTGTAGGCAGAAGAGGATTGTGGTTACTGAGGATGGGCTTCATAGGAACAGACCTCAAGTCTGCCACTTGCCAGGTGAGAGGCTTTGGGCTTTGGTGCCTTCACCTCTGAGGTTCCATACCCTAAATTTAAAGTGGTGATAACTTTTTCTTTCTTACGTTGCTAAAATGATTAAATTAGACCACATGTATAAACTAGCTAGCACAGTGAGAGCTCAGAGACCATGAAAAATGCAAATGAAAGGAAAATGAATTGTTGTCGCCAAGCACATCCTGTATTTTACAATCCAGGCTCTTCAAATCTATCCTGTCTGCTGCTGATCAGTTCTCTAACTTGGTCTGATTCTACATTGTGACGCTGAGCCACGGGGTTCTCCTACCCTGTGTGACACAGATCCCCTACCTTCCAGGCACTGCACTGGTCTGCCACAGCCCTGACAGCCCATCAAGGGTCTTGTACTGAGAGTCTGGCCATGACTCCTGGGTGCTCCTTTTTCCTAATTTATCTAGCACCTACTAGGTGAATGTCACATCCAGTTTCTGCACCCATCCCTGAGAGGCCAGGAGGATTAAACCTGCCCCCCCACCCCCTCCAACCAGAGTTGAACTGGAAACGTTGAAACAGATGGGTGAGAGCTTGGTTTTGATATTCTCATGCTGAACTACCCCCAGCTTAGGACAGACACAGAATTAGGACCTTATGTAGGAAAACACAATCCATGAGGTCTCTCTATCCAACATATGGAGACCAGTGTATCATGGTACCTCTGTCCCATCACCAAAGGCGTCTGCAAGGCCAAAAATGAGAAGGGGTGATGTGTGTCTAGCAGGACAGATCAGGAGAAGAGTTAGATGGAAGACTGAGTCTCTGGTAAAAGAAGTGCCTTCTTCCCTTGGCCTTGGGTGGTCTGTGATAGAGCCCTGCTCATTGTCCCCTTCAGCACCTTGGACAGTAGTCATGCAGCCTTAGATTCTTTCCCAATTCCTATGCCTTGGTTTTTATGACCCATAGTACACTAGACTGTGGTGGAAAGGAACCTCCAGGACATTTCAGTTCAAATATCTCTCTTCATTTTACAAATGAAGAAGCTCTAGGGAAGTTGAACCAAGTAGTGGCAGAGTTTGATAAAAATGCCACTGGATTAAAAAAACCAAGACTTGGGTATGCTGAGTGACCTTGGACAAAGTACTCCACCTCTCTGAGCTGCAGCACCCCTAAATCTTAAATCCTATGGTTCTAAGATGCCTGGGGTTTGAAACACAAGAGACAAGTGATAGCTCAGAGCCTTAATTCTGACTCTGTGCAAGAAAAAGTGGGTCAAAAGGCTTGTGAATCTACTGATGAGCTACCATGTTTTGCCCCAAAGCATTTTAATCCTTCTGTTCTACACTGCAGCATTTTGATGGATGTTTAATGAATGTATCTGTGCTCATCTATGCCAAACTAATTAGACATTTCCTAAAAAGCTTGTTCATAAGGGATTTCATGAAACATTGAAAAGACCTCTAAGTCAAGAAAGCAGCTCCCAGATTCAGATAATATTCCAGCCAGAAGGGGGGTGACAATTGTTCCACTGAACTTCCTTTATTTCCAAATGGAGAGGAAATGACTTTCCCTGAGTTAGAGGCAGATATAGGACCAGAACCAGGACTGGCCCTTGATTCCTAGCTGATAGCCATCTCCAGTTCCTCTGCAGATGGTGGGAAAACTGAGCTAAAGGATTTTGGTCATATCACTGGGCTGAGGACCCTGAAAAACAGCTCACCGGGATGATGGGTACAAGTAGCAACGATGCTGCTATCTACTGAGCACTTGCCATCTGTTAATGCTTTACACTAATTATCGCGTTGACGCTTCACAATAATCATATGAAGGAGGCACCTTTGTTAACTCTATTTTATAGATAAGGAACCGGAGGCTCAAAAAGACTCACAGGTGGGAAAGATAAATAAAATACATAGGTTTTTCTTGCAGCTAAACCTGTGTTCTCCAAGTCCTATTTTGCTAGCTTCACTCTTACCTTAACCTAGAATCACCAATTCAATCTGCTTTGTCCAAGATTTTCCAGGTTTTAACACTGAAACTCCTACGTCCCAGGAAACCTCTCAGTCCCAGGCAAATGGGGACAGTTGGTTGCTCTATTTTAAGCTATGTCACATCCTAAACTTTCACTCATCCCCATGTATCTGCTTTTACCAGGTGGCTAAATGCAAGGCATGGAACATCTCCCCATGACATGTATATTACTCAACGATTGGGAGAGCAATTATTTCACAAATATTAAATGGATTAGTCTAGAAAATATGCAGTTTTTTTTAAGATAATCCTTCAGTCTTTGGCATGTTTTATTTGTGGGGAGAATCATTTCTGTTTATGCTTCCAGGGTCCCCAGAAGAGCACTCACTCTGCCCTTAGAAGTGCCCTTATCCTACAGGTCAGCTCGAGTCTGACTTTAACCTCAACTCCGTCCATGAGGATGATCCTGCCTTTAACCTTGAGCTGATACTAATCTCTTCCAGCCAAAAGTCATCCTTGGACTCCTGAGCCTAAGAAAATAGACTTTGGCATTAGACACATCTAGATTTGAGGGCCACCTTTGCTTCCATCCAGTGGTATCATCACATTAAGTCTCCATTTCCTCATCTTTAAAATAGGGATAATAATCTAACTCACAGGAACACATGAAATTATATTGTGAGGATGCATCAAATTTGCCCATGCACAAACAAACCTGTCACATGGTAAGGGAGCAAAGACTTCTCAACAATAATCTAGCCAGTACCCTGACCCTTACTATAAATTTAATCCAACCCTTTTTCATCCTTTCTTACCCCTCTCCCTA
Organism: Tamandua tetradactyla; assembly: GCF_023851605.1. Lineage (NCBI taxonomy): Eukaryota > Metazoa > Chordata > Mammalia > Pilosa > Myrmecophagidae > Tamandua > Tamandua tetradactyla. Next base: position 195,346,504 of record NC_135328.1, on the reverse strand, counting down.
CTGTTCACCATGATGGCAACTGAAATCCAGGCCCAAACTCTTATCCTTAAGCATCCTCAGGATTTGTCATGCAGGGGGATCAGAAATACACCATGTTGAGCCAAGACATATCCATTCTGTTCCATTTGCACTGTGTCTTGTCAAGAACCTTCCAGAAAAACAAAATCCCCCAAACGGCAAGCAGCTTTGAGCGAGCAGCTTCCCAGTGAATAGAGAAGACTGATGACAAGAGAAAATAGCAGGAGAAACTGGGCTATTGAGCCTTCAAAACCTCTCGTCTGGGATTGCAAGTCTGACCTACTCCCCAGCTCTGCCTCTGCCTGCCAGGTAACCTGGGGTCTGTCACTCACTCTGTTTGGACTTCAGTTCCCCACCTCCCAAATCAATTGCCTGGTAGAGGCCAGTCTACCAATATAGCAGTATATGACACACCAGGTGCCATTACCCCACAGAATCTTTTAATAATTAGAAAAAAATTGACAGAGCCATGTACCTCAACTCTGAAAAACAGTTAAGGGTTTCAACTGAGCAAGTGCCAAGTTAAGAAAATGCAGCTTTAAAAAAAAGGTAGAAGAAAGTCATGGTGCTTTTTGTTGGCCTCTTCCTCATCCATCCCAGGTGGGATGTGGAGCAAGCTGCTCTCCTGTGGTGGGTTCCTGGCCCTGCTTCAGAGTGGGCAGGTCACCTGAATGCACATACTATGGTACGCGTGTGTTGGTGCCAGTCCATCTCATGGCAGACAGTGACTGAAATGGGACACTGCTTGGCTCATCCTCCCAGCACTTGCCCTGAAGGAAGAAGCAGTTTGTGCGCCACTAGAACAGTTTCAGAAACAATTAAGTCAAAGCAGCTTTGGGCAAATGATTGCCTGCTTTAAGTCATACAATAGAGCACCCCTGAGGGAGAGCAAGTCTATTTTATAGGGAGTAGAGGGATCACTTGAATTCCTATAAAAGGAAGAATTCCTAAGGCCACCAGCAAGCACAAACCCAGGACAAGACAGGGGTTCATAAAAAGATGGAGAGGACCCTGCACTTCACATTTGCCTCAGGTTTATCTTCTTGGTGGTAGGGCGAGACTTTAAAGGAGAGTACCAGCCAATTCAGAGCCAATTTGCAAAGACTATGAAAGGTGTTTTATGTAGTGTTTTTGTTTTCCTTAGCTCCAGGCACTCAGTGAAATCTAGGAAGAGACAGCTCAGGCACTAAATCCTAGCATTATCACTTTAAAATATTGAAATGTACAGCGAATAGCAAAAGATTATACAAGACAAGCAAAGAAAGATGAAATAACCCAACTGTAGGACCAGTATAAAAATCCAGAGACCATCAATGAAAGACCACTTACAACATATCAGAGATAATGTTAAAAATTACCTCCATGAGGGCGGGCCGCGGTGGCTCAGCGGGCAAAGTGCTTGCCTGCTATGCCGGAGGACCTCGGTTCGATTCCCGGCCCCAGCCCATGTAACAAAAACGGAGAAACAGAATACAATAAAACAAGAAAATGCTTAAAAAATGTTTCCCTTTCTTCCTTCCTTCCTTCTATCCTTCCTTCCTTCAAAAAAAAAAAAAAAAAACAAATTACCTCCATGAATACATAATGATGTGATGATATTGTGAGTCACTGATTGTATGCCATGTATGGACTGTATGTGTGTGAAGATTTATCAGTAAAAATATTTTTAAATGATCTCCAATATGCTAAAAGGGACAAAGGAAAAGATGGAGTAAAAACTAAAGGATAGCAGGAAAACAATGCCTGAACAATATGACACTTTCGATAAAAAGATACAAACTTTAAAAGGAACCAAACAGAAATACTGGAGATAGCAATAGCTGAAAGAAAAAGTTCTCTGTAGGGTTTCAAAAGCAGATTGGAGCTGTGGTTCAGTGGTAGAATGCTCACCTTTCATGCAGGAGACGTGGGTTCAACTCCCAGACCATGAACCCAAAATAAATAAATAAATAAATAAAAATAAAAAGCCGATTTGAACATTCAGAAAAAAGAATCAGTTAACTCAAAGACAAGACCATAGAAATTATTCAAGCTGAGGAGCAAAAAGAAAAAAAGTGAAAAAAGTCTAAGAAACCTGTGGGATGCCATCAAGCATATCAATATACGTATTATGGGGGATCCTATGAGGAAAAGAGAGAAAAGGGAAGAAGGAATGCTCAAAGAAAGAATGGCAGAAAACTTCCCAAAGTTAACAAACGCATGAATATGAACATTCAAGAAGCCCAACAATTTCCAAATAGGATAAACTTGAAGAGAACTGCACCCAAATGCATAACAGTCAAATTGTCAAATGCCAAGGACAAGGAGAAAGCTCTGAAATCCACAAAACAAAAGCACCATGTCATGACAAAGCGAGTCCCAATAAAATTAAGTACCAATTTCTCATCAGAAACCATGAGGCAAGAAGGCAGTGGGCCAAAATACTTAAGTGCTGGAAGAAAACAATTGCCAAGTGAGAATTTTAAATCTAGCAAGACTTTCTTTTAAAAATAAGGATGAGATTAAGACATTCCCAGATAAACAAAAGCTGAGGCAGTTTGTCACTGCTTGACCTGCCCTATAAGCTGTGCTAACCAGAGTTCTTCAAACTGAAAGGAAAGGTCGAAATGGCATAAAGAAATGAAAACCTCCATCTAAGGTAACCATGTAGTAACTGTAAATGCCAGTACAATTGTATAGCATTTTCAGTATACAACTACAGTTTTTACATCTTACAAATGTTAAAATGCATAAAAAGTAATGATAAATCTACAGTTTTGAACATACAATATATACAGATATAATTTGTAACAAGTACAACAAAAAAGGTGGAAGAATGGAAAGATATAAGAGCAGTGTATATGTAAACTGTTGAAGTTAAGTTGATAACAAATCAAATGATTAATATATATTTAGAATGTTATCATTAAGCCACATGGTAACCACAAAGAAAATATATAAAAAGTATATGCAGGAAGAAGTGAGAAGAGGCTCAAAACACTACAATACAAAAAATTAAAAAATATGAAAGTAGGCATTACCAGAAGAATTGAGGGACAAAACAGGTATAAGAGTTACAAAGACCAAACAGCAAAATGGCAGGAGAATGACTTATATTATCAGTAGTTACTTTAAATATACATGATCAAACTTTTCAGTCAAATGACAGAAATTAGCATACCAAACTATGCACTGTTTACAAGATACCTTAAATTCAAAGACACAAGTTGGTTCAAAATGAAAGGATGGGGGAGAAAACATACCATGCAAATGGTAACCAAAAAAGAGCTTGGGTAGCTATATTAATATCATATAAACTATACTTTCAGTCAAAATTGTATTGATAAATAAAGAAGCTCACTATATACTGATAAAGTGGCCAATTTAATTAGAAGACATAAAATTATAAATACAAGACATTTAATGGCAGATACCGAAGCAAATATTGACAGATTTGAAGGGAAAAATAGATGGCTCTGTATTAATCATAGAAGACTTTGATACACCATTTTCAATAGAGCATCTAGTCAGAATATCAACAAGAAAATAGAAGACTTGAACAATACTATAAACCAACCTAGGCATAACAGACATTTATAGAACATTTGACCTAACATCAGCAGCATATACATTTTCCTCCAGTGTCTGTGAGTCATTATCCAGGATAGAAAATATGTTAGCTCAAAACAAGTCTCATTCAATTCCTGGAGCCTACCCATGCCAAAATAAAAAAGAAAGAAAATAAACCTCAATACACTGAAAACCATTGATATCATATGATGTATCTTCTCTAATCCCAATGGATTGAAGCTAAAAATCAACAACAGAGGGAAAACTGGAAAATTCACAAATAATGTGAAAATTAAATGACATAAATAACTTAATGGGTAAAGAATAAATCACAAGAGAAACATGAAATATTTTGAGGCAAATGACAATTAAAACACAATATGGCAAAATTTATAAGATTCAGCGAAGACAGTACTGACATGGAAATTTTTAGCTCTAAATGCTTATATTTTAAACAAAAATCTCAAATCAAAGACCTATCCTCACAACTGCAGATTCTAGAAAAAGAGGAGCAAATTAAACCCAAAATAAACAGAAGCAAAGGAATAAAGATTAAAGCTGATATAAATGGCATAGAGAATTTTTTTTAAATAGAAGTAACAAAACCAAAAGAGGTTTCTTTGAAAAGATCAATAAAACTGGCAAAACTTTAGCTAGATCGGCAAAAAAAAAAAAAAAAAAGACAGAAGACGAAAATAATTAAGATCAGAAGTGAAAGGGGAACATTACTACAGACCCCACATAAATGAAAATTGTTATAAGAGGATACACCAACTATAGTTGTATAGTGTACAACTATACACCAACAAATTAGATAAGGTGAAAAGGACAAATTCCCAGAAACACACATGCTACCCACAGTGACTAAAGAAGAAATAGGTAATCTCAACAGACAAACATCTTTATTTGATGACAAATAAAGACGCTGGCTTCATCATCAAAGAACTCTCAAAAAATAAAAGCCCAGGATCAGATAACTTCACAGGTGACTCTTCACCAAATATTGTATAAAGGGCTAACATCTATTTTGAAGCTCAAAGTAGTTTTAAAAATTTGAAGAGGAGAGAACACTCCCTAACTCATTCTGTGAGTCTAACATCACCCTAAAACCAAATCCAAATAATAATACCATAAGAAAAGAAAATTGTAGACCAATATCCCACATAAAAACGGATGCAAAAATTCTCAACAAAATGCTCATAAACCAAATATAACAGCACATTAAAATAACAGGACACCATGATTAAGTGGTATTTTCCAAGATATGAAGGGTAACACAATGTAAGAAAATCGGTTAATGTAGTACACCACATTATAGAATGAAGGGGGAGAAACACATGAGCATCCTTAATTGTTGAAGAAAGACATTTGATAAGATCTAGCACCTCATCTTGATAAAAACACTCAGTAAGCTAGAAATAGAAGGAAACTTCCTCAACATGGATAAAGGACATATATGAAAAACCCACGGTTAACATTATACTCATTGATGATAGATAAAGTTTTGCCTCTAAGGGGAGGATGAGGCAAGAATGTCTACTGTCAACAGTCAACATTGTATTAGAAATTCTAGCCAGAGCAGTTAGGTAAGAAAAAGAAACAAAGGGCATTCATATTGGAAAGGAAGAAGTAAAACTTTTCCTATCTGCAGATGACATGACCCTATTATAGAATATCATGGAAAATCCACAACTAAGCTACTAGAGCTAATAAACAAATTTAGCAAATTGGTGGGGTACTAGATTAATACACAAAAATCAGTAACGCTTCTTTACACTAGCAACGAACATTCTGAAGAGGAAATCAAGAAAAAATCCAATTACTACAGCAGTGAAAGGAACCAAATGTCTATTGATAAATTTAACCAAGGATGTAAAGGACTTGTACAAAGAAAACTACAAAACATTGCCAAAAACAAACAAACAAGACCTAAATTAATGGATGGATAGCCCATGTTTATGGATTGGGAGACTAAATGTTAAGATATCAATTCTATCCAAAGGAATTTACAAATTCAATGAAGTCCCAATAAATATTCCAACTGCCTTCTTTGCAAAAGAGGAAAACCCAATCACCAAATTTATATGGAAGGTTAAAGGGCCTGAAATAACCAAAACCATCTTAACAAAGAAAAACAAAGCTGGAGGAGTCACATTTCATGATCTTACTGTTTAAAAGCTATAATAATCAATTGGCACAAGGACAAACAGACCAATGGAACTGAGTTGAGAATTCAGAAATAAACCATCATGTCTATGGATCATTGAAGGAACAGTACCCCAAATTCTAAATTCCAGTGATAATACACTGAAATATCAAAATGTCCAGGTTTCAACAAAATATTACAAAACATACAAAGAAACAGGAATTGATAGCCCCAGCAAAAGTAGAAGATTAAAGCATTAGGAACCATCAGTAAGGAAGAGCTGATGTTGGACATTCCAAACAAAGACTTTACAAAATGATCTTAAATACGCTCAAAGAGATAAAGGAAAACGTGGACAAAGAACTTAAGGAAATCAGGAAAACTGTAGATGTACACAAAGAGAATATCAAAAGAAAGATGGAAGCTATGAAAATAAACCAAATAGAGCCAAAGGCCACAGTAAGAGAAATTTAGAATTACCTAGATGCTTCAACAGCAGATTGTAGCTGGCAGAAGAAAACAACTCAATGAACTTAAAGATAAAACAATTGGAATCATCCAGTCTGAGGAACAGAAAGAGGGAAAAAATGAAGAAAAGCGAACAATGCCTGAGGAATCTATGGGACAGTGTGGTAGTTTGAAGCTGTTGTGTACCCCAGAAAAGGTCAAGTTCTCCTAGTCCAATCCTATTGTAGGTGGGACCTTTGGAGTGAGTTATTTCAATGAAGATGTGACCCATCTCATGCAAATTTGGTCTTAATCCTTTTACTAGAGTCCTTTCTAAGAGGATAAAATTCTTACAAAAGCAAAAAGATAAAATTAGGAGAAGCTCACAGAGAAGCGCACCAGAGAAGTGGAGAGAGGAAGCCACTGAAGTCACAAGCTGGAAGCAGTGAAACCCAGGACAGAAGAACCAGCAGAAATCACCATGTGTCTTGCCATGTGACAGAGAAGCCTCACATACAGGAAGCCTAACTTCAGAGCCCAGGTTGATGTCTTAAGTTGGACATTTCCATGGTCTAAGAACTGTGAATTGTAAATTAATAAATTCTCATTGTAAAAGCCAAACCATTTCTGGTATATTGCATTTTGGCAGCTTTAGCAAACCAAAACAGACACCATCAGGCATACCAATACATACATCGTGGGAATCATAGAAGAAACAGCGAAAGAATCAGAGAGAATGTTCAAGGAAACAATGGCTGAGAACTTCCCAAATTTAGTGAAAGACATGAACATACACATCAAAGATGCTCAACAAACTCTTAACAGGATAAACCAAAATAGACCCACATCAAGCCATGTTATAATCAAACTGTTAAATGCCAAATGTAGAGAGAATTCTGAAAGCCACAGAGAGTATCATGTGTCTCATGGAAGGGACCTTAATAAGATTAAGCGCCAATTTCTCATCAGAAGCCATGGGGTCAAGAAGGCAGCGGGAAAGTATATTTAAAATACGAAAGCAAAAATTTCAAACAAAAAATTCTGTATCCAGCAAAACTGTCTTTCAAAAATGAGGGAGGGGAACTACTGAACTGTAATCCAGTAGCCTTGAGTCTTGAAGATGGTTGTATAACTATAAAACTTTTAAGGTGTGACCGTGTGATTGTGAAAACTTTGTGGCTGACACTTTCTTTATCCAGTGTAAGAAAACAAATAAAAAATAGGGGGGAAGGGGGTTGGGATGTTTGGGGTGTTCTTTTCTACTTTTATTTTTGTTTTTAATCTTATTTTTACTTTTTTGGAACAGTAGGAATGTTCAAAAACTGATAGTGATTATGAATGCAGATCTATATGATGATACTGTAAACCATTTATTGTATACTTTGGATGATTATATAGTATGTAAATATATAACATATCTCAATAAAATTGCATTTTTAAAAATGAGGAAGGGATTAACATGTTTCCAGATAAACAAAAGCTGAGGTATTTCATCACCACTAAACCAGCTCTGCAAAATATCCTTGAGGAGGGGGTTCTTCAGGTTGAAAGGAAATAACACCAAACAATTGACGAAGCTACATAAAGAAATGAAGATTTCTAATAAAGATAATGACATGGGAAAATATAAATGCCAGTACTGCTGCATTTTTATTTATAACCCTTTTTCCTTCCTACAGGATCTAAAAGGAAATGCATAAAATGTACCAATAAATCAACGGCTTTGAACTCATAATGTATAAATATGTAATCTGTGACAAGAACTACATATAGATGGGAGGAAAGAGAGGCACAGGAGCATCGTTTATATGTGCTATTAAAATTGTTAAGTTGGTATCAAAGCAAAGGAGATTGTTACAGATTTGGGATGTTAAATTGAAGCCCCATAGTACCCACAAAGAAAATATCAGAGAGTATGCAAACTCTTAGAGACACAAAGTAGAGTACAGATTGCCATGGGGTTGAGGACAGAGGTAATGGGGAGTTAATACAAAATGGGTGTAAGGTTTATCTTTGGGATGAAAGGAAAGTTACAGCAATGGATGGTGGTCAGGGTACTGCAATATGTGAATGTGATTAACCCCACCAAATGGAATCCTTACGAGGGGTTGGGATGGGAAGGTGTATGCTGTGTATGTTTCCACAACTGAAGAAATGAAAGAAAGAGAAACTAAGGAGATAATAACAATTAAATGCAATACATGATCCCGAATGGGATCTAAGAATAGAGGAGAAAAGGCTCAAAAGGACAATACTGGTATATAAAAATATGAACATAGAATGTAAGTTTTATATAAACATTAAATTTCTTGAACTTGAAAACTACACTTAAGGTGATTACATAAGTTAATATCCTAATTTGTTGGAAATGTACACGAGCATTATATGTATTCAAGGAGTATGTGTGCAACCTGCTCACAAATGTTTGGAAAATATATGTGATAGACAGTAGATATATATCAATAGATAAATGATAGACAGACAGATAATGTAAATGAAAAGTTAGAATTTAAGAGATGATTATGATTGCTGAATCATTATATAGCTATTCCTTTTTATTTTCTGATATATTAGAGCAGACATACAGAAATATCTAAAATCTCTTAAACAGTAATCCAGCTGCTTGATCTCTGATGATGCCCGTGTAGCCTTTATCTTGCACCCTTGGATTGTAAAACGTTGGACCAACCTTCACTTGTACCCATTTATCCAATTTTTTTTTTTACTTCAGAGTCTTATGATTACTAGACAGCCCTTAATGTTTATTAATGAAGATTTCTCTGTCAGCCTAGCACTAATCCACCCCAAGCCCGAAGTCATCTTGATAACTAAGACTGGATCTAAACAAAGTGGGCCTGCCTGACATGGACAGTAGCTTAGACTATGACCTATAGTCATATAGGTCCTATGAGTCACCTGCACCTCATTATAATACAAAAAAATCACACCCATCATCGTATTAGGGCTGCCATTTCTTACATGCATTCTGTGCCGAAGCATGTTATCAATCTGCACATGCTCAGTAATTAGATCACCTCTCGTGACATCTTCTGGCACCACTGTGCTCATTATCCTAAAACCTGCCCATACTTGAATACTATTAAACCATCAGAATTACTGCAGTTTGGAGAGAAAAATTGGGGGGCCGATAGGCCATCTGATCTCTTGCTTCACACTTAGCAAAGACTCTGTCTTTGAAACCCCGGTGTCTCAGGAATTGGTCATTGAGCTCATCGGGCAAAGACTCCACCACCTTTATCTGGTAACAGATAGATAGAAAGAATGATACAGCAAAGGTGGCAAAATGTTATAATTGGTGGATCTGGGTCTCGGCAGCGGGGAACATGGTATGTTGGCTTACTCTCTACAGGGTTTATAATATTTTTGCAACTATACTATAAGTTTGAAATTGTTTCAAAATTAAACTTTAAAAAGAACACAAACAGATATCATTTCACACCCACTAGAATGGCCACTATTAAAAAAAAGGAAAATAACAAATGGTGGCGAGGGTGTAGGAAAATAGGAACACTCCATTGTTGGTGAAAATGTAAAATGGCAAAACTGCTAGTGGAAAACAGTTTTGTGGTTCCTCAGAAAGTTAAGTATAGGATTAGCATATGGCCCAACAATCCCACTTCCAGATATATACCCAGAAGAATTGAAAGCAGGTCCTCAAACAGATGTTTGCATACTGATATCCATAATGACATTATTCACAATTGTCAAACAATTGTCAAAAAATTGAAGCAACACACGTGTCCATCAACTGATGAATAGATAAATAAAATATGATACATATATGTGACAGAACATTATTCACCCATAGAAAAAGCTAAAGTTCTGATACATGTGACAAAATAGATGAACTTTGAAGACATCCTGTTGAGAGAAAAAAGTCAAACACAAAAGGGCAAATACTGTATGATCTCACTGATATGAAATAATTAGAATAAGCAAATTCATAATCAGAAACTAAAATACAGCGGCTGGGATGGGTGTAAAGAATGGGAGTTAATGCTTAATTGATACAAAGTTTCTATTTGGGTTGATGAAAAGTTTTAGTAGTGGATGGTGGTGATCATAGTACAACATTGTGGATGTAATTAACACCACTGAATTCTATGTATTTGAATGCAATTAAGGAAAATTTTAGGTTGTATAGAGGTTAGTAGAATAAAAATTTTTAAAAAAACATGGGACTGTACAACACAGTTAACTCTAATGTAAACTACAGACTATGATTAATAGGGCAAGTAAAATTATATTGGTTCATCGATTACAACATTACCACACCAATGCAAAGTGTTAATAATAGGAAAACTGTATGTGTGAGGGGAGGGTATGGTGGTTTGGAATTACCAGAAAAACATGTTCTCAAGGTTTCCATTCTTGTGGGTGTGAATACATAGTAAGTAGGACCTTTTGATAAGGTTACTTCAGTTAAGGTGTGGCCACTTCAATCAGAATGGGTTTTAATCCTCTTACAGGAGTCCTTTATAAGCAGGATGAAATTCAGATACAGAAAGAGAAAGCTACAGAAGTTAAGAATCTGAGCGTGCTAGTTTGAAACTATTATGTACCCCCGAAAAGACATGCTCTTTTTTTTCTAACTTTTTTATTGTATAGTGTAACATATATACAAAGCAAAGAGATAAAAAAGCAATAGTTTTCAAAGCACTCTTCAACAAGTAGTTACAGGACAGATCACAGAGTTGGTCATGGACTACCATACGATCCTCTCAGATATTCCTTTCTAGCTGCTCCAGAATATAGGAAGGCCATGCTCTTTTAATCCAGTCTTGTGGGGACAGACTTATTATGGCTAGGATCTTCTGATTAGGTTGTTTTCATGGAGATGTGACCCTGCCCACCCAAGATGGGTCTTAATTAGCTCACTGGAGTCCTCTAAAAGGAGAACATTTTGGAGAAATCTTAGACACAGATGCTTGAAAATGCTGAGAGAGCCATTTGAAACCAGAAACCCAGAGAGAAAGACAGCAGATATTGCCATGTGCCTTCCTATATGACAGAGAAACCCTGGACACAATCAGCCTTTCTCAAGTGAAGGTATCCTCTTCTTGGTACCTAAATTTGGACATTTTCACAGCCTTAGCATTTTAACTTGTAACCTAATAAATCCCCTTCATAAAAGCTGATCCATTTCTGGTGTATTGTTTTCTGGCAGCTTTAGCAAACTGAAACACTGAGATTCAATGGAACCTGGAAGAAAGAGGCCAAGAGATGCCACCAAGTGCTTTGTCATGTGTACTGGTTTGAAACTATTATGTACTCCAGAGAAGCCACGTTCTTTTCATCCTAATTCAATCTTGTGGGAGCAAACCTATTGTAGGGCGAGATCTTTTGGTTAGGTTGTTTCCATGGAAATGTGACACATTCAACTGTGGGTGTGACCATTTGATTAGATGGAGATGTGACCCTGCCCATTCAAGGTGTATCTTAATTAGTTTGCTGGAGTCCTTACAAGAGACAACATAGGGAAAGATTTTAGAGAAAAGCTTAGACACAGACATTTGGAGATGCTTGGAGTGCTGACAAAGATGCTTGGAGAGCTGTTAGAAACCAGAGCCCAGCAGACATTGGCATGTTCCTTCCCATGAGATGCTAAGCAAGCCAGAACCTGGGGAGAAACAATACAGAGAAGCTAAGTGAGGGCCCCAAAATACTTGGAGAGGAAGCTCCTGGAATCAGAAGCACAAGCAACAAACAAGGAACAAGGACCTCAGATGCCAACTACATGCCTTCCCAGCTGACAGAGAAGTCCTGTACGCCATTCGACCTTTCTTCAGAGTCAAGGTGTCTTTCTCTGGATGACTTGGTTTGGACATTTTTACAACCTTAGAACTATAAACTTGTAACCTAATAAATTCCCTTTAAAAAGCTGGTTCATTTCTGATATATTGCATTCCGGCAGCTTTAGTAAATCAAAACACCATGTGACAGAGGACCCAAGGATTGCCAACAGCCAGCCACAGGACACCAGTCTTTGGAGAGAAAGCATCACCTTCATGCCATGATTTGGACTTTCTTTTAGCCTCAAAACCATAAGCCAATAAGTTCTCATTGTTTAAACCAACCTATTTGATGGTATTTGCTTGAGAAACCTAGGAAACCAAAACAGGGTGTATAGGAGGACTTTGCATTTTTTGCACGATTTTTCCTGTAAACCTACAACTTCTCTAATTAAAAAAAAAAAAAAAATCAATTGCCTGGACCTGAGTTTCTCTAAAGCTCTTCCTGCTGTGATTTTGAAGAGACTCTAATTAGCACTGATTCCATGGCGTGGGTATTTTCCATTTGTGGATGTTTCGTGACTTCACTTTTATTTTATTTTCAGCAAGTGGTTCCTCAGTGCTCCCAAGAGAAGCAGAGGCCCTAACTCTCTAAGTCACCTGGAAGCTTATTGCTGAGGCCAGGGCTCCTAGCCCTGCTCCCACAACAGGACAGTGGGCAGGGAAGGACCACTAGCATTTTAAAATCTTTCTCCTGCTCACTGGAGAAGAGACCATGGACCAAAGTGGAATCAGGAAGATAAGTGGGGCCGTTCAATCTGGACTTTAATACCAATTCACTACGTGACCTAAAAATCATCCATACCCTATCCTGGGCCTCAATTTTTATTTAAATAAAACGAATTCAGTTCTCTCCAGGTTTCATACAACCTATGATGCTTATCTGCTGTAACATACATGCACCTGTGTCATGTGAGATTCACCAAAAAACAATCCAGCAGAGGCCCTGCTGTGCACCCAGCTCCTCTAGTTAACCTAGGGATGCAAGATGGAAGAGACCCTGTTTGATCTCCAAGGAACACCTGTCCCTGTACAGAAGAGAGCTACGTGGAGTAAAGACCATACTTAACGGGTAAAAGCCCAGCACGAGGCCAGCGTAGGGCACCCCGGGACCCAGGAATTATCCAATCTGGGTGTATAACAGAACACTCCAGGAACTGGAAACAACTTCTCTGAGGCCTCAAAATCTGCTCCACAGCTGGTTGCCTGGTCTGTAAATTCCAGGTGTCATCTCAAATGCCATCTCCTCAAAGGGGCTTTTCCACACAGTCCTGAAATTCTATTGTTGATTTCCTTACTTGCTTGTTGCCCGAATGCCCCTGACCACACACATACCAAATGTGATTCTTTCATTCATTCATACAGTGAATACTCACATTCCAGGTGTCATAGGAGCTGGGATTCAGCAGTAAACAAAACAGACCATACAACCATTCCCTCATAGAGCTAACATTGCAGTTTGGCAACAGAGAATATACAAGGCAGTAAATAAAATATAATTAATATGTCAGGTAGTGGTAAGTGATGAGACAGATGAGGCAGAAAGGCGAGGTGAGAAGTGTCAGGAGAGGCCCTCTGAGAAGGCCGTGTCTGAGTCGAGGCCGGTGATGCGAGGGGCTGGGACGTGCTTGTGTCGGGGGAGAGGGTTCCAGGCAGAGGGGGCCACAGGTGCAGAGGTCCGGAGGAAAGAGGGCGCCTGCATCCTCAGGGGTCAGCAGGGAAGCCTGGAAGCCTGTGGGGCTGAGAAGACACAGAAGTTAGAGGGCCATGGGGTCCAGTGAAGGACTCTGGCTCTACCTGAAGGAGAGTCACAGAGGGTGTACGTAGGGGAGGGATGAAGTCAGACTGGCATTTTTAGGCTTTTCTCTCTTGTTATTCGGTGGAGAAGAGACCATGTGGTGAATGTGAAAGCAGGAAGACAGGTGGGGCAGCACCTGAATAAAGCAATCCAAGCCACAGGTGATGGTGGATGGAATCAGGGTGAGAGCATGAGAGTGGGAGATGATGCATCTAGCACCATGCCTGGCATGAAGTGGAACCCCCCAGCAGATGGCAAGGTACTGAGAAATCTGAAATGGACTTTCCCAGCTGCCTAGCTTCATGTCTCTATAGCCCAGTAACTACGTCCAGTCTTCCAGAGAGGTTTAAAAGGACATATCTTCCTGCTGCAAAGAGAAATTGCCTATGACGCAGTGCAGGGGATAAGTCGCTTGCTGAGGTCTTCGCAAGAGTGAGAAAGACAAGAGGACAGGATTATGTAAGTGATAAAAACTAACATTTCACACATCCGACATGTGCTCGAAAGATGCACATGCAGAATATTTTTAAGGGTAAGGTAACCTTTAAAGATGATTTTGCTCTTTCTGGGTTAAAAAAAAAGTTGGGGAGGTAAAATATATGCATGTGTGATGACTTAAACTTTTCCAAATCCAACTCATTCCTCTTGTAACATATTCTTTTGACAAGATTTTTAGCTGGATGTAATTGCAGCAGTAGCACGCTGTGTCCACATGGACGATAGGTCAGTGCCTGTCTTGGAGTGCAACTGACAGCCAGTTTATATCAGAAAATCTGGCAGGGGGTGGGGAGGGATGGAGGGGGTGACACTTAAAAAGAAAAACAGCCTCAGAGTGGTTCGGCCACTCAAAGACAGCCATCCAGTTTGTTGAGTCTTGATTTTGATGAGAGTATCTGGTGAGATTTCCAAGACAAAGGTCAGAGGTGACCCCAGAGAGTCGAGCAGTAGAGCTCCAGCGTAGTAAGAAAACAATAGGGGCTGGGGCTGGGGTTTGGGTGGATATCGGAGCTCTGCCTCAGCCTGGCAGCACAGCCTTGAGCCCACTGTCCTCCTCTCTGGGCCTCAGTGTCCCATGTGTAAAATAAGGCAACTGGATTACTTGGTCTCTAAGACTCCATCCTCACACCTTCTAAAATTATAAAGAAGTCAAGATGAAGGATGACAAATGAGGAGGGAGTGGAGAGGGCTCAGCAAAGATAATCCTACTGAGCTGGGGACTTGGTTTCAAAGAATAAAAGTGAAGGGAAATGCCATCCCCTGAGAGATGCCTGTCTAACCCCTGTATAAATGAGATGTCAGAGTTTAAGTATCTTCACTTTCATTGTCTCCTTCAATCTTTTCTGGCCTCCTGGGAGGTAAGAATTATTATCCCCATTTCATGATTGTGGCACCAGAAACTCATAGGTTACGGGATCTGTCCCAAGTCACATGGCTGGTGAGGCACAGGCCAGACTGGATTTCAGATCTCTGTGCCCTTTCTCCAGCGGCCTAAGTGCTGTCTCCTCAATACTGAAGACTGAGGAGGGGGCCCGAAGCTGCCCTTGCACCTTTCTGATGTTGCCCCAAAAACTGAAATAGAGAGTGGTTGCAGTGTGGGCTAGCAGAGAGCTGGTATCTCTCTCCTGTGTCCAGTTCAGAGGTCTGGCCCCTGAAATAGTTTGGACCGAAAAAAAGACAGGGTCTTTGCTTTGTGGTTGACAAAACGTGATTAGAGAAAGCTTCTTGGGCAAGTGACCACAATGAGGCTGCTTGTTCTTCCCTCTGAGTCTAGGCAGGGAACACTGACCACACGATGTGTTCAGGGCTGACACCCTGGCAGGTGGCTGCCAAGGAACTTGCAGCCCAAGCCCTGCTCTCTGTTCTAGGAGCAAGAACCCCAACAGAGAGAGGACTTCTTAGAGAGGACCTTGACCTGCCTGTGGGAGTGGACCCTGGTCCTCACACAAGGGAGAAGGGTAGGGGACACCCTCCCTCAAGGTCAACTTTTGTGCTTGTCACTTTCAGTTCCCTCCACCACTCCTGTAGGCCCATTAGAAACCAATCCCACCATTCCAAACTCAGTGCAGTAAGTTTATAGTAAGATCTGAAGCAGCTCAGCAAAGCAATGATGTTCAATGTGGCCATTTTAGAACCACCAAACCAATTTCAAAATAAGACATCCTAGAACAATTGATTGGTGGTTGTCAAGGCGTCCAAATTATTTTCCTTTCAGGCTTCATGGTTTCTTGTTTACACCCTATGCAAGGTAGAGAGGTGCCTGAGAGATGGAAAACTGCGGGAGAAGTGGACTCCAGTGACTACAGCCCTCCAGAGAGGGCTGTCCAGGTGAGACTCCACCCCAAGTGCTTGTGCACCAGCCTTTTCCACCAAGCTCTGCATTTCCATGTGTCAGAGGCTCCTCCTGGGTGTACCGTCAGCACCTCAACATGTGCAACAAAGAATTTCTCTTCAATTCAACACACCTCTCACATATGTTTTGAATCTCCAAGACTGGAACATATTTCCCAGCTGCCAGGCTTGGAGCTTCAGTGCTATCATAAAATTTGTTCTATTATTTCATTAAGGAAGTTGTAATTTTACAGAAAAATCATCCAAAAAATACAGAATTCCCCATAACCATCCCCAACACACAGTTATGAACACTTCGCATTAGTGTGGCACCTTTGTTATACTTGATGAAACAATATTATTATAATTATACTATTAATTATAGCCCCTAGTTGACATCAGGGCCTGTGTTTGTGTTATATAATCCTATGCTTTATTAAATTTTTTATTCTAGTCGCATACATACAATCTAAAATTTCCCCCTTTTAGCCACATTCAAATACACAATTGAGTGGTGTTAAGTATATTCGCAATGTTATGCTACCACCACCACCATCCATTACTAAAACATTTCCTTCACCCCAGAGTCTCTGTACCAATTGAGCTTTAACTCTCCCTTCCCTCCACCCACCTCGACCTCTGGTAATCTGTATTCTAGTTTTCTAACTACGAATTGGCTTATTCTGATTATTTCATATCAGTGAGATTATACATATTCATCCTTTTGTGTCTGGCTTGTTTCACTCAACATGCTGTCATCAAGGTTCATCCATGTCATCGCATGTATCAGAATCTCATTCCTTTCTACGGCTGAAATATCCCATTATTATGTAGATGCCACATTTTGTTTATCCATTCATCACTTGATGGACACATGGATTGCTTCATCCTTTGGCAACTGTGAATAATGTGCTATTAACATAAGTGTGAAAATATCTGAGTCTCTGCTTCCAATTCTTCCAGGTATATACCTAGAAAGTGGGATTGCCAGGTTATATGAGGTTTTCTATACTTATTGCCCTAAATGCCTATATCAAAATAGAAGGAAGAGCAAAAATCAAGGAATTAACTGTTCACTTGGAAGAAATAGAGAAAGAACAACAAACAAATGCCAAAGCAAGCAAAAGGAAAGAAATAACGAAGATTAGAACAGAAATATATGAAATTGGGAACCTGAAAATAATCAAGAAAATCAACAAAACCAGAAGTTGGTTCTATAAGAAAATCAATAAGATTGAGAGAGACTTAACAAGGTTGACAAAAAGAAGAAGAAAGAGGATGCAAATAAATAAAATCAGAAATGGAAGAGGAGACATAACCACCTGCAGAAATAAAGGAGGTAATGAGAGGATACTATGAACAATGCTATGCTAATAAAGTAGACACTGTAGATGAAATGTACAACTTCCTAGAAAGGCATGAACAACCAACATTGACTTGAGAAAAAAAAGACGACCTCAACAAACCAGTCACAAGTAAAGAAATCGAATTAGTCATTAAGAAGTTCTCCAAAAAGAAAATTCCAGGGTCAGATGGCTTCACATGTGAATTCTACCAAACATTCAAGAAAGAATTAGTACCAATCCTGCACAAACTCTTCAAAAACATTGAAGAGGAGGGAAGTCCACCTAACTCATTTTGAAGCCAACATCACCCTCATACCAAAGTCAGACAAAAATACAACAAGAAAAGAAAATTACAGATCAATCTCTCTAATGCAAAAATCCTCAACAAAATTCTTGAAAACTGAATCCAGCAGCATATTAAAAGAATTATACACCATGACCAAGTAGGATTCATCCCAGGTATGCAAGGATGGTTCAACATAAGAAAATCAATTAAGGGTGGGCCACGGTGGCTCAGCAGGCAAGAATGCTTGCCTGCCATGCCAGAGGACCCGGGTTCGATCGATTCCCGGTGCCTGCCCATGTGAAAAAAAAAACAGAAAGAAAATCAATTAATGTAATACACCATACAAACAAATCAAAGCAGAAAAACCACATGATCATCTCAATTAATGCAGAAAAGCCTTTAACAAAATTCAACATCCTTTCTTGTTGAAAACACTTCAAAGGATAGGAATAGACGGGAACTTCCTCAACATGATAGAGGGAATATATGAAAAACCCACAGCTAACATCATTCTCAATGGGGGAAAAGTGAAAACTTTCCCCCTAAGATCAGGAACAAGACAAGGATGTCCACTATCACCATTGTTAGTCACCATTGTGTTGGAAGTTCTAACCAGAACAATTAGACAAGAAAATGAAATACAAGGCATCAAAATTGGAAAGAAAGAAGTAAAACTCTCGTTGTTTGCAGATGATATACTATACGTCAAAAACCCCAAAATATCCACAGCAAAACTACTAGAGCTAATAAATGAGTACAACACAGTGTCAGTTTACAAGATCAACACTCAAAAATCTGTAGTGTTTCCATACACCAGTAATGAACAATCTCAGGCAGAAATCAAGAAAAAAATTCCATTTACAATTGCAACCAAAAGAATAAAATATTTAGGAATAAATTTAACTAAGGATACAAAGAAAACTACAAGAAATTGCTAAAAGAAATCACAGAAGATCTTAATAAATGGAAGGGCATACCGTGTTAATGGATTGGAAGACTAAATATAGTTACAATAACAATTCTACCTAAATTGATTTATAGATTCAATGCAATACCAATTAAAATCCCCCAAAAAATTATTTTTCAGAAATAGAAAAACCAGTAACCAAGTTTATCTGGAAGGGCAGGGTACCTTAAATAGCTAAAATTGTCCTGAGAAAGAAAACTGAAGTCGGAGGTCTCACACTACCTGACTTTAAGGCATATTACAATGCCACAGTGGTCAAAACAGCACGGTGCTGGCATAAAGATAGATATACTGACCAAGTGAATCAAATAGAGTGTTCAGATACAGACCCTCTCATCTATGGACAATTGATTTTTGATTAGGCAGTCAAGCCAATTCACTTGGAATCGAACAGTCTCTTCAATAAATGGTGCCTAGAGAACTGGAAATCCACATGCAAAAGAATAAAAGAGGATCCATATCTCACAACCTAAACAAAAATTAACCCAAAATGAATCAAAGACCTAAACTTTAGATCTAAGACCATAAAACTTTTAGAAGAAAATGTAGGGAAATATCTTATAGATCTTATAATAGGAGACGGTTTCCTAGATCTTACACCCAAACCACAAGCATTGAAGAAAGAAATAGATAAATGGGAGCTCCTCAAAATTAAGGAGTAATTTTGATGCACTCCTTCATGCATCAAAGAACTTTGTCAAGAAAATAAAAAAAACAGCCTATACAATGGTAGACAATATTTGGAAACAATATATCAAATAAGTATCCAGAATATATAAAGAAATTGTTCAACTCAACAACAAAAAGACAAACAACCCAGTTACAAAATGGGCAAAAGACATGAACAGACACTTCTCAGAAAAGCAAATACAAGTGGTCAAAAGGCACATGAAAAGATGCTCAGTATCACTGGCTATTAGGGAAATGCAAATCAAAACCACAATGAGATATCATCTCACACCCACCAGAATGACCATTATCAGTAAAACAGAAAACGACAAGTGCTGGAGAGGATGTGGAGAAAGAGGTACACTTATCCACTGTTGGTGGGAATGTAAAAATGGTACAACCGCTGGGAAGGCAGTTTGGCAGTTCCTCAGGAAGCTAAGTGTAGAATTTTCATATGATCTGGCAATACCATTGCTAGGTATCTACTAAGAGGACATGAGGGCAAGGACACAAACAGACATATGCACACCAATGTTTATAGCAGCATTATTTACAATTGCCAAGAGATGGAAACAGCCCAAATGTCCATCAACAGAAAAAGTGGCTAAATAAGCTGTGGTACATACATAGGGTTGACTATTACACAGCTATAAGACAGAATAAAGTTATGAAACATGTAACAACATGATGGACCTTGAGGACATTATGCTGAGTGAGATTATCCAGAAACAAAAGGACAAATACTGTATGGTCTCACTGATATAAACTAACAGTAATGAATGAACTTGGAGAATTTCAGTTAAGAACAGAGACCATCAGGAGATAGAAATAGAGTAGATATTGGGTAATTGGAGCTGAAGGGATACAGATTGTGCAACAGAACTGGAAAAATTCAGAAATGGATAGCACAATACTAATTAACTGTAATGCAATAATGTTAGAACACTGAATGAAGCTGAATGTGAGAATGAAAGAGGGAGGAGGGCTGGAGGCACAAATAAAGACTGAGATGGTATAATCTAAGAATGCCTAGATTGTACAATGAAAGTGACTAAATGTACAAATTAAAAAATGTTTTTACATGAGAAAGAACAAAGGAATGTCAATACTACAGGGTGTTGAAAACAGATGGTAATTCATATTTTAAACTTTAACTTATGTGTGAGACTAAAGCAAGAAATGTTTATTTGGTACAAATTTTCTATTTTGACTAGTGCATCTCCTAATATAAATTATATGGACAGTTTAATTGAACACCATAAATACATGGAACCTTGAATAGGGCATGAGATTTTGTAGGTTTGTCCAGAGAAATGTCCTGATAAATTCCAGAGCAATTTGAACAGTGAATAAAAAAGTATTTGCAAAGTCCCCTTGGGGGAATGATGAAAAAGAGGGAAAATTCACCTTCCCCATTTGGAAAAGGCCTGATATTCTCGCAAGCAGTGAGGACAACAAAATCAATAGGCCAAACCCTCAATCTGGGATTTGTTCATATGAAACATATCCCTGCAAAGGATAGGCTAAACCTACTCAAAATTAAGCCTAAGAGCCACCCCAGAGAACCTCTTTTGTTGCTCAGATGTGGCCTCTCTCTCTCAGCCAAAACAGCAAGCAAATTCACTGCCCTCCTCCTTTCTGAGTACATGACTCCCAAGGGTGTAATCTCCCTGGCAATGTGGGACAGAAATCCCAGAACGAGCTGGGACTCAGCATCAAGGGATTGAGAAAACCTTCTCGACTGAAAGGGGGAAGAGAGAAATGAGAAAAAATAGTGTCAGTGGCTGAGAGATTTCAAACAGACTTGAGAGGTTATCCTGGAGGTTATTCTTATACGTTATATAAATAACCCTTTTTTAGTTTAAGGCATGTTAGAGAGGCTAGAGGGAAGTGCCTGAAACTGTAGAGCTGTGTTCCAGTAGCCATGTTTCTTGAACATGATTGTATAATGATATAGCTTTTGCAAAGTGACTGTGATTGTGAAAACTTTGTTCTGGTGCTCCTTTTGTCAATGGTATGGACAAACATGTAAAAAATATGGATTAAAATAAACAAATAATGGGAGAACAAATGTTAAAATAAATTGGGTAGAGGAAAATACTAGTGGTCAATGAGAGGGAGGGATAAGGAGTATGGTATGAATGAGTTTTTTCTTTTTTCTTTTTATTTCTGTTTCTGGAGTGATGTGAAAGTTTTGAGAAATGATCATGGTGATGAATATACAACTATGGGATGATATTGTAAACCATTGATTGCACACTGATTATGGGATATTCATATGCTAAGAGTGTTCCTGCTGTATGTTGACTGATTTTATTAATAAAAATTTTTAAATGAATAAATAAAGGATCAGTGGCAGAGAGTTCAACTAGAGTCAAGGGGCTACTCTGGAGGCTGCTCGTATGCAGGCTTCAGTTAGACATTGCTACCTATCATAACCTGCCAACCCCCAACCAGGACCATTCCCGCCAATCCTAAGGAACACCTAGGGCAACATATAAGATTCCACAAGGGTTCCATGCACTAGAGTAACTTTCCAAAAACCTACAACCTCCAGATGGGTCCCTGGTCCAGATAAGTCCTGAAACCTAGCCCAACCTCTCCAGAACATCAGATAGTTTCATCCCTACCCCATATTAGTGACAGACCTTTCCAATATGAAAAATTCAGAATTGCCATGGCCCAAACACCACTAAAGGGAGATATGGAAATATTAAAGGTGATGGTGGAGTTATATATAGAAGATAGGATTTGACAAATGAATATGAATGCTGAAACATTAAATTGATATCTCTGTTGGTCTCCAGTATTTTAGAGCAGCTAGAAGTAAAAACCTAAAATTGTAAAATTATAACCTGTGTCAAAGTCTGAAATATGTTCTACAACTAATTGTGGTGCTATGCTTTGAAATTCATAGCTTTCTTGTATATATGTGATTTTTCACCAAAAAAGAAAGAAAAAAGTCTATTGTGGTGATAAAAAATATTTAAGCCTCTAACCTCCTATATTATGGAGCAGATAGAAGGAAAAATATGAGAGGATCATATGGTAGCCCATGACGAACTCTAGGATCTGTCCTGTAACCACTTGTTGAAGAGTGCTTTGAAACTATTGCTTTTTTTATTTCTATGCTTTGTATATATGTTATACTATACTAAAAAAAGATTAAAAAAAAAAAAGTAAAGCAAGAGAGAAAAACAGAAAGAAACCCAGAAATAGTCTACCATGGATTCAATTTAAGCCATACGGAATATCTCATCTACCTCTAGCATTTTATGATTCTTAGTGCTAAAAAATATCTTGTATTATTTATAATTACAGGTTAATTATAGGGCTCACCGCTATTTTAAAAATATGTACAATATAATAACACTGGCATTTATGATTACCCATATAGTTGTCTTTAGTTCATGATGCCACTTCAATCCACCTCTCTTTTTAGACTGAAGAGCTCCCTTTAACATTGCTTGTTAGGTGAGTCTTGTGGGAAAAAATCCTCAGCTTTTGTTTGTCTGGGAATGTCTTAATTTCTCCCTCATTTTTGAAAGAAAGTGTCACTGGATATAAAGTTCTGGTGTGGCAACTGGTTTCTTTCGGCACTTAAGTAATTCACCCCAATGCCTTCTGGACCCTATGGTTACTGGTGAGACAGCAGAACTTAATCTAACGGGGACTCCCTTGTACATAACACACTCTTTTCTTTGGCAGTTTCAAATTTTCTCCTTGTCCTTGGCGTTCAACAGTTTGACTACCAAGTATCTATGTGTGTCTCACTTTTAGTTCATTCTGTCTGAGTTTCTCTTTTTTTTTTTTTTTTTTTTTGGATTCTTGAACGTGTATATTCATGTCTTTCATTAAATTTGGAAAGTTTTCTGTCATTACTCATTTGGATATTCCTTTATTCCTTCTATCTTTCTTCTCCTTTTGGGACTCTCATAATGTATGTATTAGTACATTTGATGGTGTCTTACAGGACTTTTAAGCTCTTTTCACATTTTTCATTCTTTTTTCTTTCTACTCTTCAGCCTGAATCAAAGTTCACTGATGTTTTCTTCTGTCAGTTCCAATCTGCTGTTGAAATTCCCTTTTAGTCATTTATTTCTTTAACGTCAGTATTTCTGTTTGGTTCCTTTTTAAAGCTTCCTCCTCTTTATAGAGATTCTTATATTATTCATGCATCATTTTCCTGATATTCTTTAGTTCTTTCTCAGTGTTTTCTTTTGTCTCCCTAAGCATGTTGAAGATAATTTTTTAAAAAGTCTTTGTCCAGAATGCCTGATCTTCTTAGCTGATAATTTTTTAATTTTTATGTTGTTTCTTTGGATGGGCCATCATTTACTATTTCTTTATTTGTCTTGTATATTTTAATATTTGATGTATTAACTCTGTGATTTGATCCCTGTGCTATCTTTTCCTTAAATTTGTATCCAGGTGGTGACATAACAGGGATTTCCTTGAGTGCCAGGAGCTAACAAAAACAAACTAATGCAAAAAAAAACACCTTTTACAGTCTTTGCCAAATTGGTCCTGTGTGGTCTGACGCCTTCTTTCAGAGTTTGGGCCTCCTATCAAGAAGATCAGTCCAAGTTAAAAGTGAAGTGCAGGACCTTCTATGTCTTTTAGGAGCCTGTGTCTTGTCCTGAGCTTGTGCTTGCTCCCATCCTTAGGAATTCTCCCATTTACAGGAATCTAAATGTCCCCTCTATTCCTTATGAAGTAGAACCTCCCACCCCAGCATTCTGTGTATGTCTTATGCTTTGCCCCAAGTTCCCTCAATTTAATGGTTTCTTATACTTCTTTAGCTGTTCACAAGCTGCTTTTATCTGTAGGACAAGTTGTGAGAGGGCTAGCCAGAGAGGATTTTTCAAGTTTAGTCTTTCAGGCTGCCACCCAATAACTATACTGACATGCAGGCCCCCCAGTATGCATAAGGGTAACTCTGCTCCCTCCAGAACAGGGCAAGGGACCAATGATAGTAACCCAGGCTAGCTCCACCTACACCAAGGAGGAGGGAAGGGAGGGGCCAGCAAGGATACCATGAGTTTTGCCTCTGGTGTCTAAAGCTGCATTTTCTTGACTCAGCACCTGCATAGGTAAAAGAATGTACCTCTTTTCCAGATCCTTTAGGAAGATAGCTCTGCTGTTTTTGCTAGCTGTTCATTGATTCTGTGTAGGAACAGTACTCGGGGTCATCTTACACTGCTATCTTGTCAACCAGAGTGTCTGTACCATATTCAGTGTGCAAACTAAGTGCCATGCACCCTTTTGAATCTTCCCAATAGCCCTTCAAAGTATGTGCTATTGACTCATTTTATAGCCTGTAACAAACACTGTCCACTGTCCAACACAAGGGACTTGTCCACTTCCCCTTGCCTTCACTACTTCAATGTCCTCTGGACTGAGTTCCAAACACCAGCACCTGCATTTCTTTACCTGAAGGCTTATCCACTTAGACCATCCAAATGGCAGCTGGAAATGCCAGGAAATTAACATCACCTGGGAGCAACTGTTACCTATGACTAATGGTGGTTTATGTATAAATACTCCAGGTCCCTAATGTGATGGTGGGACAACTGTTAACCTACAGAGGCTCTTGGATTTTCCACAAAAAATTAAGATCCAGTCACCCAAATTGTATCTGAACTAATAATCATCCTTTACTGGCCTCTTTTCCCTATCTACTTCCCTACTGGAAGCTGTTGAGTTGGGATTTGAGTCAGGTCCACTTGATTCCAAAGGTAAAGTCCTTTTACCATCAGCTCTCACAGTAAATCAGACACCAAGTTCTATGAGTTCTCTCTATGTAAAATTTCCTCTGTCTGCCTTTGTCTTCCTTTCAGATGTGACTGTCCATCTTTGACTCATAGGAAGAAAATCCCAGGTCCAGTCTTTAGCACTAGTCTGTGAACCCAACAATGGCAGGACCCACTCCTGACTTACCTCTGGGTTCCCAATGTATATGGGCCAAATCCCTGAGAGGACAGATCAGGACATAAAAGAGGGCCTTCAAGGGTGGGAAAGGCATCCAAGCCAGACCAGACCCAGTGGATGTCCCCAAGAGTGGTCTGAGAATACATGTCCATGAAAGACAGACAGGAGCAGGGCTGGAAGGAGCCAACAGCAGAGCCAGGGATGGCAGAACCAGCACTGAAATGCCCAGTGAGAAGCAAAACCTCAAGGTAGATCTTGGCAGCCAGGCCAGGGGAACCTAGAGCAGACCAAGAGTGAGGGATGGTCACTGGGAGGGCAAGTGACCCAGGGGCAAGTCTTGGAGCAAAGAGTAATGCACACACACACACACACACACACACACACACACACACACACAGCTAATATGAATGTCAGTTGGTACACTCATGATGAGCTTAGGTATACTCTACACTTTAGCAATGCCACTCCCTGGTCCTTACCCAGCAGAAATGGGCACATACACCCATCAGAAGACAAGTACTAGAGCACTCAGAGCAGAACTATTTGTAATAGTCCTAAACTGGAAACAACCCAAACACTCATCAGCAAAAGAATGGATAATCTATCTGTGATATACCCACATCAAGGAATAGTTACGGGAATGAATGATCTGAAATGAACTGAAGTTTCATTTTTTAAGAAGTGTCTTTTTAAGGCGTGACTTTTTTTAAGGAGGGACTCTTAAGAACTCAATATTGAGTTAAGGGAGCCAGACACAAAGGAATACATATCATAAGAATCCATTTATACAAAATTCAACAACTGGCAAAAAAAATTCATGTTTTTAGAAGTTAGTATGTGATTATCTTGGATTTCAGTGACTGGGGTGGGGGGCTCAAGGGAGTATCTGGAGTTCTAGAAATATTTCGACCCCTAAACTGAGCCCTAGTTAAACATATTCTCCTTGTGAAATTTAATCAAGCTAGTTGCTTTTTATTTATGAGCATCTCAAATATTTGTTACCCTTTGATGAAGATTTTACTTAAGAAAATGGCCCCTGAGAATTTTCTGAAATCCCCAGAAAATGTAGGACGGATGTGCAAAGCTGTTTCACATTGGACCAGTCACACCCAACTGACATAGTTTATAAGCAAATAGCATATGAATGAGCAAATAACTGGATGAATGAACAAATTCATGAAAGAACAAAAGACTAATGAAGGAATTAAGTCATGCATGAAAGAGTACATTCAAAAGTAAGTATATTCGTTTCTTAGCTGCCAAAACAAATAATATGCAATGGACTGACTTAAACAATAGGAATTTATTGGCTCACGGTTTTGAGGTTAGATGTCCAAAATCACAGCATCAGCAAGGCAATACTTTCTCCCCAAAGACTGCAGCATTCTGGTTCTGGCTGCCAGCAATCCTTGACCCTTGGCTTTTCTGCCTCATGCCAATGCACATGGTATGTCTTTTCCTTTCTCTTTGGGTTCTGCTGATTTCTAGCCGCTGGTTGCTCCCTGTGGCTTCTTTTTCCATATCTAATTTCTTTTTCTTATAAGGACTTCAACCATGTTGGATTGAGGCCCCCTTCATTCAGTTTAGGCACATCTTAACTAAAAACATCTTCAAAGGCCATATTTAAAAATGGGCTCACACCCCCAGTCCAGGGGTTGAATTTCAACATGCCTTTTGTGGGGAACATGACCAAATCCCCAGCAGTAAGTGAATGGATAAAGAAGAGAGAAAGAAAGGGGAAGGAGGGAAAGAAGGAAGGAAGAAGGGAGGCAAGGAAGGAAGGAAGAGAGGGAGGAAGGAAGTAGCTGCACGCACAAGAACATCTGAGAAAAAATGAACAAAATACAAGCAAATGGAAGAAGAAATGAGTGCTCTAGTAATGGAAAGAAGAAAAAAAGTCACACATGAGTGAACTTAAGAAATAATTTTGAAATGGATTTTAAAACTGGTTGAAGATTGAATGAGTAATGGAATGAATGAATGAAGAGTAAGACCTTTTATTCCTGGTTAATACAGTAATTAACCAGTATATGAGTAACTGAATAAATATATAAATGGATAAGTGCTGAAAGCACCCAGCGAGGCATTAGGGGAATGTTAAGTAATAGAGCAGGAAACTGCCAAACTTCATGAGAAATCCACCCCAACACCCCAGAGCTGAGACCTTGGTGACCAGCCACACTTTTTTAGAAGTCTAAAGTGACTTCTGTTTGGATTTAATAAGAATATTATTAAACAAATATCATTTGAAGCTGGCTGCTCCCCAGGATTAATTCTGCATTCTGTGGAAAGAGCTAAATAAAATTGACTATATTGTTTTCCTAATTATGTTGCAGATAATTACTTATTATGTAGCAACCCCCCAGCATGATTTTAATAATCACTATCTAAATAACTACTTCCACTGTCTCCTTACAAATTAACCTCCAGGAGGTGTAATTAATGTCAGTGTAGGAAGTTTTACTGTGTGGCTTGGGAATGAGGAATGGGGTTGAATCTCACACTGTGATTGCCCTATATAATAGAGCAAAAAAGCTGTCTTTGAATTTGAAGACTCAGCAGTGCTGGGTTCCAGGCCCCATCCACTGCTGTGTGACATTAAACAAATCATGCCCTTATCTGGACCTCAGTCTGTTTCCCTGTAAAATAAAGATGGTTTTCCTAATTCCCAGCCTCCCTGGGTAATTGGGGGAATAGTGTTCTAGTCGGGGCTCTCCACCGCCCCCACTGCACAGCACACACCCCTTGCCATGGGGTAATGGGATCTTCTCATAAGATGTGTGTCTCCCCACTCCCCCTGAGGGTTGAGACCATGTGCTGCTCCTCAAAGCATCCTCAGCCCACATTGCAGTGCCTGGCATGTCGTAGGTGTTCAGTAAACACTGGTTGAAGGAATGAATGATCTCACTGTATAGTGTGTTTGAGAAGCTGCCTTAAATCCCTTTCAAAACAACCATAGTTTGATAAAGAGACGTCCACTCAACAGCTATTCTTATATCTGTTTTCATGATTGTCCTGTTGTTTCAGTTTGCTAAAGCTGCCAGAACCCAATATACCAGGAATAGGTTGGCTTTTACAATGGGGATGTATTAGATTACAAATTTACAGTGCTAAGGCCATGATAATGTCCAAATTAAGGCATCAACAGGATGATGCATTCTCTAAAGAAAGACTGCCAGCATCAAGGACAGCTCTGTCACGTGGGAAGGCACATGGCCAGCATCTGCTGGTCCTTTATTCCCAGGTTCCATTGCTTTCAGCTTCTGGTTTCAGGGGCTTCCTCTCTCTGCTTCTATGGGTGTGTCCTTGTCTCTCAGCTTCTTGGGGCTTCTCTGAGCTCTCTGGACTTTTTCTGTCTTTTATCCTCTCATAAAGGACTCTAGTGAAAGGACTAAGACCCATCTTGAATGGGGTAGGTCACATCTCAATTGAAATATCCTAACCAAAAGGTCCCACTTACAACAGGTCTGCCTGCACAGGAGTGGATTAAAAGAAAATCGCCTTTTCTGGAGTACAAAACCGCTCCAAACCACCACATCCATCTTCTAAGTCATTGCATTTACCTCATCAATGTTTGCTTGTATCAGCTGCTCTTCTGCTTCGTGTGTGCTGCCTCTAATATCTGGAGGACATGAAAGCTATGGAAACAAATTGGTACAGTCATGTATAAAGTAAGTATCAATGGCCTCTGAATGAGGAGCCAAGGCACTCAGCTGAGTAAAAGCACATGAGAAAACATGCACCTGCAGGTCTCCACGCTGACTCAGACATGGACCTGGCATGGACAAGAGGTCAGTGTGTGTATCTAACCAGAGAGCCAGCCCCTCCCACACAGGGACTGTGGAGCGGCAGTGACTTGTCTGAAACCCTAGTAAGTGCCTGGAGGAGCTGGGGGGAAAATCCAGGTCCCTTAACAACTGACTTGATGATGTCCCTACTGTCCCACCATGTGACATTGGATGCTGGATATCCAATCGATTATCTGTCAATCTCGAATTTCCTCCTGCTTTCAAAGACTTATTTTCCTAATTCTAAACTGTCTTCTCTGTCTCTAGGATTGAGAATCTTGCCTAGTTCCTGCCTAGCTAGACACCACCTGTGGGCTATGAGTCCGTTCTCTGGGTTTGGCCCCACCTGATTCACTGCATCTCTCTGCTCAGTGCCCACCTCTTCCAATCTGAGTGGCAACCCTCCCCCCATTCAGACCTGAAGGAACTGGCCATGGAGGAAAAGAGGAGAACTGGGGAAGGCCAGCCTAAAATAGGAGACGATTCAGAGTATTATTAAAGGGCTACTCAGAGATTCTGATTGTACCATCATCAGCCAAGTCTGGTGTGGAACCGGAAACTTTGTACACATCTGTTGATCCATTAAACAAGTGTTCATTGAGTGTCCTTCATGCCTTAGGCTCCGGGCTGGGCTCTAGGAAGAGAAGGCTGAGGTAGACATCCCACATTACAGTGTCCCATCTGTCTCACTACTAGAGGAAGGACAGTGTGACTCAGTCACCACATTCACCTGTGACCTTTCATTCCATGCCTATTCGGTGCCCTCCTAAAGGGCACTCTTTTCCACTGTCTGGGAAAAGAGATCCTTAAACAACTCTATCCCATGTGGGAAGTGGCTGATGGGGGAAACTCCATGTTGTGGGGACACAGAATAAGTCCTAGGTGTTCAGGGGGTCAGAGGAAGCAAGAGCCAAGTCACAAAGGATGGGGACGGGGAGCTTACCTGGAGGACAGGTGGAGAAGGAGGACAATATTTGTGAGAAAGGGAGCAGAGAAGAGATTGGGGTGTTTAAGGGACTATAAGCTGCAAATGAGTCTAACTCTGTGTGTGTGTGAGTATGTGTGGGTGGGTGTGTATAAAAATGTGTGTGTGAGTGTGCTTTAAGGGGAGAGGAACTGGTGGGAGAGAAAGCAGAAGAGGGAGGTGGGGGCCAATCCTGACGCGTGGTGGACTTTATCCTGTTGGGCCTGCGGCCGGGTGGGCATCAGCCGGAGAGCTCACGGTCAGTTCTGCACCACCCGGGATGAACCATGCAGCAGGGTCTGTGCTCCGGACCCAGGGAGGTCAGAGACCTTGGGGGGTTGGGGACCAAGTCCCTGCTGATCCGCGCACACTGAGGACCCAAGGTGGAGGCTCTGGCTGAATTCTAGGACACACAGGAAGGACCCACCTGGTGGTGGGAAACCCTCCCGGCCGGCTCTCGGACCCCACCCCTCCCCTCTCCACGCCCAGGACTCGCCATTTCGTCTCCTTTATCCATCACTCAGTTTTGAGCTGTGAAGTCAGGATGGCTTGATATCTCCGATGAGCAAGTGCCAGAGATTTGAAGAGGGGAGAAAAACACTCAGACAGAAAACAGAGGGAGCAAAGAGAAAACAGGGATATGTCAGGGGAGATTAATTTGCTGCACAGACAAGAAAGAAATGCGTTCAGTTATTTGGAATTGCATTCCATTTGAATGTGCACATAGTACTTAGCTGCCTGCCAGGGAGAAAGTACAATGGGAAACGAGAGAAAATAAAAATACAAAGGTAAAAAAAAATGTTCCTGAGATTGAAATTACTTAGTGAGAACTGAAAGCCCAGGCTGGAGACAGAAGAGGCCACTTGGCAGGGAGGCCCTCTGCGCTGACAGCAGGTTCCTCGGGGCTCAGCCAGTCAGGAGGCCGGGGCTGTGTGACTTTGGGCAGGTCATTTCCCCTCCTCTGGGCCTCATTTTTCATAAGTCCGTTGGGGCTTTTCAACCATGGCAACACTGACAGTTTGGGCTGGATAATTCTTTGCCATGGAGACCCGTCCTGTGCGTTATGGGATGTTTCAGCAGCATCCCTGGTCTCCACCCGCTAGATGCCAGAGGCACCACACACACACACACACACACACACACACACACACACACACACACACACACCACACACACACACGAGACAACTAAAAATGTCTCCAGATCTACTAAATGTCTCCTAGGGTCAAAATTACCCCCAGGTGAGCATCACTGGTTTAAATGAAGAGCTATAATTAAAATAGTGCAGTTTCTGGGACATTTCAAATTTCAAAAAAATAGTAGTTATTATTGACTAAGGAAAGATGCACATGATGGCGGGGGTGGGGAGGGGGAAGGGACACTTCTTACCTTTTTGTCCCTATGAGAATTTCCTTGATGGACCGCTTCAACCAGTTTGATAATCTCTTATTCTTCGAAGAAAATAAAACTTGGCTCCAGAAAGCTTTATCAAACAAAGGAAAAGGGAAGATAAAGTGCAATGTCTATAAAGCTCATTTTTTGCCAACGCCCCTGGGAGGCTGCCCTTCACCCCCCGGTGCCCACCCTCACAGAGCACTGGACAGGCAGCATTTCACCTTACCCCCAACAGCCCTGCAAGGGGGCGTCATTCTTCCCATTGTACAGATGAGGAAACTGAGGTTAAGAGAGGTGATATCACTTCAACGACAGGCGCCTTCTGAGCGTGGCCACGTGGGGACGCAGTGAACAAGACAGAGTCCGGGCTCTCATGGAGCTGGACTTGTGCTGGGGGAGGCAGATCATAGTGAGATGAGGACATAAAATATGTCAGAGGGTGATGAGTGTAAGGCAGAGAAGTACAGCCAGAAGCCAGGTGGCCTCATATGTCCTAGCAAAAAGCTTGTCATGTCCTGCAGCCACGTGGCTTGTCAGAGCAGCTGGTGGCAGGGCAGGGAGGGGGGCCTCTAAAGCAAGGCTCCTCAGAGTGAAGAACCTTCTTATGGGAATCATGCACACATGGCGTGGAACCCAAGGACACTTCATTCATTCATCATCTGTTCATTCATTCATTTATTACTCAAGCCCTGCCCTGGAGATAAGGGGTGAAACCAGACAAAGAACTCCACCCTCCTGGGGCTCACACTCCAGCCAGGGGGCCTGACACTTGCACAAGTCATAATCAGCCAGGTCATGTCAGCTGTTGGCCTTCTCTGAGCCTCAGTTTCCTTGCCTGCACAGCGGGGGTGATGGCAGTGAACACTGACCTTGGTCATAGTAACGAGAGCCACCATTTACTGACTGGTCACTCTGCGCCAAGAATGGTGCCCAGGGTTCATGTGCTTCAGCCTTCCCAGCCCCACAACTGCACCCACAGTGCACAGACGAGGAAACTGAGGCCTAGGGAGGTGGTCAGCTCCTAGGTTCACACGGCCAGTGAGTGCCCGCAGGGCCAGAGGAGTCAAGTCTGCATCCAGGCTCAGCCATTCCCCAGCTGTGTGACCTCGGCAAGACTCTGCCCTCTGTGCTTCAGTTTCCACATCTGTAAAGTGATGATGGCAGGGCTACCTGCCTCCTGGGGCTGACAAGAGGGTGAAATGAGATAGTGGGGGGCCACGCTCAGGACTGTGCCTGGCCCAGGGTAACTAGTCACAGTAAAAGAAACTCACTCTGGCAGGAGCTTATTGAATTTAATCTTCATGATAGCCCTTAAACGGAACATGCTTTTATACAGGAGGAAACCGAGGGTCAGAGAGGTGAAGTCGTTAAGCCATTCTGCCTTCTTATTTGTACTTTCCATTTGCCAGTGATGTCCTCAGCTGCTTTTTTTTTTTTGGCTCATTTCCTACCATCCGTGGTATTCATCAGATATTTATACCCTTTTTTCCTCTACCGGTTTGGAAATTGTACGTTTTATTTCTCCTTGTTATTGGTTAACCTTTAAATTGTCATCAACCTGCTTGAGTTCTCACAGTCTAAAGGAAGCCATCCTCTCTCCCCTCCCTCCGAGCAACATTCACATCTTAGAATGTGCTCCACGGAGGATGGATGTGTTATGGTCCCACCCTCCTTGATGCCCAAATTAGTTATCTTTGCTGTCGCTGCTGCTACGGTTCCTGTTTCATGTAATGAGCCCAGGTCACTGATGCCCAGGCTCAGTGGTGGCTTTGACTTATGTCACCATCCTCCCTGAGGTGTGTGACCATCTGTTCTCTCAACAAGGGCCTCTAAGTGATCACGTCTTTCAGACTTTATCTGAAAATGCCTTTCTGCCTCCATTTTAAAGGAAGTTTTTGCTCACTCTAGAATTCTATGCTGGCCGTTATTCCTCTTGTTCCTGAATCTATGATTCCCTGGCCTTCCTTCCCCTCTTGCTGCTGCTGAGGAGAAGTCTGCTCACAGTCCACTCGGCTTCCTTAGCAAGTGTATTTGTTTCCTAGGGTTGCCATAACAAATCACCATGACTCATTGGCTTCAAACAACAGAAATGATACTCTCACGGTGCTGGAGGCCAGAAGTCTGAAATCAAGGTGTGGACAGCGCCACGCTCCCTCTGGAGGCCCTAAGAGAATGTCCTTCCCTGCCGCTTCTAGCTTCTTGGAAGGTCCAAGAAGGAGGTCCTTGGCTGCTTATCCCCAGCCGCCTGCCTCTGTCCTCATGTTGTCCCCTCCTCTTCATGTGACTATGTCTTCTCCTTGTCCGTCTCTTACAAGGACATTTGTCACTGGGTTTTAGGAACCACAGGATTATTCAAAATGATGTCAGCTGAAGACCCATAACTCAATTCCATCCGCAAGACCCTTTTTTCCAATAAGGTCACATCGACAGGGTCCAGGTATTAAGATATGGACATGTCTATCGAATTTAATCTTCGATATGTGGGGGGCATGGCTCAACCCCCCACAGCAGTAATCAGGTCTTTCTCAAGTTGCCTTTTTAAAGGCAAATTGTGATAGTTCGTTTCATCCAAAGAACCATGATAAATACACCAGCTTTTCTTTTTTTTTGTATGCTGTGTGGCAAGTCTCACATTTCATTCTTTTTCCATGTGAGTAGCCCGTTATTGCAGTAACATTTGTTGAATTCTTTTTTTCTTTTTTTCTTGTCTGTTTGGTTTTTGTTTGTTTGTTTGGGGAAGTGCATGGGCTGGGAATCGAACCCAGGTCTTCCACATGGCAGACAAGAATTCTACCACTGAACTACCCTTGCACCCCCAATACACCAACTTTTTATTGACAAATAATAAACATACAGAAAAATGCCCAAGTCATCAGTGTTCCATTGCATGAATTTCTACCTAGTAAACATAAAACATTACCAACTGCCCCAGAAGCCCCCTCATAACCACTTCTCATCACTGCACCTCGCCAAGGGTAACCATTTTCTTGACTTGGAACAGCAAGGCTTAGTTTTGCTTGTTTTGAACTTTATTTAGTAGAAAAAGTACAATGTTCTCTTCTGTGTACAGTTCCTTTCTCTCTAGGTGATATTTGTGATATTCACTCATGTTGTTGCAATGTAGCTGTAGTTTGTTCTTTCTCATTGCTGTTCAGTGCTCCATTGTACAAATATGTTACCTATTATTTATACATTCTGCTGTTAATGGGCATTAAGTTAGTTTCCAGTTTGAAGCTAATATGAATTATGCTGCTATGAATACTCTTGTAGTTTTTTTTGGTAAGCATATGGCACATGACTGGGAGTAGAATTTGCTGGGTCATAGGATAAATGCATTTTCAGCTTCAGTGGAGACCAAACAAGTTTCTAATGGGTTGTACCAATTTATCATCTCACCAGTAGTGTGTGAGAGTCCTTGTTGCTCCATGTTCTCCAATATGTGATAATATCTGTGGGCTTTGTTTTTATTTTAGCCAGGCTGATACGTGTGTTTTGATATCACATTTTAGATTTAATTTACACTTCCGTGGTAACTAATGATGTTAGGAATCTTTCACATGCATATTGGTTATTTATATACCCTCTTTTGGAAAATGTCCCAGTCTTTTATCCATTTTTCTGTGGCTCAACTATTTTTTTTTTTTTGCTTATTTTGTAGGAACTCATATATTAGGGATCTGAGACCACTGTTGGATACAAGCGGTCGTCTGCTGGTAGACCAACTCTCTGTAAGGAGGCGGGGACAAAAGCACTACTTTTAGCATTTCCCAATTTCCATGGTGCTAAAACTCCTCATGGCCAATTTCAAAAACTACCAACATTTTAACAAACAGTTCAAAAATTCTCTAATGTTCAGCAATGAGCTCTCACAAGACAGTAGGAGCCAGTTTCCACACATCACTGGATATATGTATTGCTAGTATATTTTGCCATTCTGTGGCTTGTCCTTAATCTTAAAAATGATGGCCAATTTATCATTATTTCCATTATAGTTAGCACTTATTGAATGTGTTAAAGACATTTTTGCCTACCCAATTGCTGTAGATAGCTGGATGGTCTTTTAAAACCTTTATTATTGGAACCACCACCACATCCATCTAACACCACTTCCTTCAGGGCTTGAAAAAAAAAAAAGATTCTGGGAATGGGAGGGCTTGATTGGCCAGGCTTCTAGAACAGTGCAGACTTTCTGCTAGGACTCCGACATTGCGTCCACTCAGCTGGGGGACTCCTGTACCTACCACTATGGAGCTATGGCCTCATCTCAGGGCCACCGTTTGCATATTTCAGGGGATTTCTTTTTTCTGCCCCTCATCACCTCTGATGGGCACATCGGCCCTGGAAAGGGGTTTGAAGATCACATTCATTGGAGAACCTAGAAGATGGGAAGAAAGAAGCAGCTGCCAGTGGATTGTCCCTGATGGTGATTATCTATAAATCCTAGTGTGGAGCTTGCAAAGCTTTAAAACCCAAATTTGCAGAATTTACAGAAATTTCAGAATTTTCCTGTAATTTTGTTATGGTAAATCTCGAGGATGAAGAGGAGCCCAAGGAAGAAGATTTCAGCCCGATGGGGGTTACATTTCTCGAATCCTTTTCTTGGCTCCCAGTGTCAGTGTACGTCCTGAAATCATCCGTGAGAATGGAAACCCCAGCTACAAATATTCCTACATCAGTGATGAGCAAATTGCTCAGGGAATAAAGGCTGCTTAGGAAATGCTGAGGGGTGATGCCTTCAGAGAGAAACATCTTGAAGATGAGTTGTAACATGAATATATCCCTACTTTCATCTAAGTTTGGGTTCTGGAAGGAAAGCAGCAGAGGAAGGAATATTGAAGAATCACACAAAATCCTTAAAACGACCAGGATACCTTGCTCCTACACTGGAAGGAGTTCTCTCGCCATCTTCCTTCTCCTGCCCTCTCTCACCTAAATGTTGATGTCATTCATGTAAAGAATGAACCCTTTCTACACAAGACCTTTAAGAGCCACTTGGAGGTCTACTCCTCACACTGAAGTATTTGAATCTTTTTTCCATTTCCTCCTACTTTACTCACCTTGGTGGTGAAATGAGACTAGTAGTCGCTTTTCTATAACTTTAAAATTGCTGAAATAGCTTATCAATTTAAAGCAACAACAATAAAATCCTAACTGTAAATCAGTAATTCTAGCTCCTACTGAGGATACTGGCCTGTTTTGTTTTTTGTTTTGTTTTGTTTTTTCCTCCTTTATGCCTAGGAATAATCTTGGGCTTCTTTCCCAGTTCCTGCAACTTTCTTACTGTTCTCCAACTTGGGCTTCCCTATTTGCATTCATGTGTGTACAGGAATGGCTGTGTATTTGGACTCAGTCCTAGCTGGAAGCATGCTTCCCTTGTTACTGTTGGAGGAACTCAAACCATGAAGCCCTGTGTGGAGCCATTTTCGTCAAGTCATCAACATATTTTCATACTAGAATTACAAAAAAACAAAAAATATTAATTGTTTCATTAAATTTTGATGAAACTTAAAAAAAGCTTTATTGTTCTACTTTCACACTTACATCCATGAACCATCTAGAATTGACTTTGCATGTGGTATGAAGTAGGGGTCAAGATCTTTTTAAAAACACATATTGATATCCTAGTTCCATTTATTGAAAAAAATCTATCTTCAATGTCAAATTTGTCATAAATCAGAATATCCTAATTGTATTTTTAGACTTCTTTAGTCTTTGATTTATTGCAGTTTTATTATACTCTGTCTAGATGTGATTTTATTTTTTATAAAATTTTTATTTTAGAAAAGTTTCAGATGTACAGAATTATTGTGAGGTTAGTACAGGAGTTCCCATATACCCGACATCCAGTTGTCCTATTATGAACATCTCACATTAGTATGGTACAATTTGTCACAATTAATGACCTATACTGATACATTTGTTATTAACAAAAGTCCATACTTTATTCAGATTTTCTTAGTTTTTCCTAATTCCATTGTTCTTTTCCAGGATCCTATCTAGAATACCATGTTACACTTATTCATGCTGTTCCCTTAGGCTTCCATTAGTTGTGATAGTTTCCCAGACAGTCCTTGTTTCGATGACTTTGACAGTTTTGAGGATTATTGGTTAGATGTTTTGTAGATTTGAATTGAATTAGGATTTGTCTACTGTTTCTCTCGTGCTTAGATTGGGTTACGGGTTTTAGTGAAAGAGATAATAGAGATAAAGTGCCATTCTCATCACATCATATCAAAGGTACCTACTATCAAAATAACATACCACTGCTGAAGTTGAACTTGATCACATGGTTGAGGTAGTTTTTATCAGATAATTCTGATGTAAAATTATTTTATCCTCGTTTCCATATTATACTCTTTGGAGAAAAGTCACTATATATGGCCCATACTTAGGGAGTGGGGAGTTAAGTTCCACCTTCTTGAGTACTCAATATCTACATAAAGTATTTGTAATTTTCCTATGCAGGAGATTTGTCTATTCTCCCCCACTGATTTATGCATACAATTATTCATATCAGCATGGACTCATGAAGATTTATTTTATACTTTGGATTATAATGCAATACTACTTGTATTTATTTCCTTGCTCAATTATTCCAGCTTTGGCCTGTAGGAGCTCTTTCATTTGGTTCCCGCATCCCTTTGATGGACCCTCTTATTGTGGAGTTTTCTTGTTTGTTGATTCTTGTTGTTATTTTGTTTTGTTTTTAGCACTTTCTTACTTTTCGTCCCTATGATATCTCCAGGCTCATCTTGAAATTTTCCCATCTTGGTCCTAGAGTCATTCATTGCTCTAAGGACACCTGGTTCTTTTTACTGGAGAATGGTATTAGAAACCAAGATCTGCAAGCAAGGCGTGCTCATTGCTACTGAGGTTCATTGCCTCTAGATCGTCTCAATTCATAGAGCAAGGAGCTATATGTGTGTATAATGACCCATGCATATGCACATATCTATACATATTTCTATATTTAACCATCTGTGTCTATATTAGGCTAAATATGAGTTCATACTAATCTCTCCAACTCTAATGTATTACTACATGAATTATTCTAGCCTCCTTCCCTTGTTCATCTGTAACTTCCTACTCCAAGAGAAACCTGACTCCCATAGTCCACCATATATTTACTTAAATATTCAATTTCAGTATACCTGTTAGTGCTTTCAGAATTGATAGTCCAGACCCTAAGAGTACAGTGCTTATATGCAGTTTCTTTTCCCTTTACTCTTACAGACTTTACTCATCTCTAAAATTACTATGTCAGCATCTTATTCCCCTAACCACTTTTGTGAAGTTGTTTTCTGTATTTGTAATACATTTATATTATTTTGTCACATTCTGCATTCCATCTTAGAATCTTCCAGCCTCCTGAATGATTTTTTTTAATTTGCATGCATTAATGTTACTCTGTGTAATGTAAAGTCCTATAGATTTTGACATATGTCTAATATAATGTTCACCATTACAGTATCATACAGCATAGTTTCACTGCCCTAAAAAGTCCCCTGTGCTTCTACTATTCAACCATGCCTCCCACCAGGCCTTTGGAAACCACTGATTTTCTTCTTACTGTCTTTATAGTTTTCCAGAATGTGCTATAGTTGAATCATAGAATATATAGTCTCTTCAGACTAGCTTCTTTCATTTAGCAATATGTATTTAAGATTCCTACATGTCTTTTTATAATTTGATAGCTCCTTTATCAATGCATAATACTCTATTGTATGGATATTCAACAGCTTGTTTATCCATTTATCTATTGAAGGGCATCTTGGCTGTTTCCAGTTTTTGGTGGTTGTAAAAAAAGTCAAACAAGAAAACTCCACAATAATGGAGTACATCAAAGGGGTGCAGGAACAAAATGAAAGAGCTCCCATGGGCCAAAGCTGGAATAATTTGAGCAAGGAAATAAATACAAGTAATACTGCATTATAATCCAAAGTATAAAACAAATCTTCATGAGTCCATGCTGATACGAATAATTGTATGCATAAATTAGTATAAACACTTAGCAGTACTATTGCTGGCTCATATGGTAAGACAATATTTAGTTTTGTAAGAAACTGCTAAACTGTCTTCTAAAGTAATGTGTTAGTTAGGGTTCTCTAGAGAGACAGAACCAACAGAAGAGATCTGTAAATATGAGATTTATAAAAGGTGTCTCACACAGCTGTGGGAATGGAAGAACCCAAAATCCACAGGGCAGGCTGTGAAGCTGACAGCTCCGATGAAGGGTCTGTATGAACTCCACAGGAGAGGCTTGTTGGCTGAAGAAGCACTGAAAGGGTCTTTCTTCTTCCTTAAAAGCCTTCAACTGGGTGGGCAATGGTGGCACAGTGGCAGAGTTCTCGCCTGTCATGCAGGAGACCAGGGTTCATTTCCCAGTGCCTGCCCTTGCGGAAAAAAAAAAGCCTTCAACTGATTAGATTACATTGCTGTGGGAGACATGCCATAGTTGAACACAGATGTAATCAGCTATGGATGCAATCAACTGACTGATAATTTAATACACCAGCCTTCAGGTTTGTCAACCAGCCATGAAATATCCTTCCAGAAATAGTCAGGTCTGTGCTTGCCTGACCAGACAACTGGGCATAATCACTTGGCCAAGGTTGACACCAAAACTCAACCATCACAAGTAACTTTACCATTTTGCATTTCTATCAGCAGTGAGTGAGATTCTCCGTTGCTCTGCATTCTGCTAGCCATCAGTATTATCAGTTTTGGGGGTTTTCACCATTCTTAATAGGTGTGTTGTATCTTACCTTATTGTTTATATTTGCAATTCCCTAATGGCAAACGGTATTGAGCCTCTATTCATAATTTGCCATCTTCATGTCCTCTTTAGTGAGCTGTCTGTTCAGATCTTCTCCCATTATTGGACCTTTTTTTGGTTTACTTATTATTGAGTTTTAAGAATTCTTTGTATATTTTGGATACAAGTCTTTTAACACATGCATGTTTTGCAAATATTTTCTCCCCAACCATGGCTTCTCCTAACAACTTCTTTTGCAGAGCAGAAACTTCAAATGTTAATGAAGTCCACCTTATCAATTTTATCTTTCATGGATCATGCTTTTGGTGTTGTAGTTACCTGTATATCTTCTCTGTCCCCTGAGATGAAATAAGAAGACTAATGGGTTCTGGAGCAAGAGAAATGCCCTTCCTCTGTGTCTATAGGACAAGGCTGTGCTTAAGTCTTTTACCCTGGAGAAGACCGAGAACCTTTTTCACAAGGATCACTCTTCCTTTTTCCCTGCCAGAGCCACAAAGGGATCTTTCTCATATCTTCACAAGAACCTGGTGGAGTTTCTGGAGGTAAAGCCCACCAGAGTTTGGGGCACCTCTGAGATTCAGCCCCCAGGAGTTACTCCTTTCAAGCTAGTCCACTCTCAGCCTCCAGCAGTTCACTTGCTGTTTCAGAATTCCTGCAAGTTTATGGCTCCAGCAACTTCTACTACAGATATGGAGAACTCAGCTGTGTCTGTCTGGATTCACCTATCTCTCCACATTTCAGGGTGGCAGTTTGCTCTATATCTTCAGTTCTCTGAGGGGGCCAAGAATAGTCATTCATTTGTGCAGCTTACTCTTGGTATAAGAATGGAAGTGGTGATTTCCATGTTTTTTACATATCAGGGCTGAAACAAAAAGCCCTGTGAATTTATTTTTATTGCATGTGTTCATTTTCTTTTTCAAACTACAAATTCAAGTCTTTTACATATTCTGTAAAATTCTTGGTCTTTATTATTTGAGAATCAATTTTCATCATTCTTTCTCTTTTCATATTCTAGAACTCCTAATCAAGGTTTGCCACACCTTCTCATTCTCTCATTCTTTTCTCTGAACCTCTGCACAATCATTTTCTTACCATGCTTTTCTGTGATACATTCAGATTAATTTTCTCTTGTCTATATTCCAAGCAACTGAGTCTCTCCCAACACAACCAAATCTACTATTTAACCCACCTCTTGAGGCATTTTTTTTATTGCTAATGGTTACATATCTCATTTTTAGATGCTCTATTTTTTAATGTCTGTTCTTTTTTATAGTGTCTTGTTTTATCCCTGTGATTTGAATTTTTTCTGCACCTTTAATCACTTTTGATGTGTTTATTCTATAATTTCTGTCAGATTGTTCTATTATTTGAACTTCTTTGGGCTTTTTTCTTCTTTTTCATGACTACTAACTCTCACTGATGGTAAATTGCTTCCTCATCTGTTCTGTAATTTGGGATTTTGAGCTCCCCTTCATGGGGTCTTAGCTGCGGGAATCCTGTGCAGTCTAAGTGGAGGGCTTGCTCCTCTTGAACTATTTAGCACTAGCTTTCGTCAGATGCTCCAAAAGTACCACCACCCTGGGACCAATTATGCATTCATTGTTTAGCTTGGGATTTTAAACATAATACCTGCAATATAAATTAAAACCACAGACCCAAGCAAAGCCAGGTCTGGGTCTCTATCGTCCAAGGAGTTTCCCTTTCTCTCAGACGCTTACCAGAGACTTACAAGCTCCCAGTTATCTCCCAGTTCTTGGAAATGGATTATTTTTCTTCCATGCTCTATTACTGAGGTTTAGCCTTTTGCCTTTTGAAGGTCCCAGCTTTACACAATCCCTGCACATCATCTCCTGTCCCTGCTGAGTGTTAAATCCCAACCCCCGGAGGGCCAAGAATGTCATTCTCCCCACACACAATATGGCAGCCGCTGTGCCAGTTCACTTGCTTCCCACTCTGGCTCTCAGCTCCCTCACCACCCCTGCTATATTTAATCACATGTTTCTAGGGTTTGTGGAGGGAAATTTTCAGGAACAGAGGTCTGAACCGGGCTCTGAGTTGGGTCTGTCCCCTGCCCTACCCATCCCAAGCCCATCGGGGCTCAATGAGTCTAAGGAGCCTGGCGGGCATCCAGGATCAAGTGCCCAAGAGGCATTTGGACAGATGGGTCTCAGCACAAGGGGCTGGAGCATGGACAGTTTTGGCAGGCAACAGATGAGCTCTTAACATCCATGGGTATATGCAAGTACTCACATGGGTATATTTAGGGGCTTCTTCCTGTACTAGTCTGTTTCTGAGCTTGGGGGGTATGGGAGGATGGGTAGGAAGTAGATGAACTCATGCATCTGAGTCCTGGATCCATGCTAAATATGAGTGCAAACTTTGTGGGCACCAGATCCCACTGCCTTTAGGGAAGGAACTGCGTGGATTCATGAGCCTAAAGTAAAAAGGAGGAAGCTTAAGGCTGTGTCAATTGTCCAGCTTCTGGCATTTACTATATATGTGACTTTGGGCAAATTGTTTCTTCTTTCTGAACCTCAGTGCCTTCATTCATAAGATGGGGATAATAAAGACCACCTAGCTGAGTTGTTGTGAGGATTAACTGGGTTGACATTCAGGCAGATGTACTGTTTTAGTTTCCTAAGGCTGCTGGAATACAATACACCAAAAATGGACTGGTTCTTATAAAAGGGATTTATTTAGTTACAAATTTACAGTCCTTTGGAGGAAAGGCAGCCAGCTTTCCTCTGGCTTTCTCTGTCACATGGGAAGGTACCCAGTGATGTTTGCTGTCCTTCCCTCCTGGCTTCTGGGTTCAAACAGCTTTCCCCAGGTGATTCCTTTCTACATCTGCAAACATCTGGGTCTGTGTCAGCTCTAAGCTCTGAGCTGAGTTCTGTTGAGTTGTACTGAGCTGTTTCTCTCTCTTCTGACTTCTCCTTTTAAGCCTGACCTATTGTGGAAGATGTAATCAGCCATAGATGTAATCAGCCAACTGCAGATGTAATCTTCCATAGATGAAATTCACATGCTGATGATTTAATTCCACAGCAACAGAACCGCCATTACCTGGCCAAGTTGATACCTGAACTTATCTACTGCATGTATCAATCTAGGCACATAGTAGGGGCTTACTAAATGTGCAAGGAGCCCCTGCTTTGTCCTCAGAATTGGGACCAACAATCCTGGGCTCAAGGTGTGATCAAGAAATAATGATGAGTTTTGGGCCTTAAAAAATCAAATTTCACTAGGTAGGAAGTAAAAAGAAAGGCTTTCCAGGCACAGCACACCACATGTGCAAAAGTTGGAGATGTCAAGAGTATGGAATGTTCTGGGAGCAGTGAGTGGTTCTGTGTAGCTGGTATGGGGGAAGAGATGAGAGAGGATGTAAATTTCATGTGTATCTAGGAAGAAAGGGATAATACTATAGATGAAAAGAGATCCCACAGCTCCTAGTTGGTCACAAGCTGAGCTTGGATGAGACAAGTGGAGCTTTTGTGGTGGCTGTCAGGGACCTGTCCTCAGAGGAATCTGACCACAGGGTCTGGGAAGAAGACCTGTGCTCTGTGCTCGACATTATTTATTCTCATGAGAACACAGGGTCTTGTAGGGCTCTTCCTTCCAAATGGATGCAAGAGACAGAATCCAGAGACTCAAGAGATGATTGCAAGAGTCTCACAGGAGGGGAGAATAAAGAAGGCAAGATAATACTTTTATTATCTGACTTAACCGATAAGTATCATAGCTAACATCTATGGGAGGTTTCCATGTACCGGGCACTGTTCTTTGTATTAGCTTTTTTAATCCTCACAACAAGCTCCTGAAGTAATATTGTGGACTGAACCATGTTTCCTACAAGACACATTCAAGTTCTAAACCCAGGTCTTACGGATGTGAACTCATTTGTGAATGGGGTCTTCAAAGATGCTGTGAAGATAAAACCAAACTGAATCAGGTAAACATTAATCCAATTATTGGAGTCCTTACAAGCAAAGGAAATTTGAACATAGAGTAGGACATAGACAGAGCATCATGTGACAGAGCCAGAAATTGAGTTATGGATTACTAGCAGGCCACCTCCAAAATGAGATAGATTTAGAGGAAGCATGGCCTGCTGAGACCTTGATTTTAGACTTCTAGACTCCAAAACTGAAATATTACATTTCTATTGTTTATGCCAACTCTATGTGGTACCTGTTATAGCAGCCCTGGCAAACTAAGACAGGTGGGTATCATTATCATCCCCATTTTACAGTTGACCATTGGGGCACAACGGAGTCGAGTTGACTGGGAAAGGGTGGTGGGTGGGTTGCATGACCCAGGTAGGTCAGAGTTCACAACTCCATCTGGTTCCTCACCAGCCATGTGGCCTTGAACAAGGGACTGCGCATCTCTGAGCCTCAGTTTCCTTCTCTGTAACATGGGGAAACTGGGGCGTGGCCTGGAGGGATGAGATGCCCACCTCCTTCCCAGAAGCTAGGCTCAGTGACAAGCGCCCTGCCTGCTGGCTCCAGGCACATTTGAGACCAGAGATGCCCAGAGGAGGCTGTTGATCCCTCGGGAGAGGGGGCTCACTGAGCCACCTTCTGGGAGCCCCCTAGAGACCGTATCCCAGTGTCACTTTTGGAGTCTGTGCCCTCCCTGGTCAGGGGCAGTTACAGTCAATGCCAGCCCTAAAAATCTTTCAGCAGAGTAGCTGAGCTCCCACAGACAGAGGCTGGACTCACAGATGGAAATATCTCTTTGATCACTTTTTAATGAAAAA
The DNA here is from genome assembly GCF_023851605.1 of Tamandua tetradactyla. NCBI lineage: Eukaryota > Metazoa > Chordata > Mammalia > Pilosa > Myrmecophagidae > Tamandua > Tamandua tetradactyla. The sequence continues at coordinate 195,301,521 of NC_135328.1, read as the reverse complement.
CACATTTGCATCCAAACTGAAATTATATTGTCAGCAGTTAATTATCACTTGTCAAACAAGCGTGAGCCCAGATTGTGGGTTTAATTTCCATATAGGTTTACAAAGGCTTCATTCCTCTTATTTGGCAAGGCCTCTCTGTGCAAGAGACACTCAATGTTGGAACTGTGGTGCTTTTTTTAAACAGTTTATTTTTTTTTGTTAAACAAGCAGGTTTCCTTGGCATCTGAGTCAGGGCACTTTCCAGTTCAGAGGAGCCCTCAGTGTAATTTTAGCAAACAGTAATTTGGGAGGATGGGGGTGGTTGGTTCCAGACTTAGGGACACCTGGGGCAAACACAGGCCTGGAAATGGATCCTAGAATTCCCCACTGGAACCCCAGGCAGCTGCCCTGTTCATCCCTCTCTCAGGGACTCATACAGTCTCATCTGTTTCGTTCCTCTCCCTGCTTCTCAGCTTCTCTCCCCACATTGCATAAATGACCATCCCTCCTCTCTTATAAGAATCACCTGCCCTTCAGACCTGGGTTCAGTGCCCTTGGGCCAGTCCCTTACCCCACCATGTGAGCCCTTTCCTTGTGTGTGACATTGGCCGATCCTGCCTTGCCTTTTGGTGTGTGGCTCAAATGACATCACCACTGCCCCAGGGGCTCTGCAAGGCAGGGTAACTGGCTGCTACTTTGGTTATGATTGTCACCAGAATAATAACAACCCATCCCCTGACCCAACTGGGAGCACCTTCCTGGGAAAACAGAGATGGATAAACTATATTGCTGTCTGTTAAGCCCTCCCTGGATGTCCAAGAGGTGCTGTGCCAGCTTAGCCCAGAGCCATGAACCTCAGTTTCCTTGAATACAAAGTGGGGACATCCTACACTTTCAATAAACCTTGCGCATCGTGATGATTAGGTTTATGTGTCAACTAGGCCAGGTAACGGTTCCCAGTTGTCTGGTCAAGCAAGCACTGGTCTGTTACTGCAAGGACATTTCATGGACTTAAATCATCAGTAAGTTAATTGCATTTATGTCTGGTTATAGCTACAATTAACTAAGGGTGCCTTAAGCAATGAGAGACATTTAATTCAATCAGTGGAAGGCTTTAAAAGGAGAAGTGATAACTTCAGCAGTCAAAAGAGGGAATTTTCATCTCTATTTCAGCCAACCAGCTTCTCCTGGGGAATTCATCAAAAACCTTCATCAGAATTATGCCCTATGGAATATGGACTCGTGCTCCCCCAGTGCATGAGACACTTTTATGAAATCTCATAATATATCTCCAGTTGATTCTGTTTCTTTATAGAGCCCTGACTAATACATGCATTATGACTGTTAACTTACGAAAGTTCAGTGTGACTGAAGCATGGGGAGAGGGGTGGCCATGAGGCTGAAGACAGTGGGGAAGAGACTGGAGAGGTTGGCCAACCCCCATGTCTGAGGAAGAGGGAAGCCAGGAGAGGGCTTAGGGACTGGTCGGCCTGCATCCAGAGCTTAGCTCAGTGAAGAGAGACCAGGGTCCTGTGCTGAGACCTCAGTTTCCCCCATCCACACAGTCTGCAACTCTCCCAGACCTATCACCTCTGAGTCCCCCATTAGTACTGCAGCCCAGCGCATTTCAGGCCAGGACACACAGCTCTCAAGAACTCACTCATCATCTAGGCCAACAGCCAGAGTAAGAATCTTCTGTGCAGGTCACCTCAGGGAGCCCTCAGCAGGGAGGGCAGGGATGGGGGTTTCTAAACCAGGGAATTGTCAGCTCTGGGAACAAATCCACTCTTGATTTCTGGGAAGGTGAAGTCCACAACCCCGGCCTGGATTCAGGGTCCCGCCAACCCTCATCAGGTCGACCCCACCTTCTTCATCATTTTCCTCAATGAAGGAGAGTTGACTGAGGCAGGGAGTAGCTAAGGGGACTCACACACACATAGCCACCCACTCCCCTCTGCCTTACACGGCCTTAAATCTGGGTTCTAGACCCACCCTCCCAAAGCAGAGGCATCTGTTCCCTGGGGAGAACAGACTCTGGGATTGTCCTTCCAGTGTCCATTTAGGGTCTCCCAGTGTGGGTGGCAGCCTGACCCCACCTCTAGCTCCAGGGATGGACCCTGAGTGGACAAAGCTATATCCCAGAGGGGGCCAGTCAGCACAGGACTGGTTTGGGGGTACACTACTAACACCAGCCCAGGACTTTCCAGTTCTGGCTGAGGAGAGACAGTGCCTTCTACTAAGTGGGAATGAGAAAGTTGCTGCTGCAGTAACAAGAGGAGCCAGACCTGAAACGAAGCTGATACAGTGGGAGGCAGAGCAGAAAGACAGAGAAACACTGAGCTCTGGCTCACATAACTGGACTGCTGGAGCTGAGAAATTGCTGAAGGCTAAGTGTGGACTAGTATGAGAGTAAGAAGAAACTCCTTGGGGACCACAGCCTTAGGGGGATCCCAAACTTTCATGGGCTTTAACTCTAGGAAACCCACAAATACAGCAGGACGGCAGTAGAGGTTTAAACCAGGCAGTGGTACAAATCGGAATTATCATTGTGCACAAGGCTGGTGCCAGGTACTGTGGCCCAGGCAGCAAAAAAAGCAAAGCATATAGACAACCCGCATGGTGATCAAAAAGAAACTGGAAATAACTTCTTCCCCCAATATTTTAGTTTGCTAAAGCTGCCAGAATGTAATATACTAGAAATAGATTGCTTTTTATAAAGGGGATTTATTAGATTACAAATGTATACATCGAAGGCCATGAAAATGTCCAAATTAAGGCATCCAAAGAAAGATACCTTGATTCTGAGCAAAGGCCAATAGCATCCAGGGTTCCTCTGTCACATGAGAAGGCACATGGTGCTGTCTGCTGGCCCTTCTCTCCAAATGTCTCTGGGCTTCTTTGTGTCCTTGCTTATTCCTCCTGGGGCATTTCTGTCTCTGAGCTCTCTCCAAAATGTCTCTGCCTTTTATACTCTCATAAAGAACTCCAGGAAAGATGATGAAGACCCACTTCAAATCAGGTGGGTCCCATCTCCACGGAAACAACTTAATCTAAAGGTCTCACCCACAACAGGTCTGCAGCCACAAGAATGGATTAGAGGAGCATGGCTTTTCTGGGGTACATGAACGTTTCAAACCAGCACACTCAATATCCTAAAAATATTGTTCTGACTTCCTGTCATGCCTGAGATTCCACCATCAGAGTTTCCTTTCTTTGGGTTCAACAGACTCTTCCAAACAGAGACCCTCCTACTTAGTGCAGAGTTTACAGGTGTGATGAGGGGGCAAGAGTGAGCTGAAAAGGAGGGTCTGGGAAGGAATTTGTGGGGTGAAAATTGGGGAGGAGTAGGAGGGCAAGGAACAGGGAGAGGAGAGGATACACTTAGCAACCATTTCTGACTTATGACCCAAAAATGAATCAGATCCAGCCCCTGCCCTCCAAGAGATCACAGTGTAAGGCTGGGGGCAACCATGTCTTCAGCCACTGAGGATAGGGACCCATGAGCTCTGGTAACAGGAGTGCCAGACATTGTGAGGGCACAGAGAAGAGGGCATGACCAGCCTGGGGAAAAGGGACAATCAGAGATGCTTCTCCAATGCAGTGACACCAGAGCAGGCTTGGCAAGATGACACAGAGCAGGAAGAATGTTCTGAGCAGCAGGAACAGCATGTGCAAAGGCCCAGAGGATAAGAGGGCATGGTGTGGCTGCAACACTAAAAGAAGCTTAGTGAACCTGTTCTAGTTTGCTAGCTGCTGGAATGCAATATACTAGAAATGGAATAACTTTTAAAAAGGAGAATTTAAGACAGTTGCTAGTTCACAGTTCTAAGGCCAAGAAAATGTCCCAATCAAAACAAGTCTATAGAAATGTCCAATCTAAGGCATCCAGGGAAAGGCACCTTGGTTCAAGAAGGCCAGTGAAATTCGCGGTTTCTCTCTCAAGTGGAAGGGCACAGTCAGAGTTCCTCTCTCATCCGTAAGGGCACATGACGAACACAGCATCATCTGCTAGCTTTCCCTCCTGGCTTCCTGTTTCATGAAGCTCCCTGGGAGGCATTTTTCTTCATCTCCAAAGGTTGCTGGCTGGTGGACTCTGCTTCTCATGGCTATGTCATTCTGCTCTGCTCTCTCTGAATCTCTCATTCTCCAAAATGTTTCTTCTTTTATAGGACTTCAGAAACTATTCAAGACCTACCCAAATGGGTGGAGACATGCCTCCAGCTTATCCAGCTTAATAACCACTCTTGATGAATCATATCTCCAGGGAGATGATCTAATTAGGCTTCAAACATACAATACTGAATAGGGATTAGAAGAAATGGCTGCTTTACAAAATGGGATTAGGATTAAAACATGGCTTTTCTGGGGTACATACATCATTTTAAACCAGCACAGTAGCCAAAAGCCAGTTGGTGGAGAGAGAAGTGGTGGACAATGGAGCCTGAAGCTTGGGCAGCAGCCATAAGAAGATGAGGGGCTTGAGGGTAGCAGGTGGTGGTGGCATGAGAGCTGTATCCTGAGGGCAGAATGCAGCCATGGAAGGAGCTCGAGCAGGAGACAGGATCAGGTTTGAAATGGCAAGACATGTCCCAGACTGCAGCATGGGAGACATGCCTTCTGTGTGACCACCAAGTGCCCAGACAAACTCAGAACATACTTAGGGTTGAATGAATGGATGAATGGATGAACAATAGTGAAAGGGACTAATAGTGGAGCAAGGAGGCTACTGCAGTGTCCTGCTGAGAACGGGTAAGGGTCACACAGAGTCATGGCAGTGGACACAAAGCAAAGCAGGTGAACCACGAAGAATCTAAGAAATAGAACGGACTGGGTGATGTATGTGTGTGTTTCTGCTTCTGTGTGTGGGATGACTATGTGTCAGGGGTGTCTGTGTATGAGCCATGTGTATCTGTGCATGCCTATGTGTGCAATGCATGTATCTGCACACTTGTATGCACATCGGGAGGGTTCTGGGTGGAGCTTGCAGGGATTCACTAAAGCCCAGGATCCCGCAGAGCCCCAATTCTGGGACCCCAGCCCCCCAGCCCTGTGTTCTCTCCACTGCCCACACTGCCCCCATTATAGAGAAAAGCTCTGCCTCCCAGCCCCTCCCAGCCCCCAAATCATCTGTCCTTCCACCTCCAGCTATAATGGACATTAATGCTGGGCTACTTTCTCATCATTTTCTGCAGCTTGCAAAATGGTTTATTTGATTCAATGCAAAAAGTGCTCACATATTCTCCCCAGAGTTGAAAAAATGTTGTCTGGTAGTTAAGCAAAGAGAAAAATAAGAAAAATAATAAAGCATCATGAAGGGGAGGAAATATGAGGAGAAGAAAGGCAGATGTGGAGCTTGAGGGTGATCACAGGGAGATGTCGGAAGTGAGTCATTTAACCAAATTTTTCTAAATATTTTTATTTAAGAAAACAAACAATACACTTAGAACCCAATATATAAAAACTTATGGGATGCAGCAAAGGCAGTGCTGAGAGGAAAATTTATTGCCCTAAATGCCTATACTAAAAAACAAGACTGAACAAAACTTAAGGATTTAACAGCTCAGCTGGAGAATTTAGAGAAAGAACAGCAAACTAACCCCAAAGCAAATAAAAGATTAAAGCAGAAATTAACAAACTGGGGATCAATAAAATACTAGAAAGAATCAACAAAACTAAAAGATGGTTTTTTGAGAAAATCAGTAAAATTTATAGTCCCCTAGCTAGACTAATGAAGAAAAAAAGAGAAAGGATACAAATAAACAAAATTAGAAATGAGAGAGGGGGTGTTACCATAGACCATAGAAGAAATTTTAAAAATCATAAGAGAATGTTTATGAACAACTATATGTCAAAAAACGAGACAACTTAGATGAAATGGACAAATTCTTAGAAATACATGAATTACCTATACTGACTTGAGAAGAAATATAAGATTTCAACAAATCAATTACAAGTAAAGAGATCCAATCAGTTATTAAGTCTTCCCACTCCTTCCTCTCTCAGCCAACATGACAAGCAAACTCACTGCCCTCCCCCTGTCTACGTGGAACATGACTCCCAGGGGTGTGGACCTTCCTGGCAACGCACGACAGAAATCCTAGAATGAGCTGAGACTCAGCATCAAGGGATTGAGAAAAACCCTAGAATAAGCTGAGACTCAGCATCAAGGGATTGAGAAAACCTTCTCTACCAAAAGGGGGAAGAGTGAAATGAGACAAGGTGCCAATGGCTGAGAGATTCCAAACAGAGTCAAGAGGTTATCCTGGAGGTTATTCTTATGCATTAAATAGATATCACCTTGCTAGTCAAGATGTAATGGAGAGGCTGGAGGGAACTGCCTGAAAATGTAGAGCTGTGTTCCAGTAGCCATGTTTCTTGATGATGATTGTATAATGATACAGCTTTCACAATGTGACTGTGTGATTGTGAAAACCTTGTGTCTGATGCTCCTTTTATCTACCTTATCAACAGACGAGTAAAACATATAGATTAAAAATAAATAAATAATAGGGGGAACAAATGTTAAAATAAATTTAGTAGATTGAAATGCTGGTGATTAATGCAAGGGAGGGGTAAGGGGTATGGTATGTATGAATTATTTTCTGTTTTCTTTTTATTCCTTTTTCTGAGTTGACGCAAATGTTCTAAGAGATTATCATAATGATGAATATACAACTATGTGATCATATTGTGTTACTGATTATATAACAAGAATGGAATGATCATACGGTAAGTATGTTTGTGTTTGTATATGGTTATGTTTCATAAATAAAGAAAGAAAAAAAATGAGTTCTTTAAAAAAAAAAACAGGCCACATAATATTTATGAACATAAAAAAAGCAAGTTTATTTGGTAAAAAAAAAAAGTCTTCCCACAAAGAAAAGTCCAAGTCCAAATGGTTTCACAGGAGAATTTTATCAAACATTTCAAAAAGAATTAACACCTGTCTTACTCAAACCCTTCCAAAACATTTGAGAAAAAAGGAACACTACCCAACTCATTTTATGAAGCTAACATCACTCTAATACCAGAATTGGATAAAGGCAATCCAAGGAAAGAAAACTATAGACCAATCTCCCTAATGAACACAGAAGCAAAAACTCTAAACAAAATACTAGCAAATCAAATCCAAAGCCACATTAAAAGAATGATACATCAAGACCAAGTGGAATTCATAACAGGAATGCAAGGGTGGTTCAACATAAGACAATCAATCAGTGTAATACAGGACATTAATAAGCCAAAGGGAAAAATCACACAATCATCTCCATTGATTCTGAAAAAGCATTCGACAAAATTCAGCATCCTTTCCTGATAAAAACACTTCAAAAATTAGGAATCGAAGGAAACCTTCAATATTATAAAGGGAATATATGAAAAACCCATAGTCAGCCTCATACTTAATGTAAGAAACTGAGAGCATTCCCTTTAAGATCAGGAACTAGACAAGGAAGCTCATTGTCACCACTGTTATTCAACATTGTATTAGAAATACTAGCTAGAGCAATTAGACAGGAAAAATAAATAAAAGGAGTTCAAATTACATTTTAACTAAGGGTGAGCTTTGTTCATTTCCTAGTTCACCAGAATCACCATCTCGTGATATGTGTCAGGTAAGGAGGGCCCCTAACCTGGTCACTCAGGATCACGGGTTAACCTGCCCAGCCCTCCACGCACCTCAGACTGGTCTGCAGAGGCTCTGTGGCTTCCAGCTCCATCCTGCAATTCAGGCAGCTGTGAGCAGGGCAGGTGGAGCCCAGGCACATCCTTCAGCAAACGCACAGTATCTGCCCCACACTGGTCCCCGCCCCTGTCATGGTCATTCCTCTCCCCCACCCTCGGACTCACAGGGTCCTCCTCCCACCCTATGCCCTGACAAGCCCCTTACAGAGTCTCCCCTCCACTCAGGCCTGACCCCAATACATTTAAGCACCTGCCTCTGCTAAGTGCCCAGCTGGATGCGACGATGTGGGCTGAGGGAGGCAGGCACCATCTGTGCCCCCGGGGTTTCCAGGAGAGTAGAGTGGGGGGGGGGGGGACATTAAACCAGTAGCTACGGAAATAATCAGCTATAACGTGATGAGAGCCAACGGGGCTCTAAGCCTGTCAGGGGAAAGTCAGGGTGGGCTTCCCTGAGGAAGTGACTCTTCTGTGCTAAGTCCTAGACGTCAGCCTGGTATGATGCCTTGGGGGCTGCTCCAGGCACAGGGAACAATATGTGCAAAGGTTCAGAGGTTTGAAGGGGCAAAGGAAGGACCGTGTGGCTGGATCATCATGAGTGGGGGGCTCAGAGCCATGAGCTGAAGTTGCAGAGGTAGGCGGAGGCAGACCCGGCAGGGAATTCCAGAATTTATCCCAAGTGTCCCTGGAAGCCAGCACAGGGTATCAATGTGCGCTTTTGAAGCGCCCTCTGGTGGCCGTGTGGAGAATGGCTGGCAGGTGAGAGAGACACGGATCTGGGAGTCCCTGAGCTGGGATGAAAAGGAAGCCCATGGAGGCAGAGATGCCGGCCATGGAAGTGAGGACAAGGGGCCTGGGCCTGGCCGAGCTTCTCTGCCTCCTGGTGTTTGCCACCCCACGAGGTCCCAGCTTAGAGCTCAGAGTGAAAAGAAGTGAATGTAAACTGCATTTCTGTGAGAGACCGCTCTCCTTCATCTGATTAGCAAGGACACGCGGTGTGGGCAGGGGTGCGAGGGGGCCGCCCTCCCGCACTCCCCGATGCGAACACGCCCTTTCAGGAAGCGTCTGGCGCAGCCTCACACCTGCCTGGGGGCGGCCCAGGGCGGAGCTCACACGCCGGCCCAGAGCAGACAGACCGGGCTGGGGATCCCGACGTCCCCCCTTGAACGCGTGATTCTGGGCGGGTCACGGAGCCAGTCGCAGCCTGTTGTTCAAGGGCTGGGCTGGTGAGAAGCCGCTGCCCAGGGCTGCCTCCGGGATTAAATGAGATAATAGCTCTTGTAGTTTCTCAGCAAATAACAAATACACAATGTGGCACTTCTTCAATCAACGTTGGTTGGGTGCCTACTCCGTGCAGACACTGTCCTTGGCATTAGGGGAAAAAAAAAATTAAAAGCCTCAGAAGCACAAAACTAGACAGAAGTCCCTGACACAATGAGCTCAGACTCTAGAAAGTGACAGATACAGAACATTGAACAGTGAACTAAGAGTGTGTTTATTGGTTATCTTTCTTTGAGGAACAATGAAATTATCTAAAACTGAGGATGTTGATGGACTGCTGACTTTGGACACGGTGCCTAATGAATGGAGGTGGCTGAAAGAAGCACTGACTGAGAAGTAGATTGACGAACAACGGTGTACACATATGATCAATATTGCGCTGCTACGAAAAGGAACCAAGTTGCGAGGCATGCAATATTGTGAATGAACCTGTGGGACATTTGGCGAGGCACAATAAGCCAGCAACAAAAGAGAATTATCATATGGTCTTGTTTAGAAAACACTTAGAAGAAAACAGGGGCCTAGATTGTAAGCTCTCGTAGCAGTCACATTTAGTCTGGAGTGGCAATTATTAGTTCCGGATTTTGAGAGGCAGTTTTATATATGTACAACCTGTTGTTTAGAGTTAAAAATTAAGCCAATCAGGTCGGGATTAAGGTATTCAGAATACAGGGGTAAGAAAGACATTGTCTATTTTTTAGAACTTCATCTACTCTTTGAGACCAAAGGAACAAAGGTTTATTTTGTCCAGAACCTAAATTTTTTTGTAGCACATAATCTAACTCAACGCGTCTGGATAGATCATTTAACAATCCAAACACAGGGAACCCAGAATAAGAAAGAGGGCCTTTAATCCTATATAGCTTAATGTAATGCCTGGATACATCCCAGAACATATTAAGCAGATAATTAAAAAGTATTGGCAAAGTCCCTTGAGGGATGAGAGGAAAAATATGGAACTATTAAACTTAACCACTGGGGACACCCCTGATACTAATGTGTCAAACATTAGGGACACCCAAATCAAAAAGCCAAGCCCTTGATCTCACAGCTTGCTCTTGTAAAGTTTTTGTAGGTAGCTGAGAAGTTCGGCCTACCTATAGGTGTGCCTAAGAGTTACTTCCAGAGAACTTCCTCTGTTACTCAAATGTGGCCTCTTTCTCTCTAAGCCCAACTCTGCAAGTGAAATCATTGCCCTCCCCCCTATGTGAGACATGACATCCAGGGGTGAAAATCTCTCTGGTGGTGTGAGAGATGACCCTCAGGAATGAACCTGACCCTGGCACCGTGGGATCAACAATGCCATCCTGACCAAAAAGGAGGAAAGAAGTGTAATAAGATATCAGTGGCTGAGAGAGTCCAAAGAGAGTCAAGAGGCTACTCTGAAGGTCACTCTTACGCAAGTTTCAGTTAGACCTTGCTACCTAACGTAATTTGCCGAACCCCAACCAAAATCATTCCAGCCAATCCTAAAGAACACCTCGGGCATTATATAAGATTCTACAAAGGTTCCATGCACTAGGGTAAATTTCCAGAAAGATACAATCTCCAGATGGGTCCGTGGACCATAAGTATTGAAATGCTGAGGGTCCAGCCTCTATAGAACATCAACTAGTTCCATCCCCTTGTCGCATATTATCGGCAGCCCCTTCCAACACGAAAATGTTAGAATGACTAGCCCAAATATCCCTAAAGGGTGGGAGAAAGATCAAAGGTGATGATGAGTTATTCAGAGAAGACTGGGTTTAACAAATGAATATGAGTGCTGAGTCATTATATTGGTATTTCTTTTAGTTTCCAGTATCTTAGAGCAGTTAGAAGTAAAAACCTGAAATTGTGGAATTGTAACCCATACCAAACTCTGATATCTGTTCTACAACTAGTTGTTGTGATGTGCTTTGAAATCTGTTGCTTTTTAGTATATATGTTCTTTTGCACACACACACAAATATTTCTTCTAGCCTCCAGTGTTTTGGAGCAGCTAGAAGGAAGAATCTTAAATAGTGGAATGGTAACCCATAACAAACTCTGAAATCTGTTCTATAACTACTTATTGAAGTGTACTTTGAAGAATCATTGTTTTTTTTTTCTTTTCTTTGTATATACTTAATTAAAAACGTTTTAAAAAAAAAGTAAGGAGGTGCAAATTGGTGATGAGAAAAATGAACAGGGAAGGAGGTGGGGCTGCCGGGGTCACGGTGTAAAGAGAGGGGTCAGGGGAGGCCTCTCCCAGCCGATGAAGGGAGGGGGGTGAGGACCTGGGCAGACACTGGGGAAGAGGCTCCAGCTGGAGGAAACCCGAGCGCAAACCTGCAGGAAGGAGCCCGCAGGTGAAGCCAGGGCTGAGGGGAAGTTGGGGTGGCCTGAGAGGCGCGGGACAGGGACCGCGGGACCCGGGTCTCCGTCGGCGGGACTGTGCAGGTGGTTCGGGGCAGAGGCGGCTCCACCCTGAGCCGCACGGGGTTCCCCGGGGGCTGCGGAGAGCGGCGGGCGGGGCGCGGACCACCCAGGCGGCTGCTGCACCGGTGAGGGCGGGGTGACGGCGGCTCGGACCAGGCGGGAGTCGGGAGAGCGTGACAAGAAAGCGGATCCGGGTGAGCTTCAAGGTGGAGCCACCAGGACTGGAGCATTATTCACTCGGTGAATTTAGCATCCTTGGTTTTTAAATTTCATGCTATTTCACCAAACACCTCCTTCTAGGATACTACTCTAACAAAATAGAAATTTAAAGGAAGATTAAAGAAAGCAAATTTCTACTGGAGTGTTGTATGAGAGTAAAAAAAAGTTCAAATTTTTAAAATGGGAATGTAGTTAAATAATTTCTGGTCCATCCATAAGATGGGCTATTTCAAAAAAAATGTAATGAGATGGAAAAATGGTCAGACTAGAGTGTCAGGGAGGAGAGGCCTGGCCCTGTGCATGCACCACATGGAGGGCACGGCGGGGTCCCCCTTCCCCAGTTCTCCTTCTGGGCCACAGGAGGACGGCACAGCCCAGGACCTTGCTTAGACCAGCGGGACGTGAGCAGAGGTGGTGAAGCTGCTGCCACGCGGGAGCATTCAAGAGCCAGTGCCCGAGCCTCACGCAGCCTCTGCACCTGCAGGAATCACCATGGGAGCACCTGTCGCGGGGCTGACGTCCTGGGCTGGGGCCGCCTCCACCTGGTCTGTGCCTTTGTGACACGATGAGCCACGCTCTCGTGCTGGCCTCAGAGGACATGCGGCAAGAGTGAGAAAGCAGCTTAGTTTCTGGGGATTATTTGATTTTGCATCATATCCTAGCCTGTCCCTACGCTCACACCAAGGTGAAATCAGTTAGGAAAACACATAGGCTTGCATATCAATAGAAAAAGAATGAAGAAAGGCATCAGTGCTTTAGCACCTCCATCTTTGGGAGATGGGACATCAGGTGCTTTATATACTTCTGTAGATATACCTTTATACTTTCCCAGTGTTTCCCACTAAGCATGCATTATTCATATTAATAGAAAAATCAGTGCTATTAACAAGAACACCTGGGCCCTGGCCGAGGCCATCCGTGTCCCGGCTACATTTCTTTCTCTCATCCCTGCCTCGTGGTACAATTAGCATCTGTCCCGCCCAATTAGCCCTTTATTAGAGATCATTCTGTTCTCTTAATTATCAGCCATACATAATTCAGTACAGTCGTATACTGTCTTGTTCTCAGACGTTAACTTAGCGTCTCTTGGCCTCGGCTTCTTCATCCCTGAGTGCAGTGGTGACAGTGAAGATCTTTGGGGTCCCCTCAATGCCATCTCTCCTTGGGGCCAGGAGCAATAAATACCAGCTCTGGTTTGGCACTTACTGTGCACCAGGCCCTGTGCTGAGCACGCGAGGTGCATTAATTCACTTCATCCTTAAAGCAAGCTTATGATGGGGCCTGGTTACCATCTTCCCATCTTACAGATTAATAAACTGAGGTACAGAGAGGTTAAGTAACCTGCCTAAGGACACAGCCAATGGGGTGCTGCCAGGCTTAAAACCCAGAGCAGAATCCAGGACAGGCCATGCTTGACAACATGCTAGTCCCTGTGCAGGGAGCAGGGTGACAAGGACAGAGAAAGTGCCCACGCTCATGCAGAAAAGCCACGATGATGGCAACGTAGCAGTCACCATTCACTGAGGGCTAGTTTAGCACCAGGTGTTTGCACACATCACCTTGTCGGGTCCTCACCGCGTCCTATGAAACATCCAGTTTCACACATAAGGATCCGAGGCCCAGAGAGGCTGCCCAGAGTCCCGCCCCCATGTGCACCCTGGAAGTGCCATTTGAGCCCAGGAATCTGTCCCCAGCGGTGTGAGATCAAATCCTCATAACAACCCCAATGCCTTTGGTATTATTGTGCCCATTTTACAGAAGGGAACTGATGAAGCTCACAGAGGTAAGAGCACCGCCCAAGTGACAGTGAGTAAGTGGTGGAGGCTGAATCTGAACCCAAGTCTGTGGAATTCTGAAGCCCATTGTCCTTTTGCTGCTTCATGGGTCAGGGGTCCAGGCAGGGCCAGCAGCCCCCCAGGCGCAGGAGGAGCTGCCCACCTGGTCGCACTTAGGGCCAGAGAGCCTCCAGCCCTGAAACAATAATATAATAGTAATGATAACAGCAACCCTTGTCCGTAGGGGTTGTTAATTTCCTGGCTGCCAATGCAAATACCATGCAATGGGTTGGCTTAAACAATGGAATTTATTAGCGCACAGTTTCGAGGCTGGGAGAAGTCCAAATCAAGCCTTCATTAAGGTGATGCTTTCTTCCAGAAGACCGTGATGCTCTGGGGCTGGCTGCCAGCGATCCCTGCCCCCTGGCCTTTCCGTCACATGGCAGTGGGCGTAGTGGTCTTTCCTGTCCTCTCCCTCTCTTCTGGGTTCTCTTGATGCTCAGCTTCCAGCTGCTCCCTCTGGCTTTCTGTCTCTGTGACCTTTCCTGTAAGGCCTTCAGTAACAAGATTAAGGCATCCTGGTTCAGCTGGGCCACACCTTCAACAAAGTCACCTTGTCCTATTTACACTGGTTCACACTCAAAGGAATGGATTCAGTGTAAGAATATGTTTTCCTGGGGTACACGGCTCCAAACCATCGCGTGGAGTGTTTGCGGTGTGGTTGTAGAGTACTTTATATTTGTTATTTAATGCTGGTCCCCGCCTGGTAAGGCAGATGCTATTATTAGCTTCAACTCACATGTGCACACGTGAGCTCAGAGAGGTTCAGGAACCTGCCCAAGGTCTCCCAGCAAAGAAGTGGCAGAGCGTGGCTAGATACCAACGTAGTTCAAAGCCTGTGTTCTAATCAGTGGGTGACACTTCCTCTCGCCACCTGCACCTGGGACTCGGACCATTAACAGGGGCCGAGCCTTGCCTTACCATGTCAGCCTCTGAAATGAGAATGCAGCAGCCTCAAGGAGAAGCCCCGGGTGACAGGAGAGAGTCACTACACTGACCCCAGAGCAGGGAGGAGAGAGGAGGAGAGCGCAGAGCCATGGGCATGGGGGGCAGCACTGTCCACCCATGAGTGCCTGGAGGAAGTCACCGCATCAGCTTGTCACTGAGGCCAATGCCATCAGCTGGGCTGGGCAGAAGCCGCACCAGGCCCAGCTAGGGTGGCTGACCGTGGCCCTGGTGAAGAGGCCATAACTTACTGTCCATCTACTCCCAGGCCCAAGTTTATTACCCAGCATAATTCCTCTAATTGCCACTGTCATGGCTAATAGCATTACATGAGGACCATAAACTCAGGAAGTCTGAAGTAGGCCCCAGAGAAGGGAGAGGTTATAAATGGTTTAGACGTGGCTCAACAGGGAAGCAGGGGGTAACTGAAAGCTTCCGAGAAGCTCCGGTTGGGAGGACAGAATGTGTCGCCCTGGAAGGCGACGCTGTTTCCTGGGATCTTGGGAGGCTGCACACGCTGAATAGTAGAACCAGAGAAAGTTAAACAAAGCTAAATAATAAAATCTTATATTCATTGGACATAGAAACGCGTTAACGTTAAGGTAGTAGAATTGTCAAAATCATAACGAAAGGGTCACAAAACAGCAAAACAGTCAGACGAGAAGACAGGGCACTACTGACCTCTTAGAACAGTGACATCGCCGGCCCTGGGAGGCGGGTGATGGAAGGCCAGGAGCCAAGAGGAGGGGCTTGGAGAGAGGCCTGGATTTCAGTGTGGGCCCCACTGCTTGCTAGCTCATCTGTCAAGTTGGGTAAACTGGCTGCCTCCACCAGGGAGTGGTGAGTCCTAAATAGCAAGATGGGTGAATGATGCTTAATAGCTAAGCTATCTATGTGTGTGTGTGTGTGTGTGTGTGTGTGTGTGTGTGTTTGTGTGTGTGTGTAAACCAGGGCTACAGGAATCCTCGGGGAGCATCCGGAATATACCAGGTTCTCACCCCAGGCTGCCCATCGGGATTACCTGGGAGCTTTGAAACAACTCAACGCAGGGGCCAGGGAGGAGCAGGGCAGTGTGAGGCAGCGGCTCTGCCATGGCGCCCCCGCCACCGTGCCCACCTCCACCTGGGCCACGTAGGCAAAGCTTAACTGGAGCTGCTCTGAGCCTTTGTGGGGGGCCTGTGGTCCTCTGGGAACCCGGAGCACGGGAATGGGAGGCCTGTGAGGAGCTGCTACAAGGCTGCTTCCCGCCCGCCTCCCTATCTTCCCAGGAGGCTGTCGCCGGAGAGGCTCTCAGCATCTCCAGAGTGCTGACGGGGCTTGAAGCTTTCTGTTTTCAACCTTGCCACCCTCCCCACCCTGCTTAGGGTGCAGCTGCAGGTCCTAAAACTGCCTACCCCAGCCTGGAATTGGCTCCTCAACAAGACAGCCCCACGGACCCGTCCATGTCGTCCTGTTGGACAAGGGACACAGAGCCGCACCTTTGCTGAGCTCACTTCTGCTGTTTGTCTGAATGCAAAGAGAGCTTGCTGTCTGTTCCCCGACTCATCTGTCAGCCTGGCCTGACAGGCCGCTCTGTTTTGTTCCCTGCTGCACTCCCCACACCTGGGTCGGGTCTGAGTACCTAAAAGATCTCAATAAATATTTGTTGAATGGATGAACAAATGAATGAAGGAATTAAGCTTCAGGGGCAGTGACAATGGCAACTGTGGCCTTAGGTGAAGAAATGGGATTTCAAGTCTTCGCTGAGTGCTCCCTAAGCCTCGGTTTCACTAGCTGTGAAATGGGGGAGCGGCTCCAGGCTCAAGGAGTTGCAAGGATTTGACATCTAGCGGCTCTGAAGTGAATGCTTTTGTTTAGTCAAAATTGTATTCCATTTGCCGCCCACCAGGAATTCCAGCAGGAGAAGAGGGTAGAGGGGGAGTGAGGTGAGGCCTGATCCTGGGGCCCTAAGGATAGGCATATGGAGTTTGGATTTTTCCAGCAGGTGACAGGGAGCCACTGGCTGTCTCTGAACATGGCCAGGCCAGGAAATCTGGCTCCACTGGGGCTGATCAACAGCCTGTTGTTTGGGGCAGCTGTTCCCAGAACAGAGTGTGCAGCAGAACCTCGGGGGCACGTTAGAGAGGCAGCTGGGGGCGCAGCCTGGGCCCAGTAAGACCCTCTTGGGATTGCAGGGGACGGAAATGGGGATCCTATATTTTTTTAAGTTCACAGATGAGGCCAATGGGGCGAAATCTCAGGTCAGCATTTGGAAAATGTTGCTCCAGGGGATTTCTCCACGTTCTGTTAGGACATCTCTCCTCCAGGGAGGAACGGGGAGAAAGGGAAAGGGGTGACAGGTTTTGCTTTAAAAGGATTGTTCTGATAAAATAAAAGCAACCTGGAGCTGGTCACTGCTGATGGCAAAAATGTTACTTTGAGTCAACTGAAACTGCTTATTTTATATGTCAAAATATGGTCAAACAGCAGTAATTTTATGTGGTCGGTCAGTCTCATGTGTCCATTTCTTATGCTGGTGAATTTGCGTTTGCTAAGGAAGTCAGAAGTGGCTGGGCCCAGCAAGGAGAGCCTTCTGCTGAAGCCCCGTTTGCTAACAGGAGCGGGAGACCACCCTAAGAGGGCTGAGCCTCTGCCCAGAGCCCGGTTGCTGGGGGCTTCCTTCCCCCAGACCTAGTGCAGGGAGAAGAGGGAGGGATGGGGAGAAGCGGGTCCGCACTGCCCCAGTGCAGTTCATCTGTCCTCACCTCACCTCTGACCCTGCCCACGGGACCTGCCCACGGGACTCCGCCGTCTGCTCCCACCTGGCCTCACCTTCCCCGAGCCTCCCACCGCCCTTAGCTCAGGGTGGTCCTCCGAGTCACCTGGCCCCCATCCTGCCGCAGGGCTGTTCCCTCTGCCCAAATGCTCTTCCTACATCCCACCTGCTGGTGAATCAAGGACCAGGCCGTCTCGCTGGGAAGCCAGGAGGTCCAGGAAGCCTGGGAAGGGCAGGGGCCGACGCAGGCCTGAGGGGGAGCGGGCAGCAGGGACGGCCGAGGCCTCCCCAGCAGGGCTGCGCGGCAGGTTTCCCCTCACACTCGGTGCCCGGCTTCCAGCGCGGCGCTGGCGCGGAGCCCCGGGTGCGGTTATTAGGCTGTGGTATGCGTGTAGGTGTGTCCCTGTCGGAAGTGGGTTTTGCATATTTTGATGTATCTATAAATACGGGAGGTAATTATCCTCATCATATGCTTCTGTTCTGCACAAGGGTGTGTTTCCCAGAAGAACGCAAGCTGCCAATTCACGACCAGAAACAATGGCAGCCGCCCGACGACCACGCGTCCCGCCCGCTGATGACGTGGGACGTGGCCATTCATGGTCCCGGGATGGGGCAGCGGGCGGTGAGTGGATCTCCCCACACCACAGACAGGTTCTGGAGTCCTGGGGGGCCGGGAGGGGCAGGGAACAGGGTCGGGAGAGAGGTCAGCTCCGGCCACCTGCCTGGACCCCGGTGAGGTGTCTTGTGCCCCTGCCTTGAGCACCTGCCTTGTGCCGCTGCCCCAGAGATCCTGCAGGGCTGGGAGCTGAGCAGCTGGAATGCACCATCCTGGGCACGAGCCCTGTCTGCCCTCAGTGACGAGGGAGCGCCTCCCTGAGCCTCAGTTTCCCCGCTTGTGCAGTGGGGATGGAACAGCTCCCTCCTCATGGGTGGTTTAAGGTTTAAATGAGACAGTGCATATCAAGGCTCTTGGCACACAGGGGACATGTCCAAAAACGAGAACTGCAGATCAAGTCATTGTCACCCTCAGGACTGGCGGTATCCACGTGCCCATTTCACAGACACGGCCTAATGGCTGTGATAGCTGATGGTTATCACCCCCGTGTCCCAGGCAGTGCACCCATGATCCCATCTCACAGTCGCCCGGCCAGGCAGGTGCCATCATGCCCACTCCACAGGGGGGGAGACTGTGATGGGCCAAGTACTTCCCCATCACACAGCACGCAGGAACAGAGACTCAGAGCAGGGCCCTCTGTCCGCAGGGCCCAGGCTCGGCCACTACCCGAGTCACCACACTGGCCAGGACGTCCAGCCGGCAAACATGATGAGAGGATGGTGGACATGTGTGGCTGTCTGTCCAGCAGCCCCACCCCTGTCCTTCCTTCACCTCCAGAACACTGAGGATGAAAACACATGTTGATCTAATCCAAGCCTGGTATTCCATCCTCCTTTGCTAGAAATTGTTTTAGGAGTGGGTATGTGACCCAGATCCAGCCACTGACGTGTAAGGAGAAATCTGCTCACGGGAGGGGATTACTTCTAAGTAGGACTTTTTCCTGCCCGACCCCGTTCTTCCCGATTTGAATGCTGTCATGAGAGAATGTAATGTTTGGAGCTGCAGCAGCCATCTTGAAACCATGAGGGGACAAGCTAAGGACAAAAAGCTAAGAAGGCCAAGGAAAGAGGGAGCACACGTGGATCTTTGCTGACACCCTGGGCATTGACCAAGCTGGAACCACCTCCCTCCAGGACGGGGGCTAGCAGATTCTTTCTGTGAAAGGAAAGACAGTAAATATTTTGGGCTTTGTGAACCAGGAGGCAAAATTGAGGATATTAGGCAGGTACTTAGTTATCAAGAGATAAAACAAGTCTTGAAAATTTTTATTAACAAAATTCAAAAGATAACTAAGCAATTGTTTGGAACACAGATCTATCCATGAGAATAATGGGATTTTGGCTGGGAACAGATAACATTTGACTTAATTGGGGTTCAAAGTCAGTTTTCCCTATCATCAAATCAATTGTAAATGTTCATCTCTGAAAAACATCCTTAGTTCACGGGCTGTTCAAAAGCTGATGATGGGCCAGATCAGCCTACAGGCTGCTGTTTGCCAGCCCCTGCTTTGAAACATCTGGTTATGAGAAAGCATTCCGTGTCTTAATTGCTTGAGCCACTGTTGTTGGGTTTTCTGTTTCATGCTGCCCAACGCACCCTAACTGATGGAAGCACCTACTATGTGCACAGTGTATATCTGCCATAACACTTGCCAAGCTGGGTCGCAGCCATCTGTTACACCCCGCCTCCCCCATCAGACTCTGGAATCCTGGAGGTGGAGGTTGTGTCTCTTAGTTCTTAGTAACCCCAGGGCTTCTCACAGACCATGACCCATGGAGAATCCCAGACACCATGGTGTGAATAACGTGAATAAGTGAATTGTTTTGTAAATTGCAAAGTTGGAGGGGAGGCAGGTATAGGGTTAGTTTCTGGCAGGTGGACAGCAATGGAGAAAAGGCGGGGTACAGGGGTAGAGAGCAGGACCTCGAGTAAAAGTGGCAGCCTCTCTGTTCCACCGGAGCAAAGGCGCTGCCTTCCTCCCAGACCCCCTCCCGCCTCTCCACCCCACCTTTGCAGAACCACCAGCTCTGTGAAGCCCCGTCTGCCCCTGTGTTCCTTCTCCTGTTAGTTCCTTCTCTCCCCTGGGCCCCGGGAGCCTGTGCCAGCCAGCACCTCTCTCCCTCTCCCAAACAGCCATTGAAAGACAAGGCTTTGTGCTCTGTCATTTTCCCCCTAAAAAATTGTAGTGAGAAACCAAATGGTTATCATCACGCCAGCTGCAATTCTTTGCTGCATTATCTTGTAAGAGATGGAGGACACAAGGCACCGGGAGAGGAGGCAGCAGGGAGAAGTGGAAAGAGACCACTTAGGGCAAGCGGCCTTGAAATTGCAGCTCCAGGTTTTGCAGGGAGACTAGATTAAAGCATCATTTCAAATGAATTTTGCCATCAGAGTAAGAGATCTATCTCCCCCAAAATGCTCTACTTTGACAGTTAGCTTCAAGGGGGTTGACAGAATTCATTTTTCCAGACAATGAGAGAGATGACGGTATGAAACAAAACACGCTCCTCCAGGAGAACTGTTAGCTGTCTCATGCGATTCTGTTTCATACGGAGTTGAGGCTTGTGGCTTCATCTCTTCCCTTTCCTGCCTTCTTACCCACCTCCTTTATTCCTCCCTCCCCCTCCCGCCCTCCCTCCCTTCGCCACACGTTCATTAGGGGCCTCTTAGGACCCCCTTTGTGCTAAGGAACATGAGCTGCTTTCATAGAGAAAAAAAAACAATAAAAACTACGGGTTTTACTAAGTGCACTGCTAGGCATAGCAAGGCAAGGGGAAAGGCGGGCATCTGGGGACCTGGGGGCAGGGGAGGGTCCCTTGGCTGGGCAGGAAAGGCCGTGCTGAGAGGGCAGCATTAGAGCCAAGATCTGATTGACAGGACAGGCAGGCAGCAGCCCCGTGAAACACTGGGAAGGAGCGTGCCAGGCCAAGAAGAAAGCAACTGCACAGAGGTGGGGAAAGGCCAGAAAGGAGGCCCGTGGGGAGCTAGCATGCACCCCACCTCCTCCAGGCCCAGAGAATGCTCCGGTGTACCGCCACCTCCCCCCAGCGGGGGCCAGCAAACAACGGCCCGAGGGCCACCTCCGGACCCCCACTTGCTTTGGTACAACCTGGGAGCTAAGGATGCATTTAAAGGACTGGGGGGGGAAATCAAACAAAGACCAATATTTCATGACATGAGAATTCTATGAAATTCACATTTCAGGATCCAGAAATAAAGCGTTATTGGAACACAGCCAGCCCCGCTCCCTTGTGTACTGTCTGGAGTGGTTCTCGCACACAGCCACAAGCCGAGTGCTCATGATGGAGACCAAATGGCCTGCAAAGCCTAAAATATGGACTCTCTGGCCCTTTACCCAAGAAGTTTGCCAGCTTCTGCTCCAGACCCTTCCACCTGGGCATCTTTCCATTCCCCCTCCTGGAGCACTCTCTGCTCTTACGCTGTGAGCTCTCCGCAGCTCCTCTTCCCCGTGGCCCCTCTACCTCCGAACCCCTCTGACCTCTGGCTGCATCCGCCTTGAGTCCCCACCTGCCTGTCCAGGCCCCTCCAGCACAGCCCTCTGCTGTCATCTGTCCTCTAGGAGACCGTGGGCAAACAGGGGGCAGTGGCTGTGTGTCCTGCCCTCCCTCATGCCTCCAGTGCCCAACTCAGGTCAGGCAATGGTGAACGAACAGATAAATAAAGACGAGACCCATGGACAGGGAGGAAGGGCCAGCAAGGAGAAGAGCAGATGGAGGCACCTGCCTAGGCCATCACGGGACAGGCTCAGACAGTTTAGGAAGCAGGTTCCAGGTGCCGGCTACTGTTCCAATCCCCATCCCACCCCCTGACCCCCTTGAACCATCACAACCACCCTATCATGGGGCAAGAAACTGAAGCACAGGGGAGTTAAACAACATTCAAGGCCACACAGGAAACAAATAGAGTTAGGATTTGAATCCAGGCAGGCTGGCTCTGGAACCCACAGCCTCCCCCGAGCCAACATTTTGAACAACTATGGGGGAAAGGAGTGCCCTGATCCAAATGCATTTGGGAAACCCTGTCGATAGCATTAAACAGGTTTCTTTATCGGAGGAGTTCTTTTTTTACTTGCGTTTCCCCCAAAACAGAGCCTGAGACAAGGCTCATTGTTTAAGATGGAGGTGGTCCAGTAAGGGATAGCAGAGAAGTAGGCAGAAGGAAAACAGCCTAAGGGCTTTTTACAGAGGCCCCCACTATGAGGAAGGGGGTTTCCGTGCCACTGGGGCCTGCTGGGAAGCTCGGAAGGCCTCCCAGAACTGCCCCTGGGGACGCAAGGCTGGGAACCCACTCCCACCCTCACTGTCTCAGGGTTGCCCCCTGGGGCCTTGAGACCCCCACACTTCCTGAGGGTCTTTCCTGCTGGCTGAGTGAGTTCTTGAGACATTGAGGAGGGCCTGGGCAGAGGACAGCTGAAAATAGGACGGGGCGTGCAAGGTGGGATGGGGGCAAAGGGTGTGGGGAGGGCATGGGTGTCTGCTGCAGCCCTGAGAGCTTCTCGTGGACCACAGGCACCTCGTCCTCTAAGGACCTGTGCTCCCCATGCCCTCAGGACCCGGGGCCCTCTTCTCAGGGAGCAGCTGCAGGGAACCCCTGGCCGGGTGACATGCAGGCCCCTGCTGTGTGGACCCCAGGCTCAGGGCTGGAAGGGCTCGACCAGTACAGGGACCCCGTCTCCACCACAGGCCCCATATAATGTAGAGTGTTCCAGAACACCTTCTTGATCCTACTCCAAAGTCTTGCCCTGCCTGACCTCAAATTTCTCTGTTCCAACCCTAGAAGGGGTCAGTAAGCATCAAGAAATGCCAGCTGCCGTAAGAAACAAGCCTCCACCTATATTGGCTTCATCCAATATAAATGTTTATTTTTCACAGCCGGGTATTCCTGGGTGCTGGGTGGGGGAAGGGGACCTTTCCTTCGCACAGTGACTCAGGAGCTCAGGGCCCTTCCCTCTTGTGGCTCCCTCATCCCCAAGCAGGTGGCAGGGGGAAGAGGATGAGAGGGTGCACCCATTCCACAGCCGCCTTGGCCCAGAGGTTCACAGGCCGCTTCTGTCACATTCCATCAGCCAATACTGGTCCCACGGTCCCACCTGCGACTAGGAAAGAAAGCCCCTGGCGGGCAGCTGCCTCCCAGCACAACTCCCCACCCTGGAAGGGGGTACGTGGAGCGTGGGTGAGCCAGAGCCTGAGCAGAAAGGGCCCATGAAATCACAGACTTACCTTCTAGAGATGGCAAAACAGAGCCCAGGAGGCGGAAGGATTTGCCCAAAGCTGCAGAGCAAGATATGGCAGGGTCAAGGAGTCACTGGATCTTGAGATCACAAGTTCGGGCTGGCAGCTGAAATGCCAGCTAGAGGGAAGAAAGGCCCTGCCATCCCTCAGCCCCTTTCCAAGCCCACAGTGGTGAAGGACCAGCATCCCCCTCGCTGATCTTGCCCTGCTGCATCCAGGCCTTCACACGCGGGACCCCTCCAGGCCGTGGGCTCGGCTAACTGCCACTCCTTGTGGCCCCCCAGGGCACCCAGCACACAGAACAGGCATCTCATAGATGCTGGTGCAGAGTCACAACTGCCTGCCGTCATCAACCCATTACCCAGATGAGGAAACCTAGGCTCAGTGAGACAAGTGGTGGGGCCGGCATCTAAACCCATTCGGTCCTCCTGCTGCCTGGATTCACTCTGTGCCCTCGGAGGTAGGACAGCCAGAGGGGTTGGGGAGTGAGGGTGGGGTCTCCCCACAGCCGGGGCAGTCCCTAGCCCCCAGCCCCAGGGTGTCTCCTGTTCCCGCACCTGGTGCTTCTCTGGGAGTCCCCAGGACGCCGTTAAGGAGCTGCCCTGCTCCTCTGCGTCTTCCTGCTGCACTCCTCAGAGGGAGGTCCTGGTGGGCTTCTGCAGGGCTGAGGAAATCGGTGACTGATCCACAGTCTTGTGCCAATCCCATGCCCCACCCATGCACGTGGGCTCTGACACCAGGGGGGCCCGCCACACGGGGTGTTGTGCCAGCACTTGGACTCCCAGACTCAACGTCACAGGCTCGCAGACCTCAGCCTCCCTGCAGCCCAGCTCACTAACTACAGGAGCCTCACACCCAGGCCCCGCCCTCTGAGGTTCCCCAGTCACAGAACTGGAGCAGCTTAGACTCACACATTCCAACCATCAGAGCATCGGGCCCCCCAAAATCATAGCCAGTGCCAGGGGTGCTGCAGACCACAGAGGGGCAAATCTCAGACCCACAGACCCTGAGGAGCATAGACCCCAAGTCACAGTCACTCAATTCAGGGCATGTTACACCCATAAGGGGCAGAGCTACGTCTGCCAGGAGCTCAGGCATGGCAGGGGAGCAGGGGAGATAGCGAGGTGCGGCCTTGAGCCTGCCCAGGACTGGTCAGTGGGGTGGACCTGGGTCCACAGCCTCCAGAGGCCTGTGGGAGCCCACTCTGATCAGATGGGAAGACAGAGGTAAGTCAGCCTTAAAACTAGCCTGAAGTGTCTAGGTTGGGGTACTTCAGAGGAGGGAGACTAGGCTGAGGCATCCTGGAAGGCTTCCTGTAGGGGGTGTGATTGGTGCTATGCCCAGAGGAAAGGTGGAATTAGACCTATGTGGGGCAGAAGGCAGTCCGTGAGGAAGGTGGCTCCTGACAGAGGTGGCAGGAAGTGTGAGGCAGGTTTGAGGAACAGTGAATGTTCTGGTGAAATCACCACTCATGAACTGGGGGAAAGGTGGGTCAAAAGAAGATGAGGTTTTAAAGGCAGCTGGAATCAAACTGTCAGGGGCCCTAACTGCCAGACTATAAAGAACCAGGCCTTTATCCAGTGGACAGTGGGGAATCGGCATTGTGTTTTAGAGAACAGAAGGGATTTTTTTTTTTTTATTAAGCTCTATTTCCTGAGCATGTACCGTGTACCAGGCACCATCCAAGCTTCATAGACATTTGTCATTCCTTTTTATAACATCCCAATTTATAGATGGGAAACTGAGGTGGAGAGAGGTTAAGCAACCCACTCAAGGTCACACTGAGAGGGGAGCCAGTGCTCCAGGGACATGACATGAAAGGGGAGGGCCCTGAAGGGGTGGGCCTCAGGGCAGGGAGTCACCAGCGGGCAGCTAGATGTCCTGACCTAGAAAAGCCAGAGGCCGTGGGAATGGGGAGGGGGGGGAAATGCAGAGCATGGGGGTGTCGTGACCAGAACGAGGGCCCAGGGGGACCCAATACCAAGGGCCAGAATTCAGACCAGAAGAGGCTTTGGGGAGGGGGTCAGGAAGTGGGGGATGGGGAGGGCCGCATGCTCTGGTCATCAGAATGGGTGTCTAACGGGCTGGGGGTCTCGGTTCCCCCTTCTGCTGCAGACACCACCGCGGATCCACGGAGATGCCGAAAGGAGGAAACTTGATCTATGGCTGACAAACTCTGCTCCTAATCAATTACCGGTCCTCATTAGGACTAATTAACTGCTGCATTAACTATCACGCCATGTAGTGATGTATCTGAATAAACAATCACAGGAGCACTGAAGAGGGCCCAGCCGGTTCTAGAAGAACCCAGAACCATCCAGGGCTGACCAGGCAGGCTGGCCCATCAGAGGCACGGCATCTTTGTCACTGAAAAGGTCTGGGTTTGAATCCTAGCTTTCGGCCAGTTACTAGCTCTAGGCCTCTGGGCTTAACCCAACTGAACCTCAGTTTCCTTGTCATTCAAATAGGCCCAAAGTAGTATCTTCTTCAGAGCTGCAATGAGGAGTGAAAGAGACACTGGATGTAAAGGGCACCTTCCTTACCTGCAAGCAGGTACTCGGCAAATGAGCCCCCACCTAGTCCCTTCCTGAATCCCCCTTAGTCTAGTTTGCTAGCTGCTGGAATGCAATATACCAGGAATGGAATGGTTTTTTAAAAGGGGAATTTAATAAGTTGTTAGTTTACACTTTTAAGGCCAAGAACATGTCCCAATTAAAACAAGTCTATAGAAATGTCCAATCTAAGGCATCCAGGGAAAGTTACCTTGGCTCAAGAAGGCCAATGAAGTTCAGGGTTTCTCTCTCAACTGAGAAGGCACGTGGTGAACAGTCAGGGCTTCTCTCTCAGCTGAAAGGGCACATGGCGAACACAGCATCATCTGCTAGCTTTCTCTCCTGGCTTCGTGTTTCATGAAGCTCCCCAGGAGGTGTTTTCCTTCTTCATCTCCAAAGGTCACTGGCTGGTGAACTCTCTGCTTTTCGTGGCTATGTCTTTCTCTGCTCTCTCTGAACTCCCCTCATTCTCCAAAATGTTTCCTCTTTTATAGGATTCCAGTAAACTAATCAAGACCCACCCGGAATGGGTGGAGACATGTCTCCACCTAATCCAATTTAACAACCACTCTTGAGTCACATCTCCAGGGAGATGATCTAATTACAGTTTTAACACACAGTACTGAATAGGGATTATAAGAAACGGCTGCCTTTATAAAATGGGATTAGGATTAAAACATGGCTTTTCTAGGGTACATAAGCTTTTTCAAACTGGTCCACCCCTTCTTTCCCCACCAACCTCACCTGCCTCATACTAGGGCACAAAATGTTACAACTGTAACCAACTCTACTGAGCCATCCTTGCCAGGCCCTGTGCTAAACTCCCCATATCTATTCTCTCGCTTACTCCATTGGCCTACTACAGGCTCTGCGGTTGGTCTGTTTTAAAGCTGCAGACTAGAGAGCAAGGTAATGAGAAAAGTCACAGAGATATCAAGAGTCAGATCCAGGTAGAAACCCAAGCTGACCACTTCCACATGTCATGCTTTTTCCCACATGCCTTTCCAAGCACCCCACTTGGGCTTGACTTTTTTTTCCACATCAGGGATGTCCAGGGCCTGGTTGACACGCCTGTCCCTGAGCAGGAGCGTGACATCAGAGCTAGACGGTGAATCCCTCACCCCCATCCTGGCTGCCCAGGGCCAATACCCACACCACCGATAAATACAGCTTCAGTGACACCCTGTCCAGTGCTGGTACCAGGTGGGGCCACAGACCCTGCCCTGGTCTCCCCACTGCGGCATCTCCAGGCCTGTTAAACAAGGAATTTATGGACCCAACATGCACACTTGTATTAGTTGCACCAAGATTAATTCTAAGATTTTGCCCCCCTGTGCTTGTTTGAAAGGATGTATGTCCCCTAGAAAAAGCCATGTTTTAATCCTAATCCCATTTTGTAAAGGCGGCCATTTCGTCTAATTCCTATTCAGCATTGTATGTTTGAAACTGTAATTAGATCATTTCCCTGGAGATGTGATTTAATCAAGCATGGTCGTTAAACTGGATTAGGTGGAGGCGTGTCTCCATCTGTTTGGGTGGGTCTTGATTAGTTTCTGGAGTCCTAAAAAGAGGAAACATTTTGGAGAAAGAGAGACTCAGAGAGAGATTTCTGAGAGAACAGAGAATGGCACAGCCACGAGAAGCAGAGTCTGCCTGCCAGCGACCTTTGGAGATGAAGAAGAAAAATGCCTCCCAGGATGCGTCATGAAACTGGAAACCAGGAGAGAAAGCTAGCAGATGACGCCATGTTCACCATGTGCCTTTCCAGATGAGAAAGAAGCTCTGACTGTGTTCACCATATGCCTTCTCACTTGAGAGAGAAACCCTGAACTTCATCGGCCTTCTTGAACCAAGGTATCTTTCCCTGGATGCCTTAGATTGGACATTTCTATAGACTTGTTTTAATTGGGACATTTTCTCAGCCTTAGAACTGTACACTTGAAACTTATTAAATTCCCCTTTTTGAAAGCCAATCCATCTCTGGTGTGTTGCATTCCAGCAGCTAGCAAACTAGAACACTCCCACATCAATTCCACCTCCAGATCCTGTTGGGTTCATCTCCCCAAATCCCTGCCATCCATCCTGTTCTCTCCAACTCCACAGCCTCTTCCCACCTCATCACCTCCTGGCTGGACTTGGACCGCCGCCTCCTGCAGTCTCCTGCTCCACTCCTGCCCCGTCCTTTCCTGACCAACAGCCAGAGAGGGCGGTTCACCCCAGGAATCAGCTTGGGCCTCCCTCACTTAGACCCTTCATGCACTCCCCAGTGCTCTAAAGATAAAAATGAAACTGCTTCCCACGGTTGGCCTGGTCCCATGGAGCCTGGCCCTGCACCTCCACTTGTGGGATTCCTGGCTTCCCGTGCGGCTCCTGCAAGGCCTCCTGTGGAACCAGCTCGGCCCGATGCCTCTCGCTCTCCTCCAGGGCCAGGCCGAGCATTCACGGCCACATCTGGAGCAGCCCTGCCGACCCACGCCCGCCGGGGACCACAATGGCTGCTTTCACCGAGTCACATTCACAAACGCAGGGCCATGGTTCTAGACCAGCAAAGGACCCGCCTTTCCCAGGGTATGTTTCCCAAGTGTGTCTGCCAAGGAGGGTCTATGCATATGTGGCCTCCCATGGTGGACCCCACCCCTCCCGTCAAGGGTGGAGCCCTGTCCCAGGCCCACGTGGACACTGCCAGTTCCCTCTCCTGTGCACTGGTCCCAGGAACACGACCTGTAAAGTCACGATCACTTGTGTATCTCAGGTGAACAGGTGCCACAAGACTATCTGATCCTGGAGATTCTGGGGAGAGGAGTTAAAAATCTCAGAAAATGGAGGGAATAAAGAGGAAACAGGGTGTGTCAGACAGATTGATCTGTCACTCAGACATGAAAGAAGTATGCTAAATTGCTTGGAATTGCATTTCATTTGAATGTGCATGTCATCCTTGGCCGCCTGCAGGCCTCAGATTACCCAAAGAGAAAGCACAATGACTTTGAATAAAAACACACAAACTGTTCTGAAACTGGTATTACTTAGGAAACATCATAGTCCAAGCTCAAGATAGAAGAGGTCACTGGGCACTGAGGCTCTCTCAGTGCTGACACCAAGTCCCCACAGCCAGGTCAGCAGTCAGGAGATCTGGGCTGTCATCTGGGACCTGCCCCCATGTGCTGTGTGACTTTGGGAAGGTCACTCCCCTTCTCTGAGCCTCATTCTCCATAAATCCTAGGGGCTCCTCAACAGTGGCTCTGCAGACATTTTAGACCAGACAATTCTTTATCATGGGGAACTGTCCTGTGCATTCAGGATGTTTAGCAGCATTTTTGGTTTCTACCCACTAGATGCCAGTAGCACCATCCCCACGGGTGTGACAACTAAAAACATCTTCAGACTTTGCCAGATATCCCCTGGGGTCAAATTGGCCTCCATTGAGAATTCCGAACCAGATACCCTCAGAGATCTCCTAGGGAAGGGCAGAGCAAGAAGGGGTCATGGTGGACCCTAACCCAACCAAAGGAAGGCCCCAGAGATATCCACCAGGGGAGTTACAATCCCCAGCAGAACCTCTCAATGAATCTAGGCCAAAGGGCACCCAAGGAATCAAGGGAGCCATGCTGGGGGCAACAAGTCAGGCAGGCAGGAGACAGGTGGGTAGCAGTCGATCTTAGAACCTCTTCCCTCCCAGCCCCTCCTCTCTCCCCCTGGAAGCCCAGCCCCTGTATTCCCTGCCCCTTTCCCCACCAAAACCATTCTCAGGAATAGGCCTTTGAAATCTCTGTCTCCCTGCAGTGTGATCAGCTAAGGAGTTGGGAGGGGCAGGTGTATGGTCCCCATGGCAGCATCTTCCATGTTCAAGGAAATGGGCATCTATGGAGGAATCTCAGGCAATAAGGGGAGAGGATCTCAGAGGGGGAGGTTTTCTGGTGGAACCTGGCTCCTGGCCACTGATTCTGCCCACCCTGCAGTCCAGATGATCATGCGGGTACACCAGGCAGCGAAGCTGGGGAAGAACTGATGGCTGATAGCTTAACGCCCAGCTGGTGGGGGTAGAGGAAGGCATTGTGTGTATGACCCAGAGAAAGAGAGAGGATAGAGTAGGAAAGAAGAGAAAGAGAGAGACCAGCACAGCAGGAAATGCTCAGATACCCTCTAAACCCAGGCACTAGAGTGAAGTTTCCTCGGTTGCAAAAATCAGGAGTGAGACTCCCAGGCTACGATCTGGAGACACCATTGTGGAACCAGACACAGCACCTGGACAGGAAGGGCCCGCAGCCTGGCCACGGTCCCACCATGTCCCATCACTAGGAAAGCACACTGATGTCCACTCTTGTTCATTCAGCAAATGCTTGTTGAGCACCTCTAGCAGCTCTGGGCACTTGCAATGCAGCCATGAGCACAGCCTACATGTCAGCCTTGGCAGAGCTTCTGTTCAAACTGCTCCCCAAATGGCCAATAGTAGACCACAAGCACTGACCACTTGCTGGGTGCCTGGTGCTGTGCTAAGCCCTCGGCACAAGCTGTCTCTGGGTTGGGTAGTGTCACTACATCCATCTTACAGAGGAGGAAACCGAGGCACAGAAAGGTTAAGTCACTTGCCCTATATCCCACCCAGTGAGTGATTCTGGAGACAGGGTTCAGTTCCAGGCCTGGAGTGGTCCAGGGGCTAGAACTCCTACCCTTAGGTGATAAAACCTTAAGCATGCAGCAGCCAGCATGATCAAAGTACAGACTTTATCGTTAAAGCAATTAAAACCCCTCTTCAGTAATCACTGTTGGCAATCAATTTTTGAGAGATTCTGCTGAAGCTTCTTTGTAGCCAGCTCCTGCCTGGCTATGCCTAACTATATAAGGCACTCCTCTTCCTCTTGTTTTTTGTGGATTCCTGACTCTTATTTCCTAACCACCACTGGGAACTATATTCTCCTGCAAGTCCCTAATTAAACTCATGGGGAACTTTTTGCCTGGTGTATTCTTTGGTTTCAGAGTCAAGCCAAATAGGAACATTTGGCAAGCCAGCCAGGAGACCAAAGAGCTGCCGGCTGTAAAAGGCATGTGTACTGGGTGGGAAAGGAGACTCCTTGGGGGAATTCCAGGATGGCCTGCAATATCCATGTGGGGAGGGGTGGCTACTCTCTTAGCTGAATGAAGACCACTGAGGGAGTATGGAGGTGCTTATAACTCCCCATCCTATAAGAGGCCGAAGGACATTTGGGATTTCATAAGAATAAGGAAGGCTGCTAGGCTGCTGCAGCTGTAGCCTGGCCACTTTTGGAGGCCATGCAGTCAGCTGCGGAAAATGCCCTGAAGGCTAAAACACCAGTTTGCTGCCTGGAGGAGGAACTTAACTTAGAGAGAAATATGCAGATAGCCCAAGAGGAATTGCAAGGTGCTTTAAATGAGCGGCTACACCAAGTAGATGAAAATTTGCTAATATTAGCATGCCATTACACTAGGGTAAAGGGCAGAAGTTACCTAAGGCTCAAGTAAGACATATGCTGACTTCCCCCCATTGGGATCCCAAAGTTTGGGACCCAGTGGATTTTTCTTCAGATGATGAAGATTCCCAGTCTGACTGGGAAAAGGATGAAGGGTGTAAATTTGTTCACCCTTTGGTCCAACATAAGATTCAGTCAGAGCATGTCCCAGCCAACAGGACCCAGATGGATGGGGATGATGCCACTGGTGAGACCCCAACCCCAGCCACACCCGTTGAGCAAAAAAATGCATGCTACAGTGCAAGCTTTCACCACCTCTGAATTATGAGAGATTGGGACTCAGTATAGGCAAAAAACAAAAGAACTTTTATCAGATTGGCTACTGCAATTGTGGAATACTGGTGCAGATGGTACAGCTGCTCTCAGGGTATGAGAGGAGTACATTTTCCTCTCTCACCACCCATCCTTCATTGCATCAATGTATATATTTGTTAGCCTCTAAAATGGAAACAAATTTGCTGTTTAATTGGCTCATATTCCAGTGTAAGGAGGTGTAGCCCAACAAGGGGGATTTGCCCCATCAAACCACCCACTGATGAACTACAAGATGTGTTAAGGGGGCGAGGGATGAAGCATGCAATCTACATGCACAATGCCATTGGATCAGATAGAGTAAGTTGCCACTGTAGGAATTAATGAGATAATTCTACATACTGCTTCCAATCAGTGGTATGGGACTTTGGTGCCCATTCTCAGCCCACTCATAGGATAGCCCATCTCACAAGCTGCACAAATTGTTGCACACCTGGAAGACACAGGTTACCTAAGATGAAAGTGAGTTGAAGTTAGAGCTACAGGTCGCATCCTGAGGAGACATGATGGTCCCAACTGGGTATCATGTGGACAAATATGGAAAGATCTAGTACCTGTTAGAGCTAAAATTGAGGATATTGAAGGGCAGCCAAGTGCAGTGTTAGTTGAACTGTGGAGCAAGCTGTCCAAGGAGCAGAGGCTTATTAAGTTTGAAACCAACTCACTAGAGGAGGACATGAATTCTATCTAAAAGACACAGCTGATATCAACTGAAGAGCCTTCCATCCACCCCACCCCACTCTGGCCAAGGAGGTCTGGGAAGCCCCCTTGAGGTCGAGATCCTCAGATAAAAACAATACATGGGGAAACTGAGGAATAGAAGCCACATATAGAACTATCTTTTGGTCCCCCACTAATGAACAAAGGGTTTTAGCCTTGTAGACACCAGAGTGGAAGGCACTTTAATATACTGGGAATTGATACTTTGCAAAATATCATTTAGCAAGCTACTGTAATTGAATTCCATCTCTGGTGCTAGGTGGTCAAAAACATCTAAAGAGGACATACTAAGTGGTCACCAGTAAAAATACCCTTCCCTAGATGCACAGTGGCAGTGCATCAGTATAAGTTACTAGGAGGCCATCAAGAAATCACTGCCACCATTAAGGAATTAGAAAGAGTAGGCATTATAATTCCCAATCACAGCCCATTGAATAGCCCAGTCTGGCCAGTGGAGAAGCCTGATGGTACCTGGAGGATGGCTATTGATGGTAGAGAATGTAAAGTAGCGCTTCCTTTGTTTGCAGCTGTACCAAATACAGCTATTGTGTTACAGGACATAAGTGCTCGATTAGGCCAGTTTTATTTTGTGTTGGACCTTGCTAATGCCTTTTTTAGTATTTCTTTAGACCCCTCCATTAGCTTCTTTTCACCTTCATGTGGAAAGGAGAACAAAGAATTTTCATCATGCTCCCATAAGGCCATTTACATGACCCAATCATCTGCCACAGTCTAAAAGCAAAGAATTTGGCTATGTGGAAAAGTGTAACTCACTATATTGTCATGTTAATCAGTAACTTTTTCAGAACTAAAAGAAGCCTAAGGCTCATTGTTGTTTCACCTTGGGAGTCTGGGATTGGCAATTGTTTGGGATAAATTGCAATGCTTTGGCTGCCCTGTCAAATTCTTGGGATTGTTGACATATTGGAAACCTTCCATTCCTCACTTAGTCCAAATGTTAAAACCTGTGTAAGTTTTGATTAGGAAAAGCTATCCCTGGGAATGGGATACCTCCCAGAAGATTGCTTTTGAAAAAGCCAAATAAGCTATCATTCTGTCTCAGGTTTTATGGGGAGCCGGGGGTGCAGACGTGCCTTGTGAATTCGATGTAGCCAGTGCTGATATTGGCTTTGGGTGTGGCTTATGGCAAAATGAGTTTCCATCAGCTTTCAGTCTCAGGTCTAGAAAGGAGCCTTCAAAAAACTACTGTGTGCTGTCTATAATGGTTTACTTCAAGTAAAAGGACTAACTCAGAAATGCCCTGTGAGATTAAGCACAGCCATCCCTATAGAGGGGTGGATACAGAATGCTGCCACTAAGCCTCACTCTGGCAGTGCACAATTGAGCACATTAATGAAATGGAAAGCTTACCCACCACAGCACAGTATTTTCAATAATAGGCCTTTAAGCACAAAGATGCATGATATCTTAGGACCATTTTCCTTTATGGAAGCAGTAGATGTGCAACCTAGTATGAACACTATATGGTGGAAAACTGGAATTATGCAAAGCAGCCAATAGGCTGAATTGAAGGCTGTATGGATGGACACTGTTCATGACCCAGGAGATATATTCACTATTTGTCGTGACAATTGGGCAGACAATCCACTTGGGGCTACTCATTTATTGGAAACACCTAGCAATAACCAACCCATATAGAACCAAATGACTACCACCTGAATTCCACGAATTGATTCTAAATGCTGTTAAGCCTTAGTCCATCCCTGTTGCCTGATGTTTGGGTTTAAGAATAGAAGCTGAGTTTCTTGTGGATTTTAAAACTCAGCAGATTCCTCACTATTGCACAGTCACAAAGACAGTGCTGATTCTGCAGAGAGAATGCTGTAAGTGAACTAAGCTAGGTTTTCTGCTAAGCATTGTAAATGTTTATTGAGTAATACAGATGAAGGCTGACACACTGATTGTATCATGCCCTCATCAGTCAGCTACTCCTGTTCCCATTAAATTAGTAACTGCTGGATCTATGTAAGCCCTATGAATGCAGGTAAAGGGACTAGTGATGCTACAACTATAGCAAGGTATTTTAAATAATTTGGTCTTGCCTGTGCTGCAAGCACTTGAAATTAGGAAAATAAGGTTGATTGGCCATGGTCCTGGCCAATGCAGCCACACCGGTTGGGAATTCTGAGCCCATGGCATTGGGATTGCCCAAAAGTTGTACCAACATAGCCTGTATGAAAAATTGAACAATGTCAACTTTTAAACCACAATATTAAATGTTAAGTTTCATGTATTAACTTTAGTTCAACTAGTCATTCAGCCCATTCAAAGGTGCTATACTGGGGATTTTATTAAGTCCTGAAAGGAAACTAGAATATGGTTGATTCCTTGTCTTGTTGAAAACTGTTGACTTGTAGTTTTGTTTTCCTTTAACTTGTGTAAAGTGTGATTTTTTGACAGTTCTGTGGCGGACTGGGCAGAATATCATAGCTGCTGAGAATACTCCATGGCATTTAAACTTTGTTATTTTAAAAAATTCTTAATGAAAAACACACTGTTTCAGAGAACATAAAATTATTATAGAACCTACTAAGATATATTAAAACAGTTATATTTTTCTGATGGTGTTCTAGTTTAAAAACTTATTATGTTGCAAGTTTACTGTTCCAAGGCCATGAAAATGTCCAAATTTTAAGGCACCAACCAGATGTTACCTTCACTCAAGAAAGGCCAATGAATTTCAGGGTTCTCTCTCAGCTGGGAGGACACATGGCAACATTTGCTAGCTTTCCCTCCCAGAGGCTTGTTTCATGAAGCTCACCCAGAAGTGTTTTCCTTCTTTATCTCCAAAGGTCTCCGGTTGTGCAGGCTCTGTAGCACAGTAGGAACAGTCGTAGGATTCTGTACCTACATGTCTCTCCTAATGCAACCTTGGGGGACACTGGGGAGACCACCTTTCTCTTGGCTCCACCCTTTCCAAGCATCAGAGCTGAACCCAACAATGTGGTGATAGCCAAGCTCTCCCCAATCCCCAAGGAATATGCTTCACCCTCTCCAAGCCTGAGATGGCACAACTCCTCCAATGCAATTAGATGGAAGTTCCACTCTCTGCCTTTGGGTCAAACCCACCCTCTCCTGGCCTAAGGACTCTTGACTTCAGACCTTAGCCTCCATGGTTCTGCCTCTGAAGACATTTTACCTTCTCTCTGTCCTTTTTCTGAGTCTTTTAATCCAGACTGGCAGTGGTTCCATTTATACAGATCCCATTACACTCTTGTTAGTTTTCTATGCAACATGCTCACATCGTGTCTGTCAAACAGAATAGTTTCCATAAGTCCTTCCTGAATAACTCCATCTCTAATCCTGGCTATTTTTGTAATGGCTGACTGCTTCCATGTTTAGTTGAATCCTCATGTGGGGCACTGTTCTCTTGGGTCTCCTTTTCTTAAGGCTCAGAATTTTCCAGACCATCAATTTCTGATTTCTATGTCCCTAAGAGTTCAGTTCTCAACTTATTTCTTTCCTGTCACATTTTGCTGTAAGCTGCAAGGAGAAACCAGGCTGTACTTTCCACATTTAATTTGGAAATTTCCTCTGTTAAATATCCAAGCTCATGGCTTTTAAAATCTGCCTTTCATCTAAAACCAGTGGTCTATTTTGCTAGATTCTTTGCCATTTTAAAACAAGGGTCACCTTCCTTCCAGTTTGCAATAACACATGCATCATTTCTATCTAAGTTCTTACCAGAACTATCATTAGAGTCCACATTTCTACCAACAATCTCTTAGAACTTTCTAGGCCTTCTCTATCAAGGTCCTCACAACTCTTCCAGAATCATCTACTTATCCATTTAAAAAAACATTCCAAGATGTTTGGTATTTGCAAACTGCAGCAGCACCCCACTTCTCCGGTACCAAAATCTGTTCTAGTTTGAAAGCTGCCAGAATGCAAAAAAAAAACAGAAACAGAATGGCTTTTAAAAAGGAGAATTTATTAAGTTACAAGTTTACAGTTCTATGGCCATGAAAATGTCCAAATTAAGGCACCAACAAGATGTTACATTCACTCAAGACACACTGATGAAGTTCAGGGTTTCTCTCTCAGCTCGGAGGACACATGGCAACATCTACTAGCTTTGTCTCCCCACTTCTTGTCTCATGAAGCTCCCCCAGGAGCATTTTCCTTCATCTCCAAGAGTCTCTCGCTGTTGATTCTGGTAGCTTTAGAGCTTTTTCCAAGATGGTTCCCTCTTAAAGGGCTCCAGTAAGTAACCACACCTTGAATGGGTGGAGACACATCTCCATGGAAACCATTTAACTAAGTTAACACCCACAGTTGGGTGAGTCACATCTCCATGGAAACAATCAATAAGCTCCCACCCAGCAATACTGAATGAGGATTAAAGAACTTGGCTTTTCTGGAGACACAACAGATTCAAACCAGCAGAGGTGGGCTTCTGCAGTAACCTGTGTGCACAATAAATCCCAGCGCTGAGTGTGCACTGAACTGCCATCATCAGCTGCCACTGGCCTGCCTTGGACTGTGACCCTGGGAATTAGACTATGTGGAATGCCCTGCTAACCTGGCAGAATTCAGCAGGTCAGAAAACCTAGAAAAGAATTTTCTCATTTAGGACTGAATTCACAGGTTTTATCAATTGTCAGAATGGTTTCATTCCCTTTCCTGGCCATGGGAGCATCGCTTTATGGGGTTGCTATTCCCATGGGAGGAACTCCCAGTTTTTTGTTGTCTTTTACACTGTTGTTGTGGATTTTTACGCATGCAGTTTCTGCCCTATGTTCAGTATGGAGTGCTGCATAGGGGTGGATTGTGGCAACCCAGGGGTCGGGATCCCTTCCCTTGGGAGATGAAGACTTAAGCACTCTGCAGCCCATGTGATCAAAGCAGAAACATTATTGTTAAAGCAATTAAAATGCCCCTCCCCTCATCACTGATGACAATCAACTCTCAGGAGATTCTGCTGAAACTTCTTTGTAACCAGCTCTCTCAAGGTTTGCTGAACTATAGAAAGCACTCCTCTTCCTCTTCCTTTTGCAGATTACTGACTCTCATTACCCAACTGGCTGCCATTTGGAATTATGTTCTCCTGTAACTAAGTCCCTAATTAAACTCATGGGGAATTTTTGTCTGGTGTGTTCTTTGGTCTTGGGGTGAGCTGGGATGGAACAAGGCCAGTCTGACCAGGTCTCCTTTCTAAATGCTACTCTGTTAATAGTGATGATAATGTTGCTATTGCTCTCATTATCACAATTAAGGCAGACAAGATCAACCCCATCTGCACATAACTTCCATGTCCTCCTCAGCCAAGATTCCACCTGGACAGGCCTTCCTGGTGATGGCCATCATCATCCTTGGGCAGGGTTCACCAGGCCTCTGGCTGCACTCAGAAATTTACACATGTCAATGAGTCTGCACAGTGACTAGGAGGTGGGGACCTCCCTTACCCTCCATAGGCAGAGGAGGAGCCTGAGGCCCGGGGGGGTCCTGACCAAGGGTTGCCAGCCAGTAGGTAGGAAGCCC
This sequence comes from Tamandua tetradactyla, assembly GCF_023851605.1. Lineage (NCBI taxonomy): Eukaryota > Metazoa > Chordata > Mammalia > Pilosa > Myrmecophagidae > Tamandua > Tamandua tetradactyla. The sequence continues at coordinate 195,263,987 of NC_135328.1, read as the reverse complement.
ATGCTCACGGCTGCACAGTGCAACTCCCTCCTCATCCAAACCAAACACCCCCAAACACAGATGGAGCAAGGACCAGCTAGACTCATGGGTCCATGGTTCCTCACCCCTTCCACCTCACCCTATGCCCCAGACCCCATATGGGCTGGGATAAGAGGGTCATGTGACCCAGGCTGAGACTCAAGACACTTGATTTTCCTTGCAAGGACCCTGTTGGCTGAGAAGATGGGGGACTTAGTGAGAAGGTCTGAGGATGGGGTATAAGTGCAAACTCTGCCCTGCCCCTACCCCTGCCCAACCTCAAAGTTCCCAACCAAAGGAAGAAGTTGCAACTATAGGTCTGCCTAGCCCTAAGCCCTGCACCCTTGTCAGGGGAGGAAAGGAAAAGGTGAAGAAAGAAGATCACTGGGCCTTATGGCAAGGATGGAATTTTTGTGAAAACCCATTAAGGCCTGGCCCTTCCATCTCCTGGCCCTCCCATCACTAAAAAGAGAAGCCAAGCCCTGTCCCCAGTCCAGGCACCAGAGACTCTTAGCAGGGCTTTGTGGAGACAGCCCACTCGTGTCCTCTATCTTTAGGCCCACGGGTAGGTATGGGCAGCTTCTTGGAGCTGTGGGGTCATAGCGTTCTTGTCCCATCAGACAGCCAGAATAAATGGTAGCCAGCTCAGGCTGCAGCCCCCACTCCTCTGCTGGACCACCCCAGTGTAGAAAGGATCCACTGGAAATGTCATTTCCATTGAAGTCTACAGCCCCAGGCACATCTCCACTCCACTACTTCAGCTCTATTGCCTCGAGCAGATGACTTCGCCACTCTAAGCCTCAGTTTCCTCATCTGTAAAATGGGTACAATACTAGAACTGCCTCAAAGGGTGGTTAAGGATTAAACAGATAAGCAAAGAGCTTAGTACACTTGGGAAAATTTACCCTCAGGTATAAAAGCTATTAAATGTGGATAACCACCTCACCTGGCTAGAGTCAGGTAGGATCCAGGACACCTGTGGAGCCTCCACAGTAGGTGCTCAGCACCCTGCATTGATAATTACTATTCCATCATCAATGGCCATGCTGCCTGGGCACCACTGCAGACCTAGGCAGTGCTGGTGATGGATTCCTGGTGACTCTGCAGATTATGTCTCCACCCTAGCTCCCACATGTTCCTTTTTTGCCCTCAGAACTCAGGACGCTCCTGGAGGCAGGAAGTGACTCACCAAGGTCACAGGTGGGTTCATAGAGAAGCTAGGGCTTCTCCCAGGCCCTCAGCCCTGATCCTGAGACTCAGTGATTCCAGGAAGGGCTCATGCCTCCTGCCCACCACTCCGCCATGTAGAGGGGCCTGGGCCACTGCAGAGGAAGTTGCCTTGTTCCTAGAAGCACTTCCTTCTCCTGAGCTGCAAGAGGCATAATTGAGAGCAGGAGCCTGTCTCCTGCAGGGCAATGCCCACTGCCCCTCAGCCTCCTGGGGCTCACACAATGCCCGCTTTCACAGTTAGCACTGTCCAGAGGCCTGGGCTGCAGGTGGGAGATGCCCCTTTCATTCAGGGGCTTCCGGAAGGGGGCTCCTGGCCTGGGCCCCTGGAGCAGCCTCTCTGGTCCTCAGCGAAGGAGGAAGACCGAGTCAGGGAGGCTGGGCTGAGCAGAGCGGCATCCCCACCCAGGGAGGGCGAATCTGCACAGGCAGTTCGGCCGCGTTTTGCTCAGTCTCCATGTCCACTGCCCCGGCCCATCCCCCAACAACCCCTCAAGGTCGGCACATCAGGAGCATCTGCCCAGGGAAAATGAGGCCCAGAGAAGGAAAATGAGAGGCTTTTCCCTCTCACAGACTCGGGATTTGGACCCAGTCTTCGACTCAAGCCCCATGCTCTCCCCCAGCACCAGTCTGCCCAGCGTGTCATCACACCCAGGACCCAGAGGCAGAGGGCCGGGGTGGGGCGGGCTGGTAGTGAACTGCTGCGTGGGTGGGCCATTCCTGGACATGCACCTTACCCTGCCTTTGCACCCAGCACCTGCTCCGCTCAGTTGGCCCAGGGCATCCTCCCTTCCTGCAGGCCGAGCGCCCACAAACTTGGCTTTGGACTTACGACTCCCTCCTGTGTAGCTCAGGCAAATGGCTCAACCTCTCTGACCCTGTGTCCTCCTTTGTGAGATGGGAGTAGCAGTCCTGCCTCAGGGTGAGATGAGCTGACGCAGGCAGGGCTGGCACAGAGGAAGCCCTCAGTGCATGTGTTGTTGTTACACAACAGGCAGGGGTCTGCCTGCACAACTCCAGGGGGCGCCACTCACATCGTGGCCCAGGTGTGAGCTCCCCTGAGGTTGTACAGTGCGTGGCCTGTGCAGCAGTGTGCCGTGGCCCTGTATCCTGGGAAGCTTGTCTGGCTGGTCAAACTTCCTCCTCTGGAGACACCTCATCAGCAGACGGTGAACTCTGGGAGGGCAGGGACCTGGTCCCGCCCGCCATGTGTTCCCAGGCCCAGCTCAGGTCTGCAGCAGGGCAGGCGCCAGCATCCCTCCCCACAACTAGTGATGGCTGGGCAGGGATCTACATCTAAGGGCTCCAAAGCCCTAACCTGAGGTCCAAGAGGTTAAATAGCTGACATAATTAAACCCACCCTACAGACACTGCAAAGCCAGACATCCTAAGGAGCCAATTAGACATGGCCTCGAGTCAAAACGGACAACCCTGCTTCTTAGCACCGACAGTGACATTGTAACAGGCCCTGGGCATCCTGGCCTCAACCCCACCCTGAGCTAGCCTGGCTGAGACGCCCTTGGAGATGCAGTGAGGGCATCTGTCAAACATCACCGAGCTCCCTGAAATTGCTCAGCATGTAAGGGGTTCTTTTTTAGGCTGTTTAGGATATTAGAAATCATTTCTAATATCACCTAAAATAGCATGAGCCAGACGCTCACGACGTGCAGACCCAGAGAGGGAGATCACCCCAAATGTGCAGCAAAAACAGCCACAGATCCCCCACCAGTGTCGGGGAAGCTCCAGGTACAGGGGGTCCTACCCCTCCCACCTCCCCCACCTCCCACCCAGGGCTGCGCAGAGGACAAGCTGGACACCTACTCGCCTCGGGTATTTGCCTTTCGCCCGACGCTGGTGTCCGTGAAGCCGGCTGGGAGGCAGGTGGCCCTGGAGGGAGGCGTCAGGCTCAAGGGTCTTTAGGGGCAGCTGGGGGCAGCAGGGTGCTCCATGTGCCAAGCCCTGTGCTGAGCCCTGAGGACACTGATGCCTTCATTCCAGGGAGGGGGAGTCTAGGCTGAGACCTGAGGCTGGCCCAGAGATGCAAACCAGGCGGGGAGTGGGGAGGGGCTGACCACAGTAGTTCATTGTGGCCCATTTTCCACGTGCTCAGCCATGTTCTCAGAGCTGTTCTCACTCAGTGCTCATAACAACCCCGATGTGCGTGAAGAGACACCACCACTGTCCCCACCGCACACACAAGGAAACAGAGGCACAGGACTTCGTTCAAGCATCTAGCCACTGGCAGGGCCAGGATTCAGACCCAGGTCTCTGCCCCCCAGTCCTCCCTCATGGCATTGTGTGCAGGCAGAGGGAACAGCAATGGCAAAGGGTCAGAGGCGAGACAAAAGGGAATGGAGAACAGAGGGTAGCATTTGTTTTGCCTGCTCTGCGCAGCTCTGGGGACCTGCCCTGGGTGCTCCCACCTGGCAAGGGACAAACATGGGAGCTGGTGCTGTTTGCCCATGTCTCCAACTATCTGATTCCTGACACGAGGTGGGGTGGCACTCACAGCCCGTTGGAAGTGAGACAAAGCCAAGTGACTTGCTTTGGCCCAGGGAAGTAGTTTTCTGTCTAAATGCACAGAAAAAGGCAGCGAGGGGTGGACAGAGTCCACCTAAGGGCAGGGAGAGGCTGGTATTTGTAGAGTAGCTGCCTCTGCCCACTGGGCTCAGACTTCTCAGGTGTCATCCCATGTCCCCAGCGAGCACCCAAGGGAGGGCACACAGGGGTGCCCAGAGAGGACCCCAGAAAGGGGGTCCACAGATAGCCCCACGGAGGTGTTGATATAATTTGTACTATGAAATGAAATGAAAACACTCTAACTTGATGCCAGGAGACATGAAGCAGAATTCTCATTTGAAATTGCAGTGAGAAATATTTCTCTATGAAAATCAATGAAAGTTCATGAAAAAAACATTCCTAGCTGAATAATGAGGGGGGATAAGTCAATAAAACTGAGTAAGTGGCAGAGGAGAAAAGTCAAAGCTAATCCACCAATTATAGGGCCTGAGACATCAGGCTGACAAAACTGCACTGAAATATGAAGAGACACGTAACTTCCTAAGGAGACAGAAACCAGCTAATATGGTAATGAACACTGCCTGGGGAACACGAGGCATTTTCTGGGCTGGGCATTTTCTATCCACATAAGTGATTCCTAAAGTCCCCAACCTGGAGCAAAAGCTGGGGCTGGACCTATGGCCTGTGGCCTGGCCGCGCCCAGCCTCTGCTCGGCAACACGGAGCTCCAGGCCTCCAACACTGTCTGTGCAAATGAGGTCGGTAGGTCCCTACCCCATCCCACCCCAAACTGCCTCCCCAAATTCAGCCAGTTGCTTTTGTCCCACTCATAGGCACAAAAGCCCCTCAGGAGTCCCCCCGCCCTCAGCTGGGACCTCAGCCGGTCTAAGCTCCCCATAGCGGGGAGAGCTGCGTTCACATCCCGATGTGTTCCATGACTCCCCACTGAGCTGCTTACCAGGCTGAGCCTGTTTCCTCACCCGTAAAGCCGGGCTCATGATCCCCTACTAACGAGAGGCTGCATGTAAAGTGCTGTGCACCGTGCCCGGGATGCGAAGGAATCCTCGGGAAACACAATACCATTATTACAGCACTTAACAGTTTACATCACTGCTTGGGTCAAAGTGACCACGTCTGGCATGCGCACTGGGCTTGCAAGTTTGCAGGGCCCCTTCAAGCCCTTCCTCTTAGAGGGTCCTCGGAATAATCCAGAGAGGCAGGCCGGGGTGTGAGCGCTGCAGCCTGACTCCCAGGTTCAAATCCTGCCCCGCCACCTCCTAGCTGTATGGACTCCAGCGAGGTATTCCCCTCTGAGCCTCAGGTTCCTCCGTTGCCAAATGGGGGATGATAATTATAATACTGACATCCCAGGATTGTTATTAGGGTTAAATGATCTAATATATGTAAATCACATAAATTTACAAGGTACCTGGTATACAATCCCCATTTTGACTTCCTCTACAGGGCTCTGTGTATGAGAGTTGCTTATCTCCCTAGCTTTGAGAGACTGCACGTGCAGACAGGAATCTGGACTCCTCAGGCTTGCCTGTGCTGACACAGGGCCAGGCCCACAGTTTCTGCCCATGCCATACCAGCCCCGGGAGAAGGGGGTCAGTAGGAGCGTCCAATGAGAACCTAGCACACCCCAGCCCTGTGCCCGGCTCTCAGTCCTGCACTGTCCCCTGTAACTGCAACAACAACTCTCTTCCCCTTGACAGAGGAGCCAACTGAGGCTCAGAGAGGCTGAGACATGAGCCCAGAATCACACAGATAATGGGCATTGGAGCCAGCACGTTAACTCGGATCCCCTGGGTCTGGGGGCCCCATGGCCCACCCACCGTGCAGCAATGCTGTGCTGCCCCCTTGACACACAGCATCTCGTTCAACCCTGCCGCAGTCTTCGGAGGGAAACCTCCCCATCTCCATTTCACAGGGAGGAAACCGAGGCCCAGGGTGGGCATGGGGGTCGCTCAAGGCCCCACAGCCAGTGAATGGAAGAACCCCTTAGAGCCCCAGGCTGTCTGTCCCTAAACCCACAGCAAAGGTGATTCTGCCTTCTTCTTTATTCTCAGAACCTGCAGGTGCAGAGGGGCAGGCAGCCAGCTGGGGCCTGTAGGAAGGAGAGGCTGGGCAGCAGCCCCCAGGTCTCCAGAGCTCACCCCAGTTCTGAACTTGCGGTTCAATCACTTTTGCAGAGCCTCCTCTGAAAGCCCAAGTGCAGAGACAGGATGAGATTTTCTCCCACAAATCCTGGTGGTGTTTGGAGAACTGTGCGTCTGCATGCAAGTAGAAGTTGCATCCTCAAGGCCTGAGGATGAATCCCACAAAGATGGATTTTTCTTAACCTCATTATCTTTCCCTCCCCAGAGTCAGAGGTCATGTCAATAACTTCCTGCCCACTGCCTTGTGGAGATCCAAAGCAGGACGGCAAACCTGCTTTAGGAACTGTAAATCCGCCTTCCCCTCCCCGCTGGAAATTGATTGCAAACCCAGTTGCTAAATCCACAGTAAATCCGGCAGCTCATAAATCAGAGGTTCTTTTGGGCTCATGCTGGGCTGACTAAGGCGCCTGGAAAAGAGACTGTCCTTGAGTCTCACCTCCTCAGATCAGGGTTCTATCCACAGTCAGGGGGAACAGAGGGGACCCACTAGGGGCCAGGACAAGCACGAACCCCCAAACCATGTATGTAGTTCCTGTGCCTGCCTGGCTCGGCCCCCACCTGCAGTCCTGCTGAAGAAGATTCCAGACCAGCCTGCAGACAGACCAGAGACTCAGGAAAGCAGGACTTAGGAGTACAAGTACTTGTTAAGCCCCTGCTCCAGAGAACAACGGGAGTTCTGAAGTTGTCCAGGAATCTGCAAAGCCAGAGGACTTAAGGTAAAGCCTCTGGCCCTGGAGAACAGGCAGGAAGTGGAACTCATTTCCAGGGCTCTTGCTGCACTCCTCTTCCCTGAGGCATCTGGAGCTCTGTGTGGGCGCCAGGCTGGAAGCTAAAGATGACTGAGCACTAGTTTGGCTGTGCATGGGGTACATGCCCAGCCCTGTCATCTTGGGCCTCTAAGAGCAGTGGAATTCTTTCCTGATATCCCTGCCCAGCCAGCCAGCCGGAGCCCCTGTCTCTCCACAGTTCTACACCCACCCTGTCCAGACCCTACAACACAAACAACTTCAAACTCACTGCACCACATGCTATTCCTGGACCACATCCCTCTGTTCCCTCTGTCAGAATTCCTTTCCTGCCAGTCTCTGACTTCCAGGAGAACAGGAACCTGAGACCAGGCTTGCCCAGAGCTGACACCTGACTGCCCCTGGTAGATGCTCAAGGAAGGAATTGAGAGGACATTTGAGCTAGGTCTTGAGAACAGTGGCTGAGGGGAGCACAAAGGGAGAGCCTTTCGAGAGAGGAAGGAAGGCATCCCAGGCTGAGAGAAGAGCACGAGCAAAGGCATGGGGGTGGGACTCTGCATGGTGCATCAGTCAGTTAGGACCCTATGTGGTAAGTAACAAAAAGCCCCACTCACCCTGACTTGAAAGTTAAGGGAATTTATCGACACGTGTAACTGAGAAGTCCAGAAGTAAGGCCCATTTGTCCCTCCAGATGCACACCCACCCTGCTCTGGGCTCTAGCAGGATGACCTGTATGGATGACATCTGCAGTCTCTCTGGCTTCTAGATGGTTCAACCAGGGCAGGGAACACCAATGGGCAATTGGGAAGAGGAAGGAGAGCGAGGTCGAGGAATGTGTTGTCTCAGCTCTCTCCCTGTGGGCCATGAAGGGCTGGCTCTGTCCCTTAACCCATGCTCACATCTCCTATGGGCAGCCCTCTCTGCACAGCCCTCTCCCCTCACCCTTTCAGAAATAGCCAGGACTCTTCATCTCTCTGACTACCTTTTGTGATGTCGAGCTCACCCACAGGCTCCCTTCGTGGTGGCACTCCTCTGTCCTCATCCCAGGCCCCCTGCCCCAACCTCACTTCTCCAAGTCTTGCTTTCCTAGTGGGAATCCTCCCATGTAGGGAGGAGGGTTCAGCAGTGAATACACGGCCACCCTCTCCTGCTTCCTCATGACTTGGGAAAGGGACTTCATTACAGGAGGGAGGTGTTTGGCCCCTGCTGGGTCAGGACCTGTTCACAAGGACTGGGCCACCCGGAGCCAAAACCACAGATGGAGCAAAACGAATCCCTGCAGATGGGCCCAAGGCAGGGCAGGAGCCTCAAGTGGGGAAATGAGCAGAACCTGCAGGCAGGCAGAAGTGCACGACCAGGCTTTCTTATCTCAGGGACCTGACTTCAAAGCATGATCCTGCCACTCACTTGCTGTGCAACCCCTGGGCAAGTTATCAATCCCTCTGAGCCTGAGGTTTCCCACATGTACAAAGAGAAGTTAGACTTGACCCTCTGATCCATGAGCGGCCAACAGGGAGCAGGAGGACCAGCACCGAGAGCCCCAGCAGGACGCACATCCCGCACATGGAACACGGCAGGCCCCCTAAGGGGCACTTTCCATGCATCACGTCACTCAACTGTCAAAACTGCCCTCTGAGGCCGGGCCACCAGCACTCCTCTTCCCTCTGTCCCCAATCAAAACCCCACACCTCCCTCCAGGTTCTGCTGCGTCTCTTGCTCTGCAACCTGCCCGGTGCTCTCCCCTGGGCGCCCCACTGACCATCCTTGTGCATCCTCCATCACCGCCCGGCAGTCGCAGCCCAGCAGCTGACAGTTATTGGTGCTGAGTGTGTGCCAGCCTGCTGGAAGCTGTTCACATGAACTAACCCACTTCACCCCTGCAAAACCTCAGGAGACACCAAAGCTGAGAGAGGAAAGGGAATGAGGCTCAGGTCACACGGTTCATTCGAATCTGGCTCGGCACACACACACACACACACTCATGACCACTGCCCTGCATTGTCCCACTTACCACAATGCGTCTCAGTTACGGTGTGTGTGTGTCGCCCCACCGGGCTGTGAGCGCTTTGAGGTCGGGGTCGGGGGAGAGGGAGCTGGCCTTCACATGTACTCGTGTGTGCTGGCCGTGTGCCGGGTGTCTGCACCAACACGCCCCCCACTGCCCCACGAGTTACTACTGCTCAGGGTGGACCCCGCCGTCCCCCACCGTCACACGATGGAGCCAAACCCAAGTCTGGGGTCTGGGGTCAAAGGCGAGGGTCCTCTGCTCACACCCAACACCTTCCCGGAGGCTTGGGTCACACATTCACCTTGCACTGGGGTTGGAATGTGCCTGGCACCCAGTAGGTCCTAATGTGTAATTCATGCATGGAACTTCCCTCCTCAGAATTTCACTGCAGGTTAAAGCTAAAAGGTGACTATGTACAGTCAAGTCTCCTCCATTCAAAAGAATGGTTGCTGACGGCTTAGCACTACACGTAAACAGGATGATTTCATAGAATAATTAGTTGATTGTGAGGCAGGAGACCCAGGTTCTAGGCCAGCCACTGCCACACGCCGCAGTCTCCCCACCTTATAACAGGGGCTTGTCTGGGAATGCAAATCAAGTGGGTTTGAATCTGCTGCCTCCTGCTGTGTGACTTGGAGGGAATTGCTTGATGTCTCTGGGCTGGGCTGACCTTCCTTATCCAAACTCATATGCAGTGATGAGTGTATATGGAAACTTTGTCTCCACTTCAGGTCTCCAGGAACCCTGGAGGTGATAAGGAGACTCATGCTCCCTCCCCGAGCATGTCCCTCAGGGCAGGAGACAGAGACACACCTGGACTAAGGAGTTGATCCAGAAATAGCAAACAAAGCCCTGGCAGGGCCCCAAATGCCTGACACTTCCATGCACCCCTCAGAGGATGAGGAGGAGTGAGTCTCCAGGAGGGCATTGACCCTCAGGTGCAGGATGCAGGACACAGGCCCTGGGGGCGGGGGGGCTGAGCAGGTCCAGGGCTGGGGTCAGCAGCCAGCCCCCAGCTCAGAGAAGGGAGGGGAATGAGGACCCCAAAGGATGGGAGTGGGACGGCTTTGGGACCACCATTTTAAAAATTTAGAAATAATACCATTGTTTATTTTCTTATTCTTATCTCCATTATAAAGACAATGCCCATGTGCTCTCAGCCACTGCTGATGGGAATAAAAATTTGGCACAGTATTTTGGAAGGCATTTGTTTTGATAATACTGGTCAAAGTTTACACGTTTAGACCCTTTAACCTAGCAAGGCCAGAAACAGGTAGCTACAGGGCTGTTCCTAGCAGCACGGTTTGTAGCAGGAGAAACTGTAAACCACCCACAGCTCCTTCCCTGGGGAACTGGTTAATAAATCACGGATCAGTCACACAATGGAACGAAATGAGGTTTTTTGAAAAATGGGTAAATCGATACGTGCTATCCAAGAGAAATTTCCAAGACAAATTGTAGGGGGGAAAAGAAAGTTGAGAAATAGTATATGTAAAGTATGATCACATTCCTATAAAAGAAGAGGCTCCGAGGGTCTGTAAGCCAACAGTTGAACTCCCGACCAGAGTGGAGGTAGGACAGGAGATGGGGAGGCTCGCTTTCTATACTGGGTATGAAATGTTTGCAGGAAGCTTGTATGACCTTTTGCAGGCAGAAAAACAATAACGGTATTCATTTAAAAGTTAAATGAAAACAACACATGCTTGTACACGCAGAAAAGGGCTTTGCTCGGTTGTTTTTAATGTGTATTCCCAATACCCAAAGGTGTATTTTTAACATTCGGTTTCATTCCTTCCAGTATTTTTTATCAGTTTTTCAGGCATAATTATTGATCGTTATGTATAATTTAGCATCCTAGGGTTTTTATCAAAAAACTTACGTTATAGTATTAAGCATTTACCATGTAGTACGAACATAATGGTGTTTTTATTGTTTGCAGAATATTCCAGTGAGTGGCTGGTTCACAATTTAGATAACCAAACCCCTCTTGTTGAGTGGTTTAGATTGTTCCCAATTTTTTTTCTTCTGTTTCTTTCTTTTTTTTTTTTTTAACTGTCATAAGTAAACTTGAGACAAATAAGTTGATGCTTTGGGGCGACAGGCATTTGGGATTTCCTATGCCTCATTAAATATATATACATTTATACATATATATATATTAACATTAAATATATAGAGATATATCTGTAGCCAGTTCACTGACTGGGCTGAACTCAATGGAAGCACAAACAGAAATGACATAATATTCCGCCGGCTCTGCTTTCAAATGTGCTCGACCTAATGCCCACCTCAGCCTGAAAGCCAGAACATGCCCCACGGAGTTAATCCTGCCCCTTGCTGGAATGAAAGCTTCTGCTTGCTCTAGCTACACTTCTGTCCTTGCTCTTCTCAGGCCTCATCAGACTTCGGGGTCCCCAGCAGGGGAGGGTCGGGGAGGTGGGGTGCCTGTTCCGCTGCTCCCTCCTCTTTCCCTCCGGGATCCTGCAGGACTGAGTGGGAATGCAGGCTAAGTCCCAGGGTCGGTGCTCTTAGCCGCCATGCTTCATTGGATGGAAGGACAGAACGGAGGGGAGAAGCAGAAGCTGAAGGGACCCTTTCATGTCCTGTCGCTGCTGGAGAGAACCGAGGCTGCCCTTGAGCCCACCTGTCAGTTTTCTGCCTCTGCAGGGTATGCTCCACCCACGTCTGCATGAAGTCTAAGGATCTATGTTCAGATGCTTATTTCTCTGCCCACTGAGTTCTTCATCATTGACTCCTTTATTTGTGCAGAGACAGTACCTTCGAATTAGTAACCAATGATTTTTCCTGTTGTTTCCATTTACACCTTGACTCTGACCTGCTTTCAAGCCACAGTTGGGTCATCCTGGCCTCGTTGCCTCAGGGAAAGGATTTTTAGCAGAAAATTGAGTATAAAATGAGCCTCTCGTTTAACTTTTGAGCAGTGTGTTATCTTCCTAGGGCTGCTTGCACAAAGCACGGCAAACTAGATGGCTTAAAAGGACAGTATTTATTATCGCAGGTCTGGAAACTAGAAGTCTAAAACCAAGTCATTAGCTGGGCTGCAGTCCCTCTGAAACCCTCCTTGCCTCTTCCAGCATCTCATGGTTGCCAGCAACCCTTGGCCTTCTTTGGCTTGTAGGTGCGTCACTCCAATCTCTGTCCTCGTCACGGCATGGTCTTCTTCTAGGTGTGTCTTCTTTGGGTCTCGGGGCAAAAGATCTCCCTCTCCTTTCTCTTATAAAGACTCCAGCCCTGGGATTAGCCCAATCTAATCCAGTATGACCTCTTCTTAAGTTGATTACATCTGCAAGATCATATTTCCAAAAAAGGCCACATTCACAGGGACCAAGGGTGCGGATCTAAATATATCTTTTGAGAAGACAGAATTCAACTTACTATGAGTAGCAAAATCTCAGATCCCAAATGGAACAGGAAGGATTTGGGATGTGGGAAGACACACATCTGAGCAGAGCTTTCCACAGGGGCAAGAGAAAGATGCCCTGGAGAGGAGGTAGGCACATGGGAGGGGACTCGAGATTCGGATGCTGCCCTCATTGCCCCCATCACCTCTCACCCTGGTCCAAGGTACTATCGTCTCTCCTAGAATGATGCCACAGCATCCTCACTGGTCTCCCTGCTTCCACCCTTGCTCCCCTACAATCTCCTTCTGACACAGTAGCCAGAATGAGCCTGAAAACCTAACTCAGAGTATGTCAGTCCTCCTCGAACCCTTCAATGACTCCTATCTCATTCAGAGTCAAAGCTAAGTGCACACAGGAGTGCAGGAGACCCTGCACTTGGGTCAAACTTATCCCCAGCAGAGACTCCACTCTCTCATCCTTTCCCTGCCTTGAACACAACAGGTATGCTCCCTCCCCAGCTATTCCCTCTACCTGAAATACTCTTTCCTAGCATTCTGCATGGCTCAATCCTTTACCTACTTCCAGCCTTTCCTTGAATGTCACTTTCTTGATGATGTTTTCCCTGACCACCCTCTTAAAATTGCACTTATCTTACCCCTCGAACCAGTAATTCCAGCCCTCCTTATTCTGTGCACATGTTTTCATTGTGCTTAAAATCTTCCAAGATACTATGCACTTTTACTTTTTATTATGTTTGTGGTCTGTATCCCCCTAACTAGACTGTGTGAGGGCAGGGACTGCTCTGTTTTGTACTCCACAAGGGAGATGCTCAATAAATACATGTTGGATCCCAAATGAATTCTATAACAGGAGGCCTCTGCCCTGCCTGCCACCTGGAGTTGTGCCCCAAAGAAGGAAACCATCATGCTCTCACAGAAAGGTGGGAGGGACCTGAGAGCAGAGGGGCCCTGAGCATTTTTTTCCTGGTGGAGCCCCAGGAAAAAAACTGGGGTAGGCTGGTTTGAAACTATTATGTACCCCAGCAATTGCATGTTTTAATTCTGATCCAATCCTGTGGAGCCAGACCTATTGTTTAGGGTAGAAACTTTGATTGGATTGTTTCCAAGGAGATGTGACACTCCCAGTTGTAGGTGTGAACTTTCAATTAGATGGAAATGTGGCTCTGCCCATTCGAAGTGAGTCCTGATTAGTTTACTGGAGATCTTTAAAAGAGGAAACATCTTGGAGAAGTGACAGAGCCAACAAAAGACCCAGATGTTTGGAGATGCAGAAAGAAAATACTCCCAGGGAAGCTGTTTGAAACCAGAAATCAAAGAACCAGTAGGTGCCAGCCACATGCCTTCCCAGCTGACAGAGGAGTTCTGGACCCATCAGCCTTTCGTGAGTCAAGGTATCTTTCCCTGGATGCCTTAATTTGGACATTTTTATGGCCTTGGAACTGTAAACTTGTAACTTAATAAATTCCCTTTTTAAAAGTCATTCTATTTCTGGTATATTGCATTCTGGTAGCATGTAGCAAACCAATACCACAGGGAAGAGCCCAGAGAAGGAAGGTGTGCATGTCCAGAGCCAGGAACAATGGTGGCTGCACAGGATTCCCCCAGAGAAGAAAGGTATGCGTGTCCAGAGCCAGGAACAATGGTAACTGCACAGGATTCCCCCAGAGAAGGAAGGTGTGCCTGTCCATAGCCAGGAACAATGGTGACTGCACAGGATTCCCCCAGAGAAGAAAGGCATGCATGTCCAGAGCCAGGAACAATGGTGACTGCACAGGATTCCCCCAGAGAAGAAAGGCATGCATGTCCAGAGCCAGGAACAATGGTGGCTGCACAGGATTCCCCCAGAGAAGAAAGGTATGCATGTCCAGAGCCAGGAACAATGGTGACTGCACAGGATTCCCCCAGAGAAGAAAGGTATGCATGTCCAGAGTCAGGAACAATGGTGGCTGCACAGAATTCCCCCAGAGAAGAAAGGTATGCGTGTCCAGAGCCAGGAACAATGGTGACTGCACAGGATTCCCCCAGAGAAGAAAGGTATGCATGTCCAGAGCCAGGAACAATGGTGACTGCACAGGATTCCCCCAGAGAAGGAAGGTATGCGTGTCCAGAGCCAGGAACAATGGTAACTGCACAGGATTCCCCCAGAGAAGGAAGGTATGCGTGTCCAGAGCCAGGAACAATGGTAACTGCACAGGATTCCCTGCATCCCAGCATGGGGGAGGTAGGATGAGCGCTGGTTTGGAGAAGTCCCGCAGCAGATGAGGCCCAGTTCTTGCGTGGCTCCTTGGTCAAAGAGAGGGCAGGGAATGCTTCCACAGATACCAAGATGGAGAATGCTACTCTGAGGAAGTAGACGCGACCCTGGGGAAAGGTGGGGGAAAACTGAAACTGGCTGAGATCATATTTCCACCATCCTACAGAATCGGGGCTCCAGCTGTGTTGGGGTGTGTTATGGAAAAAGAAAATGAGCTGTGCCTCTTGTCCTTCTGATTGTATGAACCAAGATCCATACCTGCTACCAGGGCCCATCCTCAGCACAAGGGGGTAGTTGTCAGGTCACTTCTCAGGGGTGTGAGCAGGCTTTTCACAATTTTTCTCTAAGTGATACTCAGAAGAAGAGTGTGGTCTACATGGAGCTCATGAGTCAAAATCCAAAACTAATGCCTTAAAGAAAGCACTGAAGTCTTATTTCCTCTCTAATATGATGAAACAACTGTGCTTCAAACCATAATGCATTCGTATGTATTTTAATGTAGAAATGTGTTCGATGTCTTATCCATTCTCTCCAGAGGGAGAAGAAAGTGAGAAAGGGGCATCAAGAATATTCAAAGAAATAATAACTGGGAATTTACCAGAGTTTACAAAGGACATGAGCATTCACATCCAAGATGTTCACTGAACTCCAAACAGGATAAACCCAAATAGACCCACACTGCAGCATATTATATATATTTAGCCTCTCCCACCCAGTTTCCCCAACCAAGTAAAAGCCTGATTCAGTAAATAATCCTGCACAGCCCCCTTAACCCCCAGCCCCCACCGAGTTCCTCCATGTTTTCTTCCTACTTTGTGGCTTAGTCTCCTCAGCAGGGCCTTTTTTCTCTGCCCATCCCTTAAGGTTTTGGATTTCTCCAAATTTTAAGTCCAAATCCAGGTATCCAAGGCCCATCACAGTCTGGTCCTGATACCCTTCTCCAGCCTCAGCTCTAATGTGCCCTAAACCCTTGCCCTTAAGCCAAATCCATTCACTCCTGTCAGTCATATAATCAGTAAATTCTTACTGAGCAGGTCTTGACTTATTTGTCTTTTCCTAGAAAACATTAAGCGGTTTCTCACCCCCATACCCCATCTTGCTCCTGCTGTTACCTCTCTAAGAGTCCACATTCTCCCCCATTCCCATTCTTACTTGGCAAATTACCACTAATCATTCAAAGCCCAGCTCAGTGTCCCACCTGACCATCTGTTCCTGGTCATGGTGAACCAAATACCATGAACAACTCTCCCTATGCAAAAATTCTACATAGTGGATAAAATTTCTAATAGTTTAAAAGTATTAAAATCCTAAGAAGCCAAAATGAGAGATAGCTGGATTCCTAGGGGGACAGAAGCACCCAAACTACCTTTTTGCCCAAACATTTTACAAAAACCCTGGAGACTTTAGTAGGAAATGTCAAAGGTGATGGATCTAATAGGAGATCCCTGCAAAAGATGAGACCCCCAAAGGGCTGCACCCTCAGTGATTGGCTAAATAATGAAGAAACACACTGCCAAGAGGGAGCAGCAAGAAACATCTCAAAACTAGGTAAATGAGGGAAGGGAACTTTGTAAAAATTGTAATTATAAGTCCATTTTCATGTGGATTCAAGGTCAAAATTTGTGCTATATAATGGTCCAAACAACTTCAAGTAGAACATTTAATAAAAGTGGTTCTGGGTTAGGGCAGGCCACGGTGGCTCAGGGCAGAGTTCTTACCTGCCATGCTGGAGACCTGTGTTTGATTCCTGGTGCTGGCCCATGTAAAATCCATGTGATGGATCGCTTTTCTCTTGCTGCTTACAGAATTCTCTCTTGGTCTTTGACATTTGACAATCTG
This sequence comes from Tamandua tetradactyla, assembly GCF_023851605.1. Classification (NCBI taxonomy): domain Eukaryota; kingdom Metazoa; phylum Chordata; class Mammalia; order Pilosa; family Myrmecophagidae; genus Tamandua; species Tamandua tetradactyla. The sequence continues at coordinate 195,247,832 of NC_135328.1, read as the reverse complement.
ATTAGTAAATGTCTTGGAGTATGTCTATTTGAATCTATTCTGTTTGGGATATGCTGAACTTTTTTAATCTATAATTTTATGTCTTTCATAAGAGATGGGAAATTTCAGTGATTATTTCCTCAATCAGTCTTTCTCCTCCTTTTCCCTTCTCTTCTCTTCTCTTCTGGGACACCTACAGCACATATATTTATGCTTCATATTGTCATTCAATTCCCTGAGACTCTGCTTATATTTTTCCATTATTTTCCCTATATTTTATTTTGTCTGTCAGATTTCAAATGTCTGGTCCTCTAGTTCACTAATCCTTTCTTCTGCCTCTTCAAATCTATTATTGTAGGTTTCTGTTGGGTTTTTTTTTTTTCATCTCTTCTATTGTGCCTTTCATTTCCATAAGTTCTATAATTTGTTTTTTCAAAATTTCAAGTTATTTTTTCTTCACCCCATGTCTTCTTTATTTCCTCCCTCAACTAGTTGATTTGATTTTTTATGAGATTTTCCATGTCTGTTCAAACTCCTGTATCTCAAATTTAAAGTATTGGTTTGTTTCTTTGACAGGGCCATATTTCAATTTTCCTAGTATGACTCATTATTTTTTGCAGGCTTCTAGGCATTTGATTTCCTTAATTAGTTTTTCTGAAAGTTGTTTTCACTTCTTTTACCTAGGGTTTTCTTGCTGCATGGCTTTGTTCTCTATTTTTTCTTTGACATGTAGTTCAACTTATTCTAGACCTCTAGCATATGTTCTGTTTAAATGATCAAAATTTTTCAGTTCTTATTTTTCTGTTTCTTGCCCTGCCTATATGGAGACTCTTTTTTTAAGGAGGATTTCCTCAGATATTATAGACCCCAGTCAGATTTTCTCAGACCAGACAGGCCCACATCTCAGAAGTAAAGAGTATCCAGCATCAGTTTTCCCTGAGGGTGAAACCTAGCAGATTGTCAGACTTTCCTATGAGGCCTTTAAAACTCTGCTTTTCCTATCCTGCCCAGATGTGGCACTTGTCTGCTCACAGCTTCCCACCAGAATAAAGTGATGCAGTTTCTCATTTACTCTGGAGTGGTAATTATTATCTCTGGATTTTTAGAGGCTGTTTTATATATGTATAGCCTGGTATTTAGAGATAAAAATGAGACTGGTCAGATCAGGATTAAGGTCACTCAGAACACAGGGGTAAAGAAGACATTGTCTGTATTTTAGAATGGTACCTACTCCTTGAGATGAAAGGAAGAAAGGTTTATTTTGTCTGGAACCTAACTTTTCTATAGCACATATTCAAACTCAACCCATCTTCACAGTTCAGCTGAACAACTGAAATATAGGGAGCCCATAATAAGAATGAGGGCCTTTAATCCTCTACAGCTTAATGTAATACTTGGATATATCCTAGTATATATCAAGCAAATAATCAAAAGGTATTGGAAAAGTCCCTTGAAGGATGAGAGAAAAAATATGGAACTATTAAACTTTGCCATCATGGAATCCCTTGATACTGTGTCAAACATTAGGGACACCTAAATCAACAGGACAAGCCCTTGATCTTGAGGCTTACTCTTGTGAAGCTTATGCAGATAGCAGAGAAGTTTAGCCTATGTATAGGTATGCCTAAGAGTTACTTCTAGAGAGCCTCTTTTGTTGCTCAGATGTGGCTTCACTCTCTCTAAGCCCAACCCTTTAAGTGAAATCATAGGACATGACATCCAGGGGTAAAAGTCTCCCTGGCGACATGGGAGATGACTCCCAGGGATGAGTCTGGCCCTAGCATGATGGGATCAACAATGCCTTCCTGACCAAAAAGGGGAAAAGAAGTGCAACTAATAAAGTATTAGTGACTGAGAGAGTTCAAAGAGTTAAAAGGCTACTCTAGACATCACTCTTATGCAAGCTTCAATTAGATATTGCTACATATTGTAAATTGCCAGACCCCAACCAAAACCATTCCAGCCAGTCTTAAAGAACACCTAGGGCAATATATAAGATTATACAAAGGTTCCATGCACTAGGGTAACTTTCCAGAAACCTACAACCTCCAGATGGGTCCCTGGACCAGATAAGTCCTGAAACCTAGGGGGCCCAACTTCTCCAGAACATCAGCTCTCCCTACCCCATTTTATTGCTATCCCCTTCCAACATGAAAAAGTTAGAATGGTCAGAGACCAAATACCCCTAAAGAGTAGGACAGAAAGATCAAAGGTGATGGTGGAGTTATACAAAGAAGATAGAATTTAACAAATGAATATGATTGCTGAATCACTAAATTGATATTTCTTTTAGTCCCCAGCATCTTGAAGCTAGAGGTAAAAACCTAAAATTGTGGAATTATAATCCATACCAAACTCTAAAATCTGTTCTATGACTAATTGTTGTGCTGTGCTTTGAAATTTACTGCTTTTTTGTACATATGTTATTTTCCACAAAAAAAAAAGATTTTGTTGATTAAAAAAATATATTTAATCCTTCTAGTCTCCTATATTCTGGAGCAGTTAGAAAGAAAAAACTGAGATGATTGTATGGTAGCCCATGACAAACTCTGGGATCTGTCCTGTAACTAGAAGGATGCTTTGAAAGCCATTGCTTTTTTCTTTGCTTTGCTTTGTATATATGTTATACTATATAACATATATAAAGTGATGCAGTGCCTTTAATTTCAGCAGACTCTCCCTGCCAAATGCTTGGTTGAGACAGAGGTAAGGTAGTAGGATGGTTTTAATTGCTTCTGTTTTCCAGCCCCTGGAGCCTGAATTCTTTGAAGGAGAGATTCCACTTGAGCTGGGCCCCATCCCCTTTTTCTTGGGGAAGATACACCCTTTAGGAAATTAACTTTTTTCACTTGACTAGTCATTTTGTCTCTCAGACAGGCTTGATTATGCCCTTTCCTGGGGCAGTGGTGGAGCTTGAATGTACTTGCAGTTCTTTCTAATGAACTGTTTGGGGGGGAGCCTTTTCAGAGCCAGAGCTTTGTCAATCAAGAGCTTCAGTTGGTAAGTGGCTTTATGTGTCTCCAGGTTCTGTGCCCCCTTTTCTTGGAGTCCAGCTCTATTCCAGTATTTTGTGCTGTCCCACCCACAAAGCTTCCGTTTTGGTTTTGTTGTTTGTTTGCTTTTTTTTCCATCAGCCCCACCCCTCTCTGCCAGGGCAAAAACTGCTAGTTCTTTTAGTGCTTATTCCAGATTTATCTGTGCTGGGGGGCCTGTTTTCAATAGTTAGAACGTGTTGATTAATTCCATGATTGGAGCTTGGTTGAGCTAAGCCCTTGCTGCTAATAAAGTCTGTTTTCTTTCCCCTCAGGAAATCATCCTGCTGTGCCCATATGTGGCTTGGAGGACTTACAGTTCTGTGTGGGATCTCAGCCATTCCACCTAGTCCAGACTGGTGTATGCTTTGTGTCCAGTCACTGGACATCACACTGGACACTGATGTAACCCCAGCAGTTGTTCTGTACTGTTCCTGGCTATTTACTAGCTGCTTTGGAGGATGAACTAAATTCTACACCTCACTATATTGCCATCTCATGCCACCTTCGACTGATTGCCAACTTGGTTGATCTCAGTGTCCAAATCAAATGAAACTGTTGATCACAGCCTCCTTAAATCATGCTGTTGATCTTTCTGGGCTGGCCATTCTCCATTCTTAATTACATGATGATCTGCTTAGCCTGAGTCCCCCAAGCAAATACAAAAATACCTCCCAAGGGCTAAGGGCCAAGACCAGACTTCTTTGGAGACATGGTTAAAACTTTACTACATACTAGCAAACCTATCATTCAAAAAGGGAAAACTGAAGACATTTTCAGACAAACAAAAGCAAAAAGTCTTCCACTGTGGTAGTAGATTCAGTTGTCAACTTGGCCAGGTGAAGGTGCCTAGTTCTGTTGCTGTGGACATGAGCCAATGGTATGTGAACCTCATCTGTTGCTCATTACATCTGCAGTTGGCTAGGGGGCGTGCCTGCTGCAATGAATGATGTTTGACTTAATTGGCTGGTGCTTAAATGAGAAACCACAATGTAGCACAGCCCAAGCAGCTCGGCATACCTCATCTCAGCGCTCATAACTCAGCCCAGTCCTTTGGAGATGCAGAAAGGAATCACCCTGGGGAAAGTTGTTGGAACCCAGAGGCCTGGACAGCAGAGATTACCCTGTGCCTTCCCATGTAAGAAAGAACCTCAGTTGAAAGTTAGCTGCCTTTCCTCTGAAGAACTAACAAAATAAATCCCCTTTTATTAAAAGCCAATCTGTCTCTGGTGTGTTGCATTCTGGCAGCTAGCAAACTAGAACCACCACCAACAAAAGAAATTCTAAAGAATATATTTCAGAGAAAGTGAAAATTGTTGGAGGTAAGGGTAACCTCTAAAAGATATGGTTTAGGTAAAAGGAAATGAGTCCCAATATAAGGTCTAAATGACAAAAGGGAATGTGAGAAGGTATTTCACAATCACATGAGGTAACCTAAAATCACATTATATATGAAACAATAACAATAATGTCTTACTTAGTAGGCTAAAAATAAACAAAAGAAGACAAAATACCAGACAGCATTGCCATACAACTTGGGAGAAGGTGGTCAGAGATAAAGCATCCTAGGGCTCTTGTACTGTTTGGAAAGAGTGTAAAATACTCGATTAACTTTAAACCCTGCTAAATTATGTAGACATCTTAAAGCAGCCAGGGTAACTGCTAGGAAAGTAGACTAAATAGACTAAAGTCTTGTCCATGTGCCAGGAAATAAAGCAAGCTGCACAAATGTCAAGGGATTGGTGCCCAGTCTTGGATCACAAAGCAATTAGGTTTGAAATTAATAACAAAAGCAATAAAAGGAGGACAATGCCCATAGTTCGTAAATCAAAAATTTATTTCCAGGGGCGGGCCGCGGTGGCTCAGCGGGCAAAGTGCTTGCCTGCTATGCCGGAGGACCTCGGTTCGATTCCCGGCCCCAGCCCATGTAACAAAAACGGAGAAACAGAATACAATAAAACAAGAAAATGTTTAAAAATGTTTCCCTTTCTTCCTTCCTTCCTTCCTTCTATCCTTCCTTCCTTCTCTCTGTCTTTCCTTTAAAAAAAAAAAAAAAAAAATTTATTTCCAAGCAATTCAAGGGTAAAAATAGAAATAATAATGGAAATTTTAAAATATAGAGAAAAATAATAATGCTGCTACAATACACTTAAACTAATTGGATATAGTAAATGTGGTATTTAGAAGATCAAAGCCTTAAATGCTCATATTGGAAAACGGCTCAAAATTAATGAGTTAATTATACAAATTAAGAAACTAGAAAAAGGAGGATAAACCTTAACAAATATAAGGAAAGACAGAATAGAGAGAAGAAATTATTAAAAATATAAGTGAGAGTAAACACTTACTGAGAACACTATGTGCCAGGCACAGTTCAAAGTAAGCTGAGGGGAGGCACACTATAAGTGGGAAACTGAGGCACAGAGTTTGCAGTAAGCATAATAGAAAGGATCAACAATGCCAAAAGGTTTTCTTTGAAAAGACTGAAAAAGGGAAGCTGCTCACGTGATTGACTGAAAAAAGTAAATATAGTAAAAAGGCACAAATAAACAGTATTAACAATGGGGAAAAGGCTGTATCAGAGAAGCTACAGGGAATAAATAGATAAATAAATATGAGAATACTAGAAACAACTTTATGACAATAAATTTGAACACAGATGAAACAGATGCATTCCTATAAAAATACAATTTACCTAAACTGACTCAAAAAAGACATTTCAAAAACTGCATCATCATATAACCATTAAAGAAGCTGAATTGGAAGCAGAAACCTTTCCACAAAGAAGACACCAGACCCAGAAGGTTTTGTAACATGCTTCCTCAAACATTCCAAAGAGAGATAAATCCAATCTTTCAAAAACACTTGCAATTTGTGAAACTAGTCAAGCCTTGATACCAAAACCAGATAAGTACAACATGAAAATAGAAAATTACAAACCAAATTCACTCATGAATGTAAATGCAAATCTTATACTTAATATTAGCAGACAAATCCAGCAATGTATAAATAGTAAACCGATTTTGACTAAGCTGGGGTTGTCCCAGAAATACAACGTTAGTTTAATATTAGAAAATTAATTAACGTAAATAAATCACATTAAGAGATTAAAAGATTAAAAACATGAATACAAATACAGTTCAACATCATTTCTTGATAAAATTCTTAGCAAACTAAGAATAAAATGGAATTGTCTTAGTAAAATAAAGAGCATCTACAAAAAAACCTACAGCACACCTGGAGCAATGTTCAAAGCTTCTCCTGTGGGCTCAGACACAAGGCAAGGTTGACTGTCACTGTCATATCTAGAAAGGGTAGAAAGAAAAAGAAGTGAAAAGTATAAGGATTACAAAAGAAGAAACAATATTGTCATTTGCAGATGATGTGATTATCCGCATGGAAAATCTAAAGAATCTACAAATGAATAAGCAGAATTACTAAGGAAATAGACTTACTAAATCAGGATATAATGCTAGATACAAAAATCAATACAGAATGCATCAGCAAAAGAAAACAAGATCCTATTCTCAAAATGTTTTTAAAAAGGTATAAAATATCTAATAATAAATCCCAATGAAAGTTGCAGGAGCTTTTCAAAGTTAAAATACTCAACCTGTTTAATACAATCCTTGGCACGTTGTAGCCCTCAATATGTGTGCCCTTTTTTAACCCCTTCCCTGAATCATAGGTATTTGTGTTTTCAACCTGGAAAAAAAAAGACTATCGGTTTGTCAGAACAATTTCTGTATATTGACTCTCATTGACCTGTTACTTTAAAAATAAAGCTTAACATTTGCACAAGGCTTTTGCGTTCTCCAAACGCTATCACCTTCACTGCCTTTCTTGAAAGAACTGAGAGGTGGGCAATAAATATTTCTAGATTCCTATTTGCATTTGAGGAAATCGAGCTCAGAAAGGTGATGTAACTTGCCGAGGGACAGTAAATGGTGCAGGCTGTCTCTAAATTCAGGTCTGTCTTGTGTCAAAGCTGAGCTGTTTTCACCACACCTTGAGCCTCTTGAACCGGGCTCATTTGGTAATTATCCCACACATATTTATTAACACCATGCTCAGAGTATGGATAGAGTAATGCAGAAGGTGGGTGTGGAACCTGCTCTCACTGGGCCAAAAATCCACTGAAGGGCTTCCGGGTCAAGATGGCAGCTTAACAATGTGCACATTTTAGTTCATCCTCCAGAACAACTACTAAATAACCAGAAACAGTACAGAACAGCTCCTGGGGCCACCTCAGTAACCGGATACACAGCATACCCCAGTCTGGACCAGCTGGACCGGCTGCGAGCACCCACAGAATCATGAGTTCCCAAAGCTGTGGCAGCCAGCACCCCTCCCCCACAGGCTGCCTCCCAGAGGGGAAAGGAAAGAGACTTTACCAGCAGCAGGGACTGAGCACAATTAAACGCCAATTGTGGAATTAATTAACAAATTCTGACTACTAAAAATAGGCCCCCAGCTTAGGTGAACCTCGTCAAAGTGGAGGTTGCTCATTTTTGTCCTGGCGCCAAGGGGGCAGGGCTGACAGGAAAAGGGGGAAAAAAAAGAAGGAAACAGAGGTTTTTGTGGCTGCGTTTCTACAAAGGTGTGACTGCCTCTGGATACAGCGGCATGGCTCCTCAGGCTGCAACTGCCCCAGGCATAGGCAGAAGTGAGCTCTTTTGGGGGCTTGTCTGGAGCCTTTGCCTACCCCAGGGGAGGGGTGAAGCCCAACTCAGGTGGAATCCCTCCCTCAAGGAATTCAGACACCAGGGCTTGGTAATTTGAAGCCATTAAAACCAGCCTACAACCTCTCTGACTCCACCACGCCCCCAGCAGGGAGAGTCTGCCAAAGTTAAAGGAACCGCATCATCTTATGCTGGTGGGACCTGCAGGCAGACAAGCACTACGTACTGGGCAGGATAAGAAAAACAGAGTCCAGAGACTTCACCGGAAAGTCTTTCAACCTGCTGGGTCTCACTCTCAGGTAAAACCGATGCAGGTGACTCTTTCTTCCTGATAGGAGCCCATTTTGGTCTGGGAAAATTCAACTGGGGTCTAAAATATCTAAGTAGACCCTCCTAAGGTTGTGGGGGGAAGGTACCATACAAGCAGGGCAAGAAACAAGAAAACAAGAACTGAAAAATTCTCCTCTGCTAAGCAAAACTTAAGCTAGAAGTCCATATAAAGCTGAACTGAATGTCAAAGAACAGATAGACAACAAATTCATCCAGCAAGAAAACCCTAGGTAAAAGAAGTGCAAGCAATCTCCTGAATAAACTAATTAAGGTAATTAAATGCCCTAGACACCAGCAAAAAATAACAAATCACACTAGGAAAATTGAAAACATGGCACAGTCAAAGGAACAAACCAGCAGTTCAAATGACATACAGGAGCTGAAACAATTAATTCAGAATATATGGACAGACATGGAAAACCTCATCAAAATCCAAATATATGAATTGAGGGAGGATATAAAGAAGGCAAGGAATGAACAAAAAGAAGAAATTGAAATTCTGAAAAAACAAATCACAGAACTTATGGGAATGAAAGGCAAGGTAGAAGAGATGAAAAAAACAATGGAAACCTACAATGGTAGATTTCGAGAGACAGAACATAGGATTAGTGAACCGGAGGACAGAACATCTGAAATCTGATAAGAAAAAGAAAATATAGGGAAAAAATGGAAAAATATGAGCAGGGACTCAGGGAATTGAAGGACAATATGAAGCGCATGAATATACATGTTGTGGGGGTCCCAGAAGGAGAAGAGAAGGGAAAAGGAAGAGAAAAACTGATGGAAGAAATTATCACTGAAAATTTCCCAACTCTTATGAAAGACTTAAAATTACCAATCCAAGAAGTGCAGCGTACCCCAAAGAGAATAGATCCAAATAGACATACTCCAAGACATTTACTAATCAGAATGTCAGAGGTCAAAGAGAAAGAGAGAATCTAGAAAGCATCAAGAGAAAAGCAATCCATCACATACAAGGGAAGCCCAATAAGACTATGCGTAGATCTCTCAGCAGAAACCATGGAGGCAAGAAGACAGTGGAATGATATATTTAAACTATTAAAAGAGAAAAACTGCCAACCAAGAATTCTATATCCAGCAAAATTGTCCTTCAAAAATGAGGAAGAAATTAAAACACTTTCAGACAAAAAAATCACTGAGAGAATTTGTGACCAAGAGACCAGCTCTGCAAGAAATACTAAAGGGAGTGCTAGAGACAGATACGAAGACAGAAGAGAGAGGTGTGGAGAAGAGTGTAGAAAGGAAGGGTAAAAGAAGGAAAATTAGATATAACATATAAAATCCAGAAGGCAAAACAGTAGAAGAAAGTACTACAGTAATAACACTGAATGTTAATGGATTAAACTCACCAATCAAAAGACATAGTCTGGCAGAATGGATTAAAAAAACAGGACCCATCTATATGCTGTCTCTACTCAAAGGACATGAGGGCAAGGACACAAATGGACATTTACACACCAATGTTTATAGCAGCATTATTTACAATTACCAAGAGATGGAAGCAGCCAAAATGCCCATCAACAGACGGTTGGCTAAACAAACTGTGGCATTTACATAAGATGGAATATTATGCAGCTGTAAGACAGAATAAAGTTATGAAGTATGTAACAACATGAATGGACCTTAAGGACATTATACTGAGTGTGATTAGCCAGAAACAAAAGGACAAATACTGTATGGTCTCACTGATATGAACTGACATTAGTGAATAAACTTGGAATATTTCATTGGTAACAGAGACCATCAGGAGATAGAAATAGGGTAAGATATTGGGTAATTGGAGCTGAAGGGATACAGATTGTGCAACAGGACTGAATATAAAAACTCAGAAATGGACAGCACAATATTACCTAACTGTAATACAATTATGCTAAAATGCTGAATGAAGCCACATATGAAAATGATAGAGAGAGGAGGGCTGGGGCATAAATGAAATCACAAAGAAAGATAGGCAATAAAGATTCAGATGGTATAATCTAGGAATGCCTAGAGTGTATAATGATAGTGAGTAACTGTACAAATTTAAAAAATGTTTTTGCATGAGGAAGAACAAAAGAATGTCATTACTGCAGGGTGCTGAAAATAGATGGTAATTAATATTTTAAAATTTCAACTTATGTGTGAGACTAAAGCAAAAAATGTTTATTTGGTACAAATTTATACTTTGACTAGTGCATCTCCTAATATAACTTATGTGGATAGTTGGTTGAACACCTTAAGTACATGGAACTTGGTATAGGACATGAGATTTTGTTGGTTTGTCCAGGTGATGCCCTGATGAATTCCAGAGTGATTTGATCAGTGACTGGAAAAGTATTTGCAAGCCCCCTTCGGGAATGGTGAGAATGGGGGAAAACCCAACTTCCCCAAGTTAAATTCTTGATATTCTCACAAGCAGTGTGGGCAACCAGAGCTATAGGCTGAGCCCCCAGTCTTGGGGTTTGTTCATGTGAAAATTAGGCCTAAGATAAAGTGTCAATGGCTGAGAGATTCCAAACAGAGGTCTGGAAAGAGGTTGTCCTGGAGGTTATTCTTACGCATTAAGTAGATATCACCTTGTTAACCAAGATGGCTACTGGAACAAATAGCTGTGTTCCAGTAGCCATGTTTCTTGATGATGATTGAATAATGATATAGCTTTCACAATGTGACTGTGTGATTGTGAAAACCTTGTGTCTGATGCTCCTTTTATCTACCTTATCAACAGACGAGTAGAACATATGGAATAAAAATAAATAATAGGGGGAACAAATGTTAAAATAAATTTAGTTTGAAATGCTAGTGATAAATGAAAGCGAGTGGTAAGGGGTATGGTATGTATAATCTTTTTTTTTTCTCTGTTATTGTTTTATTTCTTTTTTTGTTGTCTTTTTATTTCTTTTTCTGAACTGATGCAAATGTTCTAAGAAATGATGATATGCAACTATGTGATGAGTTTGAGAATTACTGATTATATATGTAGAATGGAATATGTTAATCTTATTGTTTGTTCTTAATTTTTTTAATTAATAAATAAATAAATTTTTTAAAAATCCACTGAAGGAAACAGATCATTCAACAGTTAGCAGGGAGCTAGAGGATGCTGTGCTGTGGGTCTCTGAGCAGGGGAGCAGAAGGGTATTCAATTCCAGAAGAGTATGAGTCAACCTGATAAAGAATGGAAGAGAGGGTAAGGTAGAAAATTGAAGGAAAGGTGTTCCAAGCTGAGGGAACAGCATGTACAAAAGCTTGGAGGAGAGAGAGAAAGAAAACCAGTAAGGCTGGGGCCCAGCCTATGGGAAAGGGAAGGGTGGCAGGCGGGGGCCGTCCACGCAGCTCTTAGCATATCAGGTGAAGAGTTGATCCTAAAGGAAATGGAGAACCACTGAAGAGTTTTAAGAAAGAGTGTGTCATATTTAATTGGGGTTTAGGAAACAGAGTAGATGAATTATAGGAGGGAAGACTGAAGTCAGAAAGCCAAGTATGCTGGTTTGAAAGGATGTATGTGCCCTAGAAAAGCCATGTTTTAGTCAAAATCCCATTTCGTAAAAGCAGAACAATCCCTATGCAATACTGTATGTTTGAATCTGTAATTAGATCATCTCCCTAGAGAAGTAACCCAATCAAAAGTGGTTGTTAAACTGGATTAGGGGAGATGTGTCTCCACCCATTTGGATGGGTCTTGATAACTTTCAGAATCCTATAAAAGAGGAAACATTTTGGAGAATGAGAGAGATTTGGAGAGAGCAGAGAATGCTGCAGCACCATGAAGCAGAGAGTCCACGAGCCAGTGTCCTTTGGAGATGAAGAAGGAAGACGCCTCCTGGGGAGCTTCATGAAACAGGAAGCAGGAGAAGAAGCTAGCAGATGATGCTGTTCGCTATGTACCCTTCTAGCTAAAAGAGAAGCCCTGACTGTGTTCGCCATGTGCCTTCTCACTTGAGAGAGAAACCCTGAACTTCATCGGCCTTCTTGAACCAAGGTATCTTTCCCTGGATGCCTCTGACTGGACATTTCTATAGACTTGTTTTAATTGAGACATTTTCTCGGCCTCAGAATTGTGAACAAGCAACTTATTAAATTCCCCTTTTTAAAAGCCATTCCATTTCTGGTGTATCACATTCTGGCAGCTAGCAAACTAGAACACCAGGTCAAAGGAGACCTGGCCAGCCCTCTTTCTGTCCATCTGGAGTGCTCACATCATGACCCCACTCTCAGTATCGATCTGGACCCTGGGCTACAGCATCAAGCCCCAGTACAGTAGCTGAGACCTTTAGAAGGGGACCATTGGCCCCCAGAAATGGGGACAAGGCTAGAGAGGTCTCAGAACAGAAAAGGAACTGTCAGAATCAGTCTCAGTGCCCTCAGGACTCTCTCAAGTAATTTTTCATTTCTGAATATCTCTGCTTCTTTCAGCAAAGTGACCTCAGTTCCTCCCACTGCACCTGGAACACCCCCATAGGGCAGGGAAGGAGGCACCAAGCACCTTCTTTGACTTCATGACTCCTAAGGCAAGGAGGAGATTCTCCCATCAACTCCAACAGAAAATCCCAGGGAAGGCTCTACTTGACCCATCTCTGCACCAGTAACTGTGGCTTGGGGTTGCAGGACCTGTCCAGCCGTGCAGAGTACATGTCCATCCTTGTGACCTGAGGTTGGAGTAGGGCTGAAGGACTGTATTTGACAGGAGTATAAAAACAGAAAGGCTGCACCATTACCAAATGAAGGGGAGGCCTGGTGGGCAGGTTAAAAACAAACAGATATCAACAAGCAATCACACGTACACCAGATGTTCTAAGTATACATATACTTATCCTTCAAGACTCTGCTAAATCATCACCTCTAAGCCGAACCTTTTTGACCACCTCTGCAGGTGCTGTTAGAAGCCACTCTTAGGTGTCCCCATGGCCAGATGGAACAAATATTTCTCCTCTGCTAGAATGCAGCTGCTGGAGAGCAGGGAAGTATGACCTACATCCAGCCCAGCCCGGAGGAAGTGCTGGTCATGGTTGGCAGTGGAACCATCTGCTGTGTGTCTCCTCTGACCTAAGGCTCACTCGTGGTGTGGAGGGTCAGTCCAGCCACCAGTCAGTACAAGGGGGAAGAGGGAGGAAATCAAGCAGTATGTGGTGCTACCTCAATGGGCAACCCACAAGGTGGTTCTGACAGTCCCATCCAAATGGCTTCCCAGGCAGGAGCTCATACCTGGAGTTAGCAGCATCACCAGGAGTTATCCAAGAATGTGGTCATAAAGTGGACTATTAGCACAGAGCAGATCCTTTCCAGTCTTGCCTTATGCTGTCCGTGGCAAACAACCACCTGGAGCCTGCAGCCCACATCTTCTCTAGCCTCCTGTGGCCTCAGACAAGACCTGGCCTGACAAAACTTCTACCCAGCAATTCCATAGTAGATAATGATACTAGAGAAATGATCCCACGGGCACATGAGACATTCACAGGGATGTTTTTGCAGTATTTTTAGGAGAAAAAAATGGTAAGAAGCTAAATATCTATCATAGGGAATTGGTGTAAGAAAAGATGATACACCCATGCCATGGAACGTGGGAAAATAAGGGGACTGTATAAGCCCATGATGTCATAGTGGGAAAAAAAGCCAGATGCATGGAAATGCATATTGGAGGCTACCTTTCATGGCTTCATAACATAAATAGTAAACATTCATGCATATGCATGTATGTAAATGCAGAGAAGCATTTTATAAGGATTAAATGCCACCTTGATAAAATAGTCTCGATGGGAAGGAGATTGAAATGAGGAGGCAAGTTGTGGAGGAGAGTGGCCCAGAGGAACTTTTCCTTTGTACAAGTTAATCAACTATATGACAAAGAGACTATGTGCATATAAAACTTATATAACCAAAATTAATATTTGAAAACTGTTCGGGGGGTATGCACATAGCAGAAAACACAAAAACAACCCAAACATCTGCCTGAAAGAAACACACTAAGCCAGTGCCATTGCTTCTGCCTAAAGTACACTGGGCAGCCACTAAAGCGGGGACTGGGCTGCATGGGAAAATATTCTCAAATGAAAAAGCAAGCTGCAGCCACCCAATTAAGATGGCAGAGTGAAACAGTTCAGGGCTCATCCCCTTACAGAAGCTCTGAACAACCATCAAGAACTGACAGAAATATCTTTCTCAAAGTTTCAGAAAACAGTTAAAGGACTGCAGTACCAGAGTATGCCAAATCAAGAAAAAGACCACTTAAAGCAGTAGGATCAGGGGTGCAAGGATAATTCAGTGGTAGAATTCATGCCTGCTATGCAGGAGATCCAGGTTTGATTCCTATGTACTTCCAAAAAAATAAATTTTCAACAAATGGTGCTGCAATAATGGGATAGTCACATGGAAAAAGAATGAAATGTGACCCCCATCATATAGCATACAAAAAAAAAGCAGTAGGATCCCAGGGTGCCCTGGCTGGTCCCTTCCTGATTTCCCTTACCTGCTCCATGCAGAGCTGTCCCAGCGTCCCAGTAGGAATCCCTGGTCCAGATTCCAGTGAGAACTACCCTCATGTACATTCTGGGAGCCAGTGTGTCTGGCCCAATCTGTCTGGAGGCAGTCTAAGGACTGAGCCAGGGTAGTCCTCACAGGCTCACTATTCCAGAACTTGCCCTGCACCTGCATGTGGAAGGCAGTTCACAGAGCTCTCCTGAAGAAGCACAGTCAAGTGGCTGCATGGGCCAAGGGATTGCTGGTTGTAGGACATATATTGCAGTGCCCGGGATTGTGAAGATACAATTTCCTAGGGAAGAGGGGACATTCATTTCTGTGTAAACCTGGGAATTCTTAGGACCACATACACATGTCCAGGACAAGACACGACACATGCTCAGACAGTATCAGGGAGGCCCCTGCACTTTGGCCTGGAGCTATTCTCTAAATTCATTGTATGGATAATCCCTGAAGGAAAGCACTCACCCAGGCCAATCTGCAAAGACTGGGAAAGGTTTCCTTTTTCTTTTTCTTCCTCCTCTTTCTTTTTTCTTTTCTTTTTTAGCTCCTGGCATTCAAGGAAAGCTCTGTCCTGACTATAGCTGGGTAAGGCTTAGGGAACAAACTTGTTCCGGATAGCATCAGCCTTTCTTGAGTGAAGGCAACCTCTTGTTGGTGCCTTAATGTGGACATTGTCATGGCCTTAGAACTGTAAGAACAAACAACTTTGGACTTTGTTGCCTCAAAGTCCAAATTCCAGTGGTAAAACTTTAAAGTTTCAAAATGTCCAAATTTCAACAAAATATGCAAAGAAACAGGAAGCAATAGCCCAGGCAAAGAAGAAGTTTAAAGCATTAGAAATTGTCAACAAGAAGGACCCGATCTGGGACATAGCAGACAAATATTTTTTTTAATGGTCCTAAATATGCTCAAATAGCTAAAGAAAAACATGGACAAAGAACTAAAGGAAATCAAGAAAACGATAGGCAAACACAAAGAGAATATCCATAGAGAGAGAAATTATGAAAAAGAACCAAATAGAGCTGAAGAACATAATTGCAGAAATTAAAAATTCCTTAGAGGGATTTGTGCCGGTTTGAAACTGTTGTGGACCCCAGATAAGCCATGTCCTTTAATCCTCATTCAATACTGCTGAGTGGAATCTTTTTTATTGTTTGCATGGAGACGTGACCCACCCAATTGTGGGTGGTAACTTTTGATTAGATGGTTTCTATGGAGATGTGTCTCCACCCATTCAAGGTGGGGTTGTTTACTGGAGCCCTTTAAGAGGTAATCATTTTGGAAAAAATTCAGAGCCAACACAGCCTACTCAGCCAGAGGTCTTTGGAGATATAGAAGGAAAATGTCCCCAGGGAAGGCTTATAAATGAGGAGAGAAAGCTAGCAGACATCACCATGAGCCCTTCCAGCTGACAGAGGTGTCCAGAAGACAGAGCCCCTGCAGACACCAGCCAGGTGCCTTCCCAGCTGAGAGAGGGGTTTCGGATAGCATCAGCCTTTCTTGAGTGAAGGCAACCTCTTGTTGGTGCCTTAATGTGGACATTGTCATGGCCTTAGAACTGCAATTTTGTAACTTAATAAATCCCCTTTTTACAAGCTGTTCCATTTCTGATATATTGCATTCTGACAGCTTACAAACCAAAACAGGGTTCAGCAGCAGATTAGAGCTGGCAAAAGAAAGAATCAATGAACTTGAAGGTAAGACCATTGAAATCATCTAGTCTAAAGAGCAGAAAGAAGAATGAAAAAAATTGAACAGAGCCTGAGGAACCTGTGGTACATTGAGAGTACATTATAGAGGGTCCCAGAAGAGAAGAAAGAAAAAACCAAAGAAATAATGGCTGAAAACTTCCCAAATTTAATGATAAACATCCAAGATGCTCAATAAACTCCAAACAGGATAAACCCAAATAGACCCAAGCCACAGCATATTATAATCAAAATGTCCAATGCCAAAGATAACAAGACAATTCAGAAAGCTGCAAGAGAGAAGCAACATGCCGCGTACAAGGGGGCCTCAAAAAGATTAAGTGCTGTTTTCTCATCAGAAACCAGCTAGGGAAGAAGCAGTGGGATGACCCGTCTAAAGTGCCAAAAGCAAAAAAAACGCCAACCAAGAATTCCATATCTGGCAAAACAGCCTTTCAGAAGTGAGGGAGAAGGATGCACAGGTGGTTCAGTGATAGAATGCTCGCCTTCCATGCAGGAGACCCAGGTTCGATTCCTGGACCACGCACCTTGGAGGAAAAAAAAAAATTGAGGGAGAGCATCTTGTTTGCTGATGCTGAGGACTGACTTGGGTTCTGCAAGGCTCCTTGTCCCAGACAGCAATTTTAAAGAACCTGAACAAAGTCTGCTCAAACCTCCTGCTGTGAACCAGCAAAAGTTTTGAACAGGTTTCTCCACATACAAAGATTTATTGTAAAAGCACGGAAAGGAATGGCTGTGGAAATGTAGACACTTTTGGGGATCCGAAGGATGTGTTTGAACTCCAAATATGGAATTCTCATGGAATTTTAAGATCCATCACATTGTAATGTGACTTTGCCTGCCCTCTTCCTTTCCCCCAAAGTTGCTGGTTAAAGATCTTCTCTTCGGGACTTCCGGAGAAGATGGTGGCTTAGTAAGACGTGAGGGTCTTAGTTCCTCCTCCAGAACAGCTACTAAAAAAACAGAAACGGTACAGAACAGCTCCCGGAGCCATGACAGAGACCAAAAAGACAGCGTACCCCATTCTGGAACGGCTGAACCGGCTGGGAGAATCCGCTGCGGTGAGATCCCCGAGGGGTACGCGCTTCCCCGGGCCGTGGCAGCTGGCGGCCGGAGCCCCTCCCTCCCTCCTTCCCAGGCCGGCTGGGAGATTTGGACAGGCGGTCCCCTCAAGCCACGGCAGCCAGCGCCCCCACACACACACACGGCCTCCCAGGCTGGCTGGGATATTTGGAACGGAGGTCTCCCAAGCCGCGGAGGCCGGCGACTGGGGTCCCTTCCACACACGTGGCTTCCCGGTCCGGCTGGGAACTTTGAATCGGCACTCCCCCAAGCCACAGCGGCCAGCGCCCCCCGCCACGCTTGGCTTCCCAGGCCGGCTGGGAGATTTGGATCGGCACTCCCCCAAGCCACTTCGGCTGGCGACACTCCCCCACAGCGAAGTCTTCCAAAGTTAAAAGAGCCACAGCATCTTTTACTGGTGGGACCCGCAGACAGACGAGTGCCACATACTGGGCATGATAAGAAAAACAGAGCCCAGAGATTTCACAGGAAAATCTTTCAACCTGCTGGGTCCCACCCAGGGAAATCTGATTAAATGCCCAGACGCCAGCAAAAAATAATGGATTACACCAGGAAAATTGAAGATATGGCCCAGTCAAAGGAACAAACCAATAGTTCAAATGAGATACAGGAGCTGAAACAACTAATGCTGAATATACGAACAGAAATGGAAAACCTCTTCAAAAACCAAATCAATAAATTGAGGGAGGACATGAAGAAGACATGGGCCGAACAAAAAGAAGAAATAGAAAGTCTGAAAAAAAAAATCACAGAACTTATGGGATTGAAGGACAAAGTAGAAAAGATGGAAAAAACAATGGATACCTACAATGGTAGATTTAAAGAGACAGAGGCTAGAATTAGTGAACTGGAGGATGGAACATCTGAATTCCAAAAATAAACAGAAACTATAGGGAAAAGAATGGAAAAATTTGAGCAGGGGATCAGGGAACTGAATGATAATATGAAGCGCACAAATATACGTGTGGTGGGTGTCCCAGAAGGAGAAGAGAAGGGAAAAGGAGGAGAAAAACTAATGGAAGAAATTATCACTGAAAATTTCCCAACTCTTATGAAAGACCTAAAATTACAGATCCAAGAAGCACAGCGCACCCCAAAGAGAATAGACCCAAATGGGCGTTCTCCAAGACACTTACTAGTTAGAATGTCAGAGGTCAAAGAGAAAGAGAGGATCTTGAAAGCAGCAAGAGAAAAACAATCCATCACATACAAGGGAAACCCAATAAGACTATGTGTAGATTTCTCAGCAGAAACCATGGAAGCTAGAAGACAGTGGGATGATATATTTAAATTACTAAAAGAGAAAAACTGCCAACCAAGACTTCTATATCCAGCAAAATTGTCCTTCAAAAATGAGGGAGAAATTAAAACATTCTCAGACAAAAAGTCACTGAGAGAATTTGTGACCAAGAGACCAGCTCTGCAAGAAATACTAAAGGGAGCACTAGAGTCAGATACAAAAAGACAGAAGAGAGAGGTATGCAGAAGAGTGTAGAAAGAAGGAAAATCAGATATGATAAATATAATACAAAAGGCAAAATGATAGAGGAAAATATTATCCAAACAGTAATAACACTAAATGTTAATGGACTGAATTCCCCAATCAAAAGACATAGACTGGCAGAATGGATTAAAAAACAGGATCCTTCTATATGCTGTCTACAGGAAGCACATTTTAGACCCAAAGATAAACATAGGTTGAAAGTGAAAGGTTGGGAAAAGATATTTCATGCAAATAACAACCAGAAAAGAGCAGGAGTAGCTATACTAATATCCAACAAATTAGACTTCAAATGTAAAACAGTTAAAAGAGACAAAGAAGGACACTATCTACTAATAAAAGGAACAATTAAACAAGAAGACATAACAATCATAAATATTTATGCACAAAACCAGAATGTCCCAAAATATGTGAGGAATACACTGCAATCACTGAAAAGGGAAATAGACACATACACCATAATAGTTGGAGACTTCAATTCACCACTCTCATCAATGGACAGAACATCTAGACAGGATCAGTAAAGAAATAGAGAATTTGAATATTACAATAAATGAGCTAGACTTAACAGACATTTATAGGACATTACATTCCACAACAGCAGGATACACCTTTTTCTCAAGTGCTCATGGATCATTCTCAAAGATAGACCA
This sequence comes from Tamandua tetradactyla, assembly GCF_023851605.1. NCBI lineage: Eukaryota > Metazoa > Chordata > Mammalia > Pilosa > Myrmecophagidae > Tamandua > Tamandua tetradactyla. The sequence goes on along the minus strand of NC_135328.1, from coordinate 195,228,383 downwards.
TATGCTGGGTCAAAAAGCAAGTCTTAAAAAATTTTAAAAGATTGAAATCATACACAACACTTTCTCGGATCATAAAGGAATGAAGTTGGAAATCAATAATAGGCAGAGTGCCAGAAAATTCACAAATACATGGAGGCTCAACAACACACTCTTAAACAACGAGTGGGTCAAGGAGGAAATTGCAAGAGAAATTAGTAAATATCTCAAGGCAAATGAAAATGAAAACACAACATATCAAAACCTATGGGACGCAGCAAAGGCAGTGCTAAGAGGGAAATTTATTGCCCTAAATGCCTTTATCAGAAAAGAAGAAAAGGCAAAAATGCAGGAATTAACTGTCCACTTGTAAGAACTGGAGAAAGAACAGCAAACTAACCCCAAAGCAAGCAAAAGGAAAGAAATAACAAAGATTAGAGCAGAAATAAATGAAATTGAGAACATGAAAACAATAGAGAAAATCAATAAGACCAGAAGTTGGTTCTATGAGAAAATCAATAAGATTGATGGGCCCTTAGCAAGATTGACAAAAAGAAGAAGAGAGAGGATGCAAATAAATAAGATCACAAATGGAAGAGGAGACATAACTACTGACCTCACAGAAATAAAGGAGGTAATAACAGGATACTATGAACAACTTTACGCTAATAAATACAACAATTTAGATGAAATGGATGGGTTCCTGGAAACGCATGAACAACCAACCTTGACTCAAGAAGACATAGATGACCTCAACAAACCAATCACAAGTAAAGAAATTGAATCAGTCATTCAAAAGCTTTCCAAAAAGAAAAGTCCAGGACCAGACGGCTTCACATGTGAATTCTATCAAACATTCCAGAAAGAATTAGTACCAACTCTCCTCAAACTCTTCAAAAAAATAGAAGTGGAGGGAAAGCTACCTAATTCATTCTATGAAGCCAACATCACCCTCATACCAAAACCAGGCAAAGATATTACAAAAAAAGAAAACTACAGACCAATCTCTCTAATGAATATAGATGCAAAAATCCTCAACAAAATCCTAGCAAATCGAATCCAACAACACATTAAAAGAATTATACATCATGACCAAGTAGGATTCATCCCAGGTATGCAAGGATGGTTTAACATAAGAAAATCAATTAATGTAATACACCATATCAACAAATCAAAGCAGAAAAATCACATGATCATCTCAATTGATGCAGAGAAGGCATTTGACAAGATTCAGCATCCTTTCCTGTTGAAAACACTTCAAAAGATAGGAATACAAGGGAACTTCCTTAAAATGATAGAGGGAATATATGAAAAACCCACAGCTAATATCATCCTCAATGGGGAAAAATTGAAAACTTTCCCCCTAAGATCAGGAACAAGACAAGGATGTCCACTTTCACCACTATTATTCAACATTGTGTTGGAGGTTCTAGCCAGAGCAATTAGACAAGAAAAAGAAATATAAGGCATCAAAATTGGAAAGGAAGAAATAAAACTATCACAGTTTGCAGACGATATGATACTATACGTCGAAAACCCGGAAAAATCCACAACAAAACTACTAGAGCTAATAAATGAGTACAGCAAAGTAGCAGGTTACAAGATCAACCTTCAAAAATCTGTAGCATTTCTATACACTAGCAATGAACAAGCTGAGGGGGAAATCAAGAAACGAATCCCATTTACAATTGCAACTAAAAGAATAAAATACCTAGGAATAAATTTAACTAAAGAGACAAAAAACCTTTACAAAGAAAACTACAAAAAACTGTTAAAAGAAATCACAGAAGACCTAAATAGATGGAAGGGCATACCGTGTTCATGGATTGGAAGACTAAATATAGTTAAGATGTCAATCCTACCTAAATTGATTTACAGATTCAATGCAATACCAATCAAAATCCCAACAACTTATTTTTCAGAAATAGAAAAACCAATAAGCAAATTCATCTGGAAGGGCAGGGTGCCCCGAATTGCTAAAAAATATCTTGAGGAAAAAAAACGAAGCTGGACGTCTCACGCTGCCGGACTTTAAAGCATATTATGAAGCCACAGTGGTCAAAACAGCATGGTTTATCTATATATATCTATATAGATAGATATATCTATCTTTATTGGCATAAAGATATATATATCGACCAATGGAATCGAATAGAGTGCTCAGATATAGACCCTCTCATCTATGGACATTTGATCTTTGAAAGGCAGTCTGGCCAACTCACCTGGGACAGAACAGTCTCTTCAATAAACGGTGCCTAGAGAACTGGATATCCATATGCAAAAGAATGAAAGAGGACCCGTATCTCACACCCTATACAAAAGTTAACTCAAAATGGATCAAAGATCTAAACATTAGATCTAAGACCATAAAACAGTTAGAGGAAAATGTAGGGAGATATCTTATGAAACTTACAATTGGAGGCGGTTTTATGGACCTTAAACCTAAAGCAAGAGCACTGAAGAAAGAAAGAAAGAAATGGGAGCTCCTCAAAATTAAACACTTTTGTGCATCAAAGAACTTCATCAAGAAAGTAGAAAGACAGCCTACACAATGGGAGACAATATTTGGAAATGACATATCAGATAAAGGTCTAGTATCCAGAATTTATAAAGAGATTGTTCAACTCAACAACAAAAAGACAGCCAACCCAATTACAAAATGGGAAAAAGACTTGAACAGACACCTCTCAGAAGAGGAAATACAAATGGCCAAAAGACACATGAAGAGATGCTCAATGTCCCTGGCCATTAGAGAAATGCAAATCAAAACCACAATGAGATATCATCTCACACCCACCAGAATGGCCATTATCAACAAAACAGAAAATGACAAGTGCTGGAGAGGATGCGGAGAAAGAGGCACACTTATCCACTGTTGGTGGGAATGTCAAATGGTGCAACCACTGTGGAAGGCAGTTTGGCAGTTCCTCAAAAAACTGAATATAGAATTGCCATACGACCCAGCAATACCATTGCTAGGTATCTACTCAAAGGACTTAAGGGCAAAGACACAAATGGACATTTGCACACCAATGTTTATAGCAGCATTATTTACAATTGCAAAGAGATGGAAACAGCCAAAATGTCCATCAATTAGATGAGTGGCTAAACAAACTGTGGTATATACTTACGATGGAATATTATGCAGCTTTAAGACAGGATAAACTTATGAAGCATGTAATAACATGGATGGACCTAGAGAACATTATGCTGAGTGACTCTAGCCAAAAACTAAAGGACAAATACTGTATGGTCCCACTGATGTGAACCGACATTCGAGAATAAACTTGGAATATGTCATTGGTAACAGAGACCAGCAGGAGTTAGAAACAGGGTAAGATAATGGGTAATTGGAGCTGAAGGGATACAGACTGTGCAACAGGACTAGATACAAAAACTCAAAAATGGACAGCACAATACTACCTAATTGTAATGTAATTATGTTAAAACACTGAATGAAACTGCATCTGAGCTATAGTTTTTATTTGTTTGTTTGTTTGTGTTTTTTGTTTTTTTCTTTTTCCCTTTTTTCTTTTTTATATATTTTTTTATTTTTTATTTTTATTATTATTTTTATTTTTTTCTCTATAGTATCATTCTATATCTTTTTCTGTTGTTTTGCTAGTTCTTTTCCTAAATCGATGCAAATCTACTAAGAAATGATGATCATACATCTATGTGATAATATTAAGAATTACTGATTGCATATGTAAAATGGAATGATTTCTAAATGTTGTGTTAGTTAATTTTTTTTTTAATTAATAAAAAAAAAAAGATCTTCTCTTCAAGCATTGAATAGCCCCTTTGGTAAATGTCAGAGAAAATATACAAAGTAGATAAACTGAAATAGTGCCTTAAACATTCTCGATTGTTTAGATAGTGATGGTTTGATAGGTAACGCAAACCTCCTGCAGTAAGTCCCTATTTGAAGACTCTTATTAACTTACCCCACTATATGCATTTATTTTTATATGTACTTAAATTTTCTTAACTGTTGCAGTTAGCGTTTGAAGATTGAGGAGAAATGTTATTTCAAGTTCTAATTGCTGTTGCAACTCCTGAACTTTGGGAGTTTATTTTGGAAATGTTGATCTAAATAATGCTATACCTGTTTTAGTTATTTTATATTTTAAAAATAATTATTACCAAAGCAATGTGTTTATTGAAAAATTATAAATTACAATTAAGCCAGAAGAAGAGAATAAATACCATAATTTCACCAGCCATGATAACCACTGTAAATACCTTGGTATATCTTTCCAGGTAGTTTTGGGTACGCTTATTTGTGTATGTATACATATATTTTCACAAAAAATGAAACCATACTGTACATTCAGTTTTATAACCTGCTTTTAAAAAATAACTATCTCAGTGGCAGAATGCTCGCCTTCATTGCAGAGACCCAGGTTCAATTCCCAGACCATGCACCCAAAAAAACACAACTATCTCAAAAACATCTTTTATATCAATAAATATTTTGTTATTTTAAAAAAAAAAAAGGGAGGGAGAGATTAAGATATCCCTAGATAAACAAAAGCTGAGGAAGTTTGTCATCATTAGACCAGTCCTACAAGAGATGCTAAAGAGATCTCTGCAGGTTTAAAGGAAAGGACAATAGACAATGGAAAAGTGTCACATGAAGAAATAAAGATCTCTGGTGAGAGTAACAGCATGGGTAAATATAAATATAAATCTAAAAGGCAAATGTGTAAAATGTAATGATAAATTTTAAGACTCATCATGAAAAAACATGCAATTTATGACAAGAACTACATAAACGTGGGGGGCACAGAGGTATAGGGACGTAATTTGTACTATTGAAGTTACTTTGGTATCAAAACAAATGTGACTGTTACAGATTTAAGATGTTACATTTAAATCCCATGATAACTACCAAGAGATAACAGAAAATATGCAAACTCATAGAGACAGATATTAGAGGAGGCTGCCAGTGGCAGGGGAGAGGGAATGGAGAGTCAATGCATAATGGGCACAGGATTTTAGCTTGGGGAGGTGGGAAAGTTTTGGTGACGGTAGGTGGTGAAGGCACTGCAACACTGTGAGTGTGATTTATCTTGTCGAAGGGTGTGCTCGGGAGTGGTGGAGATGGGAACGTTTACATTGTATGTGTGTTCCCACAAAAGGAAAAAAGAAAGAAGAGTGACTGAAGAGACAATAACAATTAAATGCAATATATGGTCCTGGATGGGATCTAACAAAGAAAGAGAAAAAACTCAAAAGGGCATTATAGGGACTTATGAAAAATTGAAATTTAGACCATAAGTTTTATATCAAAGTTAAATTTCTTGAACTAGATAACTGCACCTAAGGTGGTCACATAAGTGAACGTTCTTGGTCTTAGGAAATACACATGGCAGCAATAAGTGTTCAAGGAACATTATGTATATAATCTACGCTCAGATGTTCAGAAAATGGATTGATAAATAGACAGATATATAGATGGATAGACAGAACCATATGGCAAATGTGGCAAAACGTTAAAATTGGCGGGGGTGTTGTGGGGGTGGGGAAAGTTGGAGTTCTCTGAATGGGGTTTGTATTATTTTTGTAACTATTCTTTCAGCTTGAAAGTGTGTCAAAATAAAAGCTTCATAAAAACAAAAACCAAAAGCAAACCGGAAATGACACATAGAGTACAATCCCGTTTCTGTAAAAGAATGACAAGTTATTATGCACTTAGGAAAAAATATATGCTAAACACTACATGTGTGCAGGCTTAGTGGGGAAAGCATGTGCCTTTGGAGTCACACCAACCCAGAGTTTTTGCTTGCTTGGGGCTGCCATAACAAAGTACCACAAATGGGGTGGCTGAAGACAACACAGATTAACTGTCTCAAGTTCTAGGGGTTAGAAGTCCAAAATCAGAATGCCGAGAGAGCATATTCCCTCTGAAACCCGCAAGGCAGAATGCGTCTCGCCTCTTACAGCAACTGGAGCTTGCAAGCAATCCTTGGGATTTCTTGGTTTGCACTTGCATCTGCCTCTGTCTTCTCATGACCTTCTCCCCTATGTCTGTGCATCCAGGTTTCCCCTTATTATAAAGATACAGTCATATTGAATTAGGGCCCACCCTAGTCTGGTTTGACCTCATCTTAATTAATCACATCTTCTAAGACCCTATTTCCACATAAAGTCGCATTCACGGGACTGGACTCAGGCCTTGAATATGTCTTTCTGGGGGACATATTCAACCTATAATGCGGAAATTATTCCCACTTTACCCATCCTTCAAAAAAGGATAGTGGCAGAATCTACCTTTTAGGATTGATGTGAGGATTGACTGAGCTAGTAAATCCAAAGGGCTTGTCCCAGCGGGTGCAATTCAGTGAGCTTATCGTAATTAATACCTGCAATGTTTCATCTGGGAAGTGGGTTTGGGGCCGAGGGAACAGGAGGCTTAAGAGCTTTACCCGCTTTCACACTGCTTGAATTTTAAAAGCAAGCTTGAATTTAAAACAACTAATAAAAAGGAGGAAACAACCCAGCCTGCAACGGCCTATGATGCATCTGCTCTGATGGGCTCCCTGTCCTGGTGCTGTTACTGGGCAGGAGGCATCCCCCATCACTGCCGGCTCCCATTTGTGGGTGCATGCACCCGGCCACCTCCAGCTTGCATCTCGAGAAAATCACTTCCAACACCAAGACTGCAATCATGCAGAAGTGCAGGGAAAACGAGCTGAGCACTGGAAGCAGGAAGAGCCCGGCCTGCCGGGGCCTCAGGAGCCAGGAGGGTGGCAGGAGGTGGGTGACAAGTGTTCGATCACCTACCGCATCCTGCAATTTAATATAGTCTCGACATTTTTCCAGCTGAGTGGCAGCTGGAGCTTCAGCCGCATGAAATTGGGCGGATAAAAGCCAGAGCAAAGGGCACTGAGACCTTGGCTCCCTGTCACTTTGCCACCAGCTCTGCCAGAGACAAGCTGGCACGTTAAGTCGCTGAAGTCAATAACGAAATGGATCAAGGCTGAAGGGAGAAGAGAGTGATGAGAATCCCTCAAAATTGGACCTCCCTTGTGAGTCACATGGTTCTGTGGCTGCCACATTTGGCAGGAGGGATGTCAGGCAAGGGCCAGGGGGGCTCCATCCAGCCGTGGAGATGGAGACCCCAGGCCCTGGCAGTGGAGAGTGAGGTGCTGCAATTCCGCGCACTGAGCACCTACTATGTGCCAGGCCTGTGCAGGCCCCAGGGACACAGCAGCCTACAAGACAGGTGAGGCCCCTCCCCCACGGACATCACAATGATAAGCTGCTACAATAACAACATTATCATCATTTCTTTTGGTTCTTTTGGTTCCATTCTGGAAGCTGCAGGCCCTGGCCCAGGTCTGGGCTGCGCTCCACATGCATTTTCTCATTAATCTTCACAAACTTCCTCGGAAGTAGGATTTTACAGAAAAGGAAACTGAGGCTCAGAGAAGTTAGTACATCACCCACCATGAAATACTTTGTAAAAGGCAGTGTTAGAAACCAGCCTTTCTTTGTGTCCAGAGCCCGCCCCTGATACTCTGCCTGGTGCAGCATCCCTCTGCTTCTCCAGAACAGCCCTGGGGGTCTGAGGACCTGAGTACACTGTGGGACGCTGGGTGACTCATTAAACACTGAGAATTGACTAAATAACCCCTGCCCTGGGTAGATACTTGGATGAGGGTTGGGGAGAACGTAAAGAATTTTACACTTATTTGTTCACCTACTACCTGCTTGTCACTGTGCTGAACTTGAGGCTGAACAGGGAACAACAGGCAAGGTCACTGCTCTCAAGAGTTCCATTCTGGAAGCTGCAGGCCGTTACCCCAGCAGCCTAGACAACTCCAAGGGGGCAATACCACCCCCTGGACCCCTCAACTTGTGAGCTGGTCAGTCCCAGATACCTTTGTCAGGGTCCCTCCCCAGGAGGGAGGAGTCCTCGGGAGTAGACTCAGTAAACAAAAGCCCCCTACACTCCAACCTGTAATTGTTATGTCCAGTACTGGGTCCTGCCCCTCCTCTCTTCCTGCAAAGTGAAGACTCTATGACATTTCATTTTATAAAAGCTCATGCTCCCCAATACAGACCAAACCCCACCCTGGGGGATTCTCTGCCAGGGAGGACAGCTGCAGCTGTGGCTTTTTAAATTTTTCTTTTCAATCACCTGCTGTGACATCAGGTGGACACGACCTGAATTCAGAGGAGTAGCTCTTTTCTTCCCCCTTCTCTTCTGCGCTCACCCCTCTGCCCCGTCAGTCCCCTGGCGCTCATGCAGGTGGCCTCCACAAAGCCTTTCATCACTCGCTGTTGGTGTCCCTGTCTCCCTGACTCCCCGCGGGCCCCTCAGGCAGGACGGGGCACCCTCATCACCATCCCCAGCACAGGGCCTGGCACACAGTAGGGCAGCAGGAATCTGAGCAGGAACCTGGAGTCCGACCCGCTGCGGCCCAGGTCCGGGCTTTGCTCTTTACCAGCCACGTGGCCCCGGGGGCAGGTCACTGTGCCCCTGTGGGTCCCAGTCCCCTCAGCTGTGAAACGGTGACCACCCGTCACCCCTCGGAGGGTCGTTGTGAGGGTCACATAAGACAACGTGTGGGCAGCTCTCTGCACAGGGCCAGACACAGGCTGAGTGTGCAAGTGTGAACCTTTATTGTTAATGATGATTATAACAACCACTTGAACAGACTATTGCAGCGAGGGTTGTGACTTCCTTCCGTTTTGAGACCTCTGTCCCGTTAGCACTCATTCATGCATGCATTCATTACTTCATTCCCCTCGTGTGAGCTGAGCACCTTCTGTGGACCAGGCGGGGTCCCGGGCACAGGACTCTGACAGTGAACAGGCCGCCGGCCATACTCGGACAGGTGCTCCAGTGGGGACACGATGAATAAACTGCTACCAACAAAGCCGACTGGGCCAGTCATAGACGCACAACTGAAGCCTGCCCCCTCCCCCTCCCTCCCCAAGAGCTGGGGCCCTCCGTCTACCCCCTCCGTCTACCCCCGTGGGCTGGGAAGAGAGAAGCCTGGACTGCCAAAGGAGCGGGGCCTGGGGCTGGGGCTAGAGAATAGAGGCTGGCCAGATGGTTTCCCCCTAACCACATAGGAGGCCCCGGTTACTCACTTAAAGCTGCCCGTGGTGGGGTGGGGAATGGGATTCTGGCCATCTCTGATTTCACAGCCAGAAAGTGCCTCATTGCCTGAGTCCTCCCTGGTCTCCCCCTCAGGGCCTGGGCTCCAGCTGGGCTGGGGGGGGCCCTACCTCCTCGAATAATTAATGGTGGGTGGAGAATTGCAAGGAAGCTTGGCTTCCCTTGGCAGCACTTCCCTCCCACCCAGAGCTGGGCTCCCCCACCATCAGGAGGTGGACAAGATGGAGCAGGAGGGGAGCTGGGTCAGCATCTGCCCCCGAGAGGAGCCCTCCACGGTTGGCTCAGCCAGGGGCTCCTCGGGCAGGAGGAGGGGAGAGGACTGGAGAGGAGGGCGCAGCCCAGGCTCCTTCAGGCTGAGCAGGGGCCTCACGGGAACTCTGCTCAGGGGTTACTGCTACGGGGGAGGGAGAGGGAGAAAACAAAGGAAGGGAGTAGGAAAAAAGAGAAGGGAGAAGGGTCTTCTACATGCAGGTAGAGAGAACAACAAGCCCTTAAATTTGATGGCTTTTTGGGTTTTTTTTTTAAGATGTCTAGCAGCTCATCAACTTGAGAGGAGGGTTTTAGCTATTATTTTCTAAAACCCTATGTACTTAACTCTGGCCTTTTCCAATATTCAGGTCTCATCCCGCACATCACGCACCTCCCCCCACCTGCAGGTGTGGTCAGGCAGGCTCAGAGGCCCCAGCTCTCTGGGCTGGGTCTGGGGGCTGCAAGGGCAGGGGTGGGGGGGCAGAGGGGCAGGCGGCAGTGGTTGGAGGGCGCTCCCTGGGCTTTGTCCTCTGACACCCAGGGGACTGAGCACAGAGCTGGGTGGGAGGAGAACTGGGCGCAGGAGGGTGGCTTCGCCTGTTCCCAGTCTGGGGCCAGCCGTGGCGTCCTCACTGCAGAATGGGGGTGATGGCTTCCAAGGGTGGGGGGGTGAAGTGATCAAGCGGGAGGAATCACAGAGCCCAGCAGAGAGCAGAGCCTCCGCCCCTGTGTCCTGGTGCCTCCCTGCAAAGACGAGGCAACATGGAAAACCGTTTGGGATTCTTTAGCTTTAAGTGATTAAAAAAACAAACTGCAGTGATTTAACAGAAAAGAGAGTTCATTGGCTGCAGTAAGTGAAAAGTCTACCTGATTTCAGGCAGAGGAGCCACCTGACCCCCCAGGACCAGGTCTCCCACTCCTCCAGCTCTCACTTCCCTCCTCTCCAGCTGCATCCTTGGACAGGCCCCCAGGTGCAGAGACGAGATGGCTGCCCAGCTGCACACCTGCTCCCAGGTAGGAGTCCTCCCCCCCCACCCCACCCCGCGTTGGCTCAGCACAGGCAGCCCAGGCAATAACCACTTAGAAACAGGCTAGGTCACCCGCCCACACCCAGACCAATGCCTGTGAAGGGGACAAGCTGAGTGGATTCAACCCAGGCCGCTTGATTCACCCCTATAGTCCCAGAAGAGGAGCCCCCAGAATGCGACGGACGGCGGGGAAGGCATCGGGGGGCAGGAGACCAGGACAGCAAACAACTCCTACCTAGGTTCAAATGTGGTGGACACTAAATGAGATGTGTTATCCTGGACTGGATCTCAGAACAGAAAAAGAACATCAGTGGAGAACTAATGGAGCCTGAACAAAGTCTGGAGTTTAGTTAACATACCAATGTTGTTTCTCTGGTTTTGACAATTGTACCATAGTCACATAAGATGTTCATCTTGGAGGACCTGGGTGAGGCGTATAAACAACTCAGTACTATCTTTGCAACTTTTCTGTAATTTAAAAATGATTCCAAAACTAAGGGTTTAATTTTTTATAATGAAGTAGAAAAGCCTCTGCAGGGAACCCCAAGGAGTTCACTCAGGCACCCCTTGAGAGGAGGGCCATGGCAGCCCCAGACAGACGGGACACCTGTCCCTTCCCAGATCCCCTAACCACCTCCCCGCCCCATCCCCACGGCCCTCCCCGGGAAGAGGGCAAGCAGTGAGCCATGCGCGAGCGCTGGGTAAAAGGCTCGCACTGGGTAAAAGGCTCACACTGGAACTTTCTGTCCTTGAAAGTGTTTGGGAAGCTGTGAGTTCTGCCCGGGATGTGTAAGAGTCAGGAAGAGAGTCAGCGAGAGCAGACTAAGGCAAAAGAACAGGGAGAAAAGCAACACTGTCTCACATCTGTAACTACGAATATTCAAAACCCTTTCTCTAGCAGAGTCCTGGGAATGCAGTGAAAACAGAAGCTGAGGGTACTTACTGCATGCCAGGTGCTGCGCTAAGCTCTTTACATGGTATATTAACTTTGGAACCCTCACAATCAAACCCATTTTACAGAAATGGAAACTGACGGGGGTGGAGGAGAGTACGCAGTAGGGCTGCGGGAAAAACTGGAAGAGCTGGATGAGAGAAGACATTGGCGTGGGCCAGGCACGCTGGGAGCTTGTTCAACATCTCTCCTCTTTACCTGGCACCGCCTTTTTCCTGCAGACCCATAGTTCTCCAGGCGTGGCCCCTGGACCAGGAGTGGCAGTGAAACCTCTGGAACTCATTGGAAATGCAAATTTTCCACCAGATTCCAGACTGAACTGGTGGGGCCCAGCCATTTGATTTTTAATAAGCCCTCCAGGGAATTCTGAGGCACGGTAAAGGTTAGGGACCTTGCTAGAGGCAGAGGCCCCTAACGCTGGCTGGGCAGGGAGAGTTTAAAGATAAAGATCCCCAATCCCTGCCCAAGTTTCTGATTAGGCAGGTCTAAGTCAGGCCTCAGGTGCTTCTGACAATTGACCCCTTTGAGGACCACCTCCCCCCCGCCCCAACCATGTTAACTGATCAGAGCTGCTACCTATTGGGGGGCACTGGGAGGAGGGGATTTGAGGAGCCCTCATTTGGCCCTAGTCCTAAGTACCAGACCCCTTTCTCTGGCACTAATCAGTAACCACAAAGACCATTGCCCTTCCCTTCTCAGAATTTGTTCAGCTTTCTCATTTTCAGGATTTATACAGGTCCAGGGAGAGCAGGAGAAAAGGAAAGGGAGAAACACATTTTCCTTGCGATGCCCCAACGAGTAGACATACACAGAGAATCCTCTTCCTGCTCAAAGCCAAGCTTTAACGTGCACGATAGATCATGCAATTCAGCCCGAGGCTTTTGTAACCCAGAGAAGCTGATTTACAGTGCCCTGCTGAGTTAGGGGTTTTGTCCCAGAGACATCGCTGAGCACTGTGAGCTGGGCCTGGCCTGTGCCTCTTTGGGGGCAGGGGGAGGGGGTCTGTCCTGTGCTTCTCTGGGGACAGGGGGAGGGGAGCAGGGCTCATCCTCGCCATCCCGGTGGGCACAGAGACAACACTCTTCAGTCAACACCCCACCACTTAGAAAGCTCTCATCCCATCTGGACACAGCCACCTCTGCCGTGTGGCTTCTGGCAAGTCACTGAGCCTCTCTGAGCTGGTCCTCTCACCTGCCAAGTGGGCTTATAATACCCACCTGTCGAGTTGAAATGGAAGAGTGTGTGTAAAATATACAGTGCCGATGCCAGGTGCGTGCTAAATTGCAATCACAGCAGCAGCAGTGGCAGAACCTGTGACGGAGACCTGGCCTTTCAGAGAACTGATCTCAGAGGAGAAAGCGGCACAGCCTGACGGGTGCACAGCCAGACAGGTGCACGGCCAGGCAGGTGCACAGCGAGGCAGATGCACAGCCAGACAGGTACACGGCCAGGTAGGTACACAGTCAGACAGGTATACAGCCAGACAGGTGCACAGTCAGACAGATGCACAGACAGCAGATACACAGACAGACAGTGATGGAGCTACGCAGCTGAGCCCTAGCCAACGTGGGGTAGGGCAGCCTGGGCTCTGACACTCAGCTCTCCTATGGCCTCGGGCACGGTCCTTAGTGTCTCCGTGCTTCCCTTTTCCCAGTTGCCAAACAATGCGAGGTCCTCAAAGGGCTGTTATGAGGATATGCGTTACTCGTGTGAGCCACTTAGAGCAGAACTCAGCGACTGGCTGGTCAGAATCCACATTTAACATGAGCCCAGTCCATACTAGGGACCTCCCAGGCATTCTCTATAAGTGAGAGCTAAAATTGATTGTGCAGGCACCAGGCACTGTTTTAATTGCCTTACAAATTTAACTCCTCCCATCCTCACAGTCACCCCATGAGTTAAGCGCTACTGGCACCCCATTTTACAGATAAGGCAACGGTCTAAGGTCCCAGAAGACTCAATCGGTAGCGTCGGGAGCTGAACACAGGTCTGTCTGCTCCTGAAGTCCAGGCGCTGTCAGCCCCTCCGCACGGCCCCCCGAGGGCACAGGCAGCTCTCCCATGAAGATCAAATAATCACCTGCAGTCAACAAGGGACGATACCCTGTTCTGTGACATGTCCTCATAGCAACAGACAGGCCAGCACTTGCCCAATCAGACAAACGGTACCACCGCCTGGCCAAGTTGACACGTGAACCTGGCCATGACCCAGCCCTTCCCCAGCTGCCCCTTCTATGCCGTCATCACAGACCCCGGGCCACCCCTCCTTCTTCCTTGGAGAGTTTGTCCTTCCTGGACAAAGGCAGTGGATTCTTTTGCCCTTGCACTCAAATGACCAATTCTTGAGACACCAGGGTTTCAAAGAAAGAAAAAGTTTTCACCAAGCACGAAGCTAAGGAGAGCAGAAGGCCTGTTGGCCCAAAAATCTGTCTCCCCAAACTGTAGTGATTGTGATAGTTTTAAGCATTAAAAGATGGGCAGGTTGTAGGATAATGAGCACAATAGCCCAGATGATGTGATCAGAGGTGAGCTGATGACTGAGCACGTGCAGATTGATTCCGTGCTTCGGCACAGAACGTGTATAAGAAAATGGCCTTAATTCGATGACGGGCATGATTTTTAGTTTTGCGGTAATGGCCACTTATAGATTAAAGTCTAAGCTACTGCACATGCCAGGCAGGCCCACTCTGGTTAGATTCAGTTACAGTTAACAAGGTAACTTTGAACTTGGGGTGGGTTCATTTTGGGCTGACCCAAGACCTTCACTAAGAAAGATTAGGGGCTGTCTTTAGTGATCACAAAACTCTAAGGTCGAAAAACCGGGTAAATAGGTACAAGTGAGTGTCAGTCACAAGCATTTTACAATCACAAGGGCACAACACAGTCATTATCTTGTGATCACAATCATTATCAGAGATCAAGGTGAGTGGATTACAGTGAAGAGACTTCAGGTATTTCCCTCTGTCAACTCTAATATGCAAGAAAGCAAAAAAGGAATATCTATATAAGAATTCACTAATCATAATCATCTCTTAAATCCTAATTTTTTGGTTACAAGATTAGTTCCCTCCTCACTGCCCTTCCTCTAATGAGCTTCCTGCCCTAATTCTTGGAGATTCCAATCTCCACAGAGAAAACCGGCCCCCTGCCCTGGACCTCCTCTCCTCCAGGGAACTTGTCCCCCTCGCACCTCAGCTGCCCTCTCCTGTGGCCTGCAGCCCCCCACGCACACACACACATACTCTCCAGCTCCCGCCTTCACCAGTCCTCCCCTCCCACCAGGACCTCAAGCCATGGGCTCTCCTTGCTCTCCTCTCTCCTGCCCCCATATCCCTCCCCCCACCCCAGCCAAGATCCCCGGGGCCAGCACTGCAATCGTTTCCTCACACACCCCCTACCCCCCACCCCTGCCTCACTCCCCTTCCCTCTCTCTCCTCATTATTGCCAGAGAGTACCCTAGCCCTGGTTAAATCCGACTGGGCCCCCTCCCACCTGCACCTGGGCAGCTGAACACACCTGAAGAAAACACCAGCGCACGCCGGGACCCCCCACCTCCCCTGGCCTGCTGCCACCCGGGAGCCCACTCAGTTCCCTGCACCTGTCACTCACCTGCTTTGTAAAATCACTGTGTCATCCTTTCTTCTCTCCGGCACCTTCTCTCCCTTTTCACTCCGATAATGACTTCCATGCCCCCCACATACCTCCAGCTACTGTCCCATTTCTCTGCATCTCTTTAAAGCAAAACTCCACTGACGAGTTCTCTACAGTGGATCCTTCGTCCCCACCCCTGTTCTCTCCCAACCAGCTCTACCCTCCCCAACCTCCCACACCACCTGTGCAGCTCCTATCACGTCACCAGTGACTTGTCCAGTTGTCATGCCGCAGACCTCATCTTGCGTTACCCACCAGCAGCATTTGACACAGCTGATGGCGCCTCCTTCCTCCTTAGAACAATTCCTTCACTTGGTGCTCGAGACCCTCTTCTCTCTGAGGTTTCCTCCTTCTGCACCAGTGTTTCTCAGGCTCCTTCACCTGCTCCTCACCCCCTATCCCCGTGTCCTCTGAATGGGGAAATGCCCCAGGGCTCAGTCCTCAGAGCCCCTCCCTTCCCCACCTGCTCTTATTCCCCAGTGGTTCCATCTAGTTCCAAAGTATATATATGGTCTCCTCACCGACAACCCCCAAGTGTGGTTCCGCAGCCTGGCGTTCCAGGCCATTCTATCCGGCCAACCTCACAGCAGTCTAATGGGCATCTCAACCTTAACCTCCAAACCTGAACTCCTGACTCCCCTCTCCCCCCAGAAGCCCCACGCCGGCTTCTCCTGGGGCCATCCCCAACCCTTCAAAAGAAAGATCCATCCTTCCCATTGCTTGACTCAAAACCTTGGAGCCGTCCTTGACCCCTGCTTTCTCTCATACCCCACATCCAATCCACCAGCAAATACTGATGGCTTTTCCTTCCAAATGTATTCAGTAACTTCTCCCCAACTCCACTGCGATCCCCCTGGAAGCCACCTACAGTTTTGTCCTGAACAAGAGCGGCAGCTTCCACAGGGTCTCCCTGCTTCCCCCCGGACCTGCAGGTGCCACCCCCTAATCCCGCAGCCAATCGCATGGAAACATCAGGCAGATTCCAGCACTCCTCTGCTCAGAAGCCACCAGGGTTCTGCACTTCAGGAGGTCCCCAGGACCACCCTTGGGCTCAGTAATTCACTAGAAGGACTCACAGAACTCAGCACGCTGTTATGCTTATGGTATATTACAGTAAAAGGGTAGTAGAGATTAAAATCAACAATGGAAAAAGGCTCATAGGGCAGGATCCAGGAGCATTCCAGGCCTGAGCTTCCAGTTGTCCTTTCCCAGTAAAATCAGGTGGACAGTGCCCACTTGTACCAGTAACAGCATGTGACAACACACACAGAGTACTGCCAACCAGGGAAGCTCACCCAAGTTTTTATTGCGGGGGGAGGAGTCTGTCACCTAAGCATGGATCACTACCCACATGGCTAACCTTGGTCCCCAGCTCCTCCAGAGGTCAAGCTAAATACCACGTGGCCTAAGGCCTGCACCACAAATCCCAAGGCCCTCAGGCAAACAGCCACTCTTATCCAGCAGAACATCCCAAGGGTTTAGAGGTTACCTCCTGGGAGCTGGGCAAACCCTTCTGAGGAAAGGTTAACCGTTTACTGAGCAGGTTCCCATCCTCACACCCACTCAGAGTAAACTCAAAGTCCATTCATCACAGGCCTTACAAGCCCATCCTCTCCTCTCTCCTGGGTCCCTCCGTCTGGGGGGCAGAGGCTGACCTGTGTGAATGCAAGAGAAAGAGAGCAAGAGGGAGCTGCAGGGTCTTAGTGCCAAGAGGACAAGTGTGTGCATGTGTGTGTGTGTGTGTTGTGTGCGTGTGTGAGGTGGGAGAATGGGGAAGTGTTGTGCATAGATGGGTTATGTCTGTAAGTGGATTCATGTATCTAAGGTGGAAGAGTAAGGAGGAGAGAGTCAAACAGAGAGAGGCTGAGAGAGATTTATCTCACTTAACCAGCTCTCCACTGAGATGAGCAGGTACACTTGTCTTCCCAAGAGAAGAGCAAGTAAGTGGCAGAAAACTCGTCTCCTCCATCTGCTGGCTTTGATGAGGGTGCATGTATATGTGTACAAGTGCATGCATGTGTGTGTGCATATGTGTGCGAGCACATGTGTGTGAGAGCGCATGCATTGTGTGTGTGCATATGTGTGCGAGCGCATGCATTATGTGTGTGCATATGTGTGCGAGCACATGTGTGTGTGAGCGCATGTGTGTGTGCGAGCGCATGTGTGTACGTGCATATGTGTGCAAACATGTGTGTGTGCATATGTGTGCAAGCGCATGCACGTGTGTGTGCTTGTGCTTGTGTCACAGGTGGGGAACTTGCTCTTAACCAGCCACCCAGCTGCTGTGAAGGCTCTCTGGCCTGACCCTGGTCCCAGGGGCTTTTGCATTCATAAGCAGTTTTCTGAGGGTGGTGTCCTTTGCAAATTCAAGTGAGCAGACTTCTCCAGTCATCCAGGTGGTGGGTGGCTGGATATAAACGCCCTGGAGGAGGCAAGGAAACTGTAGGGAGTGGTGGTCGGTAAATCACAGCACAGGAAACCTTCTCTGGTGCTCTGGGGGACAGAAGGGAAGACGGGAACACTGCGTGTCGAGCATAGGGCACTGTGCTAAGTGCTAAACGCAGCTCCATGGAATGCGGTGAGGTAAGTATGCAGAGGGCTGTCAGGATTTAGTAAGTGCCTGCTGACAGTTAGCATTGCTTCATACAATAACAGTTAAAGTTACCAAAAAAGAGATCTAGCCTCACTTACAGGTAATGACTTAACCAATCTGGCTGGGACTCAGATAAATCAAAACGCAGGGTAAAAGCTGATAGTGTCTGTACTCTAGATCTCATCTATCGTATGAGGACAAAGGCAAAGAGGTTTATTATGTCTAGAACCTAAATGTTCTGAAACACACAATCTAAATCAACCTATCTGGAGAGCTCATTCAAACAACTCAAACACCTGGAATCCAGAACAGGGACAAGGCCTTGTAATTCTGTATAGCTTAATGTAATACCCGGATACATCTCAGGCTATGGTGGGCTGATAATTAAAAAGTATTGATAGAGTCCGTTGACGAGCCAAAGGGATATATATATATATGGAACTATTAAACTCTCCCATCTGGGAAACCCAGTACACTTTCAACCACTGGCAACTCCCAAAATAGGTCAAACCCTGGATATTGAGGCTTGTCCTTATGAAACTTATTTCTGTAGCAGAGAACCTAAGACTACCCATAACAAGGCCCAAGAATTGCTTCCAGGAAGCCTCTTTATTGTTCAAATGTGGCTCTCTCTCTATCTCTCTAAGTTCAACTCTGCAAGGAAAATCATTGCCCTCCCCTCTACAATAACAAATCATTCAGGGGTGGAAATCTCCCTGAAAACCTGGGACATGACTCCTGGAGATGAGTCTGGCCCTGGCACCGTGGAATCAACAAAGCCTTCCTGACCAAAAGAGGGAAATGAAGCGTAATAAAATAAAGCATCAGTGGCCAAGAGAGATCTAATGGAATCAAGAGGCTGTTTCTGAGGCTACTCTTACGCAAGCTTCAGTTAGATAGTGCTAACTGCCATGGTTTGTTAAACACCAACCCACATCCCTCCTGTGGACTCTTAAGAACACCTAGGGCTTGAACTGAGACTCTATAAAAGTTTCATGCACTAAGTTTGCTTTCCTGGGGCTTATAATTTCCAGAGGGTTCCTAGGCCAGATAAATCCTGACACCCAGAGGGACAGCTTCTCCAAGATTATCAACTAATTACATCTCTCTGTCCTTTGACACCCTTTCTCAGCATGAAAAAGTAAGAACAGGCATTGTCTAAAGAGCCCTATAGATAGGGAGAAGGATAAAAGGAGAAGGAGGAGGTATAACAGATAAAATAGAACTTAACAAATGAGTATGGCTGCTGAATCACTATACTGATATTTTGTTTAACTTTCAGTGTTTTGGAGCAGCTAGAAGGAAAAATCTGAAATAGAGAATGGTAGCCCATAACAAACTCTGAAATCTGTTCTGTAACTACTTGTTGAAGTGTACTTTGAAAATTATTGCTTTTTCTTTATTTTCTTTGTATATGTATTTCACAATTTTTTTAAAAAAGCATTTTTTTTAAAAAAAGGCAGCTGTTGTTTTTATCTTATTACCTTCTCATGCCTCTTGACAACCTCCTAGAAACAGCATTATGATTCCTAGGTCACAGGAGAGTCTCAGAAAAGTGAGTCAGGGATGGAACTGGGACTTGAACCCAAGGCTGTATGATTCCAGAAAAATAGTTCATGACACTCCCTGCTCTGCTTTAGACTTCCAGGGCCAGGAGATGGTGGGGGCAGGGTGGGACTGACCTGCAGGCTTCCAACCCAGCAGCCAGGAGATCTGGATAAATTTCCCAGACAATGAGACTGGATTTAACCAGGCAGACAGCCCATCCCTGGCACTGATCTCCAAATGGCCAGGTAAGGGCAAAAATAGGTCCAAGCAACAGAGGTAACCAGAGACCCCTTAGCCCAGCATTCAAGGCCCTTCTCAACCAGGGCTCACCCCTCTCTGGTTGGCCTGCTATTCTGAACCACACGCAGTTCCTGTTTCCTTCCTTCGCTGTGAGTTCTATCTTCCTCAAGATGTCTTTATCCACCTGGTCCTCTTGGAAAACTCCTGTTGATCCAGCAAAGCCCAGATTAAAATCTCCTCCTCTGGAAAGCTTCCCTACCTGTTCCCAATCCCTGTAAAGTAAACTTTCTCTTCTCCTCTGTTTCTGAAACATGTTCGTTTCCTCCACACAGATCCTTTTCAACTACACTGACTGATTGATTGATTGATTGATTGAATGATTGATTGGTCTTCCCCACCTGACAGGATAGCAGGACTTAAATGCTGCTGGGAAGCAGGTACCTATCTCCCAGGGTTTCATTTATCAGCACACACTGGGTTACAGTGCCTTCTGTCCCTCGGGAGTAGAGGGGCTGGGAAGCAGACAAGCAAGGCCCATGTGAGAGAATTTAGGGACACACAGCCAGGGGCTTTGCAAGGGGGGACGGCATGCGATCACCTCCGGTGCAGGAGGGCCTCAGAACTGGCAGCTCCAGCTTTCCATGCTACAAGCCCCTATTTCTGTCCACCAGCCAGTGAGACATTAAGATCTTCAACTGCAGAAGGCACCCAGCCAAGGGACTCCATTCCCCTAAATGACTTTTTGCCAGCCACCGCAGCCTTGAATCAGGATCGACAACAAGGAAGAAAAACTGGCCCTTCTTTTATTATAAGGCCCCGGTGACAATAGTCACATCTACAGCCCCAGAGCCGTCGGAGTCTGCAAGTGGAAGGAGAGCAGCTGGGTCTGGGGCTGTTTACATAGAAGCACCGCTGCACCCGTCCTACCCAGATTTAACCCAGGCCATGGAGAGCTCACCGGCGCATTCGAGCTCTCTCTCTTAACAAATCAGTATGTTTGTACCACCGCTGAGCAGTGTGGAAAGTACAATGTGTCCAGCAGCAGAGGGATTAAAAACTAACCTGCAACTCTGCATGTTTCATTGGTCACACAGGGGCCAAATGTGTGTCCTCAAAGCCCTGTGCTTCCATCTCCATAATGAACTGTCAACATCTGTTTTCTCTTTTCTAGTTTCATTTACCTTATTCCTGTTTTTCTTTTTTTTTTTTTTCCATTGTTCTCCCTTGTAACTTGTCATCTCTGAGGACAGGAAAACAGGATCTCAGAATGGGGTTGCCTTCTTTAATCGGGACCTAATTCCTTTATCACGGAACTCGGAGATGGAGGTTTCCAGAGATGACAAGGAAGGTGCTGGCTGTGATTAACATTTCCCTGCTCTCAGGAAGACAGAGATTATTCCAGAGTGTGGATTTCTTTTTAAGGAGCTTTAGCATGGGAGGTGCTCAGAGGCCACATTCCCCACAAGGCAAAGCAAGAATCCTGAGGGAGAGGGTTGCTAAGCCCAGACACGAGAGAATGAGCCTTGAAGCAGGCTTGGGGAACCCCTCAACAGGGGCTAAAGTCAGCTTTCACCCCCTTTGCCAAGATGACAAGATGTTTGGGGCCTTGGAGGGAGGGGAGACCTTTCCTCAATTTTTCCACTTCGTTTGCATTTCTGACCCTGATCACCACCCCCCACCCCCTACACACACACACACACACACACGCACACTGCCTCAGTTGAGATGCTCCTTCCTGTCCAGCCCAGGTGGTGAGAAGGAAGGGTTCCTATGTGGCCAGAATGGAGGAAACCATGTGGAAGTAGGAAATGAGGCTGGAGGAATAGCTGAGGTTAACTCAGCAGGGCATCAAATGCCATGCCTAAGCTGGGCATTAGCCTGAAGGCAATTGGGAGCCATGGAAGGTGTAACATCTTTTTGTCTGTCTGTGTGTCCTATTACATTGTCTTCTGCCATGGTTTTTCCTGGCAGCAGAGGCCCCGATTGGACCTGCCTTTGGGGCAAGCCCTCAGTAGGGATGGATTGTGGGCAAGACCAGGGCAGAGGGACCACGTGAGAAGCCGTCCGTCACAGTCACCAGGTGGTATGGTGAGCTGGACCCAGCCCGCAGCTGGGGCTGGAGAGGAGACAGATCCCATCACAACGCAGGAGGTGACGACACGGGTCAGACTTGAGGACAGTGGCATGAGGAGGGGGAGGAGAGAACTGACTCATTAATTAGCAGTCACTGAGCACCTACTATGTGCTGGGAGCACTCACTGTGTGCTGGGCATTTCAGACCCACTCCTCCTTGGAACTTCCCAGCCCCAAAGGTTTGGGGCATCTCCCGTGAGGAATCTGGAGCATAGGAAGGTCAACAGTCATGTCTGAAGTTTGGACCCATGTCCAAGCCTGGAATGATTTAAGGAATGTCCTGAGGCAGAATCAACAGGCTTTGGTGACTGTCCAGGCTTGGGGTGGGGTGGGAATGAGCAGGGGAGAAATGGCCCTACCTTTCTCCTATAATCCCAGCAACAGCACACACACACACACACACACACACACACACACACACACTGCCTGATGTGCCCCTTCGCTGACAGCTGACCCCTTCTCTGGCCTCTTGGAAAGAGCACTGGACTTGGAGTCCAGTAGCCCAAGCCCAGGCCCCCCTCAGTCCCTCGCCAGCTGGTGATCTTCCAGCTACCTCATCTCTCAGGGCTGCAGCATCCTCCACAGTACAACGCGGAGGAAAGTGCCTGCCTCCCCACACTGAGCATGAAAGTGACCCGTGTGCGAAGAAGCCAGCAAGAGCCCAGCCCCAAGGTGGCTCTCTACATGGGGAAGTCAGCTCATTCAACGTCCTTGAAGGTGGTGGGGTTTTTCTAAAATTTGGGATTCCCAAACTGTGGCACACAATTGGACTTGGATAAATGTTTGTTACAGGAGTTAGTCAGTTAATGAATGGGTTTGGATTATGGCTCTGACATTCATCAGCTGTGCAACTTCCAGCTGGGGGCCTGCCCTTTCCGTGCCCAGGTTCCCTCCTCCGTGAATGTCTACAGAGCAAAGAGTTATCGGCTCCCTGGCTTCAAATATAAACCGCAGGAAAACAGGCTTCATTCAGGGAGACAACCAGCCTGAAGGGCAGAAACAAAGGAACACTGTCAGGGAGAAGCCAGGTGTCAGGAGCTTCCCACTTCCCCAGGAGCGGGGGAGGCCGTGTTCACATTACAGACCCGCTAATTAAGCAGGGAACTGTGTCCTGGAGGAAGTTTTTAATTCATATTCATGGGGGGGGCACCCTGAAGGAGAGTTGGGGGCCCACCCTGGATGGCCCCGGCCCCAATGGAGGTGGAGGTAGATGGGAAAGAAGTGCGGTGGGAGGGAGGGCAGGAGCACACACCCTCACTGGGCCCAGGGTTACCCACGCACGCTTCACTCCCCACCCTCAGCAATCCTGGGAGATGGGACTGTCACTCCCCTTTACAGAGGTGGAAACTGAGGCTCAAAATGGAAACGGAGGCTCAAAATGTCCAAGACCCCACAGCTAGTGAGGGGTGGAGGTGGGTGCAGAGCCAGTCCCTGCAGAAACCCTGATGGAAACTCACCCTGTGCCAGCCACGGGGTCAGGGCCCTCCAGACACCCAGGCGGGGGGTGGAGGGGAGGCAGGGCAACAGGAGATGGCGATGCCCTGGGATCTGGTGGTGGCTGGGGGAACCAGAGGGACCCTCACCCAGCCAGGGCATCAGGGGGCTCCCCAAAGAGGAGCTGCCTACACTGGGCCCTGAGGGTGCCTAGGGGAGGAGGAACGGTGTGCAAGTGGAGGGAACAGCCCATTCGGAGGCCCGGGGACACAAGACAAAGGGCTTGTTCAGGAAACCGTAGGGCAGGCCGCTCCCTCTGGGGAAGACCGATGCCAGGTGGGATGGTGGGGATGGGGACGGCAGGGCGGCTGTGCCCCTCAGGGAGCAGAGCAAAGCAGGACTGTGGAGCCAAACCCCAGCTCTGGCGCTCACCCACTGGGAGACGCTGGGCGAGTCCCTGACCCTCTCTGGCCTCGGGTTCCTCCTTGTTAAGTGGGAAATGATGGTAGTGCACCTCCCTCCTAGGGCAGTTTTGAGAGTGAAGAAGTGAGCATCTGCAGGTCTTTGAAGATGTGCGAGATGCACAGTATGAACGGGAGCCTTTGTCACTCCAACAGACCCCAACAGCTTCCCACCATCTCTCCTGGAGACACTGGCCTGGGCTTGCACAGGGTAACGTGGCCTCCTTCCCACCCTCTTCTCACCCCCTCCTTGAGTTTCCCCACTGAACTGCTTTTGTTTTCCTCCCTGGAGAGGAAGCTCCTTAACCTCATCTGCCACCTTGACACAGATGCCCAAAGGGCCCCAGACCCGTATCCTGGCCCCTCGCTCCCTGCTTCTTCTCTGCCCTTCCTCAAGAAGGAGGCCCTCAGGTCCCTGAGCAAGGCCTGCTGCATGTCCCTGAGGATGTCACTTAGCCTCTCTGAGCCTCGGTTTCCTGTCTGGGAAGTGAGAGTCTTGGACAAGGGAAGAGAGCTACTGTGCGCAGGGGCCCTCAAATGCCTGACGTCCCAGAGCCCTGTGGGGAGGGGATTACTGGTGCTCTTTCATGCAACATGGAGCTTAGACTCCTTCCCCTGTTCCTCCCCTTGTATGACATCAGCAGTCACTAGGCAGAACAGCCATCCCTCTACCACATGCCTCACAGCTCAAGTACCTGCTGCTTCAAACCCTCATACCTCCCTGCACGCTAACTTTACCACCCGGTGATTCTCCCCTCTTTTGTGAGAAACTCCACACAAAGATGTGCTCCCAACAGCCTAACCCCACTCTCATCCTGCCAGGACTTTGCTCCTACCAGATCCCCTCCTTCTTTCTTTTACCTCTTTCTGAGAAACTCCTATGCATCCTTCAAAGCCCAGATTTCATCTCCTTGCTGAAGCTTTTCCCAGGCAGAACTCATCTCTCCCTCAATTCTACTAGTAAAGAGCATGTCCTGAGCAGGTAGCGTGAGCCCTCAGCCCATTACATACATTCTCTCACCCAATCCTCACCCACACCTGGTGAGACAGAGATTGTTATTATATCTGCTATACAGATGGGGAAACTGAGGCTACACAGCCAGGAAGTAGTGGGGCACCTACCTCTCCATTTCTTGCGATCATCCTTTTCCCAGGTTGTTCTCCCAACTATAGTGTGAGTAACATGAGCGGGAATCACTCCTGAGTCCTCTCTGCCTCTCTGGCAGTGCCAATGAAGCTTCTTAAATCAACACATCAGTCAACCAAGTGATGTCCTTCCTCTTATCAGTCCCTCTGCCCAGGTGCCCCTCCAGGTCTTTTCTGCTGAGTCCAAGCTCTGTCACCTCCATGGCAGGACTCTTCAGGGAAGTCTTGGGCTTCCCTAGTACAGTCTTTGAGCTTCTTTGGCCACCTGCCTGCTTGGGGTTTGGCCCCCAATGAGATGCACATTCCTCTCACTCAACCTAATCCCAAAGAGCCCTGACCCGGTGCTTCACAAGAAAAGCTCAACTCTCACCCAAGCTGAATGTGGACACGGCCCCACTTGGGTCCGTGGCAAATCCCACCACTGATGTCTGTAGTCCCTTGGACATACAAAATCCCCTGTCCCTGTTCCTTGAACCAGGGAAAGTTCAGGGACTCTGGGTCAGCCAGACCTGGGTTCAAATCCCCCTCTTGCCACTTAACAAGCCTAATGGTCTGAACCTCTCTCAGATGTCATTCTAGAAAAGTGGGAGCAGCCGCACCCACCTAGGGGACAATACAAGGGTACAAGGGTGAAGGGTGTACAGTAGAGACTTAGTAAGCATTAACACACACACATACACACACAAAGGCAGGGCAGACTCTGTAAATTGCATCCAGTTCAGAGATAAGGGCTCTAAGAAGCCTGGGAATGAATCCTTTATCAGAGCAGCCTCCAACTCCCTCTACCCATATTCCCCTCTCCCCCCACCCTGCCTACTGTGGCTCCAGCCTGGCCTCGAGCCCACCTCGGCCCTCATTCCCCTAACATAATTAGTGAGATTTTTTCATGGGATTTTGCATCCATCACATGGAATAAATTTTTCAGACTTTTAAATTCCAATCTTATTTTAAATACAGCCCCACCCCCACCCCCGCACACACACACATACACACTCGAAGACAAATGATTGCATTTCAGCAAAAGTTGCACGTAAAACATCCCACATAAGACCAAAAAAAGGTGAGCACTCAGCAATAAGCAGTCACCGTTCATTAAGTGAAGTTATAGTTTTATCAAGTACATGCTCCCCCAGGGCTGCAAAGCCTGGAGTGATGGCACTTTTCTCCCCACTGCCTCAGAGCGGGTAATTCAGGAGCTCCAAGCAGGACTCATTTCTTAAAGCAGAATAATGCGAGTTCTGTTTATCGAGCAACTGCTTTCTTGGGAGGATCCAAGCCCTGAGCAGTGGAGAGTACTATCATCCGCATTGCACAGGTGGGGACACGCAGGTCCTGGGAAGTGAAGGGATCAGCAAGAGCTGGGTGCTGGGATTTGAACCCGGGTCTGGCTGGCTCATTTCTTTCCACTCTTGCTCCCTGAGAACGTGGGAGACTGCAAATGAAAAGACCACCAGAGAAATCAGCCCAGTCAAGGCTGACGTGTACCAGGCTTTAGGTTTAATCTTCTCCTCTGGGTTGGATATATTTCTATGCTGAGGCTTTGGAGGCCTCAAGTATAAGCCATGAAAATTATTAATTAATGCCCAGCTTTCATGTGGGAAACCCGGGTTCAAATCCCAGACCATGCACCCCCCCAAAAAAAAGAAAGAAAATTATTAATTAGTGCACCCCACCCAGTGGAACTTAGCAGTAGGCTGCTCTTGGACTACTGTAACACGCAGGGTGGATTTTGGACATTATCTGACCCAGCTCCTCCCAGATCAGCAGAGCCAACCCTGCAGAAGGACCAGCCACCACCATCAGCTGTTCCTGGTCAGAAGTCAGGTGCTCAAGGGAAAAGGACTCTTTAATTCTCTGACATAAAGAGTCATAGCCATGTTGTGTTCTTACACCATTGTACATCTCAACAAAACCAGGGCTGTGAGTAATGGGATGGAGGACAGGCCTCTGTTTTCTGCAAACACATCAGAGGCAGAATTTTCTCCCAGTCTGGGGCTCATAGCTGCCCACGCAACCTTCCCCAAAGTTAGAAGAGCTGCCCCAACCGAGCAAGGGCAGGTGGTCTGGCCCAGGACACAGAGAAACCACTGAGAGACACTGGGCTCCCTTCCAGATGAATTGCTGTAAGCTACCCCCCAGGGTCCCCCATCAGGGGTCCCTGAGTGACTGGGGCAGAGGGGGTAGGTATCTAGGGGCTCCTGGGGTTGTTAGAGGCGCGAATGAAGTCACACCCTAGATCCTTACAATTCCTGGCATCTTTACATGGCATGGGAGTGATCACATGTTTTCTGCCAGCCAAGGCCAGAAGCACACATGGATCCAGGACTGACAGCCCATACGCCAGAGAGGCTGGATGCACAAATAAAGTAATGCACCAAGGAATGAAGTAACAAGTGAACTGATGTCTGAAAGACTGAATGGAAAGAATGAGACCAAGAACAAATGAATGCACTGAACAAGTGACAGTGTGAATTATTAGAAGAAAGGGAGCAGCCTGCCTGGGTGAGCAAAGCTAGAAAGCACACCCTATGCATCACCATTATCCTTCCTTACAGGAGATGGAGCAGAGGCACAGAGAGGTTTGGGACCTGCCGGAGGTCTCACAGCCAGCGTGAGGCAGAGCTGACCTCAGGCCGCACTCACGACCCCCACCTACTCCACATCCAGCTCTGCCTGGGACCGGTGCATGGCAGAAGTTCATTCAGAAGACCTGGCCCTCCCTCGGTGCTCCCACCCCACCCCCAGTGAACATTCAAAACGCACCTAATGAAAATCCAGCTCCTACAGTCAGAATGCTTCTCAGTTTCATCTTCAAATCACCGTTTCTCGTGGTTGGCTGGAACTTGGCTGAGGGCCGGTCTCTTCTGATGAGTGTCTCGGGTAGTTTTAGCTTGCCCGGAGTTCTGCCTCTCCACAGCTGCAAGGGTCGCCTGGAAGCTGGGCAGGCTGCAGACGGAGGCAGGGCAGCAAAGAAGCGGGCGGGGTGTCGTCGCCAGGGGGTGTCGTCGCCTACACCTTCCAGATCCCCCCTGTCCCGAGCACCTCAAAAGTCACTGTTTTGGCCAGGAAATAGTTTATTCTCCTGGTGTCGATTGCACTTGTTTTTACACATTCAGCTCTTCGGAGGTGGTTGGGGGAAGGCAGGGAGAGAGGGGAGGACCGGTGACATGAGAGCAGGTGCGGACCTCGGCATCAGCAGCCAAATCTGCTCCACCGAGTGAGTTGCCCTGCCAGGTAGTGACCTCCCTGTCCCTGGAAGACTTCAAGTTATTACGGGACAGTGAAGCGAGGACTTCCTGCATTACAGGAGGGAGTGGGACTAATTTCCTGATTCTGAGATTTCCATTTCAAATCTAGGTTTCTCTGAACGATTCTGAATTGTTTCAAGTCTTGTAGAAATTCCTAAATACTGAGATTCTTTAGGCCTATGAGTCCATGAATGCATCTGTGATCCTGTAATTCTAGGATTCTGTGAAAGCACAAGATGCTCAGATCCTGCGAATCAAAGATTCTGTGAAGGCGCCTTTGAAACCATGAAAGGTGCTCTAATTCCAGAATTTCGCACCTCTCAGATGCTATGAATGGGAATGAAAGATTCAAAAATGTTCCACCTGTATGAGGGAGGTAAAGGCACAAAGACTCTGGATGTCTTGCATTTCAGTATCCTTAGAAAGAGATTATTCAGCTGTTTATCTCCAAGGACCTTCTTAGCATTAAAAAGTGGAATCCCTCAAAGTTCCTAATTCCACTTTTCCCCCCTCTCTCCCCATCCTCATCTGACTCGCCCCAGCCTCGCCCTCCAAGGGCCAACATTCCAGAAGACCCCACCCCTACCCACGCCCACCACTGCCCCCCAAAGCCGGGTTAGCCTGAGCAGAGACAAACCGTTCCCGCAAAGGCTTTGGTCCTTGTGCCAATTTACAAAGTGTCTCTTGGACACCCCCCCGCCCCAGCCATGCCTCCCCTGGGGACCGGCACTCCCAGCCTGGAGAATAAGGGCTGGGATACCTCCCAGCTTCTCTCTTCCTGCCCCCTCCTCTCCCACCACCCCCAGACCCAAAGCAGGCCGCGTGGGCCTCACCCTGCCTCTGCGGGGGTCTCCCCCGTAACGTCTGTGGCCATTACCGAGGTGAAACCATCTTGGGGAGCGCTGGCACCCACCCTGAGTGCTGAATGGGTTAAGTGACCTCGAAGCTCCCCCTGACAAAACTTACTAGCAAAGCCCCTGGGCAGATGTGGCCCCAGCCAAACAGGTAGGGGAGCTTTCCTGTGCTGCTGATTGTGAGGATGGTGGGGATGCAGCCTTCGGAGGCCAAGTGGAATTTTTCTGGTTTGTCGCACTCAGAATAAACAGCTGAGGGAGCAGGAAGACGGGAGCCCGACTTTCATTTCAGTTCTATTTATTTTTCACATTTCACTTGACCTGTTCTGCCATGGAGGTCTTTTCCTATATCTCATTGTCTAATCTGTTGCACTCGCAGTGGGCTCTGAGGAACTGGCTCTCCTGACAGCTCAGTTCGGGTTTCTCTAAGGAATTTGATTCCTGAGCAGGGGAGAACCGTGAGAAGAGGCAGGGAGGGGCTGGGTGCACAGTCAGTCCCCAGGACAGGCGCAGCACGCGGCCCGTCCCACCCACCAACCTCAGAGGCTCCTGAGCAGGAAGGCTGGGGACCAGGACAGGCCTCGACGGAGGGGGAACACAGCCCGTGGACTTGGCCGTGGGGGCTGGGGCAAGCCGCTCCCCTCCCTGGGCCTCAGGAGCCTCCCCTGGAAGAGACCTATTCCCCACTGACCCCCCACCCCGTTCCCAGTGGCCAGAGCCAGTGAGCTGTCAGGGAGGCTCACGGGGGAAGGTGGAGCAGAGGTTTTGCAGGCTGTGCAGACCCAGGCTCTCTGCTCTGGTATTTCCAGCCTTTTCCAGTCTGCAGCTCAGAGTCCTGACTGGCCTCCAGCCTGGCTCGACCTCCTGGACCCACCCCTTTAGCATCTGTCTCATCGGCTGGGTGGGGGCTCTTTGTCTTCTTCTGAATCACCAGGGCTTCTTGCCCTCCAACATACTGCTACTTAAAAGGAAGCCACAGGGCGGGCCACAGTGGCTCAGCAGGCAGAATTCTCACCCGCTGTGATGGAGACCTAGGTTCAATTTCCGGTGCCTGCCCAGGCAAAAAAAAAAAAGGAAGCCACAACTGGCCTTAGTGGAGGGTGGGCTCTCAGGCATCCTGGTGGGAGCTGTTTGGGGCCCCTCTCAGCTACCTCTGCTCTCTGCTGGGTCCAGGCATCCAATGATACCCTCAGGAAACCAGGCAGGAGCAGGTGCTGGTGACAGTATGACTCACTGTGGGAGGATCAAAGGAGGGACCGTCTGAGGCCTGAGTCACTAGGCAGTCCTTCCAGGCTGCAGTGTCTGGGCTCAGAGACCACTGGTTCGTGGCCCCCAGGGGCCCAAAGAGCCACGAAGGGGAGAGGCAGCCAGGGGGTCTCCACCCCCACCCCGGGACAGACACACCCTCATCCACCATCTTTGCAGCCCCCTCAGAGCCCTCCCCATCCGCTCACCCACCCAGCCCCGCGCACACACCCTGCCCTGCTGAGTGAAGACAAGTCTAGCACTGGGACCTCCAGCGCAGAGGAGGGAGACGCAGGGGTGACGGCAGCTTCCACCCTCCACAGCCGGTGGAGCAGAGACCTGGGCACGGGAGGAGCGCGTCACAGGGCCGGTCTCACAGAGTGCCCCCGCCAGTCGGCTTCTGGAACCCCGGGCCGCTGCTGCTGGGGCCTCCTCTGTTCCGCCGTGAACAGAAGCGAGTCCCTGGCCCCCCGCAGGCAAGGCCGGGGCAGGTCTTTGACTCAGGGGTCCAGACAGCAGCCAGCAGCCCCTCCTCCACCCCGTGCGGGGAGAGGCTCTGAAGCCAGAGCCCTGGGGGACAGTGAGGTCTTGGTGCCCTCATGACGGCTCTGGCCAGCCAGAGGTTACAGAGGCAGCCCCTGGACAGGGCTGAGGGGCTCTGGGGCCCCAGAGCCTGGGAGGGAAGGGAGGAGAGGAGAGAGAAAGCAAGGAGGAGGGGGTGTTTTGAGCCCCTGCTGGGCCAGGTCCTGTGCTGGGCTCTTCACACCTTTGCCTTATGTAGTCCTCATAGCAGCCCTGGCAAGCCCTGTCCTATTTTTCAGATGAGAAAACTGAGGGTCCAAGAGTGACATTCCCAAGTCTCCCACTGATGAGCAGCAGAGCCAGGGTCCCCACCGGGTCTGCCCCGCTCCAAAACGCACTCGTTTTTCTCATGCCTCAGGCCAACACAAGCATGAAACTACTGCTGTTGCAGGGACCCCATCAGGCACGGAGCAGAAGGTCAGGAAAGGGCCTGGGACTGACAGTGGGGAAACTGAGGCTCAAACCCTGCACTGTCACTTCATAGATGCTTGGCCTGGGGCCTCACCTCATCTCTTCAAGGCTGTTTCCTTATCTGTAAAATGGGGTGATGGTCCCACCTGGGGATGGCAGGGAGGTCAGATGAGACCTATGTGCCTGGCATGGCACACATGCCCGGGACGTGAGCTGAGGCCGGCTCTGAGGCTGGGCGGGAGTCCAAGTGCTCAGCTTTGGTTCCATCTTTTCCTGGGGAGCTCCTGGTCCCTGACTCCCAGCTGCTTTGTGCATTCAGCCATCCATCCATCATTCATTCAATCATTACTTGCTGACCTATTCAGTTTGAACCTAGAACCGGTCTGCGCCAGGCTCTGGAGGGGGACCTAGTAAGGAACCAGTAAGGAACCAGACACTGTCCCTGCCATCTGAAGACTTTCCCAGACAGTGGGAGTGGCCTCAGGCAGAGGAATGACCAGGTGGCCAGGGTAAGAACGGACATCTGGTGGGGTCCTGAGGGAGCGCTGGGAGGGACCCGATTCTCCCTGGGGAATCTGGGAGGCCTCCCTGGAGGAGGTGGCTAAGCTGACCACCAGCCCCAGCAGAGGGGGAGGCCCTCCCAGGCAGGAGGAGCCTGGCTGACTTGAGGAACAGCAGGTAGTTCAAGTCTGGAGCCCAGGTGCAGCACATGGTGGGTGCAGCTGGGAAGGGGAGGAGGAAAAGGAAAAGAAGGCAGAGCCAGACCTGAGAAGCCTTAAATTTCAGGCTGAGGAGGTCGAATTTGATGCTATAGGCAGTTAGAAGCCACAGAAGTTTCCTGAACTGAGGCATGACAAGATCCAATTTTCCTATTAGCGAGCGCCCCTAGCGGTGGTGAGTGGGAAGAACTGAGGGAAAGGAGAGTGGGGGCCAGCTCAGAGGCCGGCACATCTTCTGGGCCCAGCACTATTTGGCCCATCTTCTCACCGTGGTTTTCCTGGCACGTGGGCACCCATGGGTGGGATAAATTGGGTTGAAGCAACAGATGGGAGCCCGTCTGGACAATAGTCCCAGCTTGAGGGCAACCAGAGCCAGCACACAAATGCATGCCCTGCAGCAGCCCCAGGGGTTCCTAGAGTCACCCCAGCCAGGGCCCTCGTCCCAGCCAGCCATCCTGCTCTGCTTCCACTCTGCAGGTCCCTACAGGGACGGTTTCAGCCGCTCGCCCCTCCTCAGTGCTCACCCCACCCCACCCCACCACCCCGGTTCTGTCTTTCTCAGCATCCACACTGGTTTCTTCCCCCGGCCCCCCCCAGCCACTGCCCACTGCAGGTCCCCTGACACTGCCATCTCCGAGGCCACACTGACCTCAGCGAGGACAATGCCCGGCCGGTGCTCCACCCTCCCATCTCTGACCCTCCGGCCACTCCTCGGCTTCCCTCGCTGGCTCAGGGAAGGGCCCCAGGGGCTCGTACCCCTCGGTGGCTTCAGTCACCTGCGTATTTGCTGACCACCCCACACCTCCACCCACAGCACAGGATCTCCCTCCTGAGGAAACTCTCAGCCACCTCTCACAGAATGAGGTCCCCGGACAGTGAGGACATTGCCAACCCCCGCTGCTACCGTGGGCACCGGCCCTGGCCCAGGCTCCCTGCCCACCCTCCACACTCCTCATCTCCTCTCGCCGCCCCACAGCCCCGTGAGCTGCCACTGCTGGCCCCTGCACCCCAGAGGAGGAGACGGAGGCTCGTGGATGTAAAGTGACCTGCCAGGGTCCCTCAGCCACAGGCAGGGCCAGGATGAACCCTGGAGCCTCTGGCCTCTCCAGGGCCTCAGCTCTGCTGTTTCCCCAGCCCTCCCGTGCTTTCTGCCATCTCCACCCTCCTCCTCCCAATATTGACTCGACCGCACTCTTTAAATGAACTCGAAATGGGCTCCCTTTTTCAATACACTTCACTCTTAAGCAATAACATCGTTGAAATGAAGGGTTCAATGTGCTAATTGCTTGTGAGTTGTTGTTGTTGTTTTTTCTGACACCCATTAAAATAAACACACAACTGATAAAATTGAAATGTCTGTCCATGCACCACCTGTAGTCTGATCTCAGATCCCCAGTGAGCGCAGCCCCATTCCAGGAGGCACGGGGCCTGCAGTCAGGGGGGCTTGGAGGAGGTGGCAGGAGGTGGCAGCCCAGCTCGGCCCCCACCACGTCAGGGAGGGCTTCTCCTTGTCCTGCGGAGGCCCCACCCTGCCTGCTGCTCCCAGGGGGGTCTTGGCAAAGGAAGCACCTCCGCAGCTGGAGGGGCCCGGCTGACCACAGGCTCCTGAGGTGGGGTCCATGGGAATGGGCCAAAGACTCATGTGGCCCCATTGGCCCCAGCCAATAGGATATATGCTGGGGTGCACACCGGGTGCACACCCCAGCAGCCTTGGCTCCTGGAGGAAGCCCCAGGCCTCGGAGGCAGATTTCCCCAGCTCTGCACCACCCACAGGAGAGAGGCAGGGAGGCCCCTGCTGTCCCAAGGACTCCTGCCAGGAATGAAGGCAGGAAACAGCAGGGGAAAATCTGATACCAAGAAGAAGGAAAAATCCTTCTCAAATTGGGGGCACATGCCCAAGCAGCCCCCCTTAACCATGGGGGGTGGGGGAGGCAGCAGGCAGAGAAGGCTCCAGGCGGGAGTGGGGGCTGCGGGGCTCTGTTCCAGCCCCCGCGGCAGAGGGGCAAGGTCAAGCTGGGGGAGTCCAGAGGTGGGACCAGCATGGGCCGATCCCAAACTATGGACCCCAAGGAACACCTGGGGCAACAACGGGCTCTCATCGGAGGAAGGAAAACCCAGGGGCCATGTGGACCAGACAGGCCTGGGTTCGAGTCCCAGCTCCTCCACTTGCCACTGCAAGTCCCTTCTGCCCTCTGAGCCTCCCTCCCCTCACCTTTAAAAATGGGGGCCGTCCTACCTCCCCGAGCTACTGGGAGGAAGAAATGAGGTTAGCGTTCTCAGGACAATGCTTAGCTCATGGTAGGTACTAATAACTATTAACCTTCACTATTTATAAGTTATTTACTATTATTACCACTGTGGGGAAAAGACGAGGCAGATGTTATCTGTGTGGCCCCAGATACCCTTCATTCATTCATTCATTCATTCATTCAATAAATATGCTCATCAAGCCCCTGGAAAGTAGAATTGAGCTCAGTCTGGGGAATAATTAAGCACAGTCAGCCCCACCCAGTGTGGGCACCTCAGAAAGGACAGGCTGTCCAGTGCTGCTGCTGGAGCTTCGAGTTCAGTCCACATGGATAACGTGCCTCCTGCCTGCCTGGCAGAGCCCAAGGTGCCTTCAGTGAAGTGAGGCCCAGAGAGCAGAAGGGAGTGGCCAAGTCACACCTTGGCCAGGTGCTTAACCACACCTCACACCCAGAGGGGCCCCCAAATCCCCTGGACACTCCCTAACATGCAGATCCCAGGGATCTCCAAGCACCCAATGGTCAGTGTACCTGGGCTCTGCATTTTAAAGCTTCCCCCAGGAGATTTCCTGGGCAACAGAGTCTGTGTTGGGAAGCCATAGCGGAAATGTAAGGCTCCTGGAGGGATGGCCTGGGTGCCTTTGACCTTCCTGGAGCCTCTGATATCAGGCGCCAGCGTCGAGCCAGGCGCCCAGCCTGGTACCATGGACGGCCGACGTGCTGCCCCTCCATGACTCAGCGATAACCAGGGCCACCCTGCCCGGCACTGGGCGCCTGCCAGCTGTTCTCCCAGCACCAGGCTGGGATGCTGCCTGCCCCGCTCCCGGCGCACACTCTCTGGTCCGTGCGCACTGCAGCCCCCAGACCCCCACCCCTCATGGCACAGGGCAGGGGCTCGCCCTTCACGAGGACAGCGGGACAGACAGAAAGGGGCTACGGGAGGCACTGCGGACCCTGCACAGGGGAGAGAGGAATGGATGCGTTTTGACCTGCTAGGAGCTCACCGGTGAGGAAGGAAGGGATAGCTCTTAAGTTTGCAGGAAATACTGTTCTTTCTTGAGGCTCTGATGGAACCTGCAGCACTGAGACGCGGACGCCCCGCGCCCAAACACCAGCGCTGCCGCACCCGGAAATGGGTAGGTTCCACGTGTTGAGCCCCCACGGGGCCCCACGCCCTGTGCTCTGGACCTCGCACACACGTCTCATTTCAGTGTCAACCTCCACTGAAGAAGGAATTATTCTCCCACTTCCTAGGGGAGCAAACTGAGCCCCGGGAGGTGCAGGCACGTGTCCCACGTCACCCAGCCGCACACACAGCCAGGTCTCCGTCCGGCAGGGCCTGTGTTCTCTCCACTGGGGTCTCTGGGGCACCTCAACTTGTGTTCTAAGATCTCCTCCCCACCATGCTGCAGCTATTTTTTGCTTGAAGCGCAAAAATCCCGCACCTATATCCTGATTTGGGGCTGCAGTACTTGGCCAGTCGGCCACAGGAACAAGAGATGACGGGGGACAGTGAGAAACCTCCTGGCACCCCTTCTCCAGATCTGAACTGCCACCACCTGGTCCAGCAAAGCCTCTGGATTGGCCCAGGGAGACCTGAGACGTATCCACCCCAGGCCTCCCACGGGGCATCGCAGAGTGCAGCGTAGGACAGAGTAGCCCAGCTGGAGTGGGGGTACAGTCATCTCACAGGAGTACAGGGAAGCCCACAGGTCCTGGTCTGTCCCACGAGCTGGGTTACTACTCCCCGTCAGGACCCTCCTGTGGAGGGCGAGGGTTTAAAGGGAGTCTGTTAGCTGTTGCTGAGCCACCCCAAGTGCAGGGAACTAGCCCAGCTCACAGCGACCGTCGCTGAACCCCATCCCCCATCAGACCCAGCCACCCCATTCCCAGGCTGATGGCACCATCGTGTGGCCAAATTCCTCCACAGCAGCCCCAGGCCTGCAGTTCTGCACTCTTTCCCCCCTCCAAGACCACACAGCTCCAAGGTCCAAGGCGTGCCTCAAGATTATTTTGTCCAGTGTCAGGGGTCACTTCACAGATGGGGAAACTGAGGCACAGAAAGGATCACTCAGGTAGCAGTATAGTGACAGTGGGACAGTAGGAACTTCGGAGACCAACAGGCGGCAAGTTCCAGCTCCAACACGCCTGACTCAGGCAAGTGCCTCCGTGTCTCTGAGCCTGTCTATCTCTGTAAAATGGGATGCCAACCACGCTGGCCACCTCAGTGCTAGTAAACTTAAGTAACACACACACTTTAGGGATCGTCATTGTGTAGGAAAGTCCTTTGTGCCGGTTTGAAAATATTGCGTACCCTAGAAAAGCCACGTTTTCATCCTGATCCATCTCGTGGAAGAAGCCATTTCTTTTCATCCTGATTCAGTACTGTAGGTTGGAAACTTCTGGTTAGATTATCTTCACAGGCATGTGACGCGCACAGTTC
This sequence comes from Tamandua tetradactyla, assembly GCF_023851605.1. NCBI lineage: Eukaryota > Metazoa > Chordata > Mammalia > Pilosa > Myrmecophagidae > Tamandua > Tamandua tetradactyla. Next base: position 195,192,089 of record NC_135328.1, on the reverse strand, counting down.
TGGGTTGACCTTTGATTAGAGGGAGATGTGCTTCCACTCATTCCAGGTGGGTCTTGATTAGTTTACTGGAATCCTTTAAAAGAGAAAATATTCTGGAGAGAGCTCAGAGCAGACAGAGCAGAACCTAAAGAAACAACAGAGCTGATACAGAGGGCTGGCACAGATGCCTATATTTGGAGAACAGAGACACTGATGTTTGGAGACGCATGGAGCCCAGCAGATGTCACCATGAGATGTTAAGCAAGCCAGAACCTGGAGACAGCCAAGGGAAGCCAAGAAATGAAAGCCAGCCCCACAGAAGCAAAGTGAGGACCCCCCACAGGAACAGAGCTAAAAGCAATGGATCCCAGCTGCAGTGGGGGTACAGTCATCTCACAGGAGTACAGGGAAGCCCACAGGTCCTGGTCTGTCCCATGAGCTGGGTTACTACTCCCCGTAAGGACCCTCCTGTGGAGGGCGAGGGTTTAAAGAGGGTTTAAGGAGCAAGGGACCAGCAGATGCCAGCCACGTGACTTCCCAGGCGACAGATGTGTTCCTGACCCATCAACCTTGCCTGAATCAAGGTATCTGTCCCTGGTGCCTTAGTTTGGCCATTTTTATAGGCTTAGAATCGCAAACTTGTAACAGTTAAATTACTCCTTATAAAAACCATTCCAGTTCTGATATATCGCATTCCAGCAGCTTGCAAACTAAGACATCCTTCTTCTGATTCCAGCCCCCTCCGTGTGGTACATAAGCTCAGAATTCAACCTGAGATGACAGACCTGGTCCATGTCCAAGGAGCCCCCATCCCTACCCTCAGCCCCCTGCACTGTCTCATCCTATGCTCTTCAGAACACTTCTGGAATCAAAATGACCCCCTGATTCATGTGGGCCCTCCCTTGCTGGGCTCCTGATGAAGTGAGGCTGAGGGCAGGGACCCAACACAGAGCCAGTCTCAAAATATTGCCGTTGGATGAATGAAGGAATGAAAGGATTAATGCATCTTTTCAGAGTCCCATGCCATCAAGGCATTGTCATCATCACAACATGCTTAACCTTGCATGTCTCACCACTACACTGCACCATCGCAAGGCTGCATTTGGTCTGCTCAGTTAGCCCCGCATCAGAAGCATTGTTTCAGGAGGCCAAGAGGTACTGGGCTAAGGCCCAGCTCCGCTACTCCCTAGCCGTGGAGCATGGAGCATATAACTACAACTCTATGTGCCCCCAATTTCCTCATCTATAAAATGGAATGACAAAGAGTTAAGCATCTCATAGGATGCTCATAAAAAGTAAATCAAATGGCCTCTTTCATGTAAGGTGCCCAGGACAGTGCCTGGCACCTTCCATAAGCACTGGCCCTTGTTATAGGGGGCTACAATTGGCATCAACATTTGCCATCTCTTTCCAGCACTTTCCACCGCTTGTACCCCTGCCCTCCAGCCCAGCCACTGTTGTAATCACAGGACAGAAGGAGCCTACTGGAGAGGAAAGCGCTCAGGCTCTGAAGCCCAGCAGACCTCGGTTCAAATCCTATCTGAGCAGCTACTTGTTCTGCAGCTTTGGGCAGATTACCTGACCCCCCCTCAGTGATCAAAACAGCAAAAGCCCCTTTGAAAGCCCCTTGGTAAGGTCTGGATGCGCTAATGCACTTGGGGGCCCCCAGCACATTGCAAGCCGTCAATAAATAATGCCTGTTGCTTTTATTTCTACAATTGCTCTATGTGTTTCTGTTCTGTGTGTCCTATTAAATAGATTAGAAGCTTCTCAAGAGCAGGCGCAGTATCTAGCTCACCCTTTTATCCTCCTCACCATCTAGTTCGTGCCCTGCACACACAGGTCTCTCAGGAAGGGCTTGGAGAGTGGACAAATAACCGGAGGCTTCCCCCATAATAATGTCTGGGACTTTTGGAGCTCCGTAGAGTGAGCAGAAGCTAAGCCGAGAGGTCTTTAATCTGTTTCATCAGCCTTTCAGGACCTGCCCTGCCCCACAAATGCAATCTGTGCCTCAGTTTCTCCATCTCTACAATGGGGTAATGGCAGCCACCTCATAAAGCTCTGTGTTACTAGAACTGGTCTCCTGAGATCAGGGAGTGACAAAAAATGAAGTAAACCTGGGCAACAACCATGCAGCTCCTAGAGTACTGGCCTAGGTTTGGATTTTATCCAGGGGACAGTAGGGAGCCAGAGCTGGTTCTTGAGCAGGGGCATGACCCAATTAGGTGTGCACTGAAGGTCCATCACTCTGGACTAAAGAATAAGAGCCTGAGGACAGGGAGACCAGTTAACAGAAGACTGCTATGGCCCCAACAGTGCAGAAAAAAAAAAAACAGAAACCCCTTTCATCATAGAGAGTCTGAGCCTCAGGGAGGCAGCATTCTGGAAAGAACCCTGACTTTGGAGCCACAGATTCCAAGGTTCAAATCCCAGCCCTGTCACTGACTGTGTAGCACTTCACATCTAGAAGCTTGGTCTCCATGTCTGTGAAACAAGTATAAATTGGGAAATCTAAATCACCTAGAACACAATGAGTGATTTTTAAAAAATGATAACAACAGGTGACCTAAATGCAATTCTGACTCAAAGGTTGCATGTCCCCTCCCCCAATGAACAGAGCAGGCTCCTCCCACACCAAGCCCCCCTGCTACCTCCCTGGGCACGGAGGTCTCCAAGCAGCTCCTGGCTTCTTCCGTATCAATTGCATTCACATCTGGAACAGGCAGGGTATTGGGACTCACCCCTTCTCATTTTTCTCAGAGCACTGGTCCCAGACAAAAACATGTAATTAAAAGAAGAAAATTGCAAAACAAACCCCTTAGCAGATCGCCCCAACGTCCCTCCCCTGCAAATCCAATAGTTTACAAACTCCTGATGAAAACCTTGTAACCAATTCACAGTGGGGCCAAGAGATTCCTATTGCAGTACAAGACCTGAGGAAGGAAAGAAAAAAAAATCCTAATCAGTTTAGTCCTGTTTGTGCAAAAATAATAATAAAAAATATATAGCCATTGCAAAGTAACTTGCCGTCTGCCAATAGACCAAGTGGCTGCCCTGGGGAGATGCTGCTTTCCCTTCTTTCTGGGGCTTGTTTATAACCTTCTGTTAATCAAACCTCGAGGAGGGAAAGACATGGAAATTACACAGAGAGGATGGAATTCACGAAGCCCTGGAGCGGACGTGGGAAGAATTGTGATGTGTTAACAGCAAGAGTTTGGGTTTGAGAGACCCCAAGATGCCAGCTCGGGCTTCTTCAGACCCTGGTCCTTTAAGAACGAATCCCTTTCCCCCATGCAAGGAAGACTGTGACCCACAGGCTCTATTCCCAGACAGGAAGCATTCCCAGGCAGGGCTCCCCGACATCCCCATCTCCGACCCCACCCCTCGGGAACCTCTGTGGCTTCTGCCCATTCAGCATTCAGACCCTGGGCATCTGGAAAGAGCCCCTCCTTCTCCTCGAGGGGTCACCCAGCCTTCTCCGTCCTGGGCCGTCTTGTGTTGCTGATTCCACGCAGAGCCTTGCATGCCCCTGATGGCTGGGGTCAGTTCAGGGGGGGGGCAAGGACCAATCAGGGCCAGTGAGGCTGAGGTCCGCGGACTTGGAGCTGGAAGGATGTGGGTGTGCAGCTGTGGGGCCATCCCACGGGGAGGCCAGCCGGACAGGAGGCCATCGCAGCAGAGGACACCATCAAGAACCAGAGAGACGGGGCCCTCTTGATGTCGCCTAGCCCAGGACTTCCCGTCACGTGACGCCATCTGCTCCCTCCCTGTGCTCAGGCTTAGTGCACCTGTCACTTGCAGCCAAGGGTCCTTACTTGCCCCAGTTCTGACCCCTGGTGCCTGTCTCCCAGTCTCCTGGGCACTTGAATCTGCTGCTTCTCCTGCCAGCTGCCTTTTGCCCTCTCCTTCTGCCACCGGGCTCCTTGGGCAGGAATGTTGGAAACACGAAGCCCTCCCACCATTTGCTGCTTAAGTGAAAAATCCTGAGGCTTGGGTCCAGCGACCCCAGATCCCCAGCCCCCCTCAGCTCTGCCCAGACTGTGGCCTCAGCCCTAAGCCTCTGAGGGGCAGCCTCCCCCAACCTTCTCCCCTGGCCCTGGGCTGAACTGTTTCCCCTACCCAGCACCTTCTCCACCTCCCAGCCTGCTTGGGGGGCCCCTCACTCCCTTTCTAGTCCTTCCCTTAGACTCCACCTCTGCCCCTTCTGCCTTCAGGCACTGGCCTGGGTCCCATCGACTGATCTCTCAACATCCAGACTGCCTGCCTGCAAGGGGGTTGGGGAAGCAAGAGTCCTCCAGCATGTGCTGAGCACCTACTGTGTGCACAAAGCTTGACCTTCCTTCTCACAGGCAGCAAAGCCAAGTACATGTTACTGTTGATAAAGGCCTGGGAGTTTGGTAACCTCAGGAATCCCGGCTCCTCCACTTCCGGCACAAGTCCCCTCGCCTGTAAAATGAGTACTGCATATGCTCCCTCCTAGGGTCACAGGAAGCATCAATGGGGCTCTCAGGACCACCTTTGGGAGCAGTATCAGAATTGTGTCTGCAAGCCAGGAGTAAAACCCGGCCAGGAGGGCATCACGGGCCTGGGCCAGCCTCAGGGACACACCACCCTGCAGCTGTGAGGTGGACACTCGGCCCCAGCCCATCCCCGCCTCAGCCTCCTCCCAGCCAGCCTCACACCCACCTGAGGGCTGGAGGAAAAAGCAGCGAGTCCTATTTGTAAGAGGAGAATCTGGTCATGCACTTGCCACTCAAAACACTTTGGGTGGCTTCCCGCTGTCTTCTGGGGCAAGCTCAACCCCTTAACTGACCGACAGGGCACCCCTGCCTGACCCCTTAACTGACCGACAGGGCACCCTTGCCCAACCCCCTAACTGACCGACAGAGCACTCTTGCTCAATCTGGGCCTTGCCATGGGTCTAACTGTATCTCCCAAAGAGCACGTTCTAACCCCTGGACTGCGAACGAGGTCCTATTCGGAAATAGGATCTTTGAAGATGTTATTAGTTAAAATGAGGCCAAACTGGACTAGGGTGGGTCCTAAGTCAATATGACTGGTGCCCCTGTAAGGAGTGGACATTTGGACACAGTCAGTGGGAGACAGACAGAGAGCCATGCCACAGATCGCCAGCCAGAACCGCCAGAGCTCTACAGACCTCAGAGCAAGTGCGGCCCACCTGACGCCTTGACTTTGGACTTCTACCCTCCAGAGCTGAGTCAATAAATTCGTATTGTTTTAAGCCCTCCAGTTAGCTCAACTTTCTTATGACAGCTCCAGGAAACTCGAACAAGCCTTCCCTGCTCCCTCACTGCTCTCCAGCCAGTGGAGCCAGGTCCAGCCCTTCCAAGGGCCACCAAACCTTCCTGCTCAGTGTCCTCGCACACGCTGTTCCCCCCGGGGCAAGCTCCCCCTGACCCCTAAACGACCTTCAGATCCATGCTAAGATCCTCCTCTCCCGCGACACCTCCCACCTCCCCACACGCGGACTAGACCCCTCTGGTACATGCCCCCACAGCACACCTTAACTTCCCATTTATCACAACTGGGATCCTCTGTGTGGCTTTCTGTCCAATGTCTGTCTTCCCCACTAGACGATGAGCACCATGAAGCCAGAGACCACGCTGGGGCGCTTTCTGTTTTCTCCCCCGTGCCTTGGACTTTAGCAGTACTAGATAAATGTGGAAGGAAGGGAAGGAGGGGCTGGGAGGAGGGAAGGAGAAGCAGGACTGGAACTACCCTTCAGCTCCCCATCCCTGACCTCACCGCTCTCTTCTCCTTCCCTCCCAGCCCAACTGCCCCTTTCTGTCCCCCAGTCCCCAGCCACAGCTTCACTGTCCAAATTTCCCCTGCAGGTCCTTGCTCAGGACCGCTGCAACTCTCACACTCCCTGCACATCTACCCCCCACCCCGTCTCCCTCAGGGACCCTGAGAACTGGCCACACCCATGCCAAGCCCTCCACTCCTCTGAGTTCCCTCGACACACACGTTTAAGGAGGGTTCACTGCTGAGGACACCGAGGGCAGAAGGGTGAAGCATTTCATCCAAGGCAAGTGGACAGTGGGGGATTGATGCCCAGGGCTGTGTGAGCTGAAGATTTGCAGAGAGCAAGGCACACACTCGAGGGTGGTCTCCCCACAGTTTTCAGTTGCAGCATCTCAAGGGACATAGGTACCAGATGGGAATAAGGGAGGCACTGAGGAACCGGCAGGTGAGTGGATGAGTCCTTGAGGCCAGGAAACCAGCCCCAGGTGGCAGCAGTGATGTCAACCCCACTCTGCCTGCAGAGCGTCTGGGCGCTGGCCTGAGGGCTCCTAGTTCATTGGCTCACTTACGCCCTGCAGCCCCGAGGAGGCAGCACTGCTAGCATTTTTCCACGACTATGGATGTGGACTCTGCAGCTCAGAGAGGTGAAGGGCCTTACCAAGCCTACCTAGCATGGGGCTGGTGCAGGGCCTGGAGCGAACATTGGTCTGGTCACTTCCCAGGGTTGAAGGATGAGAACCGGGGCCCGAAGGCCACCACGGGGTGGACGGAAGTGAGGCTGGGAGGACAGCTGAGTCATGGCTCTCGCATTGCATGAAACAGGAATTTACTCGGCCTGATTTAACTTGGCTGAAGTTTCCCGAGTAGCTTGTGCATTTCAAAGGAAAGGAGCATCACCAGGCACGATGAGGGGACTGGGGAATGACCCGGTGTGATGAATTAAAGATGTCCACAAATTCTTTATCGCTCTCTCCCACCAAGAAGTAGAGTTGGTCTCCCACCCCTTAAATCTGGCCTGTAGCTGCTTGGACCAACAGAATGCAGAAACACTGGGCCAATGCTGGGCCTCAGACCTTAGCAGCTTTGAGGAGCCCTGAGCTGCCATGTGAGAAGTCCAGCAGCCGGAAAGCCACATGGAGAGGGTGATGCCCTGGAGACCACATAGCGGGTGAGGGTTGCAGCAGGACTTGTTCTGAGTCCAGTCAAACCACCCAGAATAGCCACCCAACTCCCAGTCAACCCACACTGTCAGGACAGTGAAGGGTTATTTTAGGCCCCTATTTGTTACCCAGCAATAGGTAACTGAAACACCCCTGGGCTGGAATGCCATCAGCAGCCTACACAAATGCTGATTTCCTCTTTCCAGCATGTTCACCTCCAACCTCTGCCTTTCAGCACAGCCAAAAGAAGAAGGCAACCTCCCAGCTCCAGCACCACCAGCCAGGTAACTGGGGTTCCCATGTCCAAACTCCCAGGAGAGAGATGCTGATTGGCCTAAGGCAGGTCAGGTATCTCCCTGTTTCAATTGCTAAAGCTGCCGGAATACTATAGGCCAGAAATGGATTCGCTTTTATAAAGGGGATTTATTAAGTTACAAGTATCAATTCTAAGGCCGTAAAAATATGCAAATCAGGGCATCAACCACATGATACCTTCTTGGAGGAAAGGCAGCCAGCATCCACTACATCCCTGCCAGCTGGGAAGGAACATGGCTGGCATCTGAGGTCCCTGCTCCTGGTTTGTGGTTTTCAGCTTCTGATCTCAGTGGCTTTCTCCTCGAGCATCTGTGGGCCCTCACTTCGCTTCTCTGGGGCAAACTCTGGTTTTCATCCCTTAGCTTCCCTCGGCTCTCTCCAGGTTCTGGCTGTTTCTGTGAGTCTTGCTTAGCACCCAGAGTATCTCTGTCTGGCTCCTCGTCCCCATGAGCGCCTCTCTTCAAGGACTCCAGTAAATGGATTAAGGCTCACCTTGAATGGGCAGACCCACATCTCCACAGGAATAATCCAATCAGAAGTCCCGCCCAGGGCCACGGTGGCTCAGCAGGCAAGAATGCTTGCCTGCCATGCCAGAGGACCCAGGTTTGATTTCCGGTGCCTGCCCATGTGAAAAAAAATGCATTGTCTAAAATGTTTTAAAAAAAAAAAAAGAAGTCCTGCCCATAATGGGTCTGTACCCACAAGATTGGATTAAAAGAGCCTGGTTTTTCCGGGGTATATAACAGTTTCAAATCAGCACACTTCCCCTGGACCAATCAGCTGAGGCCAGGAAGCAGGGTTACTGCATCAGTGTGCTGTGTACCCCACCCTGTATAGGGAAGGAGGGGAGTGAGGTCAACTGCAGAAGGCAGTATGGCTGAGCAGTCAACCACAAGGGGCTGTGGCAAGAGGTCCCCAGAACAGAAGAAGCCCCTCTCCGAGGCCTGGCACAGGGAGAGGACTCAGTGGACAGTGGACAGGTGGTGGTTGGGTCAGAGGACAGGGGGTTGTATAACTGTTGTGTTGCTCCTGTCTGACTGTGCTGTTGCATTGTGGCTCATGTGTTATTGTTGGTAGTGTTAGTCTGCCTCCTCAAACCACCTCTAAGGAAGATTTTTCAGAATGGCACAGTTTCTTACCAGAAAAAAAAAAAAAAAAAAAGCCTTTACATGCTCTCAAGTATAACTCTTGAGAGCTAAAAAAAAAAAAAAAAGCTCCATTAAACAAGAATCAAAAATCACCAAAGCTCCCAAACTGAGAGGTGAGGGACAGAGATTCCAGGGGGAGAGCTGGGCAAGGCAGGTGGCAGGGAGGAGAGCATGGGGTCAGGGGTCCCTCCCTCGTGCACTCCCTGATGAGGGAGCTATAGCCACGTGTGTCAAGAGAGGCGCAAAGTTGCTAATGAGTAAGGAATCAGGGGGTGGGGTCCTCCGGGGGTGAGGAGGGGCACTGGGGCATCAGTCCCAGGCTGGGGCTCTTCCCGTCATTTCTCTCACACTCACCCACCCCACAGTCTCCCTGTTACCAAGAGAAGGCACAAGCCCTTGGGACAATATAAGCCCACTCTCATCTCTTCTTCTAGAGGGTGACATGGGCGCCCTGATCATATGTTTTATATGCCACTGACTCCCCACTGCCTGGAAGGGAATATATGCTCTGGAAGGATTTGTTGAATGAATGAGTGAATGAATGAGCAAGTCCTGTCTGGTGCCATTTCCTTCCCTCCTAGACGCCTTTTTTTTTTTTTTTGGCTTTAAGGTCCTGCAGTCCTAGATTCAAGTCCTGTCCCTTCAACTGACCCCATACAAGTCATTTCAACACTCAGATATTCAGCTTTCCCCTCTGTGAAATGGGAGGTCTGCGAAGGGCTACTGGGAAGATGAGATGAGACCACGTACGTGAACTTGTAACTGAACAGGCAGGACAAATGTGAGCTGGTTTTGGTACAGATGCTGCCACCACTGTCCCCACCTCTTTCACCAACAATCCCATCACCCCCAAACCTCCACGGGCATTTCTCCTGGTCCCCCAAATAACCACGCTGTCTCTAACTCCATTCAGTGCTTAAATTAAATTACATTTAATGGATTTTCAACCAGAGAAATCAGAAAGGAGATTCACAGCACTGAGTCAAGAAATGATTAACTAAAAAAAAAAAAAGGAATATATTAAGCTTCTGATTGAAAAAAAAGCAAACACTACCCTTCTCACACTCGCCCCTGTATTCTCAATGGCACACACGCATCCCCGCTCCCAGACACACGCCCACCCTTAGGCACACACTCATGTGTTCCCAAAGGCTGTCACACATTCCAAATACATACTCACTCACCCACATCCCCTTCCCCTGCCCAGGCTGGGTGGTGGAGGACCCTGCCCCTCCCTACCCACCCCCCTCACTAAAACAGCAAAGCCAGGCTAAATGCAGGGCTGGGGGACGCACACAGGACTCTCTGAGCTACACCGGAGCCAGAGGATGGAGAGGCCAAAGCAGCAGCCCTAGATGATTCTGTTCTCCAGGATGGTCAGCCGCTTGCTCACCGCTTCCAGTGGACTCAAGTTAAGGAGAGGGGCAGGCCAGCCACAGCAGGGCACGCATGGGTGTGATACCTGCACCCAGGAGCCCCACTTCCCGGTTCTTCCAGATTGCCCCTCTTTCTCTCACCCCACCCACCCACAAGGCTGCCCACCTGCTGTCCACAGAATGGTGCTTTCCAAAGGAACAGCAGTCCCTGTGAGCCCTGAGTGCCCAGCTGTGCTCACTGGCAGGTTCAGCCCTGCCGGGTCCCCCATCTAGCCCTGACAGCTGTCACCATGAGCCTGAGAAATGGACAGTCCACAGGACCCCATGTTTTCCTGATCGTGTCCCGGGCTCTCTGTGTACATTCGGTCCCAAGATCCTGGTGTCTGCCTCAGTTTCCTTCTGTGCCATCCAGGAGCTTCTGCTTTTGACAGGGTCAGTATCAGAGCCGTTGTCAGCCTGCCCAGGCAGATCCCAGCCCTTCTCCAGCAGCAGGCAGGCAACGGGGAGCCCACCCCACCTCGGCGTGCCAGAGGGCCTCCCAGTGCCCTGGCCCTCCTCCCCAACCCCTTCCCGCAGCAGCCTTGGGAAAGGATATGCTTCCTGGTCAGAGCCTGCAGCAGCCCCTCCACTTGGGTCTGGAATTTCACAATCGACTCGCAGGCACAAGGGTCTTCCTCTGGGGTGGGATAAGAAGGGAGGAAAGAGAAAGGAGACGGTGAATGACTGGGGGAGGGGGAACCGGTGGTGGTGGTCCAGGAGGACAGGGTATGCCCAGAGTCCTGGGGCAGACGGAGGCTGGAGGAGCTGAGGAAGCAGCCACTGAGAATTTTGGAGACAAAGTCCTTTTACAGATGAAACCAATGAGTGAAATAGTGTCAGAGCAAAGATGCAAAGCCCAGCCTGTCTAGCTCGGGAGTCGCTGCTCTTTACTACTAGAAAACAGCTAACAAGGTCACCAGGAAGGAGCTGGGGCATAACAGGGTTTGAATCCCGGTTAGTTCGGTTTTAACCAGTGCCCCACCCCTCCAGCCTTGGCTGTCCCATTTGCCATGGCCCAACCGAATAGGACTTAATGATTTCCTATTTGGAGAGCATTGGGGGCAGCAGGGACCACATACTCGATACATGTTCGCTGGGAGTGGGCCCTACTGGTCAGCCAACCCTTGGTGCCACCCCACCCCTGCCTTGCCCTGCCCATACCCAGCCCCAGAATGCTCCCTCCGAGCCGGCCCCGGCCCTGGCCCCACTCACCCACACAGATCTTCTTCTGCAACTTCTTGCCAATCTGGTTGATGGTCTTGAAGTCTGCCGAGTAGAAGTAGTGCTCTGCCACGGGCTCAGAGGCAATTTCCCTCAGCTCGTCCTCCACGGCGTTGCCCACGCCCACGGCAAACATCCTAAAGCCTGCCAGGAGGAACAAGAAGAGCCGGGCTGGCTGTGGGGGCAGGCAGCCAGGGGACACACACACACACACACACACACACACACACACACACACACCCTCTCCTGGTGGCTGGCTGGGGGGCAGGCAGCCAGGGGACACACACACACACACACACACACACACACACACACACACACACCCTCTCCTGGTGGCTGGCTGTGGGGGCAGGCAGCCAGGGGATGGACACACACACACACACACACACACACACACACACACACACCCTCTCCTGGTGGCTGGCTGGGGGGCAGGCAGCCAGGGGACACACACACACACACACACACACACACACACACCCCCTCTCCTGGTGGCTGGCTGTGGGGGCAGGCAGCCAGGGGATGGACACACACACACACACACACACACACACACACACCCTCTCCTGGTGGCTGGCTGGGGGGCAGGCAGCCAGGGGACACACACACACACACACACACACACACACACACCCTCTCCTGGTGGCTGGCTGGGGGGCAGGCAGCCAGGGGACACACACACACACACACACACACACACACACACACACACACCCTCTCCTGGTGGCTGGCTGTGGGGGCAGGCAGCCAGGGGATGGACACACACACACACACACACACCCTCTCCTGGTGGCTGGCTGGGGGGCAGGCAGCCAGGGGACACACACACACACACACACACACACACACACACCCCCTCTCCTGGTGGCTGGCTGTGGGGGCAGGCAGCCAGGGGATGGACACACACACACACACACACACACACACACACCCTCTCCTGGTGGCTGGCTGGGGGGCAGGCAGCCAGGGGACACACACACACACACACACACACACACACACACACACACACACACACCCTCTCCTGGTGGCTGGCTGTGGGGGCAGGCAGCCAGGGGACGGACACACACACACACACACACACACACACACACACACACACCCTCTCCTGGTGGCTGGCTGTGGGGGCAGGCAGCCAGGGGACGGACACACACACACACACACACACACACCCTCTCCTGGTGGCTGCTGGAATTGCAAGCACCACAAAGATACCAAGTAAATCAAGGTTTATGGAAGTTCTATCACATGTGAGACACTGTCCTGGGAGCTTGGTAGTGTTTTTTAACCCTCACAACCATCCATCTGGTGGTTATTATTATTATTATTCTCATGTAATAGGTGGTAAAACTGAGGCTCAGGCTTGTCCCAAAGCGGAACTGCCTTCCAACTGTCAGTGTGTACTCGAGAAGAAACATTCACCCGAAATAGCTCCAAGTTCCATCTACAAAGGGATCATCAGAACAACACACTTACTTTGGGGGTCCTCAGTTTTGTCATTCATAGAAGAGAGAGTTGGACTAGCCACTCCCTCCCCTTTCAAATTCACCTGGGGGTAGGGCACGAACCAAAGCACACATCAACGCAGACCTGGATGTGGCTGGGCAGCGCACACCACTGCCCACCAGCGATGCGCGGGGCCAGCCAGGCAGCACCTACCCAGGTCCTTGGCCTTCCTGGCCGCATCGTTAATGTAGTCCTGGCTCCGGCCGTCGGTGAAGACGATGCCCACCTTCTGGGCCCCCGGCCTGGCTCCGCTGGATACGGTGAAGGAGTTGTCGATGAGGTACTTGAGGGCAGCCCCGGTCATGGTGCCCTTCTCCATGTAGGACATGTCCCGCACGGCCGCCTTAATGTCCTTCTTGGTGTGGAAGCGGCCCAGCGGGAACTCCTGGCGCACAGAGCTCGAGTACTGCACCAGCCCCACCTGGGCCAGCTTGTCCGACACGTCCAACGTGTCCACGATCTGGTTGATGAACTTCTTCACCAGCTCAAAGTTCTCCGGCCGCACACTCTTGGATCCATCGATGAGGAAGACCAGGTCGGTGGCGGAGCTGCCAACGCCACCGCTGCAGACTGGGGAGGGAGGGAAGGCGAGGGGTGAAACGGGCCACTCACTGGGCACCCACCCCACACCACGCCCTCTGCCAGACCATTTACAGGGATTGCCCCATTTTGTCCTCAAAACTCCCTCTGCAAATCATCGGCCCCATTTTACAGTGTGGGAAACTGAAGCTCCAAAAGCTATTTAATCCCACAGCTCAGAATTGGTAGAGCCAAGATTCAATCTTGAGACTATGTGACTCCTTCCACCGCCTTCCACCTACCAGCCATTGTCATAAAAAGAAGGGCAGAAGTTAGGGGAGAAGAACTTTGCACGGACACCAAACCCTAGAAGGTCTCTGTCACCTTGAAGATTGGCCCAGAGGCAATGGGCAGGGAGGCTAAGGTGGGTGCCCCTCCTCCCCCCCCCTCCCAGGGCTTGCCTGTGCCCACCCCACTGACCATTGCAGGTCCTGCCATCACTGTTCAGGGTGAAGCCCTCACGGCAGGCACAGGTGTAGGAGCCGGGGGAGCTGACACACAGCTGCTCACAGTCATGGTCCCCTGTAGCACACAGGTCCGACACCACTACGGGGGACAGGAAGACTCAGAATCCCAGACTCACACGCCACTGGACATCCCAGCCAGGGTGCCCCTCGCTGACCGTGGAGATCAGGTCCCCTGAGGCCCTCAACTGGGGGAGGTCCAGGCCCCAGCCTCCCAGCTCAGGGCTAGAATCACTGCCCCAGGACCTGGCCACGCTAAAAGCAGAGAATGATAATGCTGACGATAAAAATAAAACTTCCTCCTCAAAAGATAAAGGCCACAAGGATGGCACTTTCTGTCAATTTTGTTCGCTGTTGAATCCCAGTGGCCAGAACAGTTCATGCAGCGATGAGCTCAGCGCCTAGCAGATGCTCAATAAAGAGACACCATGTATCATCTCTGCATTCTCACAGGTGCACACTCTTCTTACACCCCTATATATATGGGGGAAAGTCCTGGTCCTGGTCCCAACCCTACTGACTGGTCACATTCCACAGACGGCCCCCAGGCCCACCTCCCTCCTGTGAAGGACTCTGAGCCTTCCCCCAGCCCATGGCTCAGGTCCACCAGACCACCCCGCATCACAGAAGACCTTGGCACCCAACTATATCCCGGTCCCCCCTCCCCCCCCACAAACACACACAGGTTTTCTAGGCACTCCCCTTGCTGGGTTCCCGCCCCCCTTGATCCCTCCCTGGTCATGACAGGCCTCTTGGCTTTACCTCTTCCCAGCTCCTGGAACCTGTGTCTAACGACAGGCTCTAACCCGGCTCTACCTCAGTCACATCCAGGCTCCACGCCCAGCCTTGACCCCAACCCTCTCGGGCCCTGCCGTCAGCCCTGGCCTCGCCCCTGAGGCTGGCTCTACTCAGTCCCCGCCCAGTCCTGGCTACAGCTTCGTTCGGGTCCCGCCCTGACGTGGACGTACTGGTCCCGGAGCAGTCCCAGCCCCGCCCACTGCCCCGCCCAGTCTTGGCCACGCCCCTTCCCGCCTCCCCCACCCCACCCCACCCCCGCGCCCTGCCGGGTCCCCGCGCACCGCAGAAGGCCTCCTGGAATTTCTTGGACAACTTCTCGATGACGCTGTAACTCTCCACATAGTCGACATGCTCCTCTTGCGGCTCACTGGCGATCTGCCTCAGCGTGGCCTTGTCCACGCGGCCCACACCGATGGCAAACAGCTCCACGCCGCTGGCCCGGGCCCGCGCAGACACGTCCCGCACGCTGTCCTGGGGCCTCCCGTCGGTCACCACAATGACAACCTGAGGCACAAGAGGACGCGTATGAGGGCCAGGCCCCCCCTGCCCGCACTGGGCTGGGCCCCTTGGCCCTCTGGTGAGCCCTAAGGGACTTTTTTCCCCTGCAGAAGAGGAAACTGAGGCCCAGAGGGGCAGAGTGACTTGCCCAGGGTCACATCTTGTTGGTTGCAAGATCTGATTCTCTGACCAGGATGTGACTCCAGGGATGAGAACCTGGCTAGCCAAGGAGGAAACAGCTTTCTTCTAATGAAAGAGACCTGTCTGAGGTGTTCCCCGGTCTGACTAGGGCCTCTGGGCACAGGAATGTCTCCTCCCTCGGGCAGGCAGCTGCCTTGAGCAGAGCTGTGATAGTCTAAGGGCAGGACCGTGTCAGCCACACAAAATGGGGACCTCTGAGGACAGATCCGTGTTTCTACCCTGACATTGGAGGGGCCCCTGACGGCAGGACCATGGCTCCCTCAGGGGGGCCCCTGACGGCAGGGGGTTGCTGAGGACACAGGGTTGCTGGGTGATGTATCCAAATGAAAGCAGCCCTGACTGTGTCCCCTCCTGCGGCTCGTGGCTCCCAGCCCTGAGTGAGGCAGGGTTGCTCCCTGCAGCAGTGGACGAGGCAGCTGGGTGGTGGTGGAGAATTTCTCTGCCTTCAAGGCTGGTTTGCTCCCTGTTTGGCCTAAAGATAGCAGTTTAACCATTCACCATGCAGTCTGATTTTTGGCCATCAGAGGGCGGCCGAGGCTAACTAATGTTGGCTGCGTCCTCCAGTGGGGCCATCCCTGTGACTCCATGCCCTGGTAAGGCACCGTCCCGGGTGTAGAGCAGGTGGTACAGCGCTGTACCCATACAGATGCCCAGCAAATGGAAGGAAGCCACCGCCCTTTTCTCCCTCCACTCCCCAGGGCAATACCTGCCCCTTTCATAAAGGAAAAGAGTCCATCTGCCCGCATCCTACAAGTCCCCTCTGCTCTGTCCTTTGCGAAGAGGGGAGAGAAGGTGCCCCGGGCCCTGAGCCTCGCCCTCCTCAGCCCCTGCCTGGGCCAGTTGGGAAGCCCCGGCCCTCGCAGTTCTGGCCCTGTTTGGGATTTGGCTTCAATCCCACTCTGCTGCTTCTTGATTCTGGACCTGCTTCTACCTCCTGGTTCCCACCCTCGGCCCAGACACCTGACCCCCTGTTCGGGGTATGGTGGTTAAGACAGGCCTGGGTTAGCAGCACTGTTCTGCAAGTTTTGAGTGGGAGGATTCACCACAAGTTGCCGAGACACATTAGTCCCAACGCTCTGGACCCCTGGGGAGGATTCCTGCACAACCTCTTCCCCTCCAGAAGCCTGGGCTCCTGGCTCTGGAAACCTGGCTGTGACCTCTTCTGCCACATGCTGCCATGTTCCCGTGAGGCCATTGTCTCGAGTCCCTGCTACTCCCTCAACCTGGCTTTGAGACTTCCAGTACATCTTGTTGGATCCTCCCACAGGTGAATTCCAGGCTGAACCCATGATGGCTGATGCCAGGTCCCCCCAAGACCCTGCCAGAGAAGCCCTCTCTCCTCACGCGCCCACCCCAGGGCACTGGCCTGATGTGGGATGACCCACTGAACACTGGAGATGTGACAGCTACGAGTGTCGCCACCATTGCCTTCACCACCTCTCTCCATTAGGATCTCCCCTGGGCCACCACATGCTCCCAGCCACCTGGACCATGAGTCCCATGGAGCTTTTAAGTGGCCCCCGAAATAAGATCAATGGTCATTTCTTTGAGGGCTGGGATCATATACTACTATCTCTGTGGCACTATCTACCACTTATCATCTGGGCAAGTTGCTTAAGCTTCCCTGTACCTCAGTTTCCTCATCTATAAAATGGTAATACCATCTCTGAGCAGGATTATATTCACTCAGCACTCGTGTACACCAAGCATGGGGCTACAGAGTGAGGATTCAGAAGAGAGTAAAAAGAATAGCTCCCCTGGACCAGGGCTTGGGCAGGCACCTGGCGACACTGCCAGCCAGCAGGAGCTGGGATGGAGAAGTGCAGGGGCCTGCGGGGGACCACCCAGGGAGAGGGCGCAGGACCTGGTCGCAGGCCCAAGGCTGAGTCATGAAAATGTGCAATGCGTGCACAAGGTCTGCAAAATGCTCTGACCCTTACCTGGAGCCCTTGCTGACTGTGCAGCTGAGGGAACATGGCCTCAGTTTTCTGAGTCCCTGCCTTCCTAGGATTTTTTTTTCCTCCTAAGATTCTTAAATAAAAAATTACTGAAGGCTTACATGGGGTTTATGAGGTGCCAGGCACTGCTCTGAGCACTTTGTGCATATTAATACATTTCATGCTCATAACAGCCCCTTGAGTAGGTGTTATTATTATTCCCATTTTGCAGATGAGGAAACTAAGGCACAGTGAGATGAAGTAACTTCCCAGGGTGGCCCAAGTAGTATGGAGGAGCGAGGATATGACACCAGACAGGCTGGTGCAGTGTCCACGCCCTTCGCCATCCCAGAGTCTGGCCCATCTTGCTTCTGCAAAGCAAAGACCAAAGCTGAGGAGCCCAGGCTGAGTAAGCTGAAATAGTCAAGTTCCAGCCCGATTGTGAGCTCCCTGGGGCAGAGTTAAGGCAGGTTCAAAACCCAGCACTGCCTCTTACAGCTGGTGACCTCTGTCATATGACCTCCCCTCTTTGACCCTCAGTTTCCCCAACTGTGAAACAGAAACCTCAGAGGAGTGAGAATTAAATGTGTCTGCAAGCATCGTGCCCAGCGAGTGCCGGCACCCAGCGGAAGCCCCCTGATCGGCGGGAGCCCCCAGGGTGGAGGGCACCTACCTTGCTGATGTGGGGGGAGCTGGGGCGGCCGCCGTCGGCATCGCTGAAGGCCTTGGTGATGGCGAACTGGATGGCCAGGCCCGTCATGGTGCCCGTGGAGAGGGGCTGGATGCGACGCACGGCCTGCAGCAGCGCGGCCTTGGAGCCGTGGGCCCGCAGCGGGAACTCCTGCTTCACGGCGCTGGCGTAGTTGACCACGCCCACCCGCGTAGCGTTGGGCCCCACATCCAGCGACTCGATGACCTGGGACAGGAACACCTTCACCTTCTCAAACTCCACGGGTCGCACGCTGCGCGAGCTGTCCACCACAAACACCAGGTCCGTGGGCCGCGTCCGGCAGAGGGTCCCTGGAGGGGGTTGGGTGGGCGGAGGCAGAGAGCAAGGGGCAAAGGTCAGGAGGTTGGACCAGAAGACACTCAGGCAAAGGAGCTGGACTCAAGGCCGCAGCAGGTGCAGCCCAGACCTCAGCCAGGCTGGCCGGGTCCCCTTTCCCATGTGTGAACACTCAGGCAAGCAATTTGTCTGAGGTCCCACAGCTGGGCCTGGTAGGAAAGTCAAGGGTTCAAATCCTGGCTTTGGGCACGTCACTTCGCCTCTCTGAGTCTTGGTTTCTCACCTGCCCAATGAGGCAGACTGCCCCTTCCTTCAGAATCCCTGTGAGGATGGACAAAAAGGCATGTGGAGTGTAGGCAAGGGGCCTGGTGCGCAGTGGGTGATGGGGGGCGGGTTGGGACGGGGAAGGAGACAACGGTCTTGAAAGCACCCTGGTCAGGGTTCAGCCCCAGCTTGCTAGCGTCTGCCATGCAGAGCTCGTGCCTGTGTTTCCCGCTGAGCAGGAGGGCCTCTGAGGGTGGGCCCAGCCTCAAGGGCCAGAGCAGCGCCTGCCAACATTGGCCTCTTTCATCTGAGAATCAAAGCAGGCGGAACTCGCTTTGGAACCCCAGCGTGGAACCAGTTTTCCTCCAGCCAGTAGAGCCCGTGGGCGGGATTCCGCGGGCAGCGGAAAGAAGCAGGTGTTCCTGATGGCAGGCCTGGCAACCTGACCAGATGGGCCCCAAGACATGTCCAGAGAGGCAGTGTCTCTCTAGGCGCCCCTGGGAAGGGGGTCCCTGTGCTGGGAAGTGCACAGAGTCGGAGAGAGGCAGGCCTGGGTTCAAATCCCAGCTCAGTCCCTCTGTGGCCCTGGACAGCCTCGGGTTCTCCCCTGCCCAGTGGGGAAGACGGTACTTCCTGCCAGGTGCTGACCCTGGTGGGGCCTGAGGCCACGCCGCACTCCTAGAGAGGCCCTTCCCTCCCGGGCCCACACTGAGTCTGAAACAAGCAGAGCTGCTTCCAACAGAGAATGTGGAGAGAATTGGAAAAGGGAAGGTGTGCTTGGGGACCAGACCCCATGCCACAGTGCCTTAGGATGAGACCGTGGGCCTCTGAGTTCCTTGAGGAACTCACCCCACAGTCAGCTCCCTGTTCCCTACTAAGCTAAGGCCACAAACGAGGCCTGAACCTCAAAGAGGGAGAGGGAATTGGCCGAGCTGTACAGCGGTAGCTTAGGAGCCAATAGGCTCTGGAGCTGTCTCACTGTATGATCTAAGCAGGGCCTTCCTCTCCCCGCACGGTTTCCCCATCTGTACGGAAAGCATCAGGCATTCTAGGAATCGGTGCCCAAGGCTGAAACTCTGGGGGTAGCACAGCCCCTAAGGAGCCCAGTCTAGGACATGCTGGTGAAGGAGGAAGGGGCAGTTGGATCTTAGCCCCCAGATCTGCACTGGTCAAAGTGCCAGGAGCTCAGCCCTTGGCTTGTTGGTGCAGCTCCTGTCATCAGCCCACTCTGGGTAGCTTCTGCCCCAGGAGACCCCAGGGACCACCGTCCCTGGAACATGCATGGCCCCTGAGGGCAGCCTGGGGAGCTGAAAAACCCAAGGAGCACTCTGGGGCACCAGAGAAAGGTCCAGAGAGTCTCACTCATGTCCCCTGGCTGGACAGATAGAGGGTCATTCCCTGCCCTAGCCCTTCTCAATGCCATCAGCTCTGTTTGCTCCATGCTAGTCCACTGGCCACACCTGCCTCCCTGCCCCCCTCCCCATCCTGGATCCCATTTAGTCTCTGTCCGGATACCCAGCCCCACAGTCTATTGACTGGGACTGCTGGCACAGGGTCCCCCATCTCATGCGGGCCCCCTCACCTCTGGACTGGGGGGCCAGGCTCAGGGTGCCTGGGGCCTGGAGTAGCAGCAACAGGCCACAGAACACAAGGCTGGTGCCACGGAGGGCCCTCATGGTTCTGGCAGCGCAGGCGGCAGCAGACACAGTGGTGGGGGCCAGTGGGGTCCCAGTCTTATCAACCTCACCGCCCACCCAGCCTCCAGGCCAGGCGGCCCCCCGCTTACATGGGGGCAGCCTGTCCCTGGCCCCAGCCCCCCCTCAAGGGGTGGAGTTCTCACTGAATGGAGGTGTGTGTGCCGGGAGAGGGAGGGAGCCGCCTGGCCAGGACTCAAGAGGCCCCTCCAACCACAAGGGCTCCTTTGCCTACAGAAGCAATCTGAGCTGCAGATGGAATTCAGGAAATCTTGGGGTGGGGGGTGGGGGGGGACCTCCAGGGGCTGGAGCTTTTACTGGCCCAAAGCTGCCACCCTCAAGGCTAGGGATTCCTGGGTTCAAAGGGCTCAGGCCAAACTCTACACTGCACCCTCATCCCATGCCAAAATCCTTCCCTCACTTGTAATCCCCCAATCACAAATTCCTCATTAAACACACTTTCCCTTCTCCAGCCTCACTGTCCCCTGCCTTTCCACATGCACCCTGCTCTCAACTGTATCAAGATTCTTAGAGTTTTCTTCAGGGGGCCTCAGGGCCTTTGCACATGCAGGGCTATCTTCCCAGAATGCCCTTTCCTCCAGCAAATTTCCTGCCTGGCAGAATCCCTCAAGATAGTAATTGGTGCTAACCTGCATATTAGCTCTTGGTATATGCAAGGCAGAAGAGAAGGTGGTTATGAGCACCCACTAGGGCTTTGCTATCTACTAGCTGGGCAACCATGGGCAAGTTGCTTCACATCTCTGTGCTCCAGATTCCTCATCTGTAAATTCAGGATGATAACAGCACCTACATCACTGGGTTGATATGAGAAACAGAAGAATACATGAGCTGTCTCATTTAATCCTCCTGACAACCCTGTGAAGCAGGTACTATTGCTAAACCCATTTCCCAGACGAGAAACTGAAGAACAGAGAAGTGAAGTAACTTGTCTAAGGTCACACAGCTAAGAAGTGTCATTATCAGGAGAAGGTCCCAAGTCTGTGCCCTAAGCCACCTTACTTGCTCCATACCCATCTGTATCCCAGCCCCTCCTGGATTGCCCCTCTCCCCATGCTTCCCCGCATTTTCTTTCTCCCCCATGAATCAGCAGGTATTTGGTGGATTCATCTCTGCCTCTCAGGCTTATCCCAGGACCTGCATAGAGGAGACAGTGATAAAATTGTATAAATAAAGAAACATAAGCAACAAGGACTGCTATAGCTGGTCTGGGACTTTATGGGGTAGAGCAGAAAACATGGGCTCAGCCACCAGAGAGACCCAAGTTTGAACCCGCCTCTGCTTATGGCCAGTGTGTGACCTGCAGCAGGTGACTGAACCTCTCTGAGCTCCAGCTTTCATCATACAGTGGGAACAGTAGCTCCAGCCTGCCTGCATTCCCGGGACAGTAGGAGGAGGTGATGCAGAAGCAGAGGTGAGGTCAAAGGATTGTCATATTTCCAAAGGGCAGATGGCTGAGCTTAAGAACTGTGCTTTTCACTCTTTGTAAATGGTATCCCAATAAAAGGAAAGGTACTGACTATTTTTTTTAGTACAGCAGACCCAACCAGCAGCTCTTACAACCCTCAGCAATAACGATGATAACCATCCCTTCTACAGTCCCTCCCTCTGTCACTGTACCGCCTTTGTTCTCCCAAGGACTCTGTCAGGCCGGTAGACCCGAGTATATTAGCCCATTTGTCAGATGAAGAAACGGTGGCTCAGAGAGGTTGATTGATTTGCCCAGAGGCAGAGCCCAGCCTGAAACTCAAGCCTCATCCCCTCTCTGCACAGTTTTTGGAGAACAGGCAGGTCAAAAGCATTTCCCTTTGATTCTTCCCACAATCTGTGTCCTTCGCCAACTCCAAGCACCAATTGCAGCAGTTGATTTATTTTGTTTCTGCACCTTTTGAGGGTCATTCTCTCTGCAGCGATGCTGCAGGATGTGGGGACCAAAGCACGGACCCTTCCCAAAATTGTGTTATAAACATGTTACCTGCTACCCTGGCAGAAATGTCCTGTTTCGAGCACCACTGAAGCCCTGTGACCCAGTGCCACGCCTGACACAGGGTAGCTGGCCAACAAATGAAGGGATGGAGTAAATGAGGGAACTAACGACAAGCTGGTTCCATTTCCTTAACAGAATGACAAGGGTCAGGCTGGGGTCAGCAGTGGTGACCGAGGGTGAGAGAGGCTCAGTGCCGTCCCCGTGGCCTTGCTGAAGCCGGGCGAGCAGAACGTGAGCTGGAGTCGCCCCGCCGACCAGCCCCTTCCCAGGGGACAGGGCAGAGTCCTGAGGTCAGGGTACAGGGCTCTCTTGGCGAGGCAGCCACAGGCCCTGTGAAACGGCCCTTTCAGCTCCGTCTCTGAATGGCAGTTCTGTGGCCTCCTCGGAGGAACACAGGCCCCTTCTCTGTGTCACTTCTCCGCTCGTTAGCAGAGGCACAGAAATATGCTACAGGTAACTTTTCAGTGGCAGCGGATTCAAAAAAATAATCATCAAAACAGTTTTAACATTCCATAGTGGGAGCAAGGGCTCGGGGGAGGAGATCTGGAAGTTCAACATACATATTGAGGAAAGAAAATAAATATTTGTGTTTTCAAAATGTGAAATATTTGCCCCAGGACTCACGAGCAGGAACAGTGTGTCCGGCGCTGGCCAGAGAAAAAAATATGGTGAGAGGCCTCTTCCAGGGTGCTCAGGTCAAAGAAGCCCCACCCCCCCACCCTCCCTGCCCCTGTGGTTCACAGCCCTCAGCTTCCAGAAACTTGAAACCTCAGTGTTTTATCCAAGCGAGTGTATTTGGGATAAGCTTCCTGGGCAGAGTGTGATTCAGAGGAAAGTGCACTGGACTCCTTGTGCAGTGCTCCCAAAGCTCAGTTGTTTTCCTAGAGTCATCCGGATCATCTCACTCTCCTATGATGAGAAATCAGCATGCTATAAGAGAACTGCCCCTTTCTTGGTCCTCCACTTGCCGCTGTCATGTTTTTTTCTGGAGCCACATATTCCTCTATGAATAGTAAACTTTCTCTTTAATTTGCTTTAAAGTTACTTTTTTCCTTAGCTCTTCTCCCTGCTAACAAGTCATAGCCACAAAATCACTGGTTTGACGTGGAGTCTATGTATTTACTTCCAACACACATTCAAATAAGTTCAAAACTAATTAAATTTAATTTTTCATCCACATATCAACAAAAATTATGGAACTCTAAGGAACCTGTGCAGCGAAAGGACTTTGGAATCACACACAGCTGGGTCTGACCCCCTGGTCTATCAAAGTGCCAGCCGTGGCAGCTTTGGGTAAATCCCTTCGCTTCTCTGCTCTTCTGTTTCGTGTCTGTAAAGTTGGGATCGTAACGCCAGGATCCCAGAGTGGGTGAGAGAGATGGGTAGAAAACATACAGATGGGTAGGCACGCTGCCCCAGTGTGCCCTGTTTTTACTGTACCTTCTAGGAATAGCCCAGATAGGGTAGGCAGCGTTGCAGCAAGACATGAGCCTCCAAATCCCAATGGCTTGACGCCAGGGTGTGTTTCTCTCTCCTGCACAGGCCTTCTCCAAAGTTGCCTCCATCTTTCTATCCCAGCATCACCACGACCTTTGTTCCTGCCATGTGGAGCCTCACACAAGGGGCACACATGGAGCGACTCCACGAGGACGCCCAGGGGTAGCACGTGGATGTTTAATGAGCAGTAACGGTCTCTGCCACACTTCCCAGGTGGAAAGAGCTTCCTTCGGCCCTGTACCACCTCCAGATCAAAGTTCAAACTTAGCTGGGCACTTAAGCCTCTTTGCAATCTGTTTCCTACCATCTTTACAGCCCATCCATTGCCAACTATCTCTCTCTCTCTCTTTCTCTCTGTCTCTGTCTGTCTCTCTGTCTCTCTCTCTCTCTCTCACACACACACACGTACACACTTCAGTCACAGCAAGCTTCTCCCCTCTGAGCTTTGCATATGCTTTCCCCTCCCCCTGACTGCCCTCCTCCCCCTTATCTGACCACCAGACGCCTGCACATCCTATAAGCATCAACTCAAATGCCAGCTCCTGGTCCCCACCCTCAGCCATTCCCTCCTCATTGCACATTTTCTTTCCTCCTTTGCAGCAGGTTTCACATTGGATTTACTTACTGATTTCTGTGACTCACCCCACAAGACTGTGGGGGCCTCAAAGACGGAGAGTCTACCCTTTGCCCTAGCATCATCAGAGTTAGTGCTGAAAAAATGGGGAGTTTTCTTTTGGGGGAAATACAAAATCATCTCAAATGTCACCTAGACAGCTGTGTCCAAGCCTGGGCATGCATCAGACCCACCTGGGGAAGTTAAAAACACAGATTCTACCCACGTTGAATGCCTTTGGGGGGCTAGAGAGTTAGCCCATAGCCCTAGAGGCAGCTTTGGGAACAAAATATGAGCATTTGGAGGAAAGGGCTGAGACTTAGGACTGAGCACTGTAGCAGACACCATTGAGGCCCCGTCCCGTGGCCCTTCAGCCCACCTTTGAGTTTACCTGCAGCAATGGACAGTTCCCCCACATGCTGACTGCAAGCCAGGTAGCCTGGGATTTAACATCCCCAGGGGCAGCCCTCAAACACTGAGGGATAAATGTGGATAAATGCCCAGCTGCTCCATCCCCCACTGGGCAGTTCTGAGATGTGCCCTCACAGTCCCTCAGAGGTTCCCCAGCAGAAGTGAGCCCTGTTACCCAGAGCAGTGACCTGCTAATCCGATGCCTTTTTCATTGGCTTTCTTCCATCCCTGCCTCACTTCCCCTCCCTTGCCTTCTTACTTCTGTTTCCTGGAATCACCTCTCCATAAACCACCTGCCTCAAGTCCTTGTCGCAGGACCTGCTTTTGGAGAAAATCAAACCAAGACAGAATTTCCTTGACTCTCTGTTGGTAGTCAAGATGGCCCAAGGGCGCGCTGAGGAAGAGGGGGGGTGGAGGACTAACCCCCCAACAGATGGGGTAGGCTAAAGGCAAAGAAGGGAAGTCCTGAAGAACTGGGTCTGGGGGACTCCCAGCAGAATCTTCACCTAGATGCAAGTTAGAATAACTTGCAAGTTATTCTGGTTTGTACTTCCTTCTGTTAGCCCCAAGCTGTCAAGAAAATTTGAATAAGTTTTTTCAAAAGAAAAATAGACTCCCAGGCTCCATCCCGTATCAAGTGACTCTATATTTCTAAGCTCACTACCTACAGGTGGTTCTGATGTAACTAAACCGTCATGCTCATCCAGCCTCCCAAATGAAGCGTGAATTCTCTCTCTGCCTCTGGAAAGCCCTTATCCAGCCTATTGTAGAACGTCTCCTAGACGGGGAGCTCACTACCCCTCCAAGTACTGCCTCTTGTCTTTATCCAGCTCCGAAAGTGAGTCCTCCTGTGTGCCATGGTCAGTGACCTGAAGGCCATGGTCACACCCTCGCTGGGTCGATTCTTGTCTAATGAAAACATCCTCATTCCCTACCACTATCCTGGGTGACGCATGGATTTCTTCCCTTTCCCAGCCAGGTGCCTGGTCCCAGTGGATTTTAATCTGTCTCTTACCCTCTTAAAGATCTGAGCTCTGAACTGAATAGAATTTCTAGCTAGCAGAACAGAATATATTTCAGCCCCTGTCTTCCGAGGTCCCTAACCTCTATTCCTGCTGCCTGAAGCCCCTGATCTTTTCCCTTTAGCCTCAAATCACATAATAATGTGCAAACACTGGTTTGATCTCCTGTTTCATCCTTCAGTTTCAAACCCTCTTTTCATTCTCTGACCAAGACTTCAGACACCCAGAAGGGAATTTTTGCCATTTAGAAGTTTAAGGAGAGAAAAAGAAAACTTCCTTCACCCTGGGAAGGGGTGGTATATTCATTTCCAACTTCAGTGTAACAAATCATCACAAATTTAGCAGTTTAAAAACAACACAAATTTATTATCTCAGCTTCTGGAGGTCGGCATACCACTCACGACTGAGCTGGGTTCTATGCCCGGAGTCTCACAAGGCTGAAATGACAGTGTCAGACGGGTTGTGTTCCTTTCTGGAGCTCAGAGTCCTCTTCTAAGCTCAAACGACGGGCGGCAGAATTCAGTTCCTTATGGTTGTCGGGCTGGGGTTTGTTTACTTACTGGCTGTCCATCAGAGGCCACTCCCGATCCCTAGAGGTTGGACACAGTTCTTTGCCATATGCCCCCTGATTAGGTCAGGCTCACCCAGGATAATCTTCCTTTCTTAAAGCCAACTGTGCTGAATA
The DNA here is from genome assembly GCF_023851605.1 of Tamandua tetradactyla. Classification (NCBI taxonomy): domain Eukaryota; kingdom Metazoa; phylum Chordata; class Mammalia; order Pilosa; family Myrmecophagidae; genus Tamandua; species Tamandua tetradactyla. The sequence continues at coordinate 195,165,905 of NC_135328.1, read as the reverse complement.
ATAATATTTAATCACAGGAGTGTCTGCCCCATCAGATTCACAGGTTCCACCGGCACTCAAGGAGAGAGAGTTATACAAAAGCCTGTCATTGAGGGTCATTTTAAAAGTCTGCCTTGCACATGGGGTTATATAGAGAGTTTGGGAAAGGGGGAAGACAGGCAGAGCACTGACAAGGAAATACAGTATTTTTCAGTTTGGGGAAAGTTGCTTCAGGGTCAGCATGGGAAGGGCTAGGCACTAATCAAATTACTAAAGATGCAGGCTAAGTGTTACCCTTAGGGTTTATCTCCCAGGGCATCCTGGAAAGGCATGCCCCCAGTACCTTCACCTGCAGGGCCTTCAGTGCTGCAAGGCGGCAGGGAAAAACCCTCCTGTGGAGTTCAGCAACCTGGGAGCAAGGCCCAGACCGGCGTCCGACTCACTAGAAGTGAGTAGGTCATAGCATCAAGGCCGTTCTACTTCAGTCTTCATAAAAGTTTAAATCCATCCTTCCCCCATTCTCCACACCTGTGCAGGGAAGCTCACACCATGACTTTCCTGCTGGTTTCCTTGTTCTTTCCACTGTCCCACCTAAGGTGCTTTAGAATACCGTGTCCTTTTCCCAGTGAGTGTTTAACCCATGGATGTGTAAAACTTCAGCACCTCGATCCTGTCTAGGTCAGGGCTGGAAGTGCATGTGGTGTCATGAGTTATTGGTGAGATTGGGCAGCTTCCAGGCTGCAGACACCCTTGGACCTGCAGCTATGTCTCCAGGCTCTTTCCTGGCCTGCAGTGTCCTTCCCGGCACATGGAGCAGGGGACACTGTGAGATGAAAGTTCTCTTTGACCATCTGGGCCACTGAGATGGCAGCAAAGCCATTTCCCAGGTGGGCCCTGTTTCTCTGGCCAGGAACAGCGCCTCCTCACCTTGGCTCCTTTGTGCCGGTTCCTTCGCTGCTGCATCTGCAGCCTGTGGAATGCTCTTGGAGGCTGGTTAGGGAGGCTTCCTCCTGGAATCCCAGGAGGGACTGGAATGAGAGCCCATCAGCTGTGTAGTGGGCAGGGACCTGCGGTCACAGAGACACCCAATAGCTAATACCCACTACAAAGGGTTTGATGCCACCCAGAGACCCAAGCTGGGCCCAGGGGTGGGTCCTCCCCTGACTGCCTTTAGCCTGAGGGCTGTTTCTCTTGACTCTTGGAAATATTTCATTATAAGCTGCAGACATTCCCGGGGTGCCTGCTTGGATATGAATCTCTGGTCTCCACAAAAGTCAGGCACCGAGACTCAGCAACATGGAGTAACCTGCTCAGAATCACAGGGCAAGGTTTCCGCGTCTGTCAGGGGATACACTCATCACCCCAGCCTGGACTGTTGGAGGTGGAGCTGGTGGCCCCTCTTCTGGCACAGCCTCTGCAGTGCAATGTGTCACATGTGGTTTGTGACACATCACACGTGGTGTCTTGGCCTCAGGTCCTAAGAGTGACCAAGTGGTTGGAGGCCAGGGGCTGAGGCAGGGCATCTGCGGCATGTCAGGGAAGGCCACAAGTTAACGTCATGTCCCACAGATGGGTTGACAGCTCTGTGAGTCTGGGTGACACCCCATGATGTGCCCCCACCTCTGTCCACGGGTAACACTCACATCTCAACATCCTCTCTCTTCTGTCTCCTGAACTGCAGACCTATAGGTGCAGCTGCCTCCTCGGTGCATCCTCCCCTATGTCCCCCAGCGCTTCTCAAATCCAGCACCACCAAAACTCAACACAGCCTCTTCCATCACTCACTCTGCATCCTCAGCTCAGAGAGAGCCACCACCATCCCCAATGCTCTTGAACCCAGAGCACCAGCCCTGACTCTCCCTCTTCCTTGTTTTCCTGTCCAAGCCCTGTGGGTCCTACCTTCCAAACACCTCTTGAATCTCCCCAGCCCTGTGGCCACTATCTGAGCTTAAGCCCCACCATCACTCACCTGCACCTCTTCCTCATCAGCCAGCCCCTCTGTCTGGGATGCACATACCCACTCTTACTCTCTCCAGTTCATTCTGCATCTCAGTGCATCCAAGGTGCACTTTTGAGCCATCACCCACTCACCCACTCTCCTCTGTGCATTTATTCAGTCAGCCTGACTTCGGGACCAGGGATACAATGATCATCATGTCTCAGGACCTGCCTTCAAGAAGCATAGCAAGGTTCTAAAATCATGGCACTACTTAGCTCCTCAGAGACCCCCATGGCTTTTGGGTTCTTATACAAACTCTCTAGCCTGGCAGTGAAGATCCAGCAGTATCTGCACCCAAACTCACCTCTCACCTCCTCCCTGAATGCATCCTCAGCTGAGCTTCATGGACTAAATAAAAATCAGCTTCCTTTTCCTGGCCATTGACCAAGTGCTGTTCAAGGTTTGTGGAAGGCATTGCTGGGTAGATTGTTCCTAATTCCCTTACAAAACACTCACTTTCCCAAACTCCCTTGAAGCTAGGGGCAGCTATGTGACTAGTTCTGACCAGAGAGATGTGAGTGAATTTCTGCTAAGGAGAAGAATGCCACTTCTTGGAAGGATTTTCCCTTCCTGCCTTGAAGACCAATGTGATGCCAGGAGGTGTGGCAGCCATCTTATGACCATGAGGGAAAACAAAGATAACATAACATTAAGGGACTTCCGCCTTAATTTTCTTAAGCTGCTGAGACAGCACCAACACCTGCCTTTATCTGGCTTTTTTATTATATGTGAAAAATAAACTTTAATTGTCTCAGCCACTGAAGTTGAGTTTTCTGTTTCCTATGGCCAAACTCACTCCTCACTGACACATGACCCCAAGCACTTCACATGTTTAACTCATTTGCTTCTCAACATTCCTGTGAAGTGGAGAGCATCATTAACCCCATGTTACCGACGAGGAAACTGAGGTTCAAAGTGACGCCACTTACACAAGATCACATGACCCATTACAGGTGGAATTGGGATTCAAAGCCAAGTAGGGTAGCTCCCAAGTCCACACGCTGAACCACCACTGCTCCGTTTGATCCCACCCAAACTCCTGATGGCCGTCCATTCCTCTGCAGAGTAGGACCCTCACCTGGAACCCTTCCCCTTCCTTCACTCAGCTTCCACTTCAATTCAGGGCTCCCTCCTCTGCGATGTCTGCCCTGGCCCTGCAGAGGGTCAGCAGTTCTCCCCTTCCCCAGGCCTCTTCTCACACCATCAGGCCCACCGTGTTCTCATTGCTCCAATCTCTTTCCCTTGTCACACTGGAGCCCGAGGAGGGCCAGGACAGGCCCAAGATTTGTTCCTCTCTAGAGTCCTGGCAGCCCAAACTCAGGGCCTGGCACAGGGTAGGCCTCTGGGAATTTCTGGAATAAATGGAGGAGCATACAAATGAATAGGGATCATGCCAGAGGCCCAAACTTGATGTCACATAACTAAAAGAACTGAAGACATGGTGGGTGTGGGGAGGAAAGGTGGCAGAGGGCTCTTCTGTGTAGGGCAGGCCTAGGGCATGGGGAGGGGCCACTGTCACCTTCTCAGGAGGCCACCCTGGGGCACAAGAAGTAGATGTGCCCTTTGGAGCCCTTAAGGCCAGAAATTAAGATCAGAGGGCAAAGTCCCATTTAAAAACAAAAAAGGCCTCAGCTTGGTAGGAGAAAGGTCTTGCTCATGGGTGGAGGGAACAACCTTAAAGCAAGGAGCCCCGTGTCAGCAGGGCAGGAGGGCCTCCAGGAAGCTGCGCCCAGAAGGGTGGCCCTTTCTGGTCCCAGATCCTGCAGCTCTGCGCCAGACCCCCCCGGCCTGTGACACCCAGAAGCTTCCTGCGGTACCCCCAGGCCTATCCCCAGCACATGCCAGAAGCCTGGAATGGAAGATAAGTGAGGGTCCGGAGGGTAAAGGGGAGGTTGGCCAGAACAAACAGGAGGGACGAGGCTCCAGCCTGGTGAATTGGAGTCGACGCGGCTCTGCCCCTCCAGCGATGGGGGAGTTCGGAAGTGCCTCCCTTCCCTATGTCGGGAAGAACCAAAGCGAGGCACCTGCACCCAGGCCGGGACGGGCAGTGGACACGTGGAGATGAGCTGCCGAAGTGGCAGCATCATGGCCCCAAAGAAACGGGAGGTTCTCCACGGGGCGACCCTGGTTTGGTTTTACCCTAACCCCTTCCCCTCGCAGAGGCAGCCTTCCCATCCCGGCCCCTTGCCTGGCCGGTCCCCTGCTCAGCCCCCTCTTTCCTGGGGCCAGCTCCTTTCCGGGCATTTGACTCAAACAGGCCCTCTCAGGGGACCCAAACCATCCTGATGCCTGTCAAAGGGCCCCTGTCTGAGCCTCAAATGGGGCATTGATAGGGCCGTGGCAAGGGCTGCCCAGCCGGTCGGTCGCTGGCTCGCTTGGCTTGGCCGGGCCACACGGGCTTCCCCAAACCCAGCTATTTCCTGTTCCTCGGCCGGCCCCCTCCCAGACCGCCTGGCCGCAGGGCACAATCCTGCTATACATCTCAGAGAGGTCCTTGGCTCTGGGCCAGGCGAGGGGCATGGGGGAGAAGGGAGGGGGAATCACATCAGTGTGCTGAGGGTCTCCTAGTCCTCGGGACACACAGCCCCCTGGACCCCTCTTGGTGATGACAAGGCTAATTCCCCTCTTCCCATGACCTCTGCTCCCTATCCATACTTGGTGAAGGCCTGGGGGGTTGGGGGAGTGGACAGTCCCATTTCATATAAAGAATCAAGAGCTCACACAGCCTGGAGCCCCATCCCTTCTCAATAACCTCCACTTAGAATAGATGAAAAGGCATTTGGTTTAATCCCTGACCACTATATGGCCTCAGGAAAGTCACTTGATGTCTCTGGGTCTCAATCCCCTCCTGTGTGAATAGAGGGATTGAGAGATCTCTTTCCACCTCTGTTAAAGTCAGACTTTATCAATCGCTTGGGGATATGATAAAGAACTGACAAAATCCATGAAGAAATCTGCCATCCCTAAAACAAGCTGACAGTATTTGATTCCTGGATCCAGCCATGCCTGAAGTCAGTAATCCCCGGACTTTTCATTTGTGGGAGCCAAGATACAGCACAACTACTTTTTCTTCCCTTAAAAGACTTGGTTCACTAACTAAGGTTTCTGTTTCTTGCAACCATTTCCTTTCTATAAATGCCCTTCTTGGCTCAAGTTAGACAGGTTGGTCTTGTGGCCAAAGAAGCCCAATGTCTGCAAAGCCCTTTCATGACCCAGGCCCCCCAAACCTTGCCAGCCTCCCCTTTTACCCCTTCCCACTTGCTGCACCAGTGAGCTACCTGCACCAGCTCCTCTCTCCTGCCTCTGTGGAGGTCTTACCCATCGTGTACCTGTGGCCTAGAATATTGTACTCCACGCCACTACCTACTGCCTTCTCATATTGCAAACTCAACTTGATCAAATGTACTCTAATAGGCCTCTACTGGCCAGTCAGCCGGTCCTCCTCCAGACTTTTGCTATTGTGATGTTGGCTATGGGCTGTCACAATTGTTTATGGCTCTGTCCCTGACACCAGACCATGAGTACCTGGAGCAAGCCGGACCCGTTGCAGTCATCCTCAGTGCCCAGACATCAGGTGAGAATGTGGCACATGATCCACGATCAGAAGCAGCATCAGGTCCTGACGTTCACTACCTGGGCATGGCCTCGACCAAACAAGGCGGTGTATGTGTGGGTGTCAGTGTGAGTGCCTGCACACGCGTGCATGCATGTGTGTGTTGGGGAAGGATGGAGGTAGAAAGTGGTCCCCAGCCTGCTTATTCTGCATTTCAGGAACCACACCTGTTAGAGAGAAGCTTGTTGCTGCTTTATTGAAACTTTTTCCCCAACACATACAAAGCAATTATACAAGGGGCTGTTGGTGGGGAGCCCCTCGCGCGAACTTCTCCCTCCGTACTCCTTCACACAGACTCCAGAGAGCCTACATCTGTGGTCCTATCTCCACTCTAGGTCCGCTCCCTCAGGGACCCCTGGCCTCCAGGGAAGCAGGCAAAAGAAGGAGTGCTGGGACAAAATTTTCTCTGCTCCCACCACCAAGCATGGGCTCCTATGGCAGGGTCTGTGCCCACAAAAGATTTGCTTGTTCTGACCTGACCTGTGGATTTATTCCAACAAGTGAATCTGACTGATTTCAGGGCTGAATTTCTGCTTCACCGCCAGTGCCGTTGGGCAGAATTGACTCACCTACAACTGAATTAGCAATCAATGGCCTAGCCTGAGGGTTGGACTGACAGCTTGTTACTAAAGACAGCTGGTGATGGAGCTGACTCCTTCACCAAATCCACTGCCATTTGACTGCACTGACCAGGGGAAAATGAATAGGCAATAATTTGTTGATGATGACAGCTCTTTAGCAAAGCAATTGTGTGTTTGAAGCAACTGTTCCATGATTGAGACAAATTTGAGACAAATCCAGGTATTTCCTGGAACTAACTGCTGTATGACAGATTGTCAACTGTTTGCATTTTCCTTTGAAGTAACAATTATGCAGTCACTTAGAGGTAAGTACTGAATTGCCTAGAGCGGGCTGTTTGTCCTTGGACTGGATTAATTGAATGGTTTGGGGTTGAATTTGACTTTTTTATTGAATTGTATTAATAGTCTAAATTGACTGATGGTTTGTTGTAACAATAACTGTATAAGCAGCTATTTGAAAAACTTGACTACATATTTGCATATTGGAGGAGAGTGGGGCAAATAGATGGTTACTTGACTAAATTGCTGTGTGAACTGACAAGCATGTATAAACCAATGCAATGGACTGTTGTTTGGCCAAATTCTTTTACTGGATTGACAAGTGTGTTTTTGATTTGTCAATTGTTTAGGTAAACTGGTCAAGTTGTTAGTTATTTTACCAAACTTGCTGAATTTGGAGTGACCAAGCATTTAAACTAGCTGATCAAAATAAACCAAGTGTTGTTGGACTGAATTTTTGAGAGACCCAAGTCATCATTCAGCCTAAAAGTTGACCCAATTGTGAGCATCTTACAGGCCCCATGGGAGAAGCAGGCCAGCAAGGGGGACACAAATAGGTTGTCCTGAAGTCAGCCAGGTGGTCCACCCAGGCCACAGGAGCCACCAAAGCAAAGAAGCGGATTACCAGGCAGCTCCGTCCCTCCCAGCACCAGGGCTGGGGCCTGGCAAAGGTCACACAGCTGAGTATGGGGGTGGTGCTGAGTCCTCCTCGGGAATCTTGGTCGGCAGAGACAGGGCTTCCTCGTAGGATGGCAGGACCACCTGAGAGAGAGAAAGGATTGGCAAGAAGGATTACGATCCCAACTTGGAATCAAGGAACCTCGACTCCCACCTCTAGCAAAAAAGTGATGATGAGAATGTCTAGCATATATTGGAAACTTACTATGTACCAGGCATTGCATGCATGAGATAGGCACAGTCTCTGTCACTGTAGAGGGTACGCTTGCTTTTGCCTATTCAACATCAAGTTCCTCTTGTTTTGACTACAAGGTCCTGTTCTCCTTGGAAAAGCATTCTCAGTCCATGCGGTTTCACAATAACTGGTCCCATCCCTCAGACCAGGAATGGACATGTGACCTGGGCCTGGCCACCCAGAGCAGAATTTCATCCCCCTGGCTAACGTTATTGGTTTGGGGGTGGGCATGTGACCCAAGCTGGTCCCACCAGACACACTCCTAGGACTTTGGTTTTCCTTCTGGGTTTGCTAAGAGGGAAAGATGTTCAGCCTGGCAATTTGGGCAGCCAATTTGCTACCACAAGGGAAGGGCTGCCTGAATATGGAACCATCACTGATGAAAACAGAGTCAAGAGATGGAGAGTATAAGACCATCTTTTATTAGGACTCAGCCAGTCCTAAAATCAGAACTACTTCAGACTTTAAAGTTCCATGAGCTAACAAATTCCATTTTTTTGCTTATGTCAGATTGAGTTGAATTTCTGTCACTTGTAACCAAAAGTCTTAACTAGTGCTATTCCTGTTTCACAGAACAGTAAAGTGAGCCACCAACTATTTAAGCCAACTGTGTTTTTTCCATCACTTCTCCAATCAACTGCTACTAAGTGAAACTCATCTACCTAGAAAGACCCTTTCTGCTTTCTCAGCTAACTTGCCCTGACTGACTATCTAAGATTCGGTCAAATGTCACCTCCTCTAGGAAGCCTTCCTTGATACTTCAGATGAGCCCAGGTGCCTCCCCTGAGCTTCCAGAGCCCCTATGCTTCACACCAAATTGAATTGGGTATCTGTGTCTGTCTTCGCTCTGGACTGTGCACTCCTCTAGGTTGGTATGGCATCTTAGTTTTCTCTGCACATCCAGGGCTGGATATGAGACCAACAAAGAGTTGGAGACAGTAAATGCCAAAGGAAGGAAGGAAGGAAGGAAGGAGGGAGGGAGGGAGGGAGGGAGGGAGGGAGGAAGGAAGGAAGGAAGGAAGGAAGGAAGGAAGGAAGGAAGGAAGGAAGGAAGGAAGGAAGGAAGGAAGGAAGGAATAGAATCCTAAGACTATCAGAACTGAAAGGGATCTTCAGATTTCTGATGGCCCAACCCTTATCTTACAAGTAAAGAAACTAGGGCACAGAGAGGAGAAGGGACTTTCTCCACATCACATAATGAGTGAGTAGCAGTACTGGGACTTGCTCCCTGGCCAGGCTCACCTTCTGGAGCATCTTGGAGTTACTCCTCTCCTTGGCTGAGTTCATGTGCTTCACGAATTTGTAGCACCTCCATACACACTTGAACATGTAGACCTGAAAAAAGAAGCACCTCTCTATTCGTTGCCCCACGCCACAGACTCTCGGCGCAGCTCAGTGCTTTTCAGGACTCCTGCCCTGCCCCAACTCACTGGCAATGTTCCTGCAGGTGTTGCTTGCTCACCTTGGGGACTGGGAGCTCGCTACCTCCTGAGATGGCCCTGCCCAGCTTGAGACAGCTCTAATGGTAGGAAAAGTTTTCTTCAAAATTGCTTAGGATGTGTTGTTTTTGAAAAGCAGATGACGAAACAGATGCATCTACCTGACAAGACGAGGCTCTTCTTTCTTTTCTCTCAGCAGTTGGTGTGAGAACTGGGGAGAGGACTGTGCTTGGTTGGAAGAAACACACTGATAAGATTTCCAGCATGAGGATGAGGTCCCAGGGAGCAGGCTCAAGGGAGAACAGACAGCCCCCAAGCTGCTTCCTGACATCCAGTGGGACCCTTGTTTTATGGCATCTCACGATGGGAACTTAGTTATATAAGATGGGGCAGAGATAAAGATTTGCAGAGATAATGAATTATAGAGGAATGAGATATGAAGTTCCCAGGAAAACCAAGCCGGGAGCAATGGGTACCAGTGAGGCAGAGTGAGGGGGCAGAGAGAGGATACCCCCCATACCAGAGGATCACAGACTAGAAGAGGTACTAGGAAGGTAAGGTTGTGTGCTGGGAATTGGGGAGCTGTTCTCCAGTAGAGCATGCCATGTGAACCCTATATTTGTCTCCCCATGAAGCCTTCGGGAAAGTTCTCATTGCACACTCACTAGCGCATTTGTGCTAGGTTGGTTCTTAGGGGAACTTAAAAAGGAGTGAAGTTCTATTTCCAGTTTAGTACTGGGTGAGAGCAGAGACTGCTCAGGGCTTTAGATGAAAGGAGGCAGCTGTTTACATCCCCCCTGCCCTGAGCATAGAGGACAGACTGAAAAGAAATACACCCAAAAGTCAGCAGTCATGGCCTCTGAGTGGTTGTGAATGGACCTATTGTCTTCCTTCTAAATTTCCTCAATGATGATATATTACTTTAATAATCAGAGAAGAAAGAACACTTTTTAAAAGACTTCCCTTCTGTTGAGTTGACATTGGCCTCCGTATGGCTTCTGATCTCTGGAATCCCACAGAACTCCCTTAAACCTCTTCTCCGGGAGTGTCCCTTGGGTATTTGGAGACAGCGATCACATCCGCCTTCAGCCACCTCTTTTCCAAGCTGAAGAGTCCTAGTTTCCTTGACCTCCTCAGATGACAGCTTTCTTGCCACTTTGCCCTCCTGTCTGACTGCTGTGGACACGCTCCTGTCTGTCATCATCTCTCTAAACTCTGGGGCCTAAAACTGGACTCTCTTCTGGGCCTGAGCACCTTAAGAGAAGAATGAGACCCCTCCCCTCCCTTCTTCTCATCACCAAACTATTAGCATCTATTAATATGACCCCAGGTTCCATCTACATTTTGGTGTCAGAGTTACATAAAGCTATGACATGGGCAAAGCAAGACTTATTAGGCCCATGTTACAGAAGAGACAAGAGACCCAAGAGAAGTGTCTTCCAGAAGACCCAACCACACAGCTGGTGAGGGTAGAGCTAGGATTCAAACCGAGGTCTGCTGATTCTAATTCCAGACAGAGCAGCTTTCCCTGCCCCTGGATCAGGGTAACCTGAGGCCTGAGTGCAGATGGCTTTCACAGAGCCATTTCCTCTAGAAAGATGGTCCCCAAGGGTCCCAAGTGGGGTCAGAGGAGGGCTGGAGAAAGGAGCTGAAAGCAAGGAGGGAGGCAGGGGAGGAAACATCACCTTCTAACTGGCTGACATGGTCTCCCAGAGGCGGGGGGCAGGCCAGGGTAGCTCACCTTTAGGAAGAGGACGGTGATGAAGGCGATGGAGAAAATGATCATCACCTTGATGAACTGGTGGTGAGCCATGCCCTCCTGACTGGGGAGGTAATTCTGCAACAGATTGAAGGGGCCACATCAGAGCATCCAGCCACAAGGAGCTCCAATAGGGCCCACGCTTCCAGGAATACCCAGCCCTCTCTCCGCACACCCGGGGGCGTGGGGAGACACACTTATGGCCTAAGGAGGCAGGTGCTGTCATTAGCCCCATTTGACAGGTGAGAAAACCAGGTGAAGCAGATGCAGTGGGTGCCCCCACCCTAATCCCCTTCCCCCAGCTGGTGCACCCATCTCCCAGCTGCATGGCTATCAGCTGACAGTAGGCACCCCAGTGCCTGTCTGTAGAAGATGGTCTTGGCTCTTAGAGCCACCCTAAAGTCCCCAGGAGGTTGCACCCCTGCCCTAGGGGCAGCTTGCAGCCAGTGACTACCCAACTCAGGGCCCAGCACCCAGGCCCTCACTCTCAAAATACACATTCTTTGACACTCCCCCCTCCAAAACGTGAAGCTTATGCACCCCCCACTTCCGCCACCTTGGATGTGGACTGGAAGCCATTGTGCAACCTGACACGAGGTCATAAAAGGCCTTGTGGCTTCCTCCTTGCTCCTCCCTCTCTGGGGGCACTCAGGAGGGAGGGAGCCAGAGCCGTGTCCCGAGGACACTCAAGCAGCCCTGGTAAAGGGCCACGTGCTGAAGAATCGAGACAAAGAGCCACAGCCGCATGCAGGAGCCACGTTGGAAGCGGGTCCTCCTGCCCCAGCCGACCTCCTACTGCACCGCACAAGAAACTCTGAGCCCCAAGAGCCCAGCGAAGCCACTCCCGCACCCCTGAGCCTCAGCAACTGTGCGGGCTCATCAGTGCCTACTGTTTTAAGCCACTAAGTTTCGGACAGGTTGCTACACTGCAGTAAAAACTAGTATCGCTTCTGTGATGCATTTCACACTCCGGGGCTCCCTCGGGGATCCAGCGGGGCCGCTGCTGAAGTCACTTCTTTGCTTAGCTTCCTCCTTTCTATAACTTGCCTCCCTCACTCCCTTACAGTTTCTTCCTGAGAAATCTCTTGCACAAGAATCCTCCTCCCAGGCGCTGCTTCCAGAGAACCTGACCTAAAACGCTGAGACCGAGGACCTCGCCCCGGGGCCACACTGCCGGTGAGTGGGCGTTTCCCAGCCTCACTCACCATGTGGTTCATGGACTTGAAGTTGAGATAGGCGGGCACTTCCATGTAGGAGCTGCAGAGGGTCAGGACGCTCAGGCAGAAGTCCAGCAGCTGCAGGGTCATCAGCGGGACCTTGGAGGGGCCCTTTGGAGGACAAATGAGGAAGAAGAAGGAAAATCGGCCATTAGACTTCAACCAAGAAGCACAGGCAGGGTTCCTGGCAGGCCTTTGGCTTAAGAGGCTGTCTCAGCTGGAGGGCACACCAAGGACTCTCTCGTCCCACCCATGACTGTGCACAGAGAGAAACGGAAGCCCAGAGGACGTAGACACGTCACCAGCATTTACTGAGGGCTTACACTGAGCTCTCTCCATGCACATGTCCCTCTCTTAGTCCCAGGAGCTGCCACTGCAGATATATTTTATAGAGGAAGAAACTTGGGGTCATTGGAGGGGCTCAGGGATTTGCTCAAGGTCACTCACTGAGAAGAGGCCAAGGGGGATCCTAGCCTTGATGCCTGAGAGTCCAGAGCCCATGCTCCATCCCCTCCTGCCACCCAGGCTGGCCCCAGGCTCTGCTAGCCGGGGGAGGGGCAGCAGCAGAGTACTCACAGCCCTGGTCCGGGAGGCAAACTTGAGGTAGGCTGGCAGCTCGATGTAGGAGCCCAGCAGCGTGAGCAGGCACAAGAGGAAGTCCATGATTTGCAGGGACAGGAAAGGCAGGAGGTACTTCTCCCGGTTCTGAAAAGCAAGCCTGTTCTGAAACTCCCCTGCCCGACCAGATGTCCCCACATGCCCCTTGCCAGCAACTCCCCCTTGCTCTGGAAAACCAGCCCTCCCCCAAATCATCCACCCTAGGATAAGCTCAGATCACCCCACATGGATCCACCTGCCTGCCTCGGGTGACACCAGAGGGACAGGGAGAGGGTAAGGCCCAGCCCCAGTTGTGAGAAGCCTAGGGGTCATGGAGGCAGCACTGTAAAGTAACTGTCCCTCACTTGCTCCAGGGGCTCAAGGAGCAGAACTGACTCTCCGCACTCACAAAAACCCGACAAGGAAGGGCTTCATGTCCTTTCTACAGATGAGAAGGAATCAGCGAAGGCTTCCTGGAGGAGGGGGCCAGAACTGGGAAGGAATTAGGAGCAAGCAGGAAGGAAGGGGGGAGGATATCTGAGGCAAAGGCTCTGCCAAAACAATCAGCCCTTCCTCAGGGCGGGTCTGCCCTGGATGTGGTAGTTGTGGTGAGAGTCCCTGGAGACCAAGGCTGAAGTCCCTCTCCTCTAACTGAAAGCAAGTGACCACCGGGAGCTGTAATTCCTGCGCTGCTCCCGCGATGGGGACAAAATCACGGGAAGGTGGTTTCCTGGGTTTCACGTGGCTTGTCTAAAATCATTCCAGCCAAAACAAGCCAGACCGAAGCCTGGACCCTTCAGGTTGGGACCACCTGATCCATTTTCTGCGCTGGACCATTTGAGTTACTGCACAAGCGCCCGGCAGCCAAACCGCACAGGATGAGATACTTCCCCCGGGGTGCAGGGGCTTCCCCGGGGTGCAGAGAGTGGTCAGCCAGGGGAGTAAAGGGTGGCACTTCAGGCAAGGCAAGGACCTTCCAAACCAGCACCAATATGTCTTACTCTGTGCACCCTGTGAGAGCAAGGCCACCTGGCTGCACCAAAGGACCCTCGTTCTGGTCTTGCTTTCAAGCTGAGGCCAGGCCCTGGCTTTCTGCCTCTCTGGGTTGCCAAGAGGCAGGTGGGTTCCTCTTTTGCAGGATGTGGAGGCACAGCCCGTCTTGACTCTCCCAGCAGCTTCCCCTTGAGTCAAGGAGCCCTGTGGGTGTCTGGGTAGTGGTGTGCAAACCACTCCCTTCTCTGGGCCAATGCACACTCCCCACTTCTACCCAGTGGTTTGAGCCCCTTGGGAGGTGGTCCTTGTCGCACTGGGCTGTCCCTGCCTCTCTGAGGTCTGTCTTCCCCAATCGGACCATGAGCTCCTCCAGGACTTTCCGGAGCATGGGTCTCCCTCTGGACACAGCAGATGATCAGTGGATGGAATCAAGCTGGGCAAGTCCACTCTCTGCATTGCCAGGCATCCTCTCACCCACTGCAAAATTCAGTGCATTCTACGCTCTGTCCACACTGCAATGTGGCGCCTCCTCTTTGCTCTATTAAAATTCCCTGCCTCCATTTGCAGCTTCAAACAAGAAAGGTCACCAACCAGCTCTCACGGAAGTGTCGGTGATCAGTGACAGCTGTGACTCCTAACACGGAACCCAGGACTCCAGGCCCAGGAACCACATCCCTGGGTGGAATCGAGTTACCAAAGCTATGTGGGAAGATCTGTAGCAGGCAGGAGGGCTTCCCAACTCCCCACCCCTCAGCAGCCAGCGCTGCCTGCCCAGAGGGTATGAAGAGGGAAAAGGGCAGGAAAAGCAAGGGGACAGCTGGGCCTTTACCTGCCCCCTCGCTCCTCGTCCCCTCTCCAGCCCCCCACCCAGGCCCTTACCTTGATCACGCCGATCAGCAGGCTCAGGCTGATGACGAAAAGCATGGCGATGAGCAGGAAGCTGGAGAGCAGGTCGGCTGGAACACAGGGGAGAGCAGTGAGGGGCCCGGGGGTGCCGCTGGGCACCCCACCTGGGCTCCAAGGACCGCACTTTGAGAACTGCTGGTGTAGGGGATACGTAAGTGAACAACAGAGCCCAGGTCCCGTCCTAGTGCAGTTTTCAGTCTTGAGGGGGTAGCAATGACCATAAACAGAACACTTGGGGTGATGGTAAGTGTTTAAAGAAAACAACACGGAAGGATATTACAGAGGGTGGCGGGTGGGAGGGCGAGTGGGCATGCTGTAACCAGGGTGAGTCCGAGGAGGTGCTAGGAGCTGAGTGACAAGGAGCCGGCCATGAACCACGGAGAGAGTGTGCTCCAGGCAGGGGTCCCAAGTGAGATGGGGGCGGGCTAGGCGTCGTCGGTGTGGCTGGAGTGTGGTGAGCGGGGGCAGCATGGGGGAAGATGCTGTCAGATCAGCACGACGGAGCCCACGATGGGGAGTTTCAGTTTCACTCCAGTGTGAGGTAGCCCTGGCCGGGTTTAGGCAGGGGAGGCCCGCTGTCACCCTTATGAGCTGGCTGCTCTCATCACCTTGAGACTTGGGTGGAAATAAATGGAGCATTTCCATTTGCAGATGAAAAACCTGAGGCTCAAAGAGGGGAAGGCACTGACCCGGAGCATCTTCGTTTGCAGATGAAAAACTTGAGGCTCAAAGAGGGGAAGGGACAGGCCCAGGGTGGTCCAGCTGGAAAGGGGGAGAGCCTCAAACCTCAGCCTGTCTGCCCCTCGCTGGGGTCCCTCCCTCCCCACCCGCCCCGTGGCCTCCCCTGGACCTACCGATCCTGAGATAGCCCATCTGCGACAACTTGCAGGTGGCCTTGCCGTGGGCCACCTCCACTGCATGCTCAATGAACAACAGGACACTCATGATCTGGGGAAGGAACACAGAGCGGTCAGCCTGGCCGCACAGAGCCACCGCCTCCCCTCCCACACCAGCGGTGTGCCTTTGGGGCCCACGGGCAGCCATGGAGGAGATGGCATGCCCGGGCCCTGGGGCGGCCTGGGTGAAAGTGTGACCTTTACAGACAAACAGCTCCAGCTCATAACCCTGGGTCCCCACCTCCCCTACACAGCCCCAGTTCTCCAGGCGCCATCTCCCCACACAGAATAGCAAGACCATCCCCTCCCTTGTGGTGGGAGCCCTACCCCATTTTACTTGGCCTAAGTTAGCACTGGTCTCCAGACAGCCCTGCCCTGAAAACTGAAGCCCAGCTGACAGGTGACCATCTGTTTCCTTCCTGTGACCTTTGTAGCTTCCGAGCTCAGACACACAGTTCTCTCAACCCGTCTCCCTGTTGTTACATCCTGCTTGGGACGGGGGAAAAGACAGCACAGGAGGGTGACAGCATATCAGAGTCCCCTTACCCCATAATGTCAACACATTTTCAACAAGAAGAAGTCAGAAAGGTCATTGCCCAAATATCCCTATAGACTTGGAGAAGGATCAAAGGAGAAGACGTTATAACAGAGAAGATAGGATTTAACAAGTGAGTATATCTACTGGATCATTATATTGATATTTCTTTTTAGTCTCCAGTGTCTTAGAGCAGCTAAAAGGAAATACTTGAAACTGTGGAACTTTAACCCATACCATACTTTGAAGTGTGTTCTGTAATTGCTTGTTACAATGTATTGCTTTTGTACACAAATATTATATTGGCAATAAAAAATGTTTAAAAAAAAAAAGAAAGCGTGAAAAGGGGAGCCTGACACCACAAAGTCTGAGAGCCCTGTTCTAGGCAGCAGGGGAATCATTGAAAGATTTTAAATAAAAGAGTGACATGATCACACACACTAAAAAGAAGAAGAACAAGGCTTTGGAGGCAGACAGAGCTGGATTTCAATCCAGGCTTAGGTCCATGCTATGTGACATCGGGTAAGTCACCTCACCTCTTTGAGCCTATTTTCTCATCTGGAAATATGGCAATCACTGGATTTAATGAGAAATAAATCACTTCATGTTTGCAAAGCACTGAGCTCAGGGCCTGGCATAAAATGGGCGCTCAGCAAACAGAATCTGGTCTTAGCTGGTGCAGCTTACACAGGGTGTCCAAGTGGCACCAGGGGCAGAGTGCCAGGGGGCTAACAGGCGAGCTTGTTCTGCCTGCTGCATCCACCAGGTGTGGGGTGAACCAAAAAGACTTTGTTTCACCAGGAAGGGAGAAAGCTACCCAGAGCAGAAGGCTGGGGTGGCAAGGGCTGTGGTTGGCAGCCCCAGGAAGCAGCCCTGAGAGAGAAGAGCTGCTTCATTAGCTCCTAGAGACTGGACCTGGCAATTTCCCTCCCAGTGTCTCCTTTAACGAAAGAGAGGCCGATGGCAGCTCAGTCCACACCAGAACAGGGCACTCTGTGAGATAGTGAGCTCCCTGTCCTGGGGAGCAGGCAAACGGGGCTCAGATGAGACACGGCTGGGCTTAGAGTACATGAGCATCTACGACATGTGGCATAAGAAGATTTTTAAAGTCTCAAGAATCCAGAATTGCCTGAGATCTGGAAAGAGCCTCAGCGTCAGGCTATCCCAACATCCACGAGCTGGAAAGGACCTCCATCCCCTGTGCTTGGTTTACAAATTCAGAGAGGCAAGTTAGGTTGCCCAAGGACACACAGTGAATTGGGGGCACCGTGGGGATTGGACTCCAGGTTTCCCAGTGTTATTCCGGTGCCTTCCCTGTCCCCCACCCCTTGAAACTCCTTAGCCCCTGCTAGCCCCAACCCCATAGGGCTCAGATCCCGTACCTATGTCAGTAAAACCTTTTGAACACAACCCTCTGTATTTCTTTATTTCTAAATCATATGCATGTACTACTGCCCTGATTTGTCATGAACATTCATAAAACATACCCAGAAAAAAAATTTCTCTAAAAGTAATAAAATTTTAAAATTCTAACATTGTCTTCCCATATCCCTGGTTCATTCCTTCAGCATCACTCCACTTCGGAGAGCACGGCTCACCCCCAAAACCCCGCAACCCCTCCCTGCCCTCACGGGCCTGCCACCATGCCTGAAATCCCACCAGTAGCATCCGTTCCAGATGACTGGGGGGGCCAGGAAGGGAAGGGATGAGACATTTCCCCAGCCTCACCCAATGTCAGGTGTGTCACCTACACCATCTCAGTGACCCTCCCTAACCCAGGGATGTAAATACCCTTAATCCTCCCACCTCCATTTCACAGATGAGGAAAGTGAGGCTCAGAGAGGTCCAGGAACATGTCCAAAGCCTCTCAGCTGGTTCTCTGTAGAGCCGGAATTCGAACCCAGCCCATGGGTCCTAGATCCATTTCTCTACCCTCTCCACTGCCTGGCCAGCATCTGCCCACTTCCTGGCACTGCCTGAGCCCTGCCCACCTTTTCACTCCCATATCAAGCCCTCATGGATGAAAGGGGCATCCATCTCTAACCTGTGCAGTCTCCTCTCTGTCCCCACAAGGAAATCTAAGCTTGTAGGAGCAGCAGCAGGCACCAGAAGCTTCTTCACTTTTGTAAAGAACTACACATGTTTAAAAACCAGGACCACCCTTCATCCCATTTTATCTTCTCAACAACCCTGCCAGAAAGGAAATGAGGAAATGACCTGTTTTCCAGATGAGAATGCTAAAGCTCAGAGAGGACAGGGACCAGCCCAAGGTCACACAGCAAGGCAGCCTCACAACTTGATTCAGACCCTCTGCCTGGTCCCCAACCTTTTTCTGAAGGCACCACACCCCGGCTCTGGGAGAAGGCAGGAGGGTCAGCAAACTGTTCCTGAGCAATTCCCTAAGAGATGGTGGACAGGAACTAACACTTATTGAGCACCTACTGTGTGTTAAGCCCTGTACACACAGGTTTGCCCTGCAAGCTCTCAAAACACTACAAAGGAGGGAGCATTGCCCCCATTTTGCAGATGAGGAAATCAAGACTCAGAGAGGAGAACTCACACATCTGCTGTCACACAGCTGGTAAGTGGCGGGGCTGGGACTTGAACCCTGTGGCCTCTGCTCCCAGTGACCAGGGCTCTGCCTAGGGCCGAGCCTCTTGCTCTGGGGCCTGGCTCCTGGTCTCACCAGCTACCTGCCCACCCTCCCTTCCAGCAGCCAAGCCACAGCCCCGGGCCCTCGGAGCCCAGGAGACAGCAGCTGGGGCCTAGGTGCCCTCCTCCACTGCCTCACTGCTCTGTGACACTGGCCAGGTCTTGACTTCTCCCTGACCTCAGTTTCCTTCTCCAGTACTTGAGGAGAGGGCCATTGGGAGGATAAAGTAGGAAAGTCAGGGGAGCAGAACTGAAAACCGCAGCACATGGCCCCCAGGCCACCCTAGATCCCCTGACCGGCCAGCCACCCAAGGCCTGTGCCCCGCTCATTAGAAGTTCCCCATGGCTCCACCTGCGTACCTGACCAAGGGCTTTTTATAGTTCCCAGAAAGTACCTGGAGGGCCAATGCAAGGCAGAGAGAGGCCGGGAAACCCCAAGAGTCTAGACTTCCTGGCTCCCCTGGGCCTCACCTTTCCCCACCCTCCTAGTCTCCACCCAGACACAAGGCTGTCCTCTCCCTGAACTCCAACCCCAGCTCTGTGCCTTTGATCAAGCCACAGAGGGCCCTGGGCCTCAGTCCCTTCATCTGAGAAGTGGGGACAAACCAGACTGCCTCACAGGGCTGTGTGAGGCTCCAATGACATGCTGTGCAAGAGCCCGGCACAGGGCAACCACTCAGTGACAGGCTGTGACATGCTGCGCCCAAGCCTGGCACAGGGTAAACACTCAGTAAGTGCGCCCCGTGGGGCAGTGTTCCTTTATCTGTGTGGCGTTCACTCGCTCCCTCATTTATTGGTCCCATGAACGCTTTCAGAGCACCTGCCACCTCCAGGCCCTGATTAGATGAGTCACCAACCCTGGCCTGCAGGTGTCACGGTCTCCAGGGGAGGCCGATGGCTGAGCATTTCCTTACACTGCTCGATGTGAGCCCCACGGGGGACATGCACAGGGTTTGGGGTACCCATGGAAGGAAAGGCCAAGGCTGTCAAGGAGAGTTTCCAAAGAGAAAGGCCTGTGTGGCCTTAAGGGAGGAATAATTTCCCGCTGGACAGTAGGGGAAAGCATTCCGGGAAGAGGGAACAGCATTTGCAGTGGGTTCAGATCCCCCCAGGAAAACTCAGAGGAGCAGGGGTGCCTCTTCTCTGAGACAGGAACGTTATCCCTTATCACCAGTGGGGAAGTGAGGCCCAGAGAGAGACAGTGACTGGCCATGGGTCACACAGCAAGACTGTTGCAAAGCCAGAATGTAGCCTTGGGCCTCCTGACACCAACCCAGGGCTCAAGCTGTGAGGCCACCTCGGTCCTGGCACCGCCCAACTGGCCCCATTGCCGCCCACAACCTCTCTGTTCCCCCTTTCCACCTCTTCCCTCTGCTTCCCCCTGGTTTCGGTCCCCTTCTCCACCCTAGCCTCTCCCTTCTTTCTTAATTACAGGCACAACTGCCCTAAGCTGAGCTATGGAGGAAGTTACCAAGAGGGCAGAAGAAACTTTTTTCTTTCCCCTGGTGGCTCTGAGAAACAGCCAGCAGCTTGATCAGAGAGAAAGGGTGCAGGGGCTGTAGGCGGAGGGGACAACCACAGGTGGGGACAACGGGGGTGCTATTGAATATAGCGGTAGCGACAATGGCAGTGTCGCTGGGGGCCGTTGCGGTTAGACTGGTTATAGTGGACATGTCGGCCAAGGAGGGGGGCTCAGACTGGGAGGGGGTGGCCTCATCTTGTGCGGGAGCTCCGTGAGGTGATGGGGGGGGGAGGGCAACGAACCTGTGCTGGTGTTAAGAGTGGTGACAGCGGAGGGGCCCCTGGGCGTGCTGGGGCAGTGGCGACGGTGGTGACAGCAGCAATTGTGCTGGGAGGGGTAGTTTACACAGCAGGGACAGCAGTGGGCACAGAACGACGATGCTGATGACACTGAGGTGGTGGTGACACCAGATGCCTGAGTGTGGGGTTTGGAGGCCAGCACCCACCCCAGGAAGGTGGGCCCACCCTCTCGGCCCTCCACGAGGCTCAGGAAGCAGGCAGGCAGAGAAGCACCCTCTGAGATTTATGGGGGTGCAATTACAGAGCGAGCCTCCTGCCCTCAGGAAGCACCTAACATGCCAGTGGCTGCCTGAGCCTGTTCTCGCCCATTAACATCATTTGCTCCGCAAAGCAAACACGCGAGGCCAGGACATGCCCCGACCTGACACGAGGAAGCCAGGGCTCTGCTTGCAGGCAACGCACAAGCAGTCAGCCCGGACCGCACAAGCAGTCAGCCCGGACCGACCCAACGACAACATGCAGTTTGCAATGTGTTCCGAGTGCCACACCCCTACCTGTCCTTCTCCCACCCTTTGTCCCTCCCCCTGGGTCCCTGGGTCCTGCTGCTCAGGGGCCTGGGGACTCGAGGCCTCCTTCACACGTAGGAGTTATTATTCTCACCCCCTGCCCCCAAGCTCAGTCCCCTCCTCTTCACCTGCCCAGCCTGTGTTCCCGCAGCACCGCCACCGGCCCCCGACCCCAGAGCCGCCCACCTCCGGCCCCAGTCTGGGAGGAGGATAGGAAAACGAGATGCGTCAGCATCATGAGGAAGCTTCCCCCGCCCTGAACTTCCTGTTTGGACTGATCACGAGGTGGGCAGGGGAAGGGACCAGTTGCCCCCAAAGCACTATCTCCCCAGCCACCTTCCCAGCCAGCCCCGATACCATCGCGAGGCCAAGCACTCGCAGCCCCAGCCTGGCTGCCACAGCTCGGACTTCCCCCCTGAGACTACTGCCCTCCCCCTCCTGCTCTCTTCAACCCCATCCTCCTGCAGGCAAAGGCCCACCCTCCTCCCCACCTCCTCTCGGCTGGGACCTGTAAGAACCAGGCAGACACAGAGGGCCCTGTACTTCTGTTTCCTTGTCTGTAGAATCACGAGAAGAATCCATCTACCTCAGAGAGTGCTTGTGAGGAGTAAAGGAGAGGGCGGTTACCAGGAGCCAGAGACTCAGAAAGATGGGCTGGCCAGCAGAAGTGCCTGGGGTGTGGCACCAAAACCCAGATACCGGTGCCCACATGGCTGTTCTGTCTGAAATAGCCCAGACTGGAAATAACCCAGATGGCCACCCACGGTAGAATGCATAAATGCTCTGGATATATTCCCATAGTTGAATATTATACAGCGGTGAAAAAGGATGCGTTACTGCCGCACACACCAATGTGGATGAAGCTTGCAAACGTCATGCTGAGAGAAGCAGCAAAAGAACAAGTGCTGTCTGATTTCATTCATAGGAAGTTCTAGAACAGGTGAAGCAAATGTGTGTTGCTAGAAATCAGGTGGGGGGGAGTAGCGATGAGGGGGCCCCTGGGTGCAGGTGCTGGTCTATTCGTTGATCAGGGTGGAGGTGACATGGGTGTGTTCACTTGGCAAAAATGCATCATATGTGTACTCTTTTGTGCTTTTCCATATATAAATATTGATAAAGGTTTACAAAAATAAAATAGATACTATATGGCACCTGCTTTGTGTCAGGCCTTGGAAATTACAGAGGGGAATCAGGCTGGACCAAGCCCTGCATGAGCCTCCAGGCCAGAGAGTACGAGGTGCAGGGACCCAGTGTCAGGAACTGCCCTGGGACATGGGGTAAACCCTGGAGCTCAGGAACTGTGAGTAGGGGCCCAAGGAAGGCTTCTCAGAGGAGGTAAGACTTAGAAGAGAATTGCTCCCAGAGCACAGAGGGCACGGGGCTCCAGGCAGAGGGCATGGTATGAGCTAAGGCGAGAATGGATGAGCCATATTCAGGCAACTGCAAGAAATTTCTGTTAGTGAGCTGTGACTTGGAGCCACCTCTGTGTCCGGCAGGTGGTGGCCCTCAGGAAATGGGCCTACTGCATGCCCACTTGGGGGGGGGTGCTTAAGATCCTGGGGGACTCATGAATATGCTAGGTTACAGGGGCTGGCAGAGAAGGGAAAAAGAGCATTGCAGGTAGAAGGGACGGATTATACAAAGGCCGGGGGAGCAGAGGGAACATGTTCAGCTGGTGCTCTTGGTGGCTTATCGCCAGGCAGTGCAGGAAGAACACAAAGCAGCACGGTGCCAGGGGAGCACTGCACAGGGAGCAGCTAACCCCGGTCCCCAGCCTGGGAAGACAGAGCACCCTCCGCCGAGCTCTCCCCAGCCAGGTCTGCCTCCCAGGTCAGCCCTCCCAGACCTGCCCCAGTGCCAGGAGGAACAGGGCGCTAAGAGGGACACTCCTGGCCCCAGGACTCCCAGCAGCAGTGATGTTTTGCAGAGGACAGGAGCTCATCAAATCTCCCTCCATATCCAGGCAGTTAGGAGCTTGGAGTGGGCCCGCAAGCTGGGTCCACACCCCCATCCCCTCCACTTCCCCCAAATATCAGGATGGAGAAGCACCCTCAGCCCTCACACCAGTCCCATAAACATCTCTTCTCTATTTCTCTCGAGAGCCCAGATCCACAATGCCGATTAGGTTGCTGTTTCCACTACCGAGGACTGGGACTGGGGGTTGGCAGGCGGCCCCTGCGCGCACACACACACACACACACACACACACACACACACACACACCTTCCCACTCCCTCCTCCCCAGCCTTGAGAGGAGGGCTCCATTCTTTCTCCCAGCCCCACCCCCCACCCCAATTGCACATGAAAAAATTGAGATGGAGTCTTTATGCACGTGGGCTCTGTGTTTCCAAGGACAAGGACCCCCCATTACAGGCGACCGCCACCCCTTTGCTCCCAAGAAACCTGCCCCTTCCCCGCCTCTGTATGGAGCAGCCGGGGAGCCTGGGCCCACGTTCTCCATCCTCCTCAGGCTGCAGGGTGGCTTGGCTTCTCTGAACCTCAGTTTCCTCTTCTGCAAAGCAGGGGCTCCAGTGGCAGTGGCATTTTGTGGGGCACTCACTGTATGCCAGGTACACCGGGTTTCCTTTGAGACTCTGAGTGACCCTTCAGGTCAGGCTCATTGATTCTCATTTGGCAGGTGAGGAAACTGAGGCTGGGGGATGGGTGCCTCGACCCCGGGCATGGGCTTGAGGTGTGTGCCTCCCAGCTCTGCTTCCTGCCTCAGTGGGAGTTCTGTCTCCTCCTTTCTCCCGGGCCGGGTGGGGTCCCCTGGGAGACCAGTAGCAGCCCCACAGTGAGCTCAGAGCCAACCCCTGGTTCTGGGCCGTTGCTCACAATAAAGGCCTTGCTTCTGGGGGGCTCAGGCCAGTTGGCAAGGGTGGGGCCTCGGCCCAGACCAGCCCTATCCTCCAGCCCCAGGACCCAGTCTAGGTGGGGCCCCAGCACCCTCACGAAGAAAAATCCCCCTCCACCCTGGACAGGCACCTCCCCCAGCTACGTCCCTCTGCATCAAAGGCTACCCTGAGAGCAGTAGACCCCTCCAACCAAGGTGACCCCTGACAGCCAGGACCACCACCACCTCCCCTTCCCAGAAGCCCCTTCCTGGGGTCTGAGAACCAGGAGGTGGGGAGGGGATGAGGGCCAGCCTGGGGCCGGTCCTATCCAGCCACCCACACAGGTAACTGCCCGGCACCACCCGCCCCACAGTCCGGGTGCAGCAGGAGGAACTGAGTTCTGCCCCTGACCCCCTGCATACCCTAGAAGTAAGGAGTACAACTCAGGCCCCGCCAGGGCCCCGCAGTCATGGCCCCTGGGGAAAGGAGCCATGACTCCTACCCTACCCCCGCCTGCCCCCACCCCTCCAGGACTGGCACAGAGCAGCTGTAGCAGAGAACAAAGCCTCTAAACCACACGGGGGCACCAGGCGTGAAGGTGCAGATTCTTGCAGACTCTCAGCCCGTTGGGGGCTTCCCCTACACAGCAGTTGGAGCCTAAAAATAGGCCCTTTCAAATGCATAAGGCCTGCAGGGCAGTGTGTTCCCACAGTCCCCTCCAGGCACTCGCCTGCCAGCCCCTCATTCCAGCAGCACTACTTAAGTTTAGTATCAGGCACCCTTGAGGCAGGGATCACCGGACCCATTTAACAGATGAGGAAGCAAAGGCCCAGACAGCAAAGTCTCAGGTCCACCGTGAATAAGCGGAGATGGGTCTGCGATTTTCCAATCACAAGTCACTGCCCCCAAAGCAGAGAGGAGCTTCAAGAATTTGGAGGCCAGACCAAGGGGGCTTCCTGCAGCAGGAAGCTTCCTGTGAGCTGGTGCATTAAGAAGAAAGGAATATGGAAGGCTAGTGAGGAGAAGGGCCTCCCAGACCACCCAGCCCCAGGCGGTAGGCAAGGAACTCACTTGTTCACCTGCTGGCTCATTCCAAGTCCCTACCCCACTTCCCTGTGTGACCTGGAACAAGTCAGGGGTCCTCCCTGGGCCTCTGTTTCCTCATCTGTACAACGAAAGGATTGGGCCAAGCAGCAGTCCTCAGACATCCTTCAGTTACCTGAAAGAGTCCAGGGACTCCATCCAGTCTCGCCCCACTGCACTCACCCCTGCCAGCACCCCACACCTCGCGCCCATCCCTCCCCAAGTCCACGTGGGCTTTCCCACCTCCAGGCCGATGCTGGAGTTTCTCCCTCTGCCTGATGAGCTCTTGTTTCCCAGCTTAGCCAAGTGAAGTCCTTACTCATCCTTAGGACCCAGGCCTCCCTCGAGAAGCCTTTCCCAAATGCCCCCCACCCCTGGGCTGGGCTAGGGCCCCTCTTGTGTCGCCATAGAAGCCAGCACTGTCATCTCTCACAGTCACTACCGCAGTTTTTCCTGGGCGCAGCCTGGAGCTCCCCAGGGGCTGGGCACGTAAGCACCCATGAGAGAGCTTATCTACCTGCATTTGAGGGCAATCGAGGCTCCTTTTTTATTTTTTTCCATCAAGGCGCCTTTTTAAGTAATAAAAGCGGCTTTACATTTTTGTACAATTTCAATAGTAATGCATGTGAGCAACAAAATAAAATGGTATATTAGAAAATAAATATGCAGGAGTCAATATTGATATAAAGAAACGATTTAATTACTTAACTAAAGGAGGGTGGGAGACAAACCTCCCAAGAATTCCAAATAATTTATGTAGATCCTCCGCCCTCCAGGAGCTCAGCTCCCCTCTCCTTCCGTGGGGGCTGGGCAGAGCCACTTTCGTCCAAAGTGTGCATAGAGTATGGAGAGGGGGAGAAAGATTTGCTTTAGGGTGGAGAACCCTGACCAAGTCAACGTCCACGGTAAGTCCTTCGATGGTAAGTTCCCCGACACAATATGACACGGACAGCTCACTGCTCTGGTCTTTCACCCCAAAACCCATAACCCCAGCCCCGTCATGAGAGAACATCAGCGAATCCCGACTGCGGGATACTCTAGCCAGCACTCTTGAAAACTGTCAAGGTCATCAAAAACAAGGCCAGTCTGAGAAACCGTTTCAGCCGAGAAGAGCGTAAGGAAGTGTGACAACGAAATGTAATGGGACATCCTGGGGCGAGGGGGATTCTGGAACAGAAAGAGGACATTAGGGGAACAATGAGGAAGTCTGAATAAGGTGTAGATTTCAGTTAATAATAAAGTATCAAGGCAGGTTTGTTAATTGCCACAAATGAACGTAGAAATGCAGGATGTTAACTATAGGGGAAGCTGGGCATGGGGTCATGGGACTCTGTACTACCTTCACGATTTTTCTGTACATCTAAAACTATTCTAGAATTGAGTTTATTTCTCTAGAAAGTCGTACACGCCCATTGTTCCAAGTGTGGAAAGTACAGAAAAGTAGAAAAAAAATTGAGCTCCCACAACCCTGTAAACCAGAGATAAGTGCGGTAGGCATCTGCCGCATCTCCTCCCCGCCTTGTTTTGACATATCCTGTTTCTACAAAGTTGAAATCTTAGAAGGTGTAAGCTTTTCATCTGGGTGGGGGTTTCTAAGAGTGGAATTCAGGGAGGCGAGGTCAGGGAGGGAGGCTGTTTCCAGGCTTAAGACCTTTAGGTGGTCCCCACCTCCTGCCATGTCATCGACTTGGGACTTGCTTTCAGCGGAAGACAAGCCTAGGACCAAAGAAGCCCATTTAAGGAAAGTCTTTGACTCCCCTCCACGGGTAAGCTTAGGGGAGAAGTCTTTCATGGCCCAGAGAATCCTCTGCAGAAACCCAGCAGCATCCCGAGGGGCACCCTTCAGCCAGAGGCCGAGGACCCCAGCTGCCCCAGCTGGACACGCGCACGTCTCCCTCAGTAACGCCCCTGATGGCTCAGTAAAGCATGGCACCATGGCAGGACACCCAGGAGCCCGATTTAGCCCTCCCCAGGGAGGCTGGGTCCACAAATAGTTCGCGACGCACAAGGCCGTCGCCCATGGCCAGCTCCAGATGACGCACCACCATGGCCAGCAACACATCTGGGTGTCACCTTCTTTTTTTCCACCCAGATGTTCGTGGCCCTGTCGGCACACCTGTCACTCGGCTGCGGAGCTCCAGGAAAGCCCCCAAGCCCTGCCATTTCTGGGAAGGGGCACAGGCCTCTCACCTGAAGGAGCAGGACAACAATCCCCTACTGGAATCAACCCAGGAGCTCAGCCCAGAGATGACCGCCTGGGCCAGTTACACAGCTGCCAGGCCTCTCTTCTGTTCTTACGCCTTAGCCTTCTCTAGAACATCCCGTGACTCCCTATGTCTTGCATTATAAGCAATTGTTCTCCACTGGAGGCATTTTGTCCCCCACCCAGGGACATTTGACAATATCTGGAGAAAATTTTAGGTTATCACAACCTGGAGGGGCGGGGGTGAAGACGGAGGGTAATACTGATGGCATCTGATGGGTAGAGGTCAGGGATGTCACTGGACATCGTACAACGCACAGGACACTCCCCTACAGCAAAGAATTATCCTGCCCACAATGTCAATAGTACTTCAGGCTGGCCTCTGTAGTGCCCCCTGCACAAGCCACCATCATTCAGTTTCTGCATCTTTGCACTCCCCACTGCCCATGGTCCCCACAACCAGACGGACTCCTCCTGCCAAGGTACACCTCCTCCAAGAAGGCTTCCTTGATCACTCGGACCCATGTGTTCTCCAGCATTGTGGGCAGAGACTCCATTTCACTTGACCATTTATAGGCTTGGACCTCAGGTGTTCTGATCAAGAAGAAATCTCAAGAGCCTTCCAGTCTGAAGCTTGCAGGGGACACATCCAGACCCAGGCAGCTTACAAATACATTCAGCCTGGCCTACACTGGGACCCTTATTTTAACTCAAATCAGTCACCAGCATTGAAACATCAGAAGATGTGACATAAAAGCCTTAATTTCCTGCGTCTCTAAAAGCCAGAAGAGCGCTGCCCCGGGCCCACACGCTTTCATGGCAAAAGTCAGAGGAAATGAAAGCAGTTGCCAGGGTAGACTGAGCACAGGCTCCCTGTCCCCATAGGCCCATGGGAGCACTACCCTCATTTACATGACCTGCCCGGCCCCGGGAGGCCTTCGAGCTTGAGACCTCTGATCCGGTCACACCCCCTGCACACCATGCCGTGCACACTTTCTGAGACTGTTGCACCATCTCAGAGACCCAAAGGCTTAGGGAAGGCCACGGCCTCAGGGTCACTCTTATGTTGACAGGAGCTGGGCAGTGCAACCTCTGAACTCCTCCAAAACCAACATCCTTGGATCTGAGCACTTTGCTCCAGGTGTGCCAGCAGCAGGCGCTGGGTCTGACACCTGCTGGGCCCCCACGAAGGGAGCAGCATGGAGGCGACCCTCCCGGCCCGGGGGAGAGGCAGCCAGCCCTCTGACCAGCCGTGTGCCCTCGACCACATCCTCGCACTTCTCTGAGCCCCCGGATCATACCCATGTCCCAGGGTTGCCATGGCAACCAGATGCAAGTCTCTGTCCTTGCGCCCTTATAGTACATCACATACAACACAAATGCCTATGATATATACAATACATTATCACACACTTGGTACACAACACACAAATATACACGCCACATATAAAACATCACACATACAGACATGCAACACACACATATACATGACACAAACATTGCATACAATACAAACACGTGACCAGACATACACAACACATGACACATGCTTGGTGCACCACATGCACAACACACATCATGCACATATGCACACACACACACCCCAGTACAGGTGCCTTGTGGGCAGGAACCAGCCCTGGCTCATTTCTCTCCTGGCTCTCCCCACTCCTGTGGTCTGAGGCCTGGGAGGTGCCCATGGACAGTACAACTGAGAACGGGGGTAAGAGAAACCCCCACATCGGAGCAATTGATCCTCTCACCTCTTCTCCTGTCTCAGGCCCGGAGAGAGGCCTCACACTCGGGACAGGGCAAGGCCAAGGCACTGTCAGTGCTCAGGGAGTCACTGCCAATTTGACCACTCCCTGGTGTGCAGCTCGGGTCCTCTCTCCCCAAAGCGCTGATGCTCCTTCCAGGACCAGACCTCACGCACCAACCTCTATCACAGCATCAGGAACCCCAAGCAACAAACTCCCGAAGTCACTTAGCCATCTGTCAACAAATACGGAATTCCTAGCACGTGCCAGCACTGTGAGCTCCTAAAAGGGAAAGGGCATTCCATCGCACTGGCTGAGCAGCTACTATGTGTCAGTAACTTCAACCCCTCATTCTCCTAAACACCCAGAGGCAGAGAAAGCATCCCCCTTCCACAGGGACTGAGATAGAGAGAAGTGACCATCCAGGCTCAAACAACTAGAAAGTAACAGAACCCAGGGTCAAACCCAGACTTCTCCAGTTCCAAATAGCAAAGCACTTACTATGTATGCATCATGCATGGAACCCTGATACTAGTTCTGATTCTCCTTCTGTTAAATCAAATGGGGCTCGGTTGGTTTCGGCTAGTGTTGCTTTATATAGATTTCAGCTCTCTTGATCCTCACAATCACCCTAAAAGATAGGTAATTTTCTCATTCCCATTTTTCAGACAAGGAAACTGAGGCTCAGAGAGGTTAAGTAACTTGTGCAAGGGCACCCAGCTAGGAAGTGGGAAGGCCAGGATTTGCATGCAGAAGTCTGGATCCAGGGGCTGTGTGCTAGCCTGGGCAGCACCACCCCTCCGAAGGCTGAACTCTTGTCACAGCCCTGCTCTCTCTGCCTGCAACAGGAAGCAGATGCAGCCAGCGCCCAACAGTTTACAGCAGCTGACCACAGCAGGCTGCCTTTAGGCTGGTTTTAAGGAAGCCCTTCCAGGTTGGTAAGGAGCTGTCAACCACAGGCCCTAAGTCACCCAAGAAGGAAGGCTCTGGGGCCTGGGACGTCTGGGAGTGGTCAGGAGTTGGGGGAGGTCTGGACAGGACAGAACAGAGACCCCGATCTTCAGCCACCCCAGACTGAGGGGGAGCCTCTGGCCCCTGGGGACAGGCAACTGGCCCAGAGTCACACATGAGTTACCAGAAGACAAAGGCTTCACACCCAGGCAGTGCACACCGCCCTCCAAAGAGGAACTGCCGAGAGCCGTCATCCCCCTTGGCCTTGCCCCCCAGGCAGGGTACCCACTAACAATCCCAGGGTCCCCGTATTTCTTGGGTGGGGAGAAGGTAGGGGGTTGGCGGAGCTGACAGCTAAGATGACTCGGGCCCCTCTGTCCGCACTGGAAGCCCAAAGGAGAGACTCCCACTGCTCTTCCCCGCCAGCCGCCCAGGCCCCACAGGACGGGTGGGGGCTGTGCCTGTGGCCCAACCCCGGGTCTTCCCTACAACTCCAGCCCCATACTTCTCCCAAGATTCCCAGCTTCCCAAAGCACTCCGGTGCCTGCTCTTCCGTTT